>NC_059433.1:13518573-14118573 GCF_021028975.2 Sphaerodactylus townsendi
AGGAGAACCCTAGATTTGTTTGTCAAGCTTGTGAATCTCTCCCTGTGTTAGTTTTCAACTGATCTTTTTAATTCAAATAGTGGAAGAGTGAGGTACCTATTTCAGTCCGCTTGTTTCTGATTCTGGTAACATCTGAAGCAGGCTATCGACTTCAGAAGAGAGATTTATCTTTCTGTGGCTGTACTTGGCACATCTCGATATCATTCCTTATGAGAGTGTGTGTCATCAGGTGCTTCCTGGCTTTGTAAGTGAGGGTGCTCGCTTCAAAGAAAACATTTCTCAATGATGCTGCTAGCTATGTGGAATGCTTTGCTGACAGAGACTCTTTTGGCCTTCTCACTTATGGATTTTAAGAGCCTGGTAGCATCTCTTCTGAGTCTTAAAGTCTTTCTTGTCAATGTTTACAACTTTTAACTGAAGACACCAAAAATTGAACCCGAGCCCATCTCCATGAAAAACATGTGCTTTGCCATGGATCCACCGTTCCTCTCTGGAGATGTCCTCTGACAATCTGGAAGAAAATAAGACCACACTGATATATAGAGGGGAAAAAAGAACAAGAAACAAGATAGAGTGGTATATTAGACCTTTTAGATACCAGCCCTTTTCGCTATAAGCTTCATTAGAGAATCTCATAAAAAGTTAAAATATACACAATTGCATTAATGTTATAGCAATTAGCACGAACATATGGAATAATGTATTGTCGAAGGCTTTCATGGCTGGATTCAACTGGTTGTTGTGGGTTTTCCGAGCTGTGTGACCATGGTCTGATAGATCTTGTTCCTAACATTTCACCTGTATCTGTGGCTGGCATCTTCAGAGGTGTATCACAGAGAGAAATGTGTTCACTCTGTGATACACCCCTGAAGATGCCAGCCAAAGATGCAGGTGAAACATTAGGAACAAGATCTACCAGACCACGGCCACACAGCCCAGAAAACCCACAACAACCATATGGAATAATAATTGTAAAAATATACTAAAAAAATAAAATTAACTTTTTAAAAGTTATGTTTAAAAATCATTTAAGACACACTCTGAGCATGCTATAGGGAACCTAGCATATTCTATAGAGTGATAAAAACCACCATCACCCCTCCCCCGCAATTGGACAGCTTATAACCTGAAACCTTGGTTTAGTCACAATTCTTCAGAACTTTCTCAGCATTACTTCCCTCACAAGGAGAGGAAGGGAAAGAGTTTGCAAGCTGCTCTGAGACTTCTTACAGTTGAGAAAAGTGGGGTATAAATCCAAACTCTTCTTTTGTAAACTGAAAATAAAATAAAATAATAATAATAATAAGAGTTTGGATTTATATCCCCCCTTTCTCTCCTGCAGGAGACTCAAAGGGGCTTACAATCTCCTTGCCCTTCCCCCCTCACAACAAACACCCTGTGAGGTAGGTGGGGCTGAGAGAGCTCAAAACAACTGTGACTAGCCCAAGGTCACCCAGCTGGCGTGTGTGGGAGTGTACAGGCTAATATGAATTCCCCAGATAAGCCTCCACAGCTCAGGCAGCAGAGCTGGGAATCAAACCCAATTCCTCCAGATTAGATACATGAGCTCTTAACCTCCTACGCCACTGCTGCTCATAAAAGGGCTTATATCAGAAAAGTAGACAATGTGGCATACCTCATGCAGAAACTTCTCTGGCTCCCACCTGGGACAAATGGATAGGACAGATGGAGCTCGGTATATTTTATAACCAGATATGATGAAAGAAATCTAGAGACCCTTTTAACCCTTATAAGACTAAAGGGCTCAAAGATGCTCAATCACCATGACTGGACAAGTATAGAAGCTCTTGTTGAGACCATAGGGGCCCAAAGATCTCAACCTAAGGATCCACTCTGCCTCCCTTCTCATTAATAGCTTGTCGTTTTGGCCTAGCCATCTGGCCAACATCTTTGCTCCAAGACTTCTCTTGAGCCCTAAACTTCATATTATACTATATAGTGTTTTCGTTGGGTTTTCTTCCCTCCCTTCCCCAGAGTTGCTTCCTGCTCGGAATGGTGAAAAATTCACAGAACATTTCCTTCATGAAGTGGTAGATATTCTTCTGAGCTACATCAAAAGGACTTATGATGGGAAGAGTAAAGTGCTGGATTTCCATCATCCCCACCAGCTTTTGGAAGGCCTGGAAGGTTTCAACTTGGAGCTCTCTGATCAGCCGCAGCCTTTGGAGCAAATACTTGTCGACTGCAGGGATACCTTAAAATACGGAGTCAAGACAGGTAATGGGGCAGAGAACTGTGGTCAGAGCTTTGCTGTGTTACTTTGTTTAACATTATGATAGCCTCACAAAATAATACCATAGGAATTATTTTTTGAGGCTTCTGCCTGCAGAATAGACATATGGCCAGTTCTCATATTCATTCAAGCAATTGGTTCTGTTTGCATGGTGGAGAAGCAGGTAACTATGCCACTTTTTAAATCACTCCTAGGGTTGCTAACCCCATAGTGACACCAAGAGATCTTTTGCTGTTACAAGTGATCTCCAGACAACCAAGTTCAGTTCCCCAGGAAGAAAATGGCTGCTTTGAAGGGTGGACTCTATGATATTATACCTTGCTGTGGTTCCTCCCCTTTTCAGGCTCCACCCCCAAAATATACAGGTATTTCTCAACCCGGAGCAGGCAACCCTCACATTAATACATAATTAAAAGGTGCATAACACAGTCCTTCTTTGGGGAGCAAGTCTCTCCAGCACTAGATTCTTCTTGCACTAGGTTCTTCTTGCATGAGCCAAAAGTGCTTAACTTTATGCAGTGGAGGACTGTACTGTGCAAGCAGAAGGAGTGTATATGATCTGAAATAGGTTACTTCTAAGGGCAATTCCCCACTGGCAGAGTTGACCTAGGTTTGACCTAGGTTCGACCTAGGTTCGTCCCAGCAACTCCCCACTGCCACTGAGTTCGACCTGGGTTCATTTCAGTTCTGCCATGCTCAGAACTGAAATTTCTGATTCCAGTTCTGAGGTTCAGATTTTTCCCGGAACCTAGGTCGAACTCAGTTGGAAGCTAGACAGTGGGGAATTGTCCGTGGTGACTCTCCCGTTCAGCTAATCAAGAGCTGTGTTTTGGGCATGCACAGAACAGGAGAGTCGCGGTGGGGAAAAGCGCACCTTTAAAAAAAATTAACTGCTATTTTCAAAGCTACAATGGTGCGACCACGACTCTCCCAATTCTACGTAGCTGCGACGTATAAAAACAAAACAAAAAAAGGATGCACGCTCAAGTTTCCTGCCGTAAAACAAGAGGCAATCGGGAACGAGGAGTGAAAGAGGTACTGAAGATGATCCCGCCCTCTGAACTCAGTTCAAGTTGGACGAACTGAGTTGAACTCAGTTGCTGTGGGGAGTGACAAGAGTCGACCTAAGGTGAGTACCAGTTAAAGGAACTGTGTCGAACCTAGGTTGACTCTGCAGTGGGGAATTGCCCTAACATAAGCTTTCTTGAACTATAGACAGTGGCGTAGCTGCCATGGGAACATCCGGAGACAAACACCTCGGGCGCCCCTGTGGGAGTCACGTAGGGGAAAATCACTCCCAGGCGTGGGAGTGGGAGCACCATGGAGGGCACTGCAGAAGGGCACCATTTCCCCCCCATGCCACTGACTATAGCCCACTTCATTAGAAGCATGAAATATATCATCTATTGGCAGAGAACGAGTAGTTACAAAATAAAGACAATGAAGTCAAATGAACACGAAATGTGAGAGGAGCAGGTCACCATATTTCTAGGTATATGCAGATGCACTCAAGAGAAGCATAGCGACCATACACAACAGCAGCAACTGATGACAACATTGTTCTTATCTTGTGTTTCCAGGGGTGCTGAGTGATAGATGTTCAAATAATGTCAACATCCACCTCTGGGCTAATCATGAATTCTCTCCCCCTCTTTTCGTGCTGACGGTTGAACAGTGATGTGTTTTTTTAATAAAAAGAAAACTTCCCAAACTGAGCTTTTTAAAAATTCTTTTTATAGGACATTCTCGTTATTTCAACCAACTCTCTAGTGGCCTTGACATTGTCGGTCTTGCAGGGGAATGGCTGACAGCCACAGCAAATACCAACATGTATGTATTTTAAATCTTTTACAACATATTGTTTCAGTGAACAGTAACAAACCCAATTACATTTATGAGAAGAGAAAGAATGCTGATGAGACCAGGAAAATGGAATATATATTTTCACTTGTGTGGATAAAAATCTCTAGGGATATTAAAGATAAATTATTTCTCAATTAAAATTCCTCCACGTTCTCCATATAAAGTTTAAAATATCCAATATGTTTTTGGAGATTAACAGCAGAATCCTAGACAGAGTTGACCCTTTCTAAGCCCGTTGTCTTCATTTGTTGGAGACGTTTGCAGAAATAAAATTGAACTGTTCATATACAAGTCACTGAAAAAGTTAATCCAATCTAAGCTCATTGACTTGAATGTACTTAGGTTGGAGTACATTTTAATAAGTTTTATGAATTTTTGAATAAGTTTTGTTGCTATATTGTTATAGGTTGCAATTTTTTTTAGTTTATTGATATTTTATGACTTTTAGTTTATGTTGAAACCTGCCCTAAGACCTCCGGGTATAGGGCAGGATAAAAATACAATATATATGAGTCTGGTAATATAAGAACATAAGAACATAAGAACAAGCCAGCTGGATCAGACCAGAGTCCATCTAGTCCAGCTCTCTGCTACTCGCAGTGGCCCACCAGGTGCCTTTGGGAGCTCACGTGCAGGATGTGAAAGCAATGGCCTTCTGCTGCTGCTGCTGCTGCTCCCGAGCACCTGGACTCCTTAAGGCATTTGCAATCTCAGATCAAAGAGGATCAAGAAATGCAGCCGATGACCTTAAGTCAGCCTAACCAATTTATCAGCTCACTAAAGAGTTCAGGGAGGTGTACGTGGTCTCCTCCTTGTTCAGTTCTCACAGCATCCCTATGAGGTAGGTTAGGCTGGGGCTGAATATGCACATAAATATGCACTTGCTTCTTTGATGCTCTCGTGTTGGATTTTTGTGCCATCTGTTGCATTTGTTTTAAATTTAGATTTTACGATGTTTTCATGTTTCTATTTATTATATTTATCGTGTGTGTTTTTATTGTAAGTCACCTTGAGTCGCTAGAGATATGGCAGAATATAAATAAATATGTATTGTCGAAGGCTTTCACGGCCGGAATCAATGAGGTGCTGTGTGGTTTCGGGGCTGCATGGCCGCACTCCAGCAGCACTCCCCCCCGACCCCCCACCCGCATCTGTGGCTGGCATCCCCAGATCCTCTGAAGATGCCAGCCACAGATGCAGGCGAAACGCCAGGAGAGAATATAGAGGTGTATAGAGCTACTCTTTAACATTGTAAGTGATCCAATTCTTTGTCACCATTGCCTAATCACATCTATTTAAGCTTCTTGCTACTACTTGCACGAACAGCAGAATACATCTTCAGGGTGAAATTTTTAACAGAGCAAGTATTGTATAATCATCCATAAAAGATGAATGGGAAAGAGTCTGCAGAATGTCAAGTCAGACAGAGTCACTGGGGATGCTGTTGTTAACTTCAACATGAGCAAAACTGTGTCTGTGCTGAGTTCTTACAGAAAACTCCAACAATTGGAATCATGTTTTCTGCTGTCTTAAAGGTTCACTAATGAGTTGAAGACAAAGATGGCTCTTATTGGCTTCATTTAGACGACATCAAAGACCAGATGTTCCAAGTTCAAAAGCTCTTATAATTTCACAATGGGATTTTTCTTTTGCAGAATCCTTGGTTTTAAAGGTCACATATCCAAATACCATAAACATTCCCCAATGGTACAGTACATAACAGTAGCACAGCTTCAAAGCCTGGAAACATATTCAATGTAAAAAAAACCCTCTTGTGATCTCAACCAATCTCATTTAATATGCCTATAAAGGCCATTTGGAGAGAAGGCAGCAGGGCTTGGCCCTGTCTCATCAGATCTTGGAAGATAAGCAGGGTTGGTCCTTGGGAGGGAAGCCTTCAAGGATAACTCTGCAGAGGAAGTCATGGCAAACCACCTTTGCTTCTTACTTACCTTGAAAGCCCCTTCTTGTGGTCACTGTAAGTCAACTAGACTTGACAGCACTTTACACATACACACAAATGAAGGTAATTTATTCTGTGATGTCATATTTTATACCTAACTAGAGGGCCTGGCCACGCGTTGCTGTGGCTGAGTCTGGTGAAGTGGAAGAGAAAGAAATGTTCCCCTTCCTCTGCTAGGGTGGGTGGGCCATATGCAGGTGGCTGGTCCTGTCCCTTTCACTCCCTTCCCTTGCAGGCAAATTATCTAGCGTAAAACACGCTGGGAGGCATGAGCTACGTTGTGTTCAAATTTCAGAGCATTCGGTCCAGCAAACCCCTGGACCCTCCCTCACCTTCCCCTTCCTCCGCTAGGGTGGGCCATGTTCAGATGGCCCGCCCCATCCCTTTCACTCCATAAGGCAGTGGTTTTCAAGGAAGGCATGGTTGGTTCCCTTGTATCAGAGGGAGTTGCTTTGATGGCCAGCAGATGGCGCTGTTGTGGAACAGAACTGTGGTTCCAACTGTCACAGGTGTAGCATGTTCACAATAACTAGCACGTTTGTGACATGGCCGCACATGAATGTGATGTGTGAAAATTTCAAAGCAATCGGTCCAGTAGTTTGGGAGATTACCTGTCAGCAGAAAAACGCACTGATAGATTTTTATATATTTAGATTATCTCATGTGGTGTGTAGTTTTTAGGACCCATGGATTCTAATCTGGAGAATTGGATTTGATTCCCCATTCCTCCACAGGAAGCTTGCTGGGAGACCTAAAACCAGTCTCACAATTCTCTCAGCCGTACCTGCCTTATAAGGTGACTGTTGTGGGGGGGGGGGGGGAGGCAAGGCAATTGAAAGCTGCTTTGAGACTCATGAAAGGAAGAAAAATGGAGTGTAAAATTCTCCTCCTCTTCCTCCTCTTCCTTGTTCTGTAGAGTCAAAATTTGCCAGCATAATGATAGAATTTCACCCATTCCGTATCTTGTGGATCCCTACTTGTAAGATACAAATCAAAATCACTACAGAGTAGCCTACGGTTGCATGTGTTTCTCATAGTTTTACATTAAATAGAGTGAATCACAATATTAAATAATAAAAATGAATCACGTGGAACTGCAGCCTTTGGGTGGAATCCACCCATCTCTTTTACTCATCTCACTTGGTCTCACCTAATTTACCTGCTCGGTCTAGCTCTTGTGCCCCATGGCTTTGGTCCAAGAAAAGTCTCATGATCCTCCGGCGTAGCTCTCTTGCGGCAAAACATCACCCTTCCTCTCAACGAGGGGGAAAAGTGATAGGATTCGGCCGTTGGATTCCAAGAGTCTGGAATAAATCACAAGAGGATTTTGATCAAAGGGAAGAGGAGCCTAATTAAACAGCCTTTGGGCTGGACTTTCATCATGCATTTACCATGAAGCTGTTGAACAATAATCTTTGTTTACTGATGTGCCCAACCAACACAGAGCTGTTTGTGGCAAGCTGGTGAATGATAACTCTGATGTTAGATGACTGCAGACCAGGTGTCATTCAACGGAAGGCATTTGTTGGCCCACCTTAATTTTGCCTAAAGGTGAACGTATTCTTCGAGGCTTTCTTTTGCATTCTTGACTTGATCTAGCAAAAGAAACTATCTGCATTTCTCAGAGATGCATAGGTTAGATAGGCTCCTTGAACGGTAAGGACAAGCTGAATTATGTAGCAGTGGAGTTATGTAGAATTTGAAGCCATATATAAATGCGGATTCTTTAAAATAATTTTTTAAATGTATCAACTGAAGAAATACAGAAAAAAGAAGTGAAAAATAAAAATAAGCAAACGTAATAAATTAAGAACATAGAGAAAGAAGCGAGCAAGAAGAAAGAGAAAAGAAAAAATATACAGAAGAAGAAGAAGAAGAAGAAGAAGAAGAAGAAGAAGAGGAGGAGGAGGAGGAGGAGGAGGAGGAGGAGTTTGGATTTATATCCCCCCTTTCTCTCCTGTAGGAGACTCAAAGGGGCTTACAATCTCCTTGCCCTTCCTCCCTCACAACAAACACCCTGTAAGGTAGGTGGGGCTGAGAGAGCTCCAGAAAGCTGTGACTAGCCCAAGGTCACCCAGCTGGCGTGTGTGGGAGTGTACAGGCTAATCTGAATTCCCCAGATAATCCTCCACAGCTCAGGCGGCAGAGCTGGGAATCAAACCTGGTTCCTCCAGATCAGAGTGCGGGAAGGGAGGCTGCTTCTAACAGCTCGTGGCTCACACACACTGGCTGATCCTAGATCTTCTCAGAACTAGCAGGTCTCTATCAAAACCTTTCTAGTCCACCTGTCAAATTTAAGGTCCCAGATATCTGGGGAGGTGAGAGCTGAGAAAAAATTCATTCTACAAGTCAGCAAAATTGCTCCTTACAGCAAGTATGGTTGGGAGCACCCGAAGGCTCAACTGAAGTGAAGTGCCATTTGCCTGGAAGTCACCATATGAATTTAGGAGTATGTGAGTATCATAATAATAAAGCCATTTTACTATGTTGCAATTGCACTGCTGTGCTCATTTACCAAATCCTGCATACGAATGTAAATGCTGTCCAGTTGAAACTGAATTATGGTGACCCCATCAAGAGGTTTCCAAGGTGAGTGAGATACTGAGGTGGTTTGCCATTGCCTTCCTCTACAAAGTCATCTTTGGTGGTCTCTCATTCAAGTTCTGACCCTGCTTAGATTCCAAACTTTGAAGAGATCAGGCTATACCATGCTGCCTTCCCTTTCCTATCAGATTCTATACACTCACAATTCAAACGGAGCATTTTAGAAGCCAGCCCAGAAGGGAATTTCAACTGGTCTAGCAGAACATCATAAGAACATAAGAACATAAGAACAAGCCAGCTGGATCAGACCAGAGTCCATCTAGTCCAGCTCTCTGCTACTCGCAGTGGCCCACCAGGTGCCTTTGGGAGCTCACATGCAGGATGTGAAAGCAATGGCCTTCTGCGGCTGTTGCTCCTGAGCACCTGGTCTGTTAAGACATTTGCAATCTCAGATCAAAGAGGATCAAGATTGGTAGCCATAAATCAACTTCTCCTCCATAAATCTGTCCAAATTCATCCTAATTCATTGCACTTGGACTTGTAAACCATTGGGAACTTTGGCTTGTAACTCTGATTGACTATGAGAAGAGAGTTTGGCCTTGCATACCACCAATCCCTCTAGTACAGGGGTCTGCAACCTGCGGCTCTCCAGATGTTCATGGACTACAAATCCCATCAGCCCCAATTAGCCATGCTGGCAGGGGCTGATGGGATTTGTAGTCCATGAACATCTGAAGAGCCGCAGGTTTCAGACCCCTGCTCTAGTAGATATATTTTTTCTAATTTTGGGATACTTTCACTTCTAAAATGAAAAGAGTCTGCCATGTTGAAATCAATGATTTGGATCCAGACTGAATTGGCAAATTTCACCAGTTCCACCTTTCCACGGCAGACTACCCCCCATGTCATTACTCTGTGCCCCCTGTCTCCGAATTTAACCCAATATGGTTACATGTCCCATATATGTTATTTATCAGGAACATTTCTGACATTTGCTATCAGCCCCTGATAAATCTTTGTCTCTATTTTTAAGTGTCCTATTGGGATGCTGGCTTAAGTATTCTATTCATGGGCATTGGTGCTGATGTTGCTGCAGTGTGGTGTAGCGTATAAGAGTAGTGGACTCTAAATTGGAGAACTGGGTTTGATTTCCACTCCTCCATATGAGTGGAGGACTCTTATCTGGTGAATTGGATTTTCCCCCACTCCCACACATGAAGCCTGCTGGGTGACCTTGGGCTAGTATCAATTTCTCAATGGATGCAACGTTAACAACTCCACAAACAACAAACGCGCTGCATCAACCGCTGCTTTATCAATTGCGCTAAGCCCACATATAAAGTGCAATACATAAAGTGCAACCAGTGAAAAGTGCAAACAACATCCAAGTCTAGACTTTTACAATACTACACATATCACATCACCCTACAACATAGTCAAGGTGACTAAACGATGTCTTCTTCACTCGGTCCTATGTCTTCGTCCGTATAGGTGCTTGGACGGGACCTCTTCTTTGAAGATAATAAATAACTAATCAATAGCTGCATATACTTCATTCCAGTCAGTAGATGTAAGTCTATATGACGATGCGGACCGGTCTGAGCCAAGTCCGTCAATAAACGGGTTGCGCTACTGTAACCGTTTTCGATAGATTCTTCTTCAGATTACAATTCTTCAATCTTAATCGGGATAATTACTCAAGGTGACTTCCCTTGGGCTAGTCACAGTTCTTCAGAAATCTCTCAGCCTCACCTCTCTCACAAGGTGATTGTTGTGAGGAAGGGAAGGAGTTTGTAAGCTGCTTTGAGTCTCCTTACAAAACAGAGAGAGGCAGGGTATAAACCCACATAAATCTTCAGGTTCAACCACACCCCAATGTTCTAGACGTTAAATATGAACTCAGTAAGTCCCAGGTTTGTAGGAGGGGAGATAATTTCACAGATGCTGCGCAGTGGTGGGATCCAAAAATTTTAGTAACAGGTTCCCATGGTGGTGGGATTCAAACTGTGGCGTAGCGCCAGTGGGGCTGGGCGGGGCACAATGGGGGCGTGGCCGGGCATTCTGGGGGTGGGGCATTCCTGGGCGTGGCTATGGCAAGGACGCAGCCACTGCGCTGGTCCTTGGGGGGGAAGCAGATGCCGCGCCAGGCACAGGCTGCCCCATGCCACAGCGGTGCACCTCCTGCTGAACCACTTCCTAAGTTCTGCACGCTTCTGTTGAGAGGAGGGGCTTCACTAAGGCAAAAATCGGTTTGGCATTTTGTGTTCTCGGCACACACAAATAATTAATAACCTACTCTCGGGAACCTGTGAGAACCTGCCGGATCCCACCTCTGATGCTGCGATCCCAGACGATTTAGGGATTTATAGTTTAAAAATCAGCATTTTTCACAGTAGCCCGAAACAAGGCAGGTCATTCAGTATTGATAAAATGCGTTGGGTCCTTGTTAATTACCTGGCCACCGTAGCTGGACCAACTTAAATTTCCTACCGCTTTTCAAAGGCAGACTCATGCATGATGCATTGCTGTAATCAAACATTGATATTGTTGCAGGTGACATGGCAAGAGAAAGTGATGAAAGGGACTCTGATTCATGTGCATCTCTTGAACATCAATGGGAAGCTCAATCTAATAGCACCTTTGAAGATCCACAGAGAGTTCTCTTACCACCCACTACATAGTCATTCCCTACCATCACCCAACCTTTCAGAGGATTTGCGGCTTTATATCATCAGCAGATGTAGTGATTCGCTTTCCTGGTTCTTTCCTGAGCATTGTTGTACAAGATTTAATCATGCATACTGATATATTGAAATTTTTCTCTTTCTCACAATACTAGAACCAGGGGGCATCCATTGAAAATGCTGGGGGGAAGAATTAGGACTAATAAAAGGAAACGCTTCTTCATGCAACGTGTGATTGGTGTTTGGAATATGCTGCCACAGGAGGTGGTGATGGCCACTAACCTGGATAGCTTTAAAAGGGGCTTGGACAGATTTATGGAGGAGAAGTCGATTTATGGCTACCAATCTTGATCCTCCTTGATCTGAGCTTGCAAATGCCTTAGCAGACCAGGTGCTCAGGAGCAGCAGCAGCAGAAGGCCGTTGCTTTCACCTCCTGCACGTGAGCTCCCAAAGGCACCTGGTGGGCCGCTGCGAGTAGCAGAATGCTGGACTAGATGGACTCTGGTCTGATCCAGCAGGCTAGTTCTTATGTTCTTACGTTCTTATTGGTACGTTCATAATGGGCTTTTCCACATTCTCCTTTTCCTCACTGGTAAGCTTCTGTTTCTTCAGGGCTGTACATCTTTCCGTTCCGCGTGTGTTTTGCATCCTCTGGTGGTACATTTCATATTAAATCACTTTATGTCCTGAATAACTCCCTGAGGATTTTCACTGTAGGTTTTTGTGCTGGGTGTCAAATCAAGCCCGTGTGATGTCAAATCAACCACAAGAGGGAGCAAAAGAAATGTGAAACAGGAAAAAAAATCCTCAAGAAACAGGAACTTTATTTTGATTTACAAAGTGCTATAATCAGGAGAGAAGTCTTCTGAATAGGATGAATAAGTATGAAACCCCCAATAGAGGGAGATAACATAATTTTTAATTATATGAATTGGAATGTATGAAGTTGAAATGGAATGTATGAAGTTATAATACGAATGTACAATCTGTACTTTTATTAATTTCCAATAAAGTTTATATTAAAAAAAAGAAAAAAGAAACAGGAACAGGAACTTTATAAGCAATGAAAAGAACAATGTGGAAAAGTCCATTGTTTGCCTATTTGGAAACCTGTTCCTAAGTGCATGTCTCCATGGTTTATAGCAGAAATCCATTTTTTTTCTTTATTCCCTTTAGCAAGTTACTTTGATAAATTACTTTCTGCCTCATAATTTTTTGCGCTGTTATATGTCAACGTCTTTAAAATATTTATTAGGTTTACCTATGAAATAGCTCCGGTGTTCGTTGTGATGGAGGAGATCCTGCTTAAAAAAATGCATGAAATTATTGGATGGGGAGAGAGTGAAGCGGATGGTGTCTTTTCTCCTGGTAAGTGGATTAAAATCACTATTCACCCTTATTAGCATTACTCGAATATTAGAAGCAATATAGGTTAATTGTTGGCGTTTTAAACCTGGAAATAAATATAAATATATTCTCGGCACTCATCGGTACTGGCATATATTGGCCCAAATCACTGTAAAAATTTGCTCCTTAATTTGAAACTGTAGAAAGTCAGAAAAGCGATACAGCTAGTTGCTAACTTTTAAAAATTATACCAAAAAGTGAAGAGAGCCAACATGGTATAATGGTTAAAGTATCTGACTAGTAGTGGACAGTCCCTCGCCGGGTTACGTTAAGAGGGAACAGTGGGCATGGGGGTGCCTTCTTTGGGGCTGGGGATCCCGGTGCTAATGGGACGGGGCATATATGACGGTAGGCGGCGGCCGTATAAGAGAAGACAGGAGAGATATAATTATACTCGCCCACCTTCTGACCTCCGACCAATTCCGAGGGACGAAGGTTCAGAGGTTCAGAGACACTCTGCTTCGTCTTTGGTGTTAATAAATGCCAGGTCCATAAATAATAAGACCGCAGTTCTCCGAGATTTTCTCGGAGATCAGCAGATGGACATGGCTTGTATCACCGAAACCTGGGTGCTCAACGGTGAGACCGTCACGTTAGGCGAGATAGCGCCACCAGGTTTCGCGTGTCTCCACCGATCACGAACACAGGGCCGGGGTGGTGGTGGTGTGGCAATGCTCATCCGTGATTCCATCCCTTTTAGGGCTGTCCCTGTCCCAGATATCGCCGGTTTGGAGTGTGTCGGCCTGGAGTGTTTGGCAGCTGAGAGGTTGGCTGTCCTTCTGGTGTACCGGTCGCCTAGCGCCCCAGGGGACGGCCTGCCGCAGCTTCTGGAGGTGGTGGCTGACTGGGCGTTGCGGTTCCCCAGACTTCTTGTCTTGGGGGATTTCAGCGTCCACATCGACATCGCCTCATGTGCAGTTCAGACACCCTGAACGCGTAGGAGGATCCAATCTAGTAGCTAGTCAGAAAAAGCCAGTTTGTGGCTGAAAGCATTAAAGAACATTCTGACTAATCTCTGACGCCTTAACTAGTTTAAAAGGAAGTGCCTCCGCCAGGTTTCTTCAATTCCTTGAAACCAACCTGTACCCAAATAAATCTTCTCTGTTTTTATATACTTCTCCTGCTTCAGTGATCTCCATATTCTTCTTTCATACCACAAAACATGAGGTTTGGCCTGAGGGTGTCACAAATCTCGTTTTGATCAATGCAAATAAATAATTGCATAAAGTTGGCCCATTTTATTTCTCAACTGAGATTTCGGCTTTCCTTATTCTGCATTTGTGTGTGTGTGTGTGGGGCGGGGGAATAACCCTGACCTCACAGCATTAAACCCATTCCTGTACACTTGCTACCTTTAAAACACCTGTTAACTGAGAAGAAGAAGAGTTTGGATTTATATCCCGCCTTTCTCTCCTGCAGGAGACTCAAAGGGGCTTACAATCTCCTTGCCCTTCCCCTCTCACAACAAACACCCTGTGAGGCAGGTGGGGCTGAGAGAGCTCCGAGAAGCTGTGACTAGCCCAAGGTCACCCAGCTGGCGTGTGTGGAAGTGCACAGGCTAATCTGAATTCCCCAGATAAGCCTCCACAGCTCAGGCGGCAGAGCTGGGAATCAAACCCGATTCCTCCAGATTAGATACAGGAGCTCTTAACCACCTACGCCACTGCTGCGTAGGGGAAGGTTTATAGTTTAAAACAAACCTGGTCCCTCAAAATCATAGGATGTGTGAGTCCCCTCAGTAGGTAGAAAAGGCCTGTTATAGTAGCCAAGTTACTTGATTTTCATAAAGGTGCAGTGGCTCCATTGGATAGTTTGCAAACAAAAACACAGCAGTGAGGAGAGAATAAGTCTACTTTCCCCTGCCTACTTTGGTTGCAAGCAAAACAGAGCTAGAGTATGTGGGAGGTAGAAAACTCCCATCTCATGTCTGATGCAAAGAGCTTGTGTTTTTCCCAAACACGAGGACTTTGTAATATGTGAATAAGTCCGTAGTGGGAGGCAGTTATTGGGTGGGACAGCAACTGCTCACTCGTTAATTGTACTCTTTCAGTTAGAGTGGTGTGCCCCCACCATACTGTATTTCTCGAATAATGCTGGAATACCATAACAAGCTCTGCAGCATGGTATAGTAGTGAAAGTGTCACACAAGAGTCTGGGAGACCCAGGTTTCTAATCCCAGTCTGCCATGGAAGCTTGCTGGGTTAGTTTGGCCGGTTGTTATCTGTCAGGCAGATTCCTCATGGGCCAAAAGCAGTGGTGTGGAAACGGTGTAAACCTTTTACACAGAGGTGGGATCCAGCAGGTTCTCACAGGTTCCCGAGAGTAGGTTACTACTTATTTGTGTGTGCCGAGAGGGGGTTACTAATTGGTGATTTTGCCACGTGATTTTTGCCTTAGTGATGCCCCTCCTCTCAGCAGTAGTGCGCAGAACTTGAAGCAGTCTAGCAGGAGGTGCACCGGCGTGCGTGGCAGCCTGCGCCTGCGTGCATTTGTTTCCCGCCCAAGGACCGGCGCAGCAGCTGCGTCCTTGCCACAGCCCTGCCCAGGAATGCCCTGCCCCCGGAATACCTGCCACGCCCCCGTCGTGCCCCGCCCAGCCCCATTGGCGCTACGCCACAGTTTGAATCCCACCACCATGGGAACCTGTTACTAAAATGTTTGGATTGCACCACTGCTTTTACATCGTTTTAAACCCTTTTACACTGTTTTTACACTGCTGCTTTTGGCCCATGCAGAATCTGCCTCAGACTGATGTACCTCGCAGAGTGGAAATTGTGAGAGTAAGATAGAGGGGGTGGGGTGTGAAACACTCTGTGATACACCTCTGAAGATGCCAGCCACAGATGCAGGTGAAACATTAGGAATAAGAAAGCTCCTCCAGACCATGGCCACGCAGCCCGGAAAACTCACCAGAACCAGTATTCTTGTTTTGTTTTGCAGGAGGTAGCATATCAAACCTTTACAGTATTTTAGTGGCCCGTTATAAACACTTCCCTGAGATTAAAGCCAAAGGCATGGCAGCTCTTCCAGACATTGCCCTGTTTGCTTCAGAACATGTAAGTATGCATTGGCAGTCAACCTATGTCATTGTTTGTTGATAACAGAAATATAATACATGGGAGCTACTAATGCTCATGACAACACACAAGAATCTAGCAGTTTGTTCGGTGGTAACAGTTCAGTTGCTAACAAGGACAAAGTTTTGACAGCATCTGTAGTGTTGCCTAGATCAGCTAAGAGAGGATTAAGTAGTCTTTCCCGCTCTACAGCATATAAAGGGCAATGTAATAGAACATGATGGACGGTTTCCTCAAGTCCAGGATTGCAGGTTCAAGATCTATCAGAGGATGGAAGATGGTGCTCTCTGTTGTATCGTCTGGTAGAAGGACTGAACATTCCCAAATGCTTAGCAGACTCAATCCCAATTCAGTGGCTTAATATTCCAGCTCTCATGGTGCTTGTTTTTTTTAAAAAAAATTTTACCAGCCAATTTTAATTTCCATTGTATAATTTATATACGTGCCATTAAAGGTTTCTGAATCTACTAATGCTCATATAGGTGGATTCCGCACAGCATGAATATAACATCTTTAGGACATTATAAAAAGAACCGGTTTGGCAGCATGGGAGAACACAAGCGTTGCCAGCCCTTTTTTGTTGCCTCCTGCCCGGAGCTCATGTCAGTTTCACAACGGCACCTGCCATTTTGTGTGCTTCTTCCAATTCTCCATGATGGTTCCTCATGTAGGTTTCCTCTGCTTGCAGCCCATCTGTGTGTGATTTCACTGTAAAATGTAGATGAATAAAACTTGTTTTGCCTCGCGATCCTGCTCACACGTCATTTCCCCTTCTTTCTGTTTTGTTTCAAGGGGGGATGTCAGTAAAGCTACAGCGACACAAATATGCACACATCGCAGCTTCTCTAATCATGTCATGTCCCCACTATACTGTAGGGCACAGGTGTCAAACTTGCGGCCCTCCAGATGTTATGGACTACAGTTCCCATCATCCCTTGCCAGCATGATGCTGTGGGCCCTCTCTGTGGGCAAGTGCGCACAGAGTTCATCAAGTGGGGGGAGGGGAAAACCGCCCCCGCACACACATCTAGGCGGTCTTGCTTCTGAGTAAACCCTCCTAGGGTTGTGATTCACCCATTCAAAGTGTTGCACGATTGCTTCACCAAGCTTACTCCCGAGTAACGTTCGCCTTGGAGCAAACCATTTTTTCTAAACTAAAACCTCAGTATTCAGGTTAAATTGCCATGTTGGCACTTTGCAATAAATAAGTGGGTTTTGGGTTGCAATTTGGGCACTCGGTCTCGAAAAGGTTCACCATCACTGCTCTAGAACCTATTTTTAAATGCCAAATAAAGGTTGTTGTTGTTGTTGTTGTTGTTGTTGTTGTTGTTGTTGTTGTATTAAGGCAGTAGTGATCATAAATGCATCCTCCTTTAATGCACGTTTGAAAATCTTTCCTCTATCTAATTCCCCCCACCCCCCATCCTTGAAATCTAAGAGCCACTATTCGATACAGAAGGCTGCAGCCGTTCTTGGGATTGGGACTGATAATGTTGTCGCTGTCAAGTGTGATGCAAGGTAAGATTTGCAACCACGTCCTGCAAATAGCTTTCTATATTTTCCCCTGATCTATAATTTCCTTAGTTTCATTGGAAGAGATGTAGGAAATCTTCACGTTTGCCTTCCTGTATGGTAGCATCTCATGTTTTGGACGCTTGTGTGCTTTTGTAACGTATACCTGAATCATTCTGTGCATCATATAGATGCTTTTATTCTCAGTAAAGTCCTAAATTGCTTAAAGACACCCTCTGTGCGAAGTTGAAAGAATAAATCATACCCATCTATGTGCCACCACTAATTCGCAAGTATTTCCTGAACATGTGTAAATCCTTGTTTTCAAACTGTGATTTTAGATCTGATGTCATTTTTATTACCCCAGTGCTAGGGATGTGAATCGGCACGGTATAGCGCAATCTCATCAGATTTTAGAAGCTAAGCTGGATTGGGACTTGGAAGGTAGACTTCCACTCTGCAAAGGAAGGCAATGGCAAACCACCTCTGCTTAATCACTTGTCTTGAAAATCCCATCCGGGTTTGCTACAAATCAGCTGTGACTTGACAGCACTTTACACCAACACAGGGAAAGGCCAAGCATACAGGGGCGTACCACCGACAAGGGGGGTCAAATAACCCGGGTGCAAAATTGCCCCCACCTCCCCTGTGTCCCTGCCCCCATGCTCGGGGGTGGGGCTCGGGGGCAGGGGCAGGTCAGATGGGTACTGTGGCAGTAGGCCGGCTCCTACATTCATACACTTTATTTTCTTCTGGATAACGGGGGCCCAAGGCAGGTAATTTTTTCAGAGTAACCAAATAACAGCAATAAAGCATTAAACGCCTTTTCACACGTAGCAAAAATACTGTTTACTTAACAACCTAATTCCCAAGAAGTCCTGATATGAACAAACAGAAAAAAGATGGTACAAAAATAAAATGTGAGCTTACATTCACATTGAGCTTAGATTCCCTTCGAAGATTCATGTTTCCCGCCCTTTAGCAGTCAGCCTGCCTTCAGATCAGAGAATCCCCATGGTTTCTGAAAGCTCTAGAAGTGCAACTTTTACTCTCCCTTCATAGGGAAAGCGAAGAAGAAATATTTAGTTTCCTTTGATTTTTTTTGCGCATCCCCACCTTTTTTCATCCACACCACAGCAGTTTTATAACTTGAGCGATAGACCAGATGAAATCAGCAAGAAATTGACATGGTTTAGCAAACTAGTAGTAGATTGAAGATGGCACTAAAAAAGGAAGGGAGGGAGGGGCACCAGTCAGCCTCTCCAAATACAGGTTGTACGGAAACCTTTGAATCAAGGCAATGGAGGCGCAAAACTTCCCAGGTGCCCCTGATTGTGAAAGTTATCTAAGTTGAGGTGCTGAACAGCAGTTGTTACTCTGTTAACTTTTTAATAGGGGGAAGATGACACCATCTGAGCTGGAGAGAGCCATTTTAAAAGTCAAAAGACAGGTTTGTTCTATGTTTTATTTATTTACCTATGACCTTCAAGAATCCTTCTTGCCTATGGTGAGACAGGAGCTCACCAACAGGATGCAGTACATTTATCAATCTTAAGATACTACTTATGGAGTCTGGTGGCTCAGAGCGATAAACTGTACCACTCACGATCTGAATTCAATCCTGATGGAAGTCAGTTTTAGATAGCCAGCTCAAGGCTGACTAAGCCTTTTATCCTTCTAAGGTCACAGAATGAGTACCCAGCTTACTGGAAGTAAAGTGTGGATGACTGGGAGAGGCAGTGGCAAACCATGCCACAAACATAGTCTGCCTAGTAAACATTGTGATGTGATGACATCTCATGAGTCAGTAATGACCTGCAGTTTGCACAGGGTTTACCTAAGATGCTATTTACCTGACTGTTCTTCTGGGATTTACTTCTTGTTTGTGAGTCTGCATTGTCCACACTGATCTAAATTTGGTCTCAGTGGGTATTTGGAAATGGAAGGAAAATGTGGGATGTTATCACTGGGCCAGGTATTAAGAAGAGAAGAAGAGTTTGGATTTATATACCCCCTTTCTCTCCTGCAGGAGACTCAAAGGGGCTTACAATATCCTTGCCCTTCCCCCCTCACAACAAACACCCTGTGAGGTAGGTGGGGCTGAGAGAGCTCCAAGAAGCTGAGGCTAGCCCAAGGTCACCCAGCTGGTGTGTGTGGGAGTGTACAGGCTAATCTGAATTCCCCAGATAAGCCTCCACAGCTCAGGTGGCAGAGCTGGGAATCAAACCCGGTTCCTCCAGATTAGATACACGAGCCCTTAACCTCCTACGCCACTGCTGCTCCTTTTTAGCTGCCTTTTTTTTTCTTTCAAAGGGAGAAAGAAAGCGTGGGTTGGTGCCACTGCTTATTCTCCTTTGCTGCTCTCTATTTCAACCACCAGAGGGAAAGGATGGAAAAATGGGATGATGGTGAAGGAGAAGAAACAGCCATTGCAAATGGACATATGCTGTTCTTCCAAGTTCAAGTTCAAGTTCAAAGACCTTTATTAGGCATTAAGCTGTTCTTCCATCTTCTCCTCTTCCTCCTTCAGACTGCCCACCTGCTCTCTCCCTCTGTTGGGGAGGACCAGCCCCCAAGTTAACAGGAGATTGATGTGGTGTACCTGAGATCCCCCCCCCCCAAATCTTGGAGCCCACATTGTCTATCACCATGAAGAAATATGATAAAAGAGGATTTTATCAAGGCACTGTTCTGTTATATCACCTTCATGTACATAGCACAGCTAAGATTCTGCTATTTCTATGGGCTGAGGTACATGAAGGTTGAAATGTATTTTTAGCAAAGACCATGTAGGTACCATTAAGAATATATTACAAGAAACAATTCATATATGATATGAAACAATTCAAAGTAATAATGCTGAAAATATTACTGAATAATACTGAAAACATAGCTTTATTTTCTTACTTGCTTACTAGCTTAAGAATCTAAGTGCTGTCGAAAACAATATCAAAGACAGACCATATCTTTAGACTGACAGTAGTTTTGTTGCTGTTTTGTTGTTGTTATTTTAATTACACAAATTAAAGACTTGTAATAATCTCTGAGGCCCCTTCCACACACGCAAAATAATGCGTTTTCAAACCACTTTCACAACTGTTTGCAAGCGGATTTAGCTATTCCGCACAGCTTCAAAGAGCACTGAAAGCAGTTTGAAAGTGCATTGTTCTGCCTGTGCGGAATGAGCCTGAAGCAATGGGAATGAGAACTGACAAATGACATGTCTATATTATCCATAGACTGATGCTGCATTATTATTATTTTTAGGGAAAGGTACCGTTGTATATTTGTGCCACTGCCGGAACAACAGTATATGGGGCCTTTGACCCTCTTGCCGACATTGCTGACATCTGTGAGAAGTATAACCTCTGGATGCATGTGGATGTAAGAACATAAAAAAAGAACCATTTGGGGCTTTCCTGCCCCAGGTTTTTGCTCTCTCTTAATTTCTTAACTGCTTTGGATTTCTTCTCCCTTACAGTATTGTTTGCTGCTCCTTGCTCTATTGTTTTTGTTCTGGTTTCCCCTTTCGAGTCTTTCTTTCCCCTTCCAAGTCAAGTCACAGATCAGTCACAGACCAGGAAAGGGAATCGGGCATCTTAGTTGATAGTTCCATGGGAATGTCAACTCAATGCATGGCAGCTGTGAAAAAGGCAAACTCTATGCTGGGGATCATTAGGAAAGAAATTGAGAATAAAACTGCAAGGATTGTCATGCCCTTATATAAAGCAGTGGTGCGACCGCACTTGGAGTACTGTGTTCAGTTCTGGTCGCCACATCTCAAAACAGATATTGAAGAGATAGAAAAAGTGCAGAGAAGGGCAACGAGGATGATTGTGGGATTGGAGCACTTTCCTTATGAAGAGAGGCTGCAGCGTTTGGGACTCTTTAGTTTGGAGAGAAGACATCTGAGGGGGGATATGATTGAAGTCTATAAAATTATGCATGGGGTAGAAAATGTTAACAGAGAGAAATTTTTTATCTCTTTCTCACAATACTAGAACCAGGTGGCATTCATCGAAAATGCTGGGGGGAAGAATAAGGACTAATAAAAGGAAACATTTTTTCATGCAACATGTGATTGGTGTTTGAAATATGCTGCCACAGGAGGTGGTGATGGCCACTAACCTGGATAGCTTTAAAAAGGGCTTGGACAGATTTATGGAGGAGAAGTTGATCTATGGCTACAAATCTTGATCCTCCTTGATCTGAGATTGCAAATACCTTAACAGACCAGGTGCTCAGGAGCAACAGCCACAGAAGGCCCTTGCTTTCACATCCTGCATGTGAGATCCCAAAGGCACCTGGTGGGCCACTGCAAGTAGCAGAGAGCTGGACTAGATGGACTCTAGTCTGATCCAGCTGGCTTGTTCTTGTGTTCTTATGTTCTTATGTTTCTATAGTTTTTCAGACAGCCCAATAAAAACAGGGGGGAGGGGGGAAACTAAAACAAGTCCCTCTCCAGTTAATGGTGGAGGAAGGTAGGATGGCTATCCAAGAAGTCCCAGGATCATGGAAGCCAAAGGCCACCATCTTATCATAGCCCCTCCAGAAAACACTTGCAGTGTGAGCCAGTATCTGATTGGGAAGATGGCATTCTAGGTTAGCCATTAAGTTTGGTTGCTCCAAGCAGAGTCACACCTTTCTAAGTATACTGAAAACAAGGGTATAATTTTGCTCATAATGGCACTGTAAAAGTCACAGATCTTTAACTGAGATAATTCCTTTGTTGAGCCTACAGAAGCAATCCCTCAGAGTTTAGTTACTAGAAATCTAGAGTGGTCTGAAACTATCCACGGTTGCACATTAGAATAGCTTTCAGATGCACCTTGAGAAAAGATTGCTGCAACATGGGAATCTTTACATAACAAATTTAAGTGACCAAGGAACTGGCCTTTAATCAAATGATGTTCCGCAACCTCCACAAAACTACAATTGCCAGAATTCTTTGGGAGGAAGCCATGACCATTAGAGCTAGCACAGAGCTGGTTTGAATTTGTTCACAAAAGTCCTTGGCATGGATTAAATTAAGCTGATCTAAAGACTGATTATCTTTAAACAGATAAACCCAAAGATGCCAACTTATTAATTCTCATTGTAGGAACACAGAGCAATTGTTTAAAAAATTGCTGGAGGCAGAAGTAGCTCACTTTTCAGAATTTCCACTTCTGATTTACCGTGTTTCCCCGAATATAAGACAGTGTCTTATATTAATTTTTGCTCCCAAAGATGCGCTATGTCTTATTTTCAGGTGATGTCTTATTTTTCTGTGTTCTTTTCGCCGGGCATGCTTCCAAACAAAAACTTTGCTATGTCTTACTTTCGGGGATGCCTTATATTTCGCACTTCAGCAAAACCTCTACTATGTCTTATTTTTAGGGGATGTCTTATATTCAGGGAAACAGGGTATTTGGATTTCTAGTCTGACAACTGTGAGGGCTCACAGCATGCAATGGCACAGAAAAGCTCAACCAGTAATGAATATGAAGACTTGTAACACTTTTTCTCCGACCCACAAGCAAGCTCCCCTCATTGGTGCTTAGACCTACAAGAGTTGCCCCTAAATACAGTTTTGAGTTGCCCCTAAATTCACTCCCACCTTATCAGTTGTACAAACAACATGTCCTCCTTTTTCCAAAAGTTGGGGATAACTCCTGGAGATGAACACGTGAAACTACCTTATGCTGACTCAGACCATGAGTCTGGTCAGTATGGTCTATTCTGACCAGTGGCGTACTTGCCTAGGAAGAGGGGGTACCCTCTGTCCCTGGGCACCTGATCTGGTCACATGGGAAGGCGCAAAATCGGCCCCCACATGACCAGGAAGATGGCAAGGCAGCAGAAAGTCCTGCCACATCCTGCCACATCATCGACATGGGCAGGGCCAAGGAAGCCAGAGGACCCCCCCCCCAAGCCTCACCCCCCTCCTGGCTGCCGGCTCCCCCAAGTCCCACCCCCCTTCTGGCTGAGGACAGAAGTAACTGGAAGGTTCCATGCTGGGACCTTTGCTTTTATAAGTTCGGGGGGCGTGACGTGACCAGAAGCTCCTGTAGGTTCAAGCTGAAGTCTTTCATTTCATATCTGATCTTTTGATTACTTACAATAATTGCAAAAATTGGGTGCTTTATAATTATCACAATGAATATAAAAAATTCTCCTGTAAACAGACTGTAACTTTTAAAAACCCCATGACTGTTTGTTTGCATTCACTACTGCAGTCTCTGCCTCTCTCGGTTTCGCTTTTACAAGGCAGGCAGAGTTTTCCAAATAAAAGACATGCAGAAAAGCACAGAGTCCCTTAGCTGGAGGGGGAGACACGCTTTGGGCTGCCTGAACTGAATGAAAAGCTGTAGCCACTATGATTACATAATGGCTGAGGTATTCAAAACCTAAAAGATATGGTGTGGCTACCCCTTCTTCTCTCTTCCCAATGCCTGCCTTCCCTGCCAAATTTCCCCTTGCAGTCTGTACTCTCCTGCTTGCCTGCTGATCCTCAACCTTATCCCTTGCTCAAGCAAATCTACCTCTCGTTGCGCCTCTTGCTTCCTGCCTGCCCAGATGCTTTGCCTTCCTTGTGCCACCAAATGTCCTAGCTGGGCCAGTCTGTTTCTTCCTCTTGTAGTTCTTCAACCTAAGTGGCTATAATGCAGTGCGTATTATTGTTTTGAACCTTTCCTATCAAGTCTCTCTTACATTTCACTGTGGGCCTTTCCCCACTTACCTTAAGCCCCGCGCTACTCTCCTCAAGTAGCCTTGTGAGGTCCTGGCTTGCTCCCCATGACAGGGGCAGCGACAAGCGCCTTGCCGCCCGGCAGCTGCGGCTGTCGCACCCCCTCAGTCTTGGGCGGCATCCCTGCGGGAGCTCTTAGTAAATGGCGCACTTTTGATGACCCGCTTTGGAAGCGGAGGATCATGGGGGCGCCTACAGAAGTAGGCATTACCAGGGATGCCGCGCACTGAGAGCAGCGCACAGCATAGGGGGGATCCTGGAGAGTGGGGAAACACCCTTTGTGAAATGGGTGCCCTTTACTGCCTCATAAGGGGAGGGGCTTTATCCCGTTTTCCTGAAATGTAACAGTTGGTGTGTCCTAAGGGAGTACTGCAGTCCCTCTGAATTTTGCCCAATTTGTCTGGAAAATCATTAAGGAACAGATCAGTGTGGGGGGTATTCCCATTGAAACCAAAAGTAAATAATGGAACGGAATTATGAAAATTGAACAATAGTAATAAAACAACAGTGAAACAGAAACATACAAAGCAATCCAATAACAAAATACTCCCTTTGGGAATTAATAACAAGGACTTAGGAAATGAAACAATTCCAATGCACAAGTCTACTAGGGACTGAGCCTGGGACTTGTGCATGCTAAATAGATTCTCTATCACGGACCATAATTCCTCCAAGGCAGCACAAGTTCAGTCATTACATTCTGAATATTTATGTATATGCTGAATAATTTGTTAACTAGATTTCATATGAGTTACAGCATTTATGGGAGAATGTTCTAGCCAGAAATATTATGGACTAAATTTCCGCATTAAGGCAAACACCTGTCTTATTTCTGATAGGCGGCGTGGGGAGGTGGTTTGCTCCTGTCAAGCAGGCATTCTTACAAACTGAGTGGTATTGAAAGGTAAGCACATTGCTGTGTTCTTCCTCTGTAGGACAATAAGATCAGCATGTTGTCCATTCATTCCCTTATTTTCTGGTCTCCTTATGTTGCAGGATATAAGGAAAAACCTTATTCTGAATAAACCAGTGGTAGGATCCAAATATTTTAGTAACAGGTTCCCATGGTGGTGGGATTCAAACTGTGGCGTAGCGCCAATGGGGCTGGGCGGGGCATGACGGGGGCGTGGCTGGGCTTTCCGGGGGCAGGGCATTCTGGGCGGGGCTGTGGCAAGAATGCAGCCGCTGCACCGGTCCTTGGGCGGGAAACGAATGCACGCAGGCGCAGGCTGCCACGCACGCCAGTGCACCTCCTGCTAGACTGCTTCAAGTTCTGCGTGCTACTGCTGAGAGGAGGGGCGTAACTAAGGCAGAAATCACGTGGCAAAATCACCAATTAGTAACCCCCTCTCGCCACACACAAATCATTAGTAACCTACTCTTGGGAACCGGTGAGAACCTGCTGGATCCCACCTCTGGAATAAACCCTTTGGTCTATCTAGCCAAGCATGTCTACTCTAACTACTCTAACAAGCATGTCAGACCCCACCAAGGGTGAGAGATTCCCTGATTTGGGGCCCCTTTCCCTGGACCCATTCAGCCACTGGTGGGAGACTTAGCAGCAGCAGACTGAGGCCTAGCCCTCTACCACCAGCAATGTGTCATTGTCATTTCTGATTCTCACATCCTCATGGCCTCAATGATATGGGGATTCTGGTATTTGGGCACAGATCTATGGTAAAATGGCTTCTGCTATAGAGTTTTTGCCCTAATACCAGAGTGTCCCAATGACACCCGCAATGTGATATCACTTCTGGTGCACAGTGGAAGTGATATCGGCCCTTTCCCCACTTACCTTAAGCCCCGCGCTACTCTCCTCAAGTAGTGCGGGGTCCCCCGGCACTCCCCACTATAGGGGCAGCGACAACGCAGCCGCCCCGATGCTGCCGCTCTCGCGCCCCCTCAGCGTGCGGCATCCCTGGCACTCCTCGAAATGGCACCTTTTGATGACGTGGGGTCGTGGGGACGCATGAAGCGTAGCGCCAGAGATGCCACCGTGGCGGCGGCTGAGTGCTTGCCAGCGCAGCAAGGGCCAGCAAAGGGCGTAAGGTAAAAAAGTGGGGAAATGCCCTAAAACACATCAGTGGCAACAGAGGCCTGGGCCTCTGTTTGCTGCCAGCAAGTGCCCTCTACCTCCATTTGCCACAAATTGTGAGGGAATATCTGACAACCTACCTGTAACTAGCAGCAACTCTCCATGGCATCTTTTGTCACCCTGGTGGCCTGCTGTGTAACAAACTGGAGATCTTATACATGGAAAGTTTTATCTCACCCTCTGAACTTTACAAATTCTTTACCACTACCTCTTTTCCAGTCTTTATATCTTGGGTTGAATACTTGTTTCAGTCATTTTCTAGATTATTTTCCCATTATTTCCATTGCCTTGCTTTCACATTCTGCTTTCTCTTACAGTGTATTTTTTCCTACTCCCGTTCTTGAAGTCATAGGAGCCAAGCCACAGAGCTGTACAAACTGTAGTTCTGAGGGGACCATTCCTACGAGACACTGTAGCCAATAAACCTACTGTGGAAGCCATTTTTTATGTTCTCTGTAACCTAGTTGACATAATAAAATGAAAGTCCAGTGACCCCTTAAAAGACTAAAAAAAATTATTTCGATATGACTTTTCATAAGTCACTACCCGCTTCTTCTGGTATGTGTGGAAATCACACCTGAAATCCTTATGGGGAAGATTAACGGGGGTGGGAGGAGGGAGAGAAGAGCTGAGGCAATGGCTGAATTCCATCATAAATCTTTTGGGTTTAAATTCTCTTGGTTCAAGGAGGCACGCATAGAAGAAGAAGAAGAGTTTGGATTTATATCCCCCCTTTCTCTCCTGTAGGAGACTCAAAGGGGCTGACAATCTCCTTGCCCTTCCCCCCTCACAACAAACACCCTGTGAGGTGGGTGGGGCTAGGTCGTGTGGAGGCTAATCTGAATTCCCAGATAAGCCTCCCACCCAGCTCAGGTGGCAAACTGGGAATCAAAACTGGGTTTCTCAGATTAGATACACGAGCTCTTAACCTCCCTGCATACAGCAGAAGAGTTTGGTTATATCCCCTTTTCTCCTGTAGAGGAGACTCAAGGGGCTGACAATCTCCTTGCCCTTCCCCTCACAACAACAAACACCCTGTGGTGTTAGATTTGGAGCTGAGAAGAGCTCAGAGCTGTGACTAGCTAGGAGTCACTTGGCCCAGTGTGTGGGGAGTCTTCCTGAGTAATCTGAATTCCCCAGATAAGCCTCCACAGCTCAGGTGGCAGAGCTGGGAATCAAACCTGGTTCCTCCAGATTAGATACACGAGCTCTTAACCTCCTACGCCACTGCTGCATTCTCTTGTAAAAACTGTGCCTCACATTAATAATGCCTTTATTTTTCCTGTCTCCACTGCTCTTCTTTTATGGACCAACGTTGCTAATAATGACATGATTATCCAGTTAATGGTTTCAGATCGTTGTCTATGCAATGCACAAGGGTGTGTCAATGCAATAATCAAGAGTAAGCACATGTATATCAATATTTGAAATAAAGGAATGCTTATTCATATGCGCTCATAAGAATGACTGACTTCTTACTAGTCTAGCACATTCCTCCAGCTCTTAATTTTTTTGTCTTTACTTAGAGCTAATTCAGTCACCTGGAATCCTCACAAATTGATGGGAGTTCCGCTACAATGTTCGGCGTTCTTGGTCCGGGAGAAGGTGCGTGTGAAGAGGAGAACGATGTGTTCAGTGGCATGGAATTCTCAGTTGTATTGTATTGTATTATTTGATTTGTATACCGCCCTCCCCCAAAGGGCTCAGGGCGGTGAACAACAACAGCATAATAGCAAACATCAGTAACTGAATAGCAAACATCATGTTGTTCACTGCCCTGAGCCCTCCGGGGGAGGGCGGTATATAAACCCACCCAGCCAGCCAGCCAGCCAGCCAGCCAACCAACCAACCAACAAATAAATAAATAAATAAAAATTATCATAACATCAAGCAACAAAACATCAATAAACAGAGGATCAATAAACACAACATTATAATCATGGCATTATAAACAACAAGTTGGTTTTAAAGACAAACTCTTAGGGTTGAATTATATCTTAGGCAGAGGTGGGATGCAGCCTATTCGCACCTATTCCGTAGAACCGGTTGTTAAAATTTTCTCAGTTCGGAGAACCGGTTATTAATGATTAACTCCACTAGGAACAAGGGGGTAATCTCTGTCCTTGGGTACAACAAATCTCATCAAGTGAGAAATGCCCACCCCGCTCTGGAACTGCCCAGCTCTGGAACGCCCCACCCCCAGAACGCCCAGGCCACGCCCCCACCACATCATGCCCCACCCGGCCCTGTTTGCCCCACCACCATCGGAACCTGTTGTTAAAATTTTTGAATCCCACCACTGATCTTAGGCCTTTTTCGCGCACACAGCTTACCCCAGTTTTTCCAGTGGTTAAATAGCGTGAGTTGGAAACACTTCCTAGGAAATCATTCTCTCTTACCCCCTCCTTGTAATTTTGGCATCCCCCCCCCCAGAGGTGGGATCCAACCAGTTCTCACCACTTCTCTAGAAGTGGTTACTAATTTTTTCTGAGTGCCAAAAAGGGGTTACTAAAGCAACCTCCCTGCCCAATAGGGACTGGAGGTGCGTGTGTGCGGCGGCGCCACTGTTTGAATCCCACCACCATCGCAGCCTGTTATTAAAAATTTTGGATCCTGCCACTGCCCCCCCTTGTCATTTCAGATGTATTTGTTCTGCATGGTACTGCAGAAAAAAAGTAATATTCCTGGTGGGAGTCGTACATCTACTGCAACATGGGGGGTGACAGTCCAGGGCAATCCTCCCCCCTTCTGTCTTTTTCTGCAGGTGCTCTAGCACTACTGTGCAGTTGCCCTACCATGATTGATTTTTAAGGTTAAGCTACACATTGGGTGATCTGACACAGATCCATGGGAAATGTATGATTTGACCCTGAAGGGAGAACCTGTTCAATACATTTCACAAAAGTTCAGCTAGGTTGGAGACCCAGCGCCTGCTTATCTGGTCGTAAGTCCTGTTGAACTCATCAGAGTTTCAGAATAAATATATGCACCCTTGGACTGTAAGTCCTTTTCCAGCACTTTCTTAAGGAGAATAACCTCCTAAGCCCATTGATTTCAAGGTATCTAGAAGAGTATATCTCTATTCAGGGTTTTACTGCTAGTAGTGTACTTAGGACAGCTCAATTTTTACTGATTTTTGTGCATTATACTGAAAAAAAACCTGGGAATGCCTGCAAGTGCCTGTTTTTTCCTAACAAAAACAAATCACTGGGGTACTGTGTAGTTTCCAGACTGTATGGCCGTGTTCTAGCAGCATTCTCTCCTGATGTTTCGCCTGTATCTGTGGCTGGCATCTTCAGAGGATCTAATGCCAGCCACAGATGCCAGCTACAGATGCAGGCGAAACGTCAGGAGAGAATGCTGCTAGAACAAGCCACTACCAGCATACAACACAACACCCCAGTGATTTCACGGCCCGATGAAAGCAACCGACAATACAAAAAACAAATCAGTTTTCCAGAACTTATGAGGTCATTATGATTGATCTCATTATGAGGTCAATGAGCAACATTCATTATGATGGCTCTCTAATGTGGCAAGTCCATCCTTAAGGACATATAGGACAAGTACAGTCATCTTCTCAAATGCATCTTATCACGACAGTTTTGTCCTCTTCTAGGGTCTTCTCCAGGCTTGCAACCAGCTGTGTGCTGGATATCTCTTCCAGCCAGACAAACAGTATGACACGGCTTACGACACAGGGGACAAGACAATCCAATGTGGGCGGCACGTTGATGTCTTCAAACTTTGGTTAATGTGGAGAGCGAAGGTAGGAAACATCTTGCAGGAGAGAATTCCCTGCGAATCATTGAGAAATATGATATCTAGGGTTACAAATGATGTAAAAAAAAGTTGAAAACATGTAGAGGGAAATTGGAGAGGGAGAAGAGGAGCTACAGGTGAGCTACAAATGAAATAAGGTTACCCATCTCTATATCAAAGCAAGACCATGATTCATCAATTGAGGGACTCCAACCGTATGTTGAAATTTGTTTGGGATATTCTAAGGCACCTATTCCATTCATGCAGGACTGTAGCCTGCTGACCAAGCCTCACATCTCACACAAAGGCCCACTCAGCATGGGCCGGGGAAGCAGCCTCCCACCAGCATCTATGATGCTGGTGGAGCCCCGAGGCCGTTCACACTTTGAGGTGCGAGCAGCCCCAGAGTGGCCATGACCCGTAGAGGCGCCTCCGTTCTCTTTCCCCACACTTACCTTCTCTTCCTGTGGAGCTCCACAGGGATGGGGAGGCACGCCCATGCTGCCATCAAACCCCCTGGGTCAAAGGGCAGAGTGGGTGTGTCTCCCTGGCCCCTCGGAGCTCTGAAGGGAGAGAAGGTAAGTGTGGGGGGAAATGGAGGTGCCGAAAAGCAGCGCTGGCAGGGAAACACTGTTTCCCAAAAGCCTTGCTCATCGAGCAAGGCAGGAAAACAACATTTCCCCACCAGTTTCAGGGGGAAAGCATGGTGGTGCCTAAATGCAGAGGTGGCTCAAAACATAGGCAATACTGTAGGCAAAACATAGGCAAAACATAGGCAAAACATAGGCAATACTGTAGGGGACAAGCTACAGGTTTCTCACAGGAAGAGTAGTAGAATATAAATATGATAAACAAACAATGGTGGTTTTCCTTCCTCTGCAATCCATCCATTTTCAAATGGAAGTCACTAGGATGGAAAAGATTCACTTCTGAAATCATTCCCAGATTACAAAATAGGTGCATCCCCATGGACAAGTATAGGCTCATGTATACAGAAATGCCATGTGAGATAAAGCCTACAGTAATAAAAATGCAGTGCTTCAAAACCCTAAAGTAATTTATTAAAATACATGCTCCTTCATGTATCCATTTTTAAACTCCCTTGGAACAGTATAGTATATGACAATGCTAAATAGTTAATGCCATCAAACTTCTTAAGTATTTCCAGGTCGGATATAATGTGGTTTGATAAGTGCTCTTGACCTCATCACAGACAAAACCGTGACCGACAGATAAACGTAGCCTGCAACCCATTTTCAGAGTTCTGTGACCCCCCTTTTGGGTCCACACAGGTTGGGAAACGCTGGGCTACAAGCAGTGGTGGGATTCATCAGGTTTGCACCACTTTGGCAGAACTGGTTGTTAAAATGGTGCTTGTAAACAATTAGTTGTTAAATTATTTGAATCCCACCACCGGAACCAGTTGTTAAATCATTTGAATCCCACCACTGGCTACAAGCCCTCAGTTCTGGCTAGGCTATCAATACCTGCAGGAAAAGGAAGACAAAAACACAACTCAGATGAAACTCAGCTACTGCAAACCAGTATGAACTGTTTTCCTCTACCAGAAATGTTTGGCTCTGTCTGCAGGAAGAGGAAGACAAAACTTAGCCCCGATCAAACTCAGCTGCTGCTGGCAAGACCTTCTTTCCGCCCCCCAACACCCAGGCTTAAATTAGCTATAGTAACTTTTATTACCTTTATTCTTTGGCTTCCCCAGGCTTGGTTTGCTTGCTTGAATGACCTATGTGTTTTGGAGGTACATTGATGCAATGTACATTTTCTCTGCTTGTGACACCCCGGTCTCTGAACTGCACAGGCTATTGTGAGTGTGGCCAAGAGGTTGAATGAGATGGTCTTTTCATTCTTTCACCTCCAAAGGCCTGGAGGGACCAAATTGTAAGCTTCTCTCTGTATGTGATTTTTTTTTCTCCCCAACCTTCCACAGGGCACTCAAGGATTTGAGATTCTTATCAACAAATATCTGGAACTTGCAGAATACCTTTATAAAGAACTGAAGGCGAGAAAAAACTATGAGCTCGTATTTGATGCTGCGGTAAGTATGACCAATTCATTGGGTAAGGCATCTTTTCAAGTACTCTGCCTCTAAAATAAGGTGACCAGACGTCCTGCTTTTGGCGGGACAGTCCCGCCTTACACCAATCTGTCCTGTGTCCCGCGGGGTATTTTACCTGTCCCGATTTTGCCTTCTGGGGTGCTCCCAGTTCCCACCCTGTCACAAGGCGGGAAACAGGGTAGTGCCCCAGAAGGCAGTGCAGCAGCCTCCCATGCTCCTGCGGCTGCGTGTGCGCACTCACCCCCCGTCCCGGTTTTAAAAGGTGACAATCTGGTCACCTTACTCTAAAAGAAGCATGGTCCAATAACCGTAGAACTTTTGTTAAGTGTGAAGTCACTTGCTTAAGAAAGCCAGAAAAAGAACAGGTATCTTCCCCTGAAATCTAACTTTTGTGTGCTTATTTTTTGAGTTAACATGGAACTCTTACCTGTCTTTCACTTCCTTGGTGTGTTGTATGATTTACTCCACCGATATTTCAACTTCTGTATGTTGTTTCTTATGGCCATTTTGCTTTCATAAGCTTCATCCTTCTGAGATATTATATGCAGGGCATGTATTTCCAAGACACAGACATTGATTCTTTTGGTCCAATTCAAAAACACTGAAATTGAAAAAAAAACTCTCTCTTTCCCCTTTCTCCCTTTGAGGTTTGAGCAATGGGAAAAATGATTTATAAATTTTATAAGTAAATGGATAAAGCAAGTACAGGTGTACAGAATTTTGTATGAGGTAAAGAGTTCAGCATGCTAAGATTATTTCAAAAGTTTTTAGCCCAGTTGGGTGGGCATTCAGTAGAATTTTCAGTAGTCCAAAAGGAAGAACTTAGCTCCTCTCAGAGTCTCATGGGTTCTCACGGTATCTAATCTGTTTTTTCAAGAACAGCTGTGACAGATTAGAACTGTCTGTAAAACATAGTACTTTCAAATACCACGTGGAATTCAGAGGGTTTATTCACATTGATATACCCTTACTGACAGGATAAGTGAGAGCAGTGCATGTTGCTTTAGATGAGGAATAATTTTATTGATACTTCTGTAAACTTTATTCCAGATTTTGAAACTTCTGTACAAAAGTAGGCATTTCCCCCAAACTGAAATTTCAGCAATGCTGAGCATAGTAATATATGGTTGCACAGTTCATAATTGCCGTGGAAGTACTCAGAGCTTTTGTATGTATGTATGTATGTATGTATGTATGTATGTATGTATGTATGTATGTATGTATGTATTTATTTATTTATTTATGTATTTATTTATTTATTTATTTATTTTCCAGCCGGAACTCACCAATGTGTGTTTCTGGTACATTCCACCTAGTCTTCGACATATCCCAAAAGAACCAGAAAGAGAAAAAAGGCTACATCAGGTAAACAAAACAATGTAAATTTTGCGGTGCTGTGTGGTTGCCGGGCTGTATGGCCGTGTTCTAGCAGCATTCTCTCCTGACGTTTCGCCTGCATCTGTGGCTGGCATCTTCAGAGGATCTTCAGAGGATTCAGATGCAGATGCAGGCGACAGATGCCACAGATGCAGGCGAAATGTCAGGAGAGAATGCTGCTAGAATATGCGGCATACTTAACCTCACTCGAGAGCTTCTAACCAACACCCCAATGTTCCACCATTAGAAAACCAAACCTTCGACAATACAATGTAAATTTTTATTGCATAGAGTCAGGATGCTGTACAAAATTGATAGTAGGTGAAATTTGCCACTGCAATCTGCTCCAAACATCACTTTGTATCAAACACAAGTTAACTACTTGTTATCAAACACAAGTTAACTCTAGCTTACAGTTCTGTGCAGTTCTGTACACTTAATTAGGGTATGTCTGGACAGGAATTTCCTCTATTATCTAACCATGGTTACCTCTGAGAAAAATTCGGTATTGTACCTTAGGTAATGCGGATAATTGGAGGGCTAAGCCAGACGTTATGTCTGCATCAAGGTCTTGCCAATGTGATTGCTCGAGAAGTGTTCAAAAACTGTTGGAGTGGATTCAGATTTGGATATATTGGACCTAAAAAGTTTTGGTATTCCTGAATTTTCCTGATTACCCATGTCGGTATGGGTTTTCTTCTGTTTTTCTTCAGGAATCTGAAATAAATTGGCTCCATTATAGCTTATGGTATTTTTTCTGGGTCTATGGGTGATGCTTTTTTAAGATAGAGGCACCAAATTTGCAGCATAACTGCTGGTGACTCTCCTTAGAATGAAGCCATCCCTTCCTCCACATACCCTCATGGCTATTTACTCTTTTAGTTCGTAAGGCCATTGCAGCATTCTTTCTTCTTGACATCCAGATTGCTCCAAAAATAAAAGCGAGGATGATAGAAGAAGGTACTGTCATGGTTGGCTATCAGCCTCACGGAGACAATGTGAACTTCTTCAGAATGGTCTTCTCCAATCCAGCAACTAAGAAATCAGACATCGATTTCCTCCTTGAAGAAATTGAAAGGCTTGGAAAAGATTTGTGACAGCAGACAATTCATCTTGGAGATCAACATCACATTAGCATAAAGATTCCTATCTTACAGTTTTGTTTACTGCTGTTCCACAGATCCTGTATATATTGGGATTCTTCATAGTAGGAAGAAACCATCCCTATAGATGATACTTCTTTTGTTATGGGTGTTTGTTAACTATCTTCATATCTGGGATACTGTGTGGTTTCCAGGCTGTATGGCCGTGTTCTAGCAGCATTCTCTCCTGACGTTTCGCCTGCATCTGTGGCTGGCATCTTCAGAGGATCTGATAGTAGGAATGGAATACATACAGCCCGGAAACCACATAGCATCCCAGTGATTCCGGCCGTGAAAGCCTTCGACAATATATCTTCATATCCATCTACGTACGTTGCAAACCATGCTTGTAAATAGCCACTTTCCTGGTAGTTGTGATGAGTAAGAATTGCTTCAGGTGACCAGACAGGCAAGTTTTTACAATTAAAAAAAATCTATTTGCGCACATATGACCAACATCTATGTGGGTTCCTAGTAAGACTGTCCAACATCTGTTCCTTTATGTCCATGGAATCAGGTTTTCCTCCCCATGTTCTTAGATAAGCATGGACATTCTGTAGAGTGGCTTGGATATACTTGTTTTTCAAAACAACTAACTTCTGTAGATGAGAAATTTGTGAGACTTTTCCCCCGACAAAGCTAGTTCACAAATGGACACACATTATAGGGGCAAGCTGAGAAATGCAGATAGACATCTGACTTGTGCAGTATATGTTGGAATAAGTGACTTCTGCATACCTGGGCACTGGGGGGTGCTGTGTATCTCACTCTGTGATGTTGCCTCTCTTGTTTCCCCTCCTTGTCTGGGCCAGGAGACCGCCCACTAACTTCCTTTCTTCCCCATGCTAGCTTCACTTCTGCTCTAGCCTTTGAACCGAGCGCATGGTCAATGGCAGCCTGCTCAGTGGGGCCTTTGCCACTGCAGCATCCTCTCACTTCCACACACGTGATGGCGCGTTAGTTGTGCCCACTTGTAGGGAAAGTAATCTCTTTAGACTAGGGTTCTTTCTATTTACTTTTTCTTAGAACAAAGTTGTGAACTGAAGATGATTGAATAAATGTAAGTTTTACCTTTTACATTTATGTCTCTGGAGAACTTTCTATAAACTGCAGTCACACACACTACTGGGCATATCCATGACTCTAAACGAAATCTAACAGTATATACACAATTTTGTGGGCTATGTGACAATAGTCATTCCATTTTGATGTCTCATCAAGGCTGAAAGGCAGGATAATAATGCTCGCATAAAATATATGATATAAATAAATATGTCATACGATGTAATTTCAGAGACTTTGATTTGGACCATAAGAACCAATGCCTGTGCCTGTCTTGTATTATTCTAGATCAATGCAAACGAAAGAGTGGGTTTAAAGTGGGTGGGAAATAAAATGTCTTTCTGTGTGTTTTGTATGTATATTGTGTATTTTAAAACATTTTATATTGTCATGTCTGAAGGAATTCTAATCTATTTATAAGAGAATGATCTTTGTACTGAGTCGATTCTGGAAAAAGCAGGTATGAATTTGGATAGAATCAATAATCAGGACAGGAGATTTCTTAGCTGAACATAGATGGATTCAGTAGGCATAATTCATTATACATTCAATAGCATTGTGATAAACTGTAGTTTTTTAAAGTGAAAATAAATTCACACATTTAAATCTGCCCACTGGACTGTGTTAAGTGCTATCAGTTTATACGGATCAAAAAACTGTGGCCCCTTCCAAATGTATAGTGGGTTGCAGTCATGATAAAATAACCTGTTTTCACGTTCATATGCATCCATGCAGGAAGCGATTGGAGCGCACAAAAACAATCTGGGTTGCTGTTGCGCCTTTGCATGGAGATGTGTCTTTTTTATTACTCCCCATACATGCATAGCTTCCCCCGGGAATGCACAAGTGAGCCCCTGCAGTCATGCCGATGTCCCCCAATATGACCAACTGCACCTGCAGAGCTACACAGATACAAGCGGCAAAATAAAAAAAGGAAAAGGGAAGCAAATAAAGCAGAGGAGGAGGTCTTTTTGGCCATCAGATCATGCTAGAAACTATGGGATGTGTGCAGTGGTGGGATCCAAAAATTTTAGTAACAGGTTCCCATGGTGGTGGGATTCAAACAGTGGCGTAGCATCAATGGGGCTGGGTGGGGCACAACAGGGGCGTGGCTGGGCATTCCGGGGGTGGGGCATTGCTGAGCGGGGCTGTGGCAAGGATGCAGCTGCTGTGCCTTTCCTTGGGCAGGAAACGAATGCACGCAGGCGCAGGCTGCCACACACGCCGGTGCACCTCCTGCTAGATTGCTTCAAGTTCTGCGTGCTACTGCTGAGGAGCGGAGGAGGGGCGTAACTAAGGCAAAAATCATGTGGCAAAATCACCAATTAGTAACCCCCTCTCGGCACACACAAATAATTAGTAACCTACTCTCAGGAACCTGTGAGAACCTGCTAGATCCCACCTCTGGATGTGTGCTGGCAAAACCCACATGGGTCCATGGCTACAGTGAGCAGAGGAACAGCTGATAGGCACTAACCTCATCTTTTGTATTCAGTGCCCTCTACCCATATTATTCCCCACCCCATACAATAACTGCAATGATGTCACAAGTCCTGCACTCCATGGTCTGAAATTATTGCTGAATTGAGGGCATCTATCCTCAACTGCAGCTATCACTGATATCCGCTGCTTCCCTGCTGCTTTGGACCCTGTGCAGTCTCTTCTCAGTCTTATTTAAGGTATCCCTTAAGTTGGCTCAGGTTGATGATAAAAGACGAGCCCATTGTGCTGCAATAAGATGGAGCAATGAGGTACAGCTAATTAACTGTGAGATCGTCATATTTCTGCTGAGCCAGGTGTTCCTTTTATTTTTCCACAAAGAGCATTTCAAGGTATTGTTCCCTTGTTTGTTTTACAAACAAGGATTTCATAGTGGTACTGTATAAAAAGCTGCTTAAAGATTCAAATACTGGCTTCTGCATTCTGTTTACAATAAAAAGATATACCCTGTTGAAATTGGTTACAACCTACTATTCATCTGATGACAGGCATAGTAAGCCTGTTCGTGTACTTTCATGTATTACCCACTATATAGTTTTGTTGCACATGAGAATACACCAGGGAGTGTGTGGAAATTTTTCTCTCTTTCTCACAATACTAGAACCAGGGGGCATTCATTGAAAATGCTGGGGGGAGGAATAAAAGGAAACATTTCTTCATGCAATGCATGATTGGTGTTTGGACTATGCTGCCACAGGAGGTGGTGATGGCCACTAACCTGGATAGCTTTAAAAGTGGCTTGGACAGATTTATGGAGGAGAAGTCGATCTATGGCTACCAATCTTGATCCTCCTTGATCTCAGATTGCAAAGGCCTTAGCAGACCAGGTGATCGGGAGCAACAGCTGAAGAAGGCCATTGCTTTCACCTCCTGCACGTGAGCTCCCAAAGGCACCTGGTGGGCCGCTGCGAGTAGCAGAGAGCTGGACTAGATGGACTCTGGTCTGATCCAGCAGGCTAGTTCTAATGTTCTCATGTTCTTATGACTCCTCTTTCCACCAGGGTGGGTGGGCCATGACCAGATGATGGCCCCCTTTCCCTCCCTCCCCTTCCCCTCAGGATGAGTAGGCCTCAATCAGACAACAGGCCCCCTCCACCTCCTCCATTCCCCCCAGCATGGGTGGGCCTTGACCAGATATCTGGTAGAAAATTCTTACTTTAGCATTTTCAGATACATTTTATTTATCTATCTATCTATCTATCTATCTATCTATCTATCTATCTATCTATCTATCTATCTATCTATCTATCTATCTATCTATCTATCTATCTATCTATCTATCTATCTATCTATCTATCTATCTATCTATCTATCTATCTATCTATCTATCTATCTATCTATCTATCTATCTATCTATCTATCTATCTATCTATCTATTTATTTTATTTTATTTTATTAGACTTTTATACCGCCCCATCCCCGAAGGGCTCTAACTCATCAAAACAACTGGGTCGAGCTGCTTCCCTTCGCTGAATATGCTTACAATAATGCGGTGCACAGTAGCACCAATAAAACGCCTTTTGAAATAGTGTCTGGTCGCTCGTTCCCCCCTTTACCTGACCTCCCCGACTCTGCGTTGCAGCCCCCGGACTTTGGAGACTGGATTAAGTCCCTAGCGGAGGGTTGGAAATCTGTTTCCACCTCCCTTTCTCAAGCGCAAGAGGCTCAAAAAATCCAAGCAGACAAACATAGGGTTGATTTCCCTTTGCAAGTCGGTTCCTGTGCCCCAAGCAGCCCCGATTGCTGGTAGAGGACATCCTCGACCGCACATTCCGGCACGTTTTGATGGCACTGCTTCCCGATTGCCCTATTTTATACTGCAATTGGATGCGCACATGCTCGAGTTTGATGACCTTTACCGTTCCGAGGCGGAAAAAGTGCGGGACATCGGATCGGTATTGGATGGAGATGCTGCTGAATGGTTTGTGGAACTCCATGAAATTGAGGGAGCCCCTGAACTTTTCCATTACACATTACATAATTTTCCATTACACATTCAGATATCATTTGAAAGCCAGATATTACTTGAGAACCATTTTCAGCTCCTGATCTAATGTTTGTGAGACGTGAATGAAATGACTGGTTCCACTAGGCCCTCAGATAGTAAAAAAATACATGGTATAGTTGCTATAATGGAAGATTTTGATCAGACCATTGGTCAGCCTAATCCGGCACCCTGTACCACTCAGGGGCCAATTAACAGAGCTTAGAGACCAAGGCCTTCCCTTTGCTGGGCACAAATAAATCCCATACCTCCTGGTTGTCTTTTAGGTCTCCCCATGGTCTTGTTTCCGGGACCACTCTTGCCTTGATTCCCTCTCTGACTTATCTAAACTAAACTAAAGTGAAAAAACCACTATTAGGACATCACTTTTAATTAGTAGAAGAAGAGTTTGAATTTATACCCCACGTTTCTCTCCTGTAAGGAGACTCAAGATGGCTTACAAACTCCTTTCCCTTTCTCTCCCCACAACAGACACCTTGGGCGTTTTTCCACTCGAGAGTAGAATAGTGTCGACTCATGAGGCTGAAAGAGTCAACCTGTGTTAATCCCTTCGTTGCTTCCCACAGCAGCCGAGGTGGTCCTGCCGGAGCCGAGTTCACAGGGCGGGATCACCTACCGACTCATCATTCACTTTCGTCATATCTGATTGGCTGCTCGCGTTGGGGTGGGAATCGCGAGCGTGCGTCCTTTTTTTTAAAAAAAATTACACATTGCCATTTCGTTTACTTTCTGAAGCGTCCAAATCTACCAGCTTCGATCAATGCGCATGATCGTAGCGTTACACTGTTACCCGGCGCGAGTCTTTCGTTCTGCGCATGCCCAAAACACTCGCCTGTGATTGGCTGACTCAGCGAATCGACCCGACGAACGTTTCCCACTCCGTCGGTTTTTCTTGAGTTCAACCTAGCTTCGTCGGTTCACCTCACCATCGTGATGGATTCGAAAATTTAATGGCAGAACGGAGCAGAGCAGGACGAACCTACATCGAACTCAGCAGATGTGGGGAGCACTTGAGTTGAACATAGGTCGAACTTGAGTTCGCATGGTGAGTGGGAAAACGCCCTTTGAGAGGTAGGGGGGCTGAGAGAGTTCCGAAGAACTGTGACTAGCCCAAGGTCACCCAGCAGGAATGTAGGAGTTCAGAAACACATCTGGTTCACCAGATAAGCCTCTGCCACTCAGGAGGAGTGGGGAATCAAACCCCAGTTCTCCAGATTAGAATCTACCTGCTCTTAACCGCTACACCATGCTATATAAGAACATAAGAACTAGCCTGCTGGATCAGACCAGAGTCCATCTAGTCCAGCATTCTGCTACTCGCAGTGGCCCACCAAGTGCCTTTGGGAGCTCACGTGCAGGATGTGAAGGATATTTCTGTGTTTTAATGAATGCAGTATTGTATTGGCGTTAGCCATCCTGCGGCCCTGGCTGGGAAAGGGTGCGATAGATTAAATAAAACTGATAAATGTTGCCTCCTAGCACTGGTATTCAGAAATTTATTTCTTCTCAATATGGAGGTTCCATTTAGACCCCATAGCCAGAAACCAGTGATAGCTGGCTTCATGAACCTGTCTTAATCCTCTCTTAAAGCCCTCTGTGGGCCTTTCCCCACTTACCTTAAGTCCCGCGCTACTCTCTTCAAGTAGCACGGCGTCTTCGGGCACTCCCCACGATGGGCAGCCACAGCGAAGCTGCCCCGACACTAATAGCCAGTCAAAGCCCCCCTCAGCCGCGTGGCATCCCTGGCTGGAGAAACGAACCTTTTGATGACCCGATGCCAGGTAGCGCGTCGTGCGATGGGGACACCCTGGTGAGCGCCAGGGATGCCGCGCACTGAGAGCAGCGCGCGGCATAGGGGGATCGCTTCGAGTGGGGAAAGGCCCTGTATTTGTGGCTGTCACTCCATCCCTTGGCAGTGAGTGCCACCATTTAATTTGTTCATTGAGCAAAGAAGTTCTTCCTCTTGCCCACCTTAAATATATTGCCCATCAACTTCATTCTTCCCGTCATCCTTAATTTAGGATTCTGGGGCAGGGGAGGTGTCAGGCAAGACTCCTCTCTCAACTTCAAACTCCAAATATTGTGTACGCATAGCACAACTAAGACATCTTGCGATTGGAAAATAAAATATTTCCTGCAGGATTTCTGCAGTTTTTAGCCCAAAATGTTTTGGAAACATTTTATTTCACCCTCTGAACGTTTTATTTGGATTTGCCAAATGAGCGATCTTCTCCCCAAAAACATTTCCTGCTTGCTGTGCAGAAATCAGAAAACATTTTATTTCTCCTGCCCAGATTTGAAGCTGTCACATTGGTTTCTCTGCCGCCCACCACTTTCTGCCTTCATCAATTCTCCAAACTGTCTGCCATTTGCTGAAGTTTCCTACAGACATTTTATCACCTAACATTGTGGCTGCCTGCCATTTCCATCACTGCTGTGCACTAATAAACTTAGTATTGCCTTCCAATTATGTGAATGTGTCATTTTTCTGCTTTTAAAAATGTTCTGTGAGGTATATTCCACACCACGTAGACATAAGGTCCAAATAATCAATACTTTGGATATTGAGCCTCTATAACTTAGAAGATATGATGGCATGGGTGATTTTTTAGAAAAAGAAAGAACTGTTTTAACTGGAAGCACTTTATTTTTCCATGCTATGAGAACAAAAAAAAAACCCCAAATGGTTCTTTTCAAAAAGTTTCCAAAACATTTTAAATGTTCTGTGCTGAAAAAGCACTATATAGAGATGAAGCCCAGTTTCCCATAAAACATATAGAAAGTGTATAGTCAAGCACATATAGTCAAGCACCCCTGGCTAGCCGCGTCACAGCCTGGAGAGCCCAGCCCTGCAGCTCCGGGTCTATGTTCCCAACAGGGGCCTGGGGGGGAGGGGGAGGGGGGAAGCACCTGCCTGGCAGGATGCTGTCAAGCACCCTGTGACAGACTCAAAGACCAGTCCAATGCTATTGGGTATATCATGGGGGTGGGGAGAGGTGAGTGTCTTGTGCTGTGGTTTCTTGCACACCTTTCAATGTGGCTGGGACATAGCGCTCCGCCCTGTATTGGTCAAATGTTTTTACTTTGTATAGCACAATGTGCTTGCTGTGTTGCCCATTGCACCAGCTCCTTTCCAAAGCTAGAGAAAGGGGGGAGGGGTTCCCTGTTTGAATTTCCCATCGTTGCTATGGAAGTTTTGCCTGCGGGGGGGGGGGGGAAGAGCCAATCAGAATGGAGCGTGGCTATATCTGCATTGTAAAAACGAAAAAGGCCAGGCTCATGCAAAAGAAATTGGAGTTTTTCCTCCCGACCTTAACTCAATTCCTTCATGGAGATAGGAACCCATGCGAAGGGAGAAAACGGGATAAAATAGACCTGGATTAAACTACTGAATGTAACCCAATAATGGGCCTTTCCCCACTTACCTTCTGCTGCGCGCTCCTCGGGCCAAGTAGCGCAGGGTCCCGCGGCACTCCCCACTACAGGGGCGGCAACAACGCAGCCACCCCGACGCTGCCGCTGTCGCGCCCCCTCAGCGCACGTCATTCCTGGTGCTAGAGAAAACTTTTGATGACCCCGCACGGGGTCGTGGGGAAGCCCGGGTGCGCGCCAGAAATGACGCGCACAGTGAGTAGCGTGCAGCGACAGTGGCAGAAGGTAAGTGGGGAAAGGCCCATTATTATTCCGTGCGAAACCAGCCAAAGAGGGAAAGCCCACTACCTCCATAGGTACTTGTTCCCCTTCTTGCACACCTTTCAATGTGGCTGGGACATAGCGCACACCTTTCAACGTGGCTGGGACATAGCGCTCCATAGAAACTTGTTCACCTGAGGAGCCGCTTTGTCAGGAAGTCCTTCGTAATGTTTAGCTGAAAACTCTTTTGCTTGAATTTCAGCAAAGAAAAATCAGAACAGATTAGACTTCCGATCATGACTCCCTCGTCCTGTTTGATACCTCTGAAAAATATGAAAAGCAATCCAGAACTTTTTGAAGTACATGGAAGGAGGAGATGTGGATCAACCCCGACAAATATTGTTAAAATCGTGCCGGCCCTTGCCGGAGAATGTGTCTGTGAGAATTGTGAGGAAAGGGCCTTTGTGTGCATGAGAGATATAAAGTCTTGTTACAAAAGCAGTCCTCAGGAAGGAGTTTTAAAGAGCTTGAACCTGAAGTGAAATGAGATTGTCAGGATGGAGTAACTAATACTCCCATCAGTACACTTCTAATGACATTGTCGCCTGTTAACCTCTCAGACAAATGCGCTGACTTCAGTACATTAGTACTTTTTTTCCTCCTCCAGAGGGGAAAGTTTTACTGTTCTTTCCAGACTAATTTTAAAAGATCGCCTCTATGTATATAGTTAGTTAATTGGTATGTCCAATTACTGAACCTAAGAGCCATGCTTAAAAGCCAAAAGGTCAGTGAAATACAGATGAGCTATCCCAGGGGGCTCTTGACATGGGGGAAAAAAATGTTAATATCGTTTAAATGCCACCCAATTTGAATAAGATATAATTATAGCCGCGATGAATTGGTGTTCAGGCACCTTTGAGATTTATGTAGCAGGCAGATCATTCATGCAGCTCCTCTTTCAACAAGGTCAGAAGGTTGACTCTGAACTTTCCTTTCAATATAGCAACTGGTTAAAGGGGGGGGGGGGGAGAAAACAATAGATAAAATTGAAAGAAAGCAACGGAGGAGGGACCTAATCTTACCTTTTTTTCCCTAGCACATTATCTGCAAATCTTAGGCACACGCAAAATAATGCATTTTCAAACCACTTTCACAACTGTTTGCAACTGGATTTTGCTATTCCGCACAGCTTCAAAGAGCACTGAAAGCAGTTTGAAAGTGCATTATTCTGCATGAGCGGAATGAGCCAAAGTTTGAGAGAGGACCACTCTGTGTAAAATAAGAAGGACCCTGCTGGAACAGAGCAGTGTGGTCCAGTCGGTCCAGCCTTCTATTTCACACAGTGGCCACCAGCGCCAGTTGCACCAGAGGGCCGATAACAAGGCACAGGCGCCAAAGCCTAAAAGCAGTTCTCCTGAAATTACAACTGAGTCATCTCCAGATGCTAGAGACGAGTTCCTTTAGACTAGAGGAAATGGCAGTTTCAGAGGATGGACTCTGACATGACGTCCTCACGGAGGTCTCTAAACTCTGCTCACCACAGACACCACCCCCAGATATCCAGGGATTTCCTAAGGCAGGGTAAGCATCCCCAACTCTGATGCTGCACTAGCAATGTTATTAAGATGAGGAAAGGAGGGACTTAGATGAGGAGCAGCAGTAGCATAGGAGGTTAAGAGTTTGTGTATCTAATCTGGAGGAACCGGGTTTGATTCCCAGCTCTGCCGCCTGAGCGGTGGAGGCTTATCTGGGGAATTCAAACTAGCCTGTGCACTCCCACACACGCCAGCTGAGTGACCTTGGGCTAGTCACAGCTTCTCGGAGCTCTCTCAGCCCCACCTACCTCACAGGGTGTTTGTTGTGAGGGGGGAAGGGCAAGGAGATTGTAAGCCCTTTTGAGTCTCCTGCAGGAGAGAAAGGGGGATATAAATCCAAACTCCTCCTCCTCCTCCTCCTCCTCCTCCTCCTCCTCCTCCTCTTCTTCTTCTTCTTCTTCTTCTTCTTCTTCTTCTTCTTCTTCTTCTTCTTCTTCTTCTTCTTCTTCTTCTTCTTCTTCTTCTTCTTCTTCTTCTTCTTCTTCTTCATCAAGATAGTGGTGATTGCCTGATGGACAATGCCAAGGGACAGCATCATCTGGAGAAGGTTGTATGAAGTATCCAGCTGGCACACAGCAGTAATCATGGGAGATGCAGGAGATATGGTAGCCGATGGTGGTTTGTTGCTTGATCTACAAGCACATGTCTTGTTTGTGCCACCTTTCCTCTTTTGGTATCTTGAAGAACAATCTTCACTCTACATCACAGAGGGTGTGTGAATTTGCCCCGATTTTTGGGTAGGGAGTGGCTTGGATAGCTTTTTAAATGCCCCATGACTCTATGGGTCCAGACCCGTAGTGGTGAACCTTTGGCACTCCAGATGTTATGGACTACAATTCCCATCAGCCCCTGCCAGCATGGCCAGCATGGCAGGGGCTGATGGGAATTGTAGTCCATAACATCTGGAGTGCCAAAGGTTCGCCACCACTGGTCTAGACTATTTGAGCATTTCATCACTGGCCTACAGTATAAGTCTGCATTTGGGCCTTAGCTGCACACCGAAGGCACATCAATGTCCGGGGACCACGACTCCCATCCCAACCAGGAGAGGGCTCAGAAAACCTGGGAGAAGACTCAGGAGAAATACTTCCCTAAGCCCTGGGGGTGCAGAGGGTGGAAGGCAGCAGCAGATAGACCCTGTGGAGCCAGGCAGCTTGTGGGAAGGAGCCCTTCACTTGGCCATTGGCTGCCTGGGCTCCAAAGGCCTCACAGCAGCAGAAGAGACCTGGAAGGGAGGCCGTGCTGCACTCAGGCATGGTCCAATGCTGCACTAAATGCCCAGGTCCTCAGCAAGAAGCCTGGAGCAGGCCAAAAAGCCCTGCTGAGACCTCTGCTCTCTTGAAGTGGTAACAGGGAACATGCAGGGCCCAGCCTGGTCAGGAAGGAAGGGAAGGAGCAAGTGAGCTGGATGAGGCCTTCAAAGGCTCTGGGGGATGAGCCAGGAGGAAGGACCAGGGGCAGACCCCAGATTGGGGGGAGAATATAAAAAGGCGGAGGTCCTTGATGGCCAGAGAGGATGTTCCTGTGTATCCCAGCAGCCTGAATCCCAGTATCCCAGTAACCTGGTCTATGATTTGTTAGACTTGGTTAAGGGCTCCTGAGGCACAGCCACACTCAGATGCCTTGTCTGAGGCCAGAGAAGGGCTCCTCAGACCCCCAGGAAGAGCACCCTAGGTGGTGCTGGGTCTCAAGGATTTGACAATCAACACACAATTAACCCACGCAACTTGCAATTTGCTGCATGTAGCTTCCCAGGAGCAAACCCAAAAGTGTTTGTAGGGCCAACATTTCAGGAGAACTATTGATCTGCTCTTCTCCCAAGCCTGTGGTCCCTGACTTAGGTCGATTCTGCACTTGCCTTATCGACCTAAGTTCGAGCTGCGTTCGACCTAAGTGCTCTGCACAACCACTGGGATCGACGTGGTTTTGTACCAGCTTCGCCCCGTGTAACGGTCAAATTTCCGACTCCAGTTGGGAATGACTACTTTTTCAGGGAACCACGCTCAAACTCAGCTTTATTCCAGTAAAGTGTGGAATCTCTGGTGCCAGGAGTCCCCCATTCAGCCAATCACAGCTGAGTGTTTCGGGCATGCGTACAGCTGGCCAATCAAAAACCGCCACCTTTGTCCCTCCATTCCTGTAGCAGTTTTTTTAATAACGTGTGGGGGGGTAGTAGACGGAACATGGCCATAGAACAGTAGCCAATCGGAATGGAGCGGTGAAGAGGCACAGGATGATTCCGCCCTCCGAGCTGGGATCAAGCTGGTTGCAGTGGGGAACAACAATGACTTCGACCTAGGTTAGTACCCTTTTCAGGGAACTGGGTCAAACCTATTTTACTCGTGTGCGGAATCGCCCTTAGAATCTTAATTCCAATCTTATCTCAGCTTGCTTCCCTGGTGGCAACTACAGTAATTCTGTAACTGACTCAACCTAGGCAAAGAGTCTTCTTCATAGATTCATGGTACCCAAGTTTTGACAAACACATCTCTTCAATTCTCTTTCTTTGCCACCAGGTGTCAGAGTTAGCATTCAGGAACTAATTTGTGCAGTTAGAATATTGGGGTGATAATAACTTTCAAGGAAACTAGAAGCGTGGGCCACCGTTGAGCTGAGTACATCTGTTGCTCCTCTTTTGATTATTGATTATTGAAAGCCTGGGCATCATTTCTCAATCAGCTCTTTCTGGTTTCTAAAAGAGGTTGGATGTAAATTTTTCTCCCTAGACGGAGATAACTTGGGTGTTGGAGAGAAGATAGTCCACTAGTACATGCCTTTATAGGTCCAAATTAGGGCACTATCTATGTCGCCAGGCTTACATATGTTTGAAGCACAGGGTCCAAATAAATGGAACACAGACGTGTGATCAGAACTGCTCTCTTTTCCCTCCAGTGCAGTTACAGCCGTGGCAAGCCCTGATTCAGACTGCAGCCGTGTTTGGGGGACAACAAGAGGTTTAGCTGTCACATACATTAGGTAATGCACTACATCAGTTGCTTGCAACTGGATTTTCCTGTTTCATACAAGAAAATCTGGCTGCAAATGGTGGCTCTAGCATTGGGTTCTCAAACCTTTAAGAGCCTGCGGGGCACATTTGGATTTCTGACATGGCATGATGGGTGCAGCAATAAAATGGCTGCTACAACTTCAGTAACACAATGTAAGAACATAAGAACATAAGAACAAGCCAGCTGGATCAGACCAAAGTCCATCTAGTCCAGCTCTCTGCTACTCGCAGTGGCCCACCAGGTGCCTTTGGGAGCTCACATGTAGGATGTGAACGCAATGGCCTTCTCAGGACTCTGTTGCTCCGATCACCCTGGTCTATTAAGGCATTGCAATCTCAGATCAAGGAGGATCAAGATTGGTAGCCATAAATCGACTTCTCCTCCATAAATCTGTCCAAGCCCCTTTTAAAGCTATCCGGGTGAGTGTATCACCACCTCCTGTGGCAGCATATTCCAAACACCAATCACACGTTGCGTGAAGAAGTGTTTCCTTTTATTAGTCCTAATTCTTCCCCCCAGCATTTTCAGTGAATGCCCCCTGGTTCTAGTATTGTGAGAAAGAGAGAAAAATTTCTCTCTGTCCACATTTTCTACCCCATGCATAATGTTGTAGACTTCAATCATATCCCCCCTCAGCCGCCTCCTCTCCAAACTAAAGAGTCCCAAACGCTGCAGATCTTGTGTTGTGATGGCAGCTGTTGCCAAAGCAATATTTAAAAAAAAAATCTGGCCCCCTCCATTCCACATGGCTCCACTCTGAATGGTGCCCCTACATGGCTAAAATTTCCCTGACCAATTTCTGTTAAGTCTTACTTGACCCACAGAGTAGTTCTAAGCAAGAGAAAGTTTGAACCCGCCCCCAAATATTCACACATTAACAGTACATGAGTGTGCACATTTCAGGGGGACACGTGTCTGTTTACTGATATCTGAAAGAAAGGGGGTTGTTCTGTTGACAGTCTTGTCGGCTACCTTGGCTTCTACGCAGGGGCACGGTTCTCGTATGCCGTGGCTCCCGTTGCAATTTTTTAAATGATTCCTTTGCTCGCCTTCCCTATTATGGGAGTTTACCAGGGAGCTATTTGCGCCATTCTCAATAATCCGTAATTGAAACCCTGATTGTTTGTGATTAGGATTTTGATTAAGAGATTATTAAATCTGCATTGTGTCTCAGTTGGATTTTGGTTATGATGATGTGCTCAGAACACTTAACCACTCTGATCGTTTGCTTGCAACTGGTGGGATATCAATCAGCCTTCAAGCGGCATTCACAACAGCACAAGTAATTGAACGCAGTCATGAATGTAGTCACGATTTCCACGCTGACTATTAAATTAAGGATGCTGTACTGCCATTTTGATAACCATCATAATGGGTAGGAATGCATCAACCTTGGGTGAGGAGGACCCGCTGGGTAAGTTTGTTGAATGAAATACAAACTTTAATACACTTCGTCTGCTGTGGTATTTTCTTGGCAAGTCCATCCTCCAGCTGCTATGTTCAGAAGGTTAAGAATTAGTTGCAATTAGTTGCAGAATACATCCTGAAGGAACTGTTGTTGTTAGTAATTGTAACATAGTAATTGTAATTGTGAGCTCCCAAAGGCACCTGGTGGGCCACTGCGAGTAGCAGAGAGCTGGACTAGATGGACTTTGGTCTGATCCAGCTGGCTTGTTCTTATGTTCTTATGTTCTTAACACACATATTTGGTTGCCATATTTGGAGAATCCCTAGAACGGTGGTGGCGAACCTATGGCATGGGTGCCAGAGGTGGCACTCAGACCCCTCTCTGTGGGCACGTGCAAACAGAGTCCCCACACACACATCTAGGCTGTCCTGGGCCACTGGGCTCAATTATTAGCATTAAACCTAAGACCCTGGATTTTGGGGAGAGTCAGTGTAGAGTAACCCTGTTAAGCGCTGTTAGAAACCCCACTGATGTTCATCTGCGACTTCACTAAAGCACAATCGCTTTACCCTGGGAGTAAGCTCAGGTTGCTGGCAATGGGGGCTTTGCTTCTGACTAACCTGGCTTTCCCTCTAGAATTAGGTGATTCACCTGTTGGAAGAGTTGCCGCGGTTGCTCCAAAGCAAAGCCACCTGACTACCACCAAGCTTATTCCCTAGTAATGCAGCCTGCGCAGACCGAACCCAGTTTTTTGTCCTAAACTAAAACCTCATTATTCATGTACCTGTGTTTAAATTTGCCCACGCGTTGGCGCATAGATAAATAAGTGAGTTTGGGAGTTTGCAATTTGAGCACTTTCATTTTCGAAAAGGTTAAGCCATCACTGCCCTAGAATTACACCTCACCTTCAGACTACAGAGATCTGTTTCCCTGGAGAAGGTGGATGCTTTGGAGAGTGGACTCTGTGGGGTCACACCTCAGTGAGGTCGCTAGGCCCCAGCCCCCAAATACCCACACATTTCCTATCCTGGATCTGGCAACTGTACCCCACTATCCCCTTCTGACCAGAGGGTGACCTAGCAACCCTGTTCTTAAAACATGATTTCCCTTCTGTTTTTCCTTTAGTTCTCCCCTCCCCCCATCACTTTCACCGCTTCTGTTTCTCCCCAGCGGTGTCACATTCAACTCTCCATTTTGTCTTCTTCAGACGGCTGGAATACAGGCACTGAAAGTTTAGGGTGGCTGAAACGACGTGTCGCAGTTATCAAATGGCTCCAGCGCTGAATCGCTCACAAAGCGCTTGTTGCCGTGTTCTCCTCCTCCGTTTCTTAATTATACAAAACCTCAGCAGTTTGTTTAGTTTTTAATTAGCATAATCCAAGTACAGAGTTCACTCCAGGCAAGGACATCGGGGTATTGATTATCTGTCCTTTACGCCACCGGGTCAGGAATCATTTCTGTGCGGTGCTTATTAATATATGTTCATAAGACCAGCACCGAAATCTATCACTAATATCGATCCAGATTTTCAAGCAGTCAATGGCCATCGACGGAAGCAGATAAATTATGGGGATGAATTTGGCTATTGCTTGCTAAGACTTTTCACACTGACAGATGTCCTATTGAGCAACTTTCTCTTTTCCGTTCTCAAAATCCAAAGCATGCCAATAGGTTCACAGTTGAGTATGTGTGGGAACAGGTTCACAAATCATTCCTCTCCCCCGGAGGTCTCCCAAAGATGTGCTTTCTGACTGCACTACATGAAATTACTTCTCGATTGAATCTAACAAGGGTCCATTCTGCACAGCCTAAATAAGACATCCTGAGGGCACAAAAACAGAGCATCCTGGGAAGGCACTCCACACAGCTTCCTTCCCAAGAAATCCTCAGGATGCCTTATTTTTGCACAAGGTGTCTTTTTTGGAGAACACTTTAAAGTGCATGCGCCGCGCAGCGCCAAACACACACACACACACACACACGCACACACACACACACACACACACACACACACACACACACACACACACACACACCGTAGCCACCTGCGTCTCCTGCCTGGCTGTGTTAAAATGCAAAACTTTTCATACCTGATAGGGGCTTTCCCCGCACTTACCATTTCGCGGTAGCGCTACTCCCCAGCCCGGCAGCTCGGCTACCTGATGATTTCTGCGGCGGGGTTTAGATCGAAGGTGCCGTTTCTTCAAAGCCAAAATGGCGGCTGAAGGTGGGAAGCGACTGGCGTCGAGGCGGCCTGCGTGGTTGCCCTGCAAGGAAATTAAGGAGGCGCTTGCCGCTGGACCCCGCGCTACTTTCCTGGAGTAGCGCGCAGCAAATGGTAAGTGGGGAAAGCCCCATAGTTTTGCAATCTGGTCAGTTTCACCCTCCTTTTGTGCTTGACGTTTTGTGTGCAGCTGAAGGGATTCTCACTGCTGCCATTTGCCGACGGTTGCCCCAGGACGTTTTGGTATGCGGGCTGGAATGCAGGTACGCGTTGGCACTGATGTGCATGAATGTACTCGGCGGTCTGGCCAATTCAGTCATATATAGTTTCGCATTTACGGTTTTACGGTGCGCTATCTTTGAAGATACGTGGACATGCATAAAAGAATCTTAGCCACTCAGAGAACTCCCATTGAAAAGTATCAGGACTGCAGAGAACAGGTCTATTGCCCGTTGAGAAGCAATGTTAGATGTTCAAACTTTCCACTGGTCCTCACTTCTGCAGAACTCTTGTGTGTGTTCTGGGTTCACTCCAATGGTCTCAAGGTGGATTACAGCTCAACCGGCCTGGAAAGTGCCCCAAATGAGTTGAGCATATACATGTCCTTGAGGGCACAAAAGGGCACAAAATGCGTGCCCTTGAGGGCACAAGGAGCAGCAGTGGCGTAGGAGGTTAAGAGCTCATGTAGTATCTGAAATCTCGGAGGAACTTCGGGTTTTGATTCCCAGCTCACCCTTGCCCACAGGCTGTGGAGGCTAATCTGGGGAATTCAGATTAGCCTGTACACTCCCACACACGCCAGCTGGGTGACCTTGGGCTAGTCACAGCTTCTCGGTGCTATCTCAGCCCCACCTACCTCACAGCGTGTTTGTTGTGAGGGGGGAAGGGCAAGGAGATTGTAAGCCCCTTTTGAGTCTCCTGCAGGAAAGGGGGGATATAAATCCAAACTCCTCCTCCTCCTCCTCCTCCTCCTCCTCCTCCTCCTCCTCTTCTTCTTCTTCTTCTTCTTCTTCTTCTTGAAGATGTCTTCACATACTAGCATTTCTGTTCAAAATATTCAGGGACTGATACATCAGTATGACTTTATAAAGGCAAGACATTTTTAAAAACAGTGCCATTCTCTTTATAATGCAATGTCATATTAAGCAATCTGTATGCCTACTTTTTTTTTTGGCTTCCATTTGGGGGCAGCAAAATCCTTACTTTTACAGTGTGTGAGAAAAAAGGCAGCGGTGTTTCAAAAATTCTTTACATCTCTCTTCAGGAATACGTATCTTCTCACTGGAGCTGGTACTTAAGAGTTTGACAGTATCAGCTAGCGCAACTGAAATATTCTGGAGTACAAGTCAGGCGGGTGAAGTGTATTTGGATTTTTGACCGAAGTGTTTCCAATGTTTGGCAACCCTCACCCAAGGTATAAGTTCTAGGTATTGGAAAGAAAATGAACATTTGAACACAGTTACAATCATCCAGAATATAGAAATCACTGTTGATTCCCCGAATATTCATATTGTATTCAGTTTCCTAAAGAAATTCCTAAAAGTTCAATTTGACATTGTATCAAGTCTCCAATAAATGCTGTAAATGGGCCTTTCCCCACTTACCTTAAGCCCTGCTCTACTCTCCTCAAGTAGTGCAGGGTCCCCGGCTACTCCCATGACAGAGGCTGGCGACAGCGCAGCTGCTGAGCAGCTACCACTGTCAGCCCTCAGCAGAGTGGCATCCCTGGCTCTTGTAAATAAAGCAGCACTTTGATGACTTTCCGGCGCAGGAAGCGCGGGAGTGCGTGGGGACGCCGAGGCGTCGCCAGGAGATGCCGCTTGCGGCTCAGAGCAGTGTGTGTGGCATAGGGGGGGATGCGTGGAGGGAGTGGGAAGCGCCAATAATGAACTGAAATCATGGTAGAGGCTTTTTTATCCCGTAATGGTGGATGAGACAGGGCCAGAGCAAGGGGAAACTGCGTCCGTGGCACGGGTGCACCCTGCCATGCTCCTGCCCATCCCTGTCATGCCCCGAAATGCCCCAGAATGCCCCCGCCACGCCCCCACACCGGTGCATGCCTGGTGCATTGCGCACCCCCTTGGCGCTATGCCACTGGGATGGGACAACTTCCCACTAATTTAGTCAGACAAAACTCTAGCCAGCTTCCACAAAGCCCGCAGGATGTATCCCAATTCTGGGTTTTGAAATTCCTGGAGATTTGGAGGCACAGCTTAGGGAGGAAAGAGTTTGGGGGAGTTCTGTGAGGATGTGATGCCCAGTGGAAGACACCCTCTGCCATTTTCTCCAAGGATCCTGATATCTGTAGTCTGGAACAGAGGTGGGATCCAGCAGGTTCTCACCAGTTCCCGAGAGTGGGTTACTAATTATTTATTATTATTGTGCGAGAGGGTTGCCCCAATTGGGTCGGCTTTTTCCATCTCCGCCCTCGCCTCCCGAGAGGTATCCTGCCTTTGAGCGTGAAGGAGTTCCCATATGGCGATTAGACTAATAATGTAACACCCTGAACTGGGTTAATCCCTTTCAGGTACTGCAATTCATTGATTCTCAGCCCTTCGTACCTTTTATCTCACCAGTCTCTATCAAAGAACCTGTGTGTTTCCCCCTTGCTGTGTTCAGATTTGTGAGTTGGGGCATTTTCTATAATCTTGATGATGATTTAGAAATGACCTGGTGCTGCAAAAAAAAATTTAGAGGGGGGTCGTGATGGTGGGGTGGCTGCCCATGGAGGGCATCCAACTCCAGAGTTTTGCCCAGGGCTCAAGGTTTTGCCTAGATGCAGCCCTCTGCCCCCCTTTGCTGAGGGCTGGCGAGGAACCTGTTACTAAAATTTTTGGATCCCACCACTGGTCTGGAGCTCAGGTGTAGGGTTGGCAGCTGTGGGTTGGGAAAGAGCTGGAGATTTCATAGGTGGAGCCTGAGGATGGCAGGGTTTGGGAAGGGAAAGGACTTCTGTGGGTAAAATACCATGTGGTCCACCCTCCAAAATGGTCTTTTTTCTCCAGGTGGGCTGATCTCTGTTGCCTGGAGATCCGTAGTTAATAGCAGGAGATCTCCAGCCAAATTCTAGGCCCCACCTGGAGGTGGGGAACTGTATAACTGGGACCACAGTAAACCTCATGGTTTCTGCTGTCTGCCTGGATCTGCGATAGCTAAAAGGGCACTAAGTCCTTGATGATAAAATGACCCAGCACGAAAAGGGTACTGAGTCCTTACATTGTCCTTAATCACAAGTTACGGAGATTTGCACGTTTGCTGAATTTATATATATATATCCCGCCGTCCCCAATTATCACTTGACAGCTAACAGATGTGCTCAGCAGAATTGTCCTCAGACGGTGCAGGTGGGAGGCGTCACGGCAGAAAACGGCCCATGGAGCTCATGCCCAGCCTGATATTTTTTTCCATAGAGGTTTGGAAATTCCTAGAAAATCGTTCTTGGTCTAAAATCAGAAGTGATGCCCAGGTGTTGCTCATCATGATTTCCCCTCTCCCGGCTAACTGCATGGGGGATAGAAAATGTTGGCAGGGGATACTGGTGGAACCAGGTAAATGGCAACCCTAACACCTGAGAAGGGATGCATTTTTTGAAGAACTTGGAGACCAGCCCAGAGGTGTATCTAGTCAAACTGGAACCCGGGGACAAAACCCTCCCTCCCCTCCCTTGCATGCCAACACTCCCTCCCCTCCCTCCCCTTCCCTTGCATGCCACCCCTCCCTCCCCTTCCCCTCCCTTTGCTAGGGTGGGTGGGCCATGTCCAGATGCCTGGTCCCCTCCCTCCCCTCCCTTGCATACCACCCCTCCCTCCCCTTCCCCTCCCTTTGCTAGGGTGGGTGGGCCATGTCCAGATGCCGGGTCCCCTCCCTCCCCTCCCTTGCATACCACCCCTCCCTCCCCTTCCCTCATACCTTTGGGACCGCATTACCCCATATGTCCCTACTAGGCCTCTGCATTCAGCAGAGGCCAATTTGCTGGTAGTCCCTGGCCCCTCAATGATCGGCCCTCCAGCCACCACTTGGCCAGATTTTGCACCAGCTCACAAAACACCTCCCACCCCCAACCAAAACATGCATGGCTCTCTCCCCACCAACTCTGCTTTCCTAATGTTGTCCTGCACGCCAACCCTATGAGGTAGGTTGTTACCCTGAAAACAGCTCTCCAAGCCAAGCGCCCAAGTGGGTGATAAGCATGTAAATCTCTCAAAAATCATCCACAGAAAAACATTGCCAAACGAAATGTCAACATCATCTCTCGCTAAGAAACTACCTCCAGTGGAATCCCTTTTAGCCCCCAAACAGCATCACTTTCAATGAATTGTTTAAACTAGGAAGGCAGATTCTTTCTTTTAAATCCACCTTAAAGGGGAGAATCTGGGGTCCCCATTCATTATTCATGGCAGTGATGCTGTTTTGAGGTAGTCTCCTGAAAGAAACAGCACCACTTTCCAATGAAACTTAAACTGGGGACCTCAGATTCTCCCTTTAAATCCATGCTGAAAAAGGTGGATTTAAAAGGAGAATCTGGGGAAATTTGGGGAGTGCCTGCTGTCAGGGGTGCAATTGTTCAGATAGCAACACCAAACTTTCAGGGCATCTTTAGTAGACTCTCCTGATGATACCACCCAGGTTTGGTGAAATTTGGTTCAGGGGGTCCAAAGTTATGGACCCTCAAAGGTCTAGCCCCATTTCCTATTAGCTCCCAGTGGAAACAATGGGGATGGGGCATCCCCTTTGGGCATCCATAACTTTGGACCCCCTGAACCAAACCTCACCAAACTTGGGTGGTATCATCAGGAGTGGCTTCTAAAGACACTCTGATATTTTGGTGCTTCTAGCCTAAAAAAAGGAAGTTGAGGCGGGACGTGATTGCTATCTGAAAGCCTGCCATTTAGAGGAGAGCAGAGAGATGTTCCTGTTGGCAGCAGAGAGTAGGACTCACAAGAATAGGTTTAAATTATGGGCAGAAAGGTACTGGCTAGATATATGTTTTTTGGGGGGGCTTTTGCAATAAGAATAGTTCAGCAGTGGAATCAACTGTATAAGAAGGTAGTGAGCTCTCCTTCATTGGCAGTTTTCAAGCAGTGGCTGGATGAACACATTTCAGGGATACCAGGGGGCATACATTGAAAATGCTGGGGGGAAGAATTAGGACTAATAAAAGAAACTTGCTTCTTCCATAGCGTGTGATTGGTGTTTGGAATATGCTGCCACCACAGGAGAGGTGAAGGTGATGGCCACTAAACCTGGATAGCTTTTAAAAGAGGGCTTGGACAGATTTATGGAGGAGAAGTCGATTTATGGCTACCAATCTTGATCCTCCTTGATCTGAGATTGCAAATATGCCTTAATAGACCAGGGTGATCGGGGAGCAACAGCATGAAGGCCGATTTGCGTTCACATCCTACATGTGAGCTCCCAAAGGCACCTGGTGGGCCACTGCGAGTAGCAGAGAGCTGGACTAGATGGACTTTGGTCTGATCCAGCTGGCTTGTTCTTATGTTCTTATGTTCTTACATTGTGTTACTGAAGTTGTAGCAGCCATTTTATTGCTGCACCCATCATGCCATGTCAGAAATCCAAATGTGCCCCGCAGGCTCTTAAAGGTTTGAGAACCCAATGCTAGAGCCACCATTTGCAGCCAGATTTTCTTGTATGAAACAGGAAAATCCAGTTGCAAGCAACTGATGTAGTGCATTACCTAATGTATGTGACAGCTAAACCTCTTGTTGTCCCCCAAACACGGCTGCAGTCTGAATCAGGGCTTGCCACGGCTGTAACTGCACAGAAGGCCATTGCTTTCACATCCTGCATGTGAGCTCCCAAAGGCACCTGGTGGGCCACTGCGAGTAGCCGAGTTCTGGACTAGATGGACTCTAGTCTGATCCAGCTGGCTTGTTCTTATGTTCTTATGTGGCTGATCTTGATTTGACTAGATGGCCTGTGTGCCCCCTTCCAACTCTATGATTCCATGATTCTATTATTGGTTCTACACAATGAGCAAAAGCTTGTGTCAGTGGATGCAAAGCCTGCTTCCTGCCCTCTTCAACAACAGAAGCATCACTCCCCCCCCCGCCCCAGGAACAGCAGCTATTGGACATTGTGCAGAGTCTGGGATGAACAGTAGAAACCCAAACGGATGCTCTTTTAGTCTCCCGTCAGTTTGAATAGCTAAGAACAAAAGAGAAAAGGTGGGGGAGTCAAAGCAAAAGCTTTTCTAAATATATGGAAACAGTAGACACCGTGAAAAACCAACGGGAACCATAAAAATTAACAGCAGGTTATAAGATGTGTGATGTGTGCTAAATTCATCAGAAAATAGTTTAATGTGGTAGGAAAATTCGATGGTTTTTTTAAAAGCTTGTACTCTCAAATGGTACCCAAAATGATTGAACCATTTGCTCGGTTACACACTTGACTTTCTTGTTCACTTGTAAGCCGAGCCACACTGTGTACAGGGTTTTCAAGTTTTATCGTCTCACAACTACCCTGTGCTATTCAAGTATTCAAGGAGCAGCAGTGGCGTGGGAGGTTAAGAGCTTGTGTATCTAATCTGGAGGAACCGGGTTTGATTCTCCGCTCTGCCATCTGAGCTGTGGAGGCTTATCTGGGGAATTCAGATTAGCCTGTGCACTCCCACACACGCCAGCTGGGTGACCTTGGGCTAGTCACAGTTCTTCTGAGCTCTCTCAGCTCCACAGAGTGTTTGTTGTAAGGGGGGTGGGGAAGGGCAAGGAGATTGTAAGCCCCTTTGAGTCTCCTGCAGGAGAGAAAGGGGGGATATAAATCCAAACTCCTCCTCCTCCTCCTCCTCCTCCTCCTCCTCCTCCTCCTCCTCCTCTTCTTCTTCTTCTTCTTCTTCTTCTTCTTCTTCTTCTTCTTCTTCTTCTTCTTCTTCTTCTTCCCTCCTCCTCTTCCTCCTCTTCTTCTTCTTCTTCTTCTTCTTCTTCTTCTTCTTCTTCTTCTTCTTCTTCTTCTTCTTCTTCTTCTTCTTCTTCTTCTTCTTCTTCTTCTTCTTCTTCTTCTTCTTCTTCTATTCAGTGCTAAGGTAGTATCCCACAGGAATGGGACTGGGTCATTACAGATGTATAGCCCCTGTATTGGCTTGCCATCAGGATTTGCTGTGTACGAAACTGGGTTTCAGGTATTTCCCTTAGAGCTGAATTGGCCAGAATTCATCAGAAGCTCATCTGTAAATCTTGGCATTTAAATTCCAAAAATGTCCACCGCAGGGAAAGAGATTTTGAATCGTTTTGAACAAGACCCTTATATGGGGCCGTGGAAGGTGATTGTTGAGAATGGACTCCAATGGTTAAGATTCAATGATAAAGACAAGCACAACATAAAACAAAGCCCCAGTACTGAATTTGGAAAGAACAAGTATCCTATTGAGATCATGGTATGCATGTTCACCAATATTGTTTGGCATTCCCTTCTCTTGTGCTATTCTGAGCTCCTTAAAAAACCTAATGATCCTTCATTCTAGAAGAGAACGCATGCACTTTGTTGAATTCTTTTCCCTTAGCCCTACTGGAAGGTCAGTTCGCAGGCACAGCACATTTGAATAGAGGCCCTTTCCCCACTTACCTTAAGCCCCGTGCTACTCTCCTAAAGTAGCTCAGGGTCCAGCTGCACTCCCCACTTCAGGGGCGGCGAGAACGCAGCCGCCCCAATGCTGCCTCTCTCGCGCCCACTCAGCGCGCGTAATTCCTGGCGCCTTTTCAAATGGCGCCTTTTGATGACCCTGCGCAGAGCGCGGGGTCATGGGGAAGCCGGGGCACACGCCAGGAATTGCACGCAGCAACCCTCGGACAAAGGTAAATGGGGAAAGGGCCAGAGTTGGCAAATGTGGATCTAGTCAGCTTCAGTCCTTAGAATGTATTTTATTGGACTATGAAATCTGGTCTGATTAGACGGAAAGGTATTTGTCTTTTCTCAATCATATGCTTTTCCCGAGCAGATGGGAATTGGAAAGCAACCCTATCAGTTGCTAAATATTTAACTGCAGTTATTGCCTGTATGTGGGTTGGATCTCAGTCTGTTCAAGACCTTTGAATCAAAAGAACAGTAAGATGTGAAGAAGGGACAGGATCTTCAGGTGAGTTTATCAACTAAGAAGAAGCTTTATGAAGAGAATCAAGAGCTGCTTCACTAGGCCTGTCCCTATCTGGAAAGCCCACACTTACCCCACCTTGGGTTGCCAGCTCTTGATGGGGGAGATACTTGGATAATTGAGGGGTGGCGCCTGATGAGGGCAGGGGTTAGGGAGAGGAGGGACTTCAATGGATTATAATACCATAGAATCCACTTTCCAAAGCAGCAGACACCTTTGTCACCTGGAAGAGAAGAAGAGGAGTTTGGATTTATGCCTCACCTTCCTCTCTTGAAAGAAGATGCAAGATGGCTTACAAACTCCTTTTCCCTTCCTCTTCCCACAACAGACACCTTGTGAAGGTAGGTGGGGCAGAGAGAGTTCTGAAAAACTGTGACTAGCCCAAGGTCACCCAGCAGGCTTCATGCGGAGGAGCAGGGAAACAAATCCAGTTCACCAATAAGAGTCTGCCACTCATGTCGAAGAGTGGGGAATCAACCCCAGTTCTCCAGATTAGAGGTCACTGCTCTTAACCGCTACACCACAGTGGAGATCAGTTGTAATCCGAGAAGATGTTCAGTCACCTGGAGACTGCCGACCCTAACCCCGCCGATCCCAAGAATGAAGCACCTTGTGAATCCTGTTCAAGGTGGCAGAGTACACACTTAGCCAATCAGGTCATATTGCTTTTTACAAGATCAATACAGGTGTGTCAAACAGCACCGTCTCACTAGATCATGATGGCGAACCTTTTAGAGACCAAGTGCCTAAACTGCGACCCAAAACCCACTTATTTATTGCAGGAGCAGCAGTGGCATAGGAGGTTAAGAGCTCGTGTATCTAATCTGGTTTGATTCCCAGCTCTGCCACCTGAGCTGTGGAGGCTTATCTGGGGAATTCAGATTAGCCTGTACACTCCCACACACACCAGCTGGGTGACCTTGGGCTAGTCACAGCTTCTCTGAGCTCTCTCAGCCCCACCTACCTCACAGGGTGTTTGTTGTGAGGGGGGAAGGGCAAGGAGATTGTAAGCCCCTTTGAGTCTCCTGCAGGAGAGAAAGGGGGGATATAAATCCAAACTCTTCTTCTTCTTCAAAGTGCCAACCCGGCAATTTAACCTGAATACTGAGGCTTGAGGTTAGAAAAAAACAACTCGTATATTAACATCTTTTGTCATAAAAGAAAAACACAATAACAGAGCTTTCAATGATACAAACAACATTTCCTTGAAAGGTACAAGTTTGCATTTGGCATGCTTTTGACCAATTAATGTGATTTTTGCTGTTGTATGCATGTTGATAATTTGTCTAACCTTGGCTCATGCTTTGTAAGTTTGAGAGTAACACATGCAGCAGCCAGGTCATCTGTTAGTCTGTTGCTTGTGTCAGATTTGATATCATTCAAAGCTGAAAACAGCTGCTCACAAGCATAAGATGACCCAAACAAAGTAAGGATAGCAATCACAAGTGCTTTCATTGACTTAAGCTTACTTGGGAGAGAATTCCACACTTTAAGGATTTCATTTTCAGAACTAACCGTGCTCTCCTTTGTCATCCCTTCTAGCATCTCAAGTGTTTCACGCAGGTCATAGAATTAATGTTTTCCAGAGACAGCTTTCTTGAAATTCCAATAGCTCCATTTCCAGTGCAAGCAAGAAAGATCAAGTTCTTCAAAATTGGCTTTATCTGGAGAAGTAAGAAAACACAGGGATGTCTCCATCTTATGGAACTGTGGCGTAGGAGACTTAAGAGCTCGTGTATCTAATCTGGAGGAACCGGGTTTGATTCCCAGCTCTGCCACCTGAGCTGTGAAGGCTTATCTGGGGAATTCAGATTGACCTGTACACTCCCACACACACCAGCTGGGTGAACTTGGGCAAGGCCCAGCTTCTCGGAGCTCTCTCAGCCCCACCTATCTCACAGGGTGTTTGTTGTGAGGGGGGAAGGGCAAGGAGATTGTAAGCCCCTTTGAGTCTCCTACAGGAGAGAAAGGGGGGATATAAATCCAAACTCTTCTTCTCCTTCTCCTTCTCCTTCTCCTTCTCTTTCTCCTTCTCCTTCTCCTTCTCCTTCTCCTTCTCCTTCTCCTTCTCCTTCTCCTTCTCCTTCTCCTTCTTCTTCTAAAATTCACCCTTGCAGCTGCTACAATGCTAGAAAATTCCTTGTAGATTACCTGATGGCTTGTAGGAGTGTCTGCAAATGTACAATTTTCTAAATGCATTTTTAGATTTGGAAAATATTTCAGCTGCCCACTTTCAAGATCTCTTTCAAAAACCTGCAGTTTTCTCTCAAATATTTTGATATCACAAAACATCCTTTCTGCTGTTTTCCCGATACCCAGTGGTGGGATCCAAAATTTTTAGTAACAGGTTCCCATGGTGGTGGGATTCAAACTGTGGCATAGCGCCAATGGGGCTGGGCGGGGCATGACAGGGGCAGGGCATTCCTGGGCGGGGCTGTGGCAAGGACACAGCCGCTGTGCCAGTCCTTGGGTGGGAAACGAGTGCACGCAGGCGCAGGCTGCCACGCACGCCGGTGCACCTCCTGCTAGACTGCTCCAAGTTCTGCGCGCTACTGCTGAGAGGAGGGGTGTAACTAAGGCAAAAATCACGTGGCAAAATCACCAATTAGTAACCCCCTCTCGGCACACACAAATAATTAGTAACCTACTCTCGGGAACCTGTGAGAACCTGCTGGATCCCACCTCTGCCTATACCTTATAGTTGTTTGTTCAGTACAATTGAAACCACTGTAAAATCTGTAAAAACAAACAAACATGAAGTTGGTAAGCCAGGCCATATCAGTGAGTTGTGGATATTCCTGCCCTTTTTCATGCATAAACAGCCTCATTTCATCCAAGCAGGCTACAAATCTCTCCGGGACTCGTCCTCTGCTCAGCCACCGGACATTGTTGTACATAAGTAAACAATTATACCGTGCCTGGACCCCCTCAAGAAGTGCCTGAAACTGTCAAGAATTCAGAGCACGAGCCGTAATGTAATTCAACATTTTTGTGACATCTTTGAGGACGTCGTCACATTTTTTGCTGCTTTCCCTGGCACAAAGAGCTTCTTGATGTATAATGCAATGGAACTGAATGACTTGATGTTCTATTTCTTTAACAAAGAACTGTAGGAAACCAGATGTTGTCCCCACCATAGAAGGTGCCCCATCCCTAGTAACTGAAACCACTTTTTCAGGTCTTGTGACAAAAAAGCCTCCATCACAACATTGTAGATATCCATCCCTTGTGCTCTTTTAGGCAAAGACACCTGTTTCACCAGCTCTTCTCTCATGAGGTCACCAACAGCATAGCGCAAAATTGTGGAAAGCCTTGCGTGATCATTTATATCTGGGCTCAGGGTAATGCTCCTCTCCCTTTCCGGCCAGTTGTTCGGGGGCCTGTTTTTGCAGAGAGGGCTCCTCCGGGCAAGATCTGGACTTTTTCACAGGGCAGGAGGTCTCTCTGCAAAACTGAGTTCACAGATCTTGCTGAGCGCCGTGACTCTGGGACATTGCAAGATCTCTCCTCTCCGCCCTGGGCTCCCAGGCACTAAAAGCCCCATTGCTCTCTCTCCCAGGGGAGGGGGAAAGACCCTTAACAAATGGTTCACCTCAATTGGGGAGAGCCGCCTGAATCCCACCACTGTGCCCAGGCTGCCACTTTTTAACCTTACCCCAAAGTTTTAGTTTGGTCCCAAAAGTTACACGCCAAGAAAAGTGTGCCAGCCTCCAGTCTCCCAAGTGTTGTGGGGGAGAGGGGGTACTCGTGGGGTCATCGATGGTACTTCCAGCAAATCAGGTCGACTCAAGAGGACCTCCTCGAAGCTTAGCCACAGCCGGCAGAGCGCCTTGTGCATGGCCAGCCTGTGCAGTGTGACTTCCAATGTTCCTGCAAGGCAGTGACGAAGCCACCAAGGGTCGGGGGTGCACAACACACCAGGCACACCGATTCTGGTCACGTGGGGGCTGAAAAATCCCCACCCCCACGGCCCCCCTGCGCTCCCCTCGCGGCGCCCTCCACCCCCTCTTCCGCAGCAACCCCCAGCCCGCATACGGCGCACCCCCCATGGCACACCCCCCACTTACTTTTAGGAATGGAACATCCCAGAGAAGAAGCCTGCCTGCATTGCCTGGGCCTTGTGGAAACTACACCGGGTGCACTCTGGCCTAGCTACGCCTCTGGGGCGAGGGGGAAAGGGGAAGGGGGAGATGATGGCTCACATGCCCACAGAGAGGGCTCTGAGTGCCCCCTGTGGCAACCGTGCCATAGGTTAGGCATCACGGCACTAGACTGACTTGCCTGCATCTTTTCAGTAGACCTTCCCTGAGGCAGCTGCATCCTAGTTTCAAGCTTTGCTGTGCCTCTGCCTTCTCCATAATCTGTCCTCGCACTACTGGGCCCGAACCGCCTTCACCTTTGCTTTGGAGCAGGCCCCGCATGGTTTTCTGCCAGAGCTTAATTCCGCTTAGACCTGATCAGCCCAATCTCTTCACTGGCTTACGTTCTACAAAGATCCCGAGAAGCTGCCTGTCTCCGGGGCATCCTGGCACCATTCCTTACAACTCCATGCTTTAATTACAAAAAGAAAAGAATCCACAGTCCACTATTAAGCAAAGTGAATCTTGTTAAATTAGTCACTCAGACAAATGTTTCTGCTTCTCGGGATGACTAAGCAACTTGCAGGAGAGAATTCTTAATTTACATAACCATAACCCCACAACAACTTAATCATCTCTTTTGTCTGAATGCGTTCCATTTATATACTTCCATTTCATTGGCCACCTGCCATTTGTTTAAAGGGTAGGGTATAATTAGAAGCGCTGGCAGTACGCTGTTACGCTTCTTTTTTTATGAAGCAAAGGCAGTTTGGGTGTCATTATTGTATCTGGTGCCACGTTATATAAAGCCCAAATGTCTTTGTTGCTCAAAACTGTAATTGAAAATGTGAACAAATTGAAAATGCCTTTTAATCTTGGTGTCATAATGTATTTTGCTTAATGTGCACCATGTAGCACAATGCCTTAGCAGAATGTGCTAAGCTCCAGATAAGTTGGATGGTGTCCTGAGGTGTTCACACATGTCCAACTGCTGTCCAAGGAGATGGTCCTCAAATCATAGCTCTATGGGTCACAGGCAGTGGTGGGATCCAAAAATTTTAGTAACAGGTTCCCATGGAATGGAACAGCCTTTGGAGAGCCCAGCCGCCGATAATGCCCCGCCCTCCCCCCTGGCTAGTAGGTCCCCTAACATCACTGGGACCCCTCCTCATTTTTGGAAGAGGGTGGTATATGGGTCTCGTGGGCCCCTATTTTAGAATGTACCTGTTTTAAGATTTTTATGTTTTTTGTATGATTTTGTGTTGTTCACCGCCCTGAGCCCTCCGGGGATAGGGCGGTATAGCAAGTTTAAGTAATAATAATAATAATAATAATAATAATAATAATAATAATAATAATAATAATAATAATAATAATAATAATAATAATAATAATAATAATAATAATAATAATAATAATAATAATAATAATAATAATAATGTGAATTGGAGAGGATTCAAACTGTGGCACTTAAGCATCCAATGGGGCTGGGCAGGGCACAACGGGAGTGGGAGAGACATTCCTGGGCGGGGCTGTGGCAAGGACGCAGCCGCTGCACCGGTCCTTGGGCAGGGAACAAATGCACGCAGGCGCAGGCTGCCATGTGCACCGGTGCACCTCCTGCTAGAGCTGCTTCAAGTTCTCGCACGCTACAGCAAGGAGCGGATGGAGGAGGGCGTAACTAAAGGGCAAAAAATCATGATTGGCAAAATCACCGATGGTAGCTAACCCCTCCTCTGCGGCACACACAAATAATTAGTAATCTACTCTCAGGAACCTGCGAGAACCTGCTGGATCCCATCTCTGGTCACAGGATTACTCACAACAAAAGGATCAGTTCCCACAAATTAATGGTCCACCAAACTAATGGCCAAGTCTTGGAATACAGAAGGCATAAAAAGTTGCAACCTTCGTATTCCTCTCAATTGCTGTAGGAAGTTAGGAGATAATGGAAAGTGAACATGCCAGCAGGCCAGTGGCTGGATGTCCCTAGAAGGGGGGTGGTGCAGTAATTTGTGTTAGCAGCTATAGTCACTCTGAGGCTCTGGCCAAAAGGAGGGCCCCAAGATATTGCATTTGGATCCATTCTCTCACTCTGCATGTGCCATAATTCAAGAAAGAGAACAGAAAGTGTGTGTGAGAGAAATGTATATATGTATATATGATTCCAAGAAAAAAAGGCCCTGTTTCATAACATAACAGAGCCAAGAAAAGGGATGTGACATTCTGGACAGTAATTCCACCCAATAATATTCCTTTTTAAAATAATTAAATATTTTATTTGTATAACTATAAATAGAACAAAAACCAGAAAAAATCAAAACAATTACGATTACATCAAAAGAAAAGAATATACATTTCATATAATAAACAATACACAATAAATGATGATCACAATAATTATAAGCAGTATATCGTGTTTCCCTGAAAATAAGACATTCTAGACAGTAATTCCACCCAATAATATTCCTTTTAAAAATAATTAAATATTTTATTTTTATAACTATAAATAGAACAAAAAAGAGAAAAAATCATAACAATTACGATCACATCAAAAGAAAAGAATATACATATAATATAATAAACAATACACAATAAATGATGATCACAATAATTATAAGCAGTATATCGTGTTTTCCCGAAAATAAGACAGGGGTTTATATTAATTTTTGCTCCCAAAGATGCATTAGGGCTTATTTTCAGGGGATGTCTTACTTTTTTCCCATGATTTTGCACCCCCCATGTGACCAGATCAGCTGCACCAGGGAATCTGTAACTAGGGCTTATTTTTGGAGTAGGGCTTATATTTCAAGCATCCTCCAAAAATCCCGAAAAACCAACCAACCAACCAACCAACCAACCAACCAACCAACCAACCAACCAACCAACCAACCAACCAACCAACCAACCAACCAACCAACCAACCAACCAACCAACCAACCAACCAACCAACCAACCAACCAACCCAACCCAACCCAACCCAACCCAACCCAACCCAACCCACCTGTCTGTCTGTCTGTCTGTCTGTCTGTCTGTCTGTCTGTCTGTCTGTCTGTCTGTCTGTCTGTCTGTCTGTCTGTCTGTCTGTCTATCTGTCTGTATGTCTGTATGTGTGTATGCATGTATGTATGTATACATACACACACATACACACATACATACATACACAGACAGACATACAGACATATATGTATGTGTATGTGTATGTGTATGTGTATGTGTATGTGTATGTGTATATGTATATATAGTTTGTTACTATATAATGAGCACTGAATGGTGATTATCATTATCATCATCATAAAACTTAAGCATAAATCAAAAGTCCAAGAGCCAGGGCTGTGGCTTAACTCCCAGCTAGCAGCGGTGGGGTGCCGTGACGGCTGCAATTCTGCCCCTCCATCAGGGTGAGTACCCTAGGGAAGGTAAACCCCTCTTTGGATGGGGCTGTAAATGTCATCAAAACCATATGTCTTTTTAAATCCCTCACACAATTGTATATAAGAAAATCAATCGCAGGAAATACTCTTTTAACTATAATTGATTTCTTGTTTTCCTTTTCCATTCTCCCTGTATAAAATCTCAAATATCATGATCTGCAATCCATTTATTTTTAAAGCTCATTTTGCATCTAAAAAAGGCTTCATGCGGTGAAGAGCACCTCAGTGTTTTCTGACAGAGTCGAACTTTGAATTTATCCCATATCCTCCGAATGGCATGCCTAACAATAATGATTACTGAAGTCCTTATTAACTTTAGCTTTATCATACCACAGATAAGCTTGCCACCCAAACTTTAAATCATTTTCTAAGTCCGCAACTTTCTGTTCCAGTGTAATCCATTCTTTCAACCTGACTAAGTAGCATGATGCAAAATACAATCACAAATCAGGTAAATTAAATCCCCCTCTTTATTTTTCATCCTGTGATATTTTAAGTCTAACTCTGAGGGGGTTTTTTTCCCTTGCCAGGCGGAGTTTGAGATATCCTTCTGCCATTGTTCAAAGTATCATTTAACAGGACCAGCATTTTTTTGAAATAGAAACAGTAATCTTGGTAAGACGTTCATCTTGATCACTGAAACTCTTCCCAGAAGTGGTAGTTTAAAATGATTAAGTTTTTTTTCAAAAAAATCCCTTTTGACTTCCCTATTTTAACATAGTTGTTTTGTAATAGCATATAATCCACCTGACCGAAGGTGGAGTTTGGGGGGCAGAGCCAACAGTATAAAACTAGAGCCAGTCAAGCTCCATATTCAGTCTGATCCTGGCCTCAGAGAGGCTTGGTTCCTGCTTAGAAGCCTGGAGTTTAAAGCTGGGTCATCTAAGGCCAGCATCAAATGGACATGTTTGTCCTCTCCCCATTCTCCATTGGTATGGGGCAAACCAGGCTGCCCCTCCTCCCTATCTCTATGTGGAGCTTGGAAGCAGGGCACAGCTGTGGGGGGCAAGCACAGTGCCCAGGGTTATCACCAGGCATCATTTTATAAAGCTGTGCCCCCAGTGGTGGGATCCAAAAAATTTAGTAACAGGTTCCCTCGCCAGCCCCCACTCAGCAAAGGGGGCAGAGGCGTACCTAGGCAAACCTGAGCCCTGGGCAAAACCTGAGTTGGATGCCCCCATGGGCAGCCACCCCACCATGACCCCTTAACTTTTTTTTGCACCAGGTCATTTCTAAATCATCATCACATTATAGAAAATGCCCGAACTCACAAATCTGAACACAGCAAGGGCGAAACACACAGGTTCTTTGATAGAGACTGGTGAGATAAAAGGTACGAAAGGCTGAGAATCAATGAATTGCAGTACCTGAAAGGGATTAACCCAGTTCAGGGAGTTACATTATTAGTCGCAGTTGCTATATGGAACCTTCACGTTCAAAGGCAGTCTGCCTCTCGGGGAGGCGAGGGCGTGGAGATGGAAAAGCGGACCCAATTAGTAACCCCCTCTCGACACACACAAATAATTAGTAACCCACTCTCGGGAACTGGTGAGAACCTGCTGGATCCCACCTCTGTGTGCCCCTGCATCTCCTCACGCCAGCTGAAAGCCTTCTGGAGCCAGTGGGGCCTCACGGAAGCAGTGTTGTGTGTCATGAAATGTACTGTCAACAGTAGATCTTCTAGATCAGTGGTGGCGAACCTTTGGCACTCCAGATGTTATGGACTACAATTCCCAGCAGCCCCTGCCACCATGGCCAATTGGAAGGGGCTGATGGGAATTGTAGTCCATAACATCTGGAGTGCCAAAGGTTTGCCACCACGGTTCTAGATCATGTCCTAGGCCGCAGAGGTATGAGTCAGCAAAAAGGGAGTAAAATGACAGCTGCCAACATCAGCCAGACTGGATCAAACCAGCTCCAGATTACCTTTGAAGTGATTGGTTCATCATTGTATATAAGCACCTGTACTATGTAATTGTTCCTTTGGAAAACTGTTGTCCGGCGAAGCACTTTGTTTGATCGTTCCAAAATCTGTATATAGGACTTTGTACATATTGCAACTATTTGGTAAAGCCTTCCTTGTGGAAAGAACATCTCGTGTGGAACGTTTCTTCTTCCTGAGAGGTGGGAGGCTGCAGTGTACGCAAGTGTGTACAAGTGGACTACCAGCTCTGCTTGTCATGGGGCTTTCCTCACTGACAGAGTTGAAATGGTTTCTACCTAGGTTCACCTCAGTGAATCCCCACTGCCACCGAGCTCAACATTGTTTTGTCTCAGTTCCCCCCCCCCTCAGAACTGAGACATCCTTGTCGCAGTTATGAACTACTCTTTTCTGCTGGAACAAGGTCGATACCGCTTCAAAGCTTTGGGAAAGCATTGAAATGACATCTCATCCGTTCAACCAATCACAAGCTGCTTTTGTGGCATGCGCAGAACGGGAGAGTCATGGCGGGCAGAAAGCGCATGTAACTGTAAACTGTAAAAACTGTAAAAAAAAAAAGAATGCTCCCGTTTCCCGCCGTAGCACAAGTTCCAATCATGATCGAGGAGCGAAACAGGCACCAAGATAATCCCGCCCACTTTGCTCGGTTCCAGGGGGCCAACTCAGTTGCTGTGGGGACAGCCTGGAATCGCCCTCCACTGAAGGAAACCGAGTCAACCTTAGCTCCCTTCTGTAGTGGGGAAAGCCCCTCTGAGTAGCTCTGTTCTATGTCTGCTGACGCTGTGTCCTGCTGCCTCAAGCTCTGGATGGGGCTACCCTACACCAAGAAGCATAATAAGAGGTGAATGAATTTGAAAGAGTGATAGCACAGTAAAATAGCATTGATTATGATGAATGTATAACCTATTACTTTAATTTGACCCAGAAACAGGACAACATGTATGGTTAGATAGATGCAAAATTTTGAGGAAGAAATATCTTTCCAACAATGGGGAACTTTATGGACGAAAGACGTAAAATTTACAGCCAGTCAAACCATTAAGAGAAAACTGGTACAAGATGTTTTATTGGTGTCATGTTACTCAAAAGACGGACAAGAACTATAAAGGGAAATGCTGGAAATGAAAACAGGTGGATGGCACTCTTTATCATATGTGGTATACATGCAAAAATACTTTTTTAAAAAGGTAAAGAAATACAAGCCAAAATCCAGAAAATTCCACTTGCTATTTCAAAGAGCTCTCTTTTTTGCTGTAGTAGTAATTTGAATTCCTGTAGTCCCCTAATTCTCTGAAGGTTTCCCCCTTGAGCACCGGATTTCTCTCCCTCTCTCCCTCTTTTGATTATAACTGGGCTTATTGGAGCAGCAGTGGCGTAGTGGTTAAGAGCAGGTGCATTCTAATCGGGAGGAACCGGGTTTGATTCCCTGATCTGCCGCTTGAGCTGTGGAGGCTTATCTGGGGAATTCAGATTAACCTGTGCACTCCCACACACGCCAGCTGGGTGACCTTGGTCTAGTCACAGCTTTTTGGAGCTCTCTCAGCCCCACTCACATCATAGGGTGTTTGTTGTGAAGGGGGAAGGGCAAGGAGATTGTAAGCCCCTTTGAGTCTCCTGCAGGAGAGAAAGGGGGGATATAAATCCAAACTCTTCTTCTTCTTCTTCTTATTGGAATGATTTAATCAAACTGGCATCTCAAAAGCTTCATCCAACTCTGCATCTCTCTAGCCAGGCTGACATTTGTCTTTTCCACATCCCTCCTTTCTGTTTCTTGTCTGTTTTTATTCTTTCCCAAGATTTATATATTTCTCTGTCTGTCTGCAATCTTTTCCCAATTGTCTTATGGAAATCAAAATATGTTACAGATGCTAATATGAACACTTAGTTCCTTAATCATCTCCCATGGTAGGTTCTGTCTCTTTAAGGCAGCAATGTTTGTTCCATCTAAGAGATTTTTCTTAAAGTGTCTTTTCTAATACCTCAGGTTATTATCCTTCATTTTCCTAAATGTTTTTGCACTTCAAGTTACAAACATTCTGGTGTTCTTCTTTTCTTTCTCAGTTGAAGTTCTCTTTGAACAAGCTTGCTTAACGTGTGACTCACCACCCTGAATCCTAGCCACAGTTGCCAACCTCCAGGTGATGGCTGGAGGTGTCCTGGAATTACAATTGATCTCCAGGTAACAGAAATTAGGTCACCTGAAGAAAAGGGACACTCTAAAGAAGAAGAAGATTTTGGATTTATACCATTTTTCTACCAACCATAAGAGGTCTCAAAGTGGCTTACAAACTTGTTCCCTTCCTCTCCCCACAAGAAACACCTTCTGAGGTAAGTGGGGCTGAGATAGTTCTTAGAGAATGATGACTGGCCCAAGGTCACCTAGCAGGCTTCATGTGAAGGAATGGCGAATCAAACCTGCTCTTCACCACTACACCGTGCTGGCCAGTGGAGGGATTCAAAAATTTTAGTAACAGGTTCCCATGGTGGTGGGATTCAAACTGTGGCGTAGTGCCAATGGGGCTGGGCGGGGCACGACGGGGGCATAGCCGGGCATTCCGGGGGCGGGGCATTCCAGGGGCGGGGCTGTGGCAAGGACGCAGCCGCAGTGCTGGTCCTTGGGTGGGAAACGAATGCACGCAGCCGCAGGTTGCCACGCACACCGATGCACCTCCTGCTAGACTGCTTCAAGTTCTGCGCACTATTGCTGAGAGGAGGGGCGTAACTAAGGCAAAAATCACATGGCAAAAATCACCAGTTAGTAACCCCCTCTCGGCACACACAAATAATTAGCAACCTACTCTCGGGAACCTGCGAGAACCTGCTGGATCCCACCTCTGATGCTGGCTCATTGGAAGGTGGACTCCATGGCATTATATCCCATTGAAGTCCCCCAAATCCCCCCAAAACTCCCCATTCTCCTCAGGCTTCACTCCAAAATCTTCAGGTATTCCCCAGTGCAGAGCTGGCAACTGCACTCTGGTCTGAGGACTGCGAAGGCAGAGGAATGGCTGAACGTGTCGTAGGTGGTTGGACTGTATGTGGCTTTATGGGTCTTGAGTTATGCAGACCTGCACTTTATTCAGCAGTTAGGCTCTTTATTTTATTTATTTTATTTTATTTTTTTGATTTAATATACCGCCCCATCCCCAGAGGGCTCTGGGCGGTGAACAACACAAAACAATATACATAAAATCATTAAAACATAATGATCATAAATGTCATTTAAAAACAGCAAATACTTCCTAACCTAGGCATCCCACAAAAGCCAGTGCTTAACCATAAACTAAATCTCTCCCAGGAAAAGAGGAGAAAGGGGAGAAGATAAAACCCGATGATATTAGGGGCTCACATGGAACAAAGACCCATATGGAACAGTGGGGGGGGGGGCACACTCAGCGGCTGGTCTCTCCAAAGGCCCGGTGGAACAACTCCGTCTTACAGGCCCTGCGGAAATCACCCAAATCCCGCAGGGCCTGGACAGCTGGACGAACAGTGTTCCACCAGGCCGGGGCCAGAGCCGTAAAGGCCCTGGCCCAAGTGGAGGCCAGCTGCATCATTGAGGGGCCAGGGACCACCAGTAAATTGGCCTCTGCCTAACGCAGAGGTCGGACTGGGACGTATGGGGTAATGCGGTCCCTTGGCTCTTGCTAATATCAACTGCAGGCTTCTTGCCCTTTGGATCGTTTTGGACGTGGTATTTAGAAGATTCAACAAGGATGGTTTCAGAATTGGCACACCGCATGGGCAAGAATCAGTGTGGTGTAGCGGTTTGACGGACAGGCTATGATCAGACAGGTGCAAGTTCAAATCCTTGTTCTGCTCTTGGAAAAACTGAAAAATATCTCAAAAAACCCCTCCCCGATATCTGGGGTTTTTTCCCCGTTTATTCCCTAGGCTTTCACAACTCTGATGGTATGCTAGTTCTTTACTGGCTTACTTGCCCAACTTGTATAAGGAGACCTGACTTCTCGTAGCTTCTTGTAGATCAGGTTATGCACACGAGGCTTGAGAACATACAAAATGTTTTTTGGTAAAAATCAAGTTTTGGGGTGTTTTTTTGGCTTTAAAGGTATTGGTAAAGCTGAAAAATTTGAGTACCTGATTTGGGAAACCTGAAACAATTCTGCGCCATTTAAGCTTATGGGGATTTTTTTCTGTTTTTCTGTCTGTTGGTGGAACATTTTTAAAGATAGGGTCACCAAACTTGCAGGGTGGCTTTATCCATCCATCCATCCATCCATCCATCCATCCATCCATCCATCCATCCATCCATCCATCCATCCATCCATCCATCCATCCATCCATCCATCCATCCATCCATCCATCCATCCATCCATCCATCCATCCATCCATCCATCCATCTATCTATTAAATTTATAGGCTGCTCACAACACGGCTGTTTCCAACAGCAGATTGATATAACATAAAAGTTAACCCATTAAAACTCAGCAGCAATTAATAACAATAAATAAATAAATAAATAAATAAATAAATAAATAAATAAATAAATAAATAAATAAATAAATAAATAAATAAATAAATAAATAAATAAATAAATAAATGGCTTCAGGAGACTCTCCTAAGAGCATCAAAGTTTGATGAATTCTGGTTTGGGGGGGTTTTACAATGCTATGGGTCCCCGAAAGGGTAGCTCCCATCTTCCATTATTCCCAATGGTTTCTAATAGGAGCTGGGGGCTACCCCTTTGGGAACCCATAGCATTGGATCCCATGAATCAAACTTCACCAAACCTGGGTGCTGTTATCAAAAGAGTTTCCCAAAGCCATCTGACAAGTTTGGTGCATCTACCTTAAAAATACCTCCCTACAGAAACCCCCAGAAATTCCCCAGATTCTCCCATTTGAATTGACTGGGCTCCATTGTAACCTATGGGGAAATTCTAGGGGTGTCTGTAGGGAGGCATGTCTGGCTGGACTTCCTTTGCAGTTGCAGCTGCAATGTGCCTCCTCTTCCCCCACTACCTGTGAGGTGGCAAAACAGGTACCCTCCACACAATCGCCCCACACTCTGTCACCGGGAGAAGCATATCTTACCGTGACGTGCCTCTGAAAATGCCAGCCAGAGATGCAGGCAAAACATTAGGAGCAAAAACTACGAGATCAGGGCTGCACAGCTCTGAAAACCCACTATGCACAGACAGCAGAGTTTAGGCAAACTATTAGAAGAAGAAGAGGAAGAAGAGGAAGAAGAGGAAGAAGAAGAAGAAGAAGAAGAAGAAGAAGAAGAAGAAGAAGAAGAAGAAGAAGAAGAAGAAGAAGAGGAGTTTGGATTTATATCCCCCCTTTCTCTCCTGCAAAAGACTCAAAGGGGGTTACAATCTCCTTGCCCTTCCCTTCTCACAACAAACACCCTGTGAGGTAGGTGGGGCTGAGAGAGCTCCGAGAAGCTGTGACTAGCCCAAGGTCACCCAGCTTCTTCCAAGGTCACCCAGCTTCTTCCAAGCCATAATACATGTACTTTGTTAGACTGTCCAGCAAGGACATAGAAGAAGAATTTGGATTTATATCCCCCCCTTTCTCTCCTGCAGGAGACTCAAAGGGGCTTACAATCTCCTTGCCCTTCCCCCCTCACAACAAACACCCTGTGAGGTAGGTGGGGCTGAGAGAGCTCCGAGAAGCTGTGACTAGCCCAAGGTCACCCAGCTGGCATGTGTGGGAGTGTACAGGCTAATCTGAATTCCCCAGATAAGCCTCCACAGCTCAGGCGGCAGAGCTGGGAATCAAACCTGGTTCCTCCAGATTAGATACACAAGCTCTTAACCTCCTAAGCCACTGCTGCTCTAGCAAGGTGCTATATTGTCATCTTTAATGCTTGGGAGGGGCTCTATCTTCAGCTCCAGACATCAGAATGTCTTGAGTCATCTGTCGTTCCAATTCCTAAAATGAAAATGCTGACATCAAATATGTGATGCGGAAGCATTGTTGTGTCTTGTAGAGCAAGACAAGGTCTTGAACATGCCCACCTCATATACAGTGGAACAGTGGTCAAGTGACAAATATTCTTGTTATCAGGGGTCAAGAGTTCAAAACGTAAATTGCAAGTTTTAAATTTCATAATTATGACAGCATGTATAATCTGAGCAGTGCTTCTTAACTCAGGTGGCTAATTACAGATCTTTAATGTATAATTATGTTTCTTGGAAACATAATCACCTTGCTCTAACTACTCTATTTTGCAACATTCACTGCACATGTAATGTAAATTATGCATTTAATCAGAACGGTCCTAATTGGGCCATTTTCTGTTCCCTCCCATAAATATAGTTATTCATTAGCTGGCTCCTAAAAACCTTCTGCACGGAGATAATGTGATTCTGGAAATGCGTTTTGGCCAGAATAAATTTAGCTGAACTGGTAGGGGTTATGTAGGAACCAAAGTGCAGATGTTGGAATTAACTACATCAAAGTGGAAGCTTGAGTGGACACATCTGTTGTAATCCACCGCTCCGTTCATCTGTCGTGGAACAACCGTCCGGTGTGAAGTGTGGGCTCCTCTGGTTTATAGCTGCACTTACTACTGCAATTTTGTTGAGCAAGGCTTGTGGAATAACCCTGCTGACTCACAAGCCCTGTTCTGTTTCAGGCTTCCAAGGCATATAGGCCCTCATTCATTTCATGTCCCCAGTTTCTGCTTCCGACAATGCAGCTGTCCTGAGTCTTCCTGACACTTGAAGGAGGTTTTTGATTCACTGCTGGTGATCCCTGGCCCTGCAACGACGCGGCTGGCCTCGACCCGGGGCAGGGCCTTTACGGCTCTGGCCCCTGCCTGGTGGAATGCTCTACCTTCAGCTGTCCGGGCCCTGCGGGACCTTGGTGAGTTCCGCAGGGCCTGTAAGACAGAGCTATTCCACCGGGCTTTTGGAGGGGCCGGCCACGGTCCCATCGCCCCTCACTGAAATCAAAGCTGCCTGTCTGGACCATCTTGGTTGGGCCCTAATTCCATCCTGGGCCCTGCCTACCTCCTCCCCTTCTTATTTTTTCTTCTTTCGGCCTTTTAGATCAGGCGCCTGTGTGTGTATGTTTTACACAATTTTGTTGTTTTAATCTATTTATTGTTATTAACTGCTGTTGTGTTTTAATGGATTCAGTTTTCATGCTGTATTAAGTTGCTGTTGGAAACAGCCATGTTGTGAGCTGCCTCGAGCCCTTCGGGGATGAGGCGGCCTATAAATTTAACAAATAAATAAATAAAATATTGGTTTTTCCACTGACGGCTAGTCTGTTAAAGTATTAGATTGAGAGAAAGAGAAAAAAAGAATGATACTTTTTATGGCACTGTACTAAATAACTAAAATTAAAAGCAAGTCGTGCTAAAACCCAAATTAAGTGTATACTCAATAGAGCCACTTAAGGTGGGTTTTATCGTGGTCTGTTTCTAATGTTAGTTACTTGGAGTGGAGTGATACTCTTCAAGCTCTTGAAATAGAGCAAAAGTAGTCTACTGGTTTTATATCTATATATATAAAAAGCTAACCGTGTATGTGTTGATGACAGGGTACCTCAGTAACTGCTGGGCCAATTCCTCTGAAAATTCCCAGCCACTATAGTCAGTCAGGCGAGAGTGTTTTCAGATGTTCACATACCTGAAATTTCATACCTGGCCCAGGTAAAAATGCCTTTTTCCTGGCGCTCCCTGGTGAAGGACAGGGAGGGGCCTGTATGTAACTGTCACTCTTAGAATGTTCGTGCCCTTAGAATGTTCACTCAGACGGCCAGAGATGAGCAGTGGAAACAGCACATAGGCAGTAACTTCGAAAGTGGAAGCGGAAACACACACACACATACACACGAGGCCAGAGGGAGGAGGGAGGAGGAGGGAGGAGGAGGAGGAGGAGGAGGAGTGAGGAGGAGGGAGAAGAGGAAGAGGAGGAGGAGTCGTTTGGATTTATATCCCCCCTTTCTCTCCTGTAGGAGACTCAAAAGGGGCTGACAATCTCACTTGCCCTTCCCCCCCCGCCAACAAACACCCCTGTGAGTGGGTAGGTGGGACTGAGAGAGCCCGAAGCTGTGACTAGTTTCTCCAAGGCCACCCAGCTGGTGTGTGTGGGAGTGTACAGGCTACTCTGAATTCCCCAGATAAGCCTCCACAGCTCAGGCTGACAGAGGCTGACAAGAACAAGAATCCAAATCCGGTTCCTTCAGATTAGATACACGAGTTCTTAACCTCCACCTCACCACACCAGAGAGGGAGGTACCGGTAGCATCCAGAGATGGGATCCAGCAAGTTTCTCACAGGTTCTATAGGTTCCAGTAGGTTACTAATTATTTGTGTGAGCCAAGAGGGGGGTTACTACAGGCTGGTGATTTTGCCACGTGATTTTTTGCCTTAGATTACTCCCTCCTCCGGGCTCCTCCAGCAGTAGCGTGCAGAACTTGAAAGCAGTCTAGCAGGAGGGTGCACCGGCATGCCATGGTGAGCCTGGCGCCTGGCGCGTACCCTCGCTTCCCCAAGGATCGAGGCGCCCAGTGGCTGGGCGTCCTTGTGCCACAGCCACGCTTGGGAATGCCCCCCCCAGAATGCGCCCAGCCACGCCTGCCGTGTTGACGCTCCACTCCAGCCTCCACTGGAGCTACGCCATACAGTTTGGAATCCTCTCCACCATGGTGGAACTCTGTTAGCATAAAATTTTTGGATCCCACCACTGGGTGGCATGCAAGGGAAGAGAGAGAAGTGAGAGAGGGGAGACAGTGAGCTGTGGCAAGCAAGGAGGGGAGGCAGGGGGGCCCTTGCGATCTTGATATGACCCACCCACCTAAGCTAGGGAGAGGGACAGGGAAGAGGAGAGGGAGGGGAGGGTGGCATGCAAGGGAAAGAGAAAGTGAGGGAGAGGAAGAGAGTGAGGGGGTGGCATGCAGGGGAGGAGAGAGCAGGGGCCCAGCATCTTGATGCCATGACCCACCCACTCTAGCCGAGGGAAGGGAGGGAGGGGAGGGGTGGCATGCAAGAGAGAAAGAGAAGTGAGGAGGGGAGGGAGACAGTGAGGGGTTGCATGCAAGGGGAGGGAGGCAGGGGGGCCCAGCATCTTGATATGGACTCACCCAATTCTTAGCGAGAGGAAAGGGAAGGGAGGGAGAGGAGGGGAGGGAGTGGCATGCAGCGAAGAGAAGGAGGGAGGGAAGAAGAGTGGGAGGGCTGACTTACCTGCAAGGGGACGGGAGAGGAGGGCCAGGCACCCTAGGGATTCCCCTAGAATACTGCAGTTACAGTTAAGAAAACCAGGTAACGATTACTCTGTAAGTAAGCTCAGTACAGCAACCATGACATGGGCTTTGCATGGCTACAAGGCCGCGACCTCGCCAGATCGAGGTTTCCCCAAGCGACACCCATTGCTACCAACTAAACTTACTCCCCAGGTAAAGGATCATGACTAGCCAGCCTAGATGTACGTGTGGGAGGGTGCCTTTCCATTCCCCCCCAAGGAATGCAGGGCACACACACATCACTGATTATCGCTCTGTATCCAGGCTGCATGTTTGCATGAGCACTGTACTGCTGGCTCCCTGCAATTGATTTTGCTGCTACTGTTCCTTTTCCATTTCACCACAATAAGCCACAGCAACGCGGGGCCGGGCCACGCTAGTATTTGTTAATAATTGATAGGGATTTGATTTTTCCAAGCCACAATACATGTACTTTGTTATACTGTCCAGCAAGGACGTAGAAGAAGAGTTTGGATTTATATCCCCTTTCTCTCTCCTGCAGGAGACTCAAAGGGGCTGACAATCTCCTTGTCCTTCCACCCTCACAACAAACACCCTGTGAGGTAGGTGGGGCTGAGAGAGCTCTGAGAAGCTGTGACTAGCCCAAGGTCACCCAGCTGATGCAGGTGTGTGGAGTGCACAGGCCCCAATCCTGAGATTCCCCAGATAAGCCTCCACAGCTCAGGCGGCAGAGCGGGGAATCAAACCCGGTTCCTCCAGATTAGATACATGAGCTCTTAACCTCCTACGCCACTGCTGCTCACATAGGTAAGGGGTTTTTCCACCAGGTTCAACCCCCCATTACATGTCTGATGCTCTGCCCCCCATTTGTGGTTTTTTGTATTTTAAAGTGTTTTTTTCAGTTTTTGGCCTGCAGGGGGTTCAGCTTTTAGGCTAGCAATACCAACATTTCGAGGATGTTTTGAGAGACACTCCTGATGATTCCACCCAGGTTTGGTGAGGTTTGGTTCAGGGGATCCAGAGTTATGGACTCCCAAAGGTGGTGCCCCCATCCCCCAGTGTTTCCAATGGGAGCTAATAGGAGATGGGGCTACATCTTTGAGGGTCCATAACTTTCGACCCCCTGAACCAAACTTCACCAAACCTGGGTGGTATCATCAGGAGAGTCTCCTAAAGATACCCTGAAATGTTGGTGCTGCTAGATTAACAATTGCACCCCTGACAGCAGCCCCCCGAATTTACCCAGATTCTCCTTTTAAATCCACCCCCTTCAGCATGGATTTAATGGGAGAATGTGAGGTCCCCAGTTTAAACATTGAAAGTGATGCTGTTTCAGGGTGGGGGAGAATCCACCCCCAAACAGCATCACTTTCAATGTTGTTTTAACTGGGGACCCCAGATTCTCCCTTTAAGGTGGACCTAAAGGGAGAATCTGGGCTCCCTAGTTTAAACACCATTGAAAGTGATGCTGTTTGGGGGTGGATTCCAGCATCACAGTGGCAGTCCATGGAGGGTGGGGGGGCTGCAAAACTCAGATTTTGCACCAGGCTGCATTTTGCCTAGCTATGCCTCTGCCCGGAGGGTTTGTGGACAGGAGAGATCTCAGCAGGGTATAATGCCACAGAATCCACCCTCCAAAGTAGTCATTTTCTCCAAGGGAACTTGGTTGTCTGGAGATCAGTGGTAATAGTGAGAGATCTCCAGGTGTCACTTGGAAGGTGGCAACCTTGCCAGTAATCCATGTAGACATCTGGTGTGCACAGTAATCAACTGTCAAGGCAAGGAAGCTAAAGCGTCACTGCTTTTGCCACCCCTTCTCCTCATATATTAGTATTCAAAAGGTTAATGCATCTGCATCTGGAAGCTCCATGAATGTATCATGGCTAATGGCATTGATATATCTGTCTTCTATGAATTTGTCTAAATCCTGTCTCCTTTATGAGTGGCCATCACTACATTCTGTGCCTGGAAATTTCACGGAGCAGCAGTGGCGTAGTGGTTAAGAGCAGGTGTGCTCTCATCTGGAGGAACCGGGTTTGATTCCCCGCTCTGCCGCTTGAGCTGTGGAGGCTTATCTGGGGAATTCAGATTAGCCTGTGCACTCCCACACACGCCAGCTGGGTGACCTTGGGCTAGTCACAGTTCTTTGGATCTATCTCAGCCCCACCTACCTCACAGGGTTTTTGTTGTGAGGGGGGATGGAAAAGGAGTTTGTAAGCCCCTTTGAGTCTCCTTACAGGAGACAGAAGCAGGATATAAATCCAATTCTTCGTCTTCCTTCATTTTATCTGTCCTGAATCTACTGCCCAACACCTTCATTGGGTATCTGTGGGAAAGGGAGAAAATATTCTCTCTATTCACTTTCCTAACCAGCGGCCATTCTAAAAGTAGAGCCCACCCCCACTTTACTATTTTGAAATTCTAGGAGAAAAACACAACGGCAGACTCAAACTCCTTTGACCGTCAATGTTTTAATCTTTTACTGAATAAGGAAAAGCCTCGATCTGACTTCTTTCTTTTAGTTCTCTCCTGTTCTACCATCCCTGATGATTTATTATGAAATAAAGGGTACGGTCGTGACTTGTGAGGCTGATCTTGACAGCTCTTTAATGTCTTGGTTCAGATTTGCCCCATGGTTTAAGTGCCTTGAAAAGATCATTTTCGAGCCACTTATTTTGTAAGTAGAACAGCCTATCGTTTTAGGATGGCCTTCACATCACTAAAGTTTTAAATGTGCCACCAGCTGTACTCATAGGGCGACCCCCAATGGTATTTGAGGGAGCCCAGCTGTGGAGGATCTTTCCCTTTATGTTTTGGCTTGTCTCCTGCACTCAAAATAAATGTTTAGAAAAGTAATTCCTAAGGCAACCTTAATTTCAGATTCTAGTAAACTAATTTACCTGTTGTCTGATACCAATGCCTTAGTGTCATATAGAGCAGCTCTGTTTGTACTGGTATCCAGGAAGATATGAGGTAAAGAGTTTACAAAAAGAACTCTTACTCCAAGTGGGTGGAATTATGTTTAACAATGAAATCACAAAATACTTTTAGTATTCTGACATTGTAAAATGTTAGCCTTTTGATAGTGTTTTACTGTGTAATATTTTGTTTTGTAATAGCATTGGCCAAATGCAATAAACTAATGCTGGCTGTTCCTGTACCAAGTCACCTAAAATGTTTCTAAAAATGTTAGATTTCCCCCAAATAACATGATTTTGGACAATTCAGAAGGTTACTATGTCAGACTACACAGGAAGGCCATTGAAATCCACAAACAACCAAGAAAACTTCAACAAGAAGGAAGAGACTTTGAGAATTAACAAAGCTTGGCTACCAGTACTTAAAAACACCAGAATCAAAGGCCAAGGGCATGCTGGGTTCATGAGCAATGGACTCTACCCAGACTTCACCCAGACGCAGGGTTTGCATTCACTAAGACTGTTGCTGCTGCAGGGAATGCAAATGTGAATCACTCCCTGGACTGGAAAACCCCACCCGCATTACAATGCAGTCAACCACACCTTTGCATGGCAAGTTCCACCCAAACACTTACTGACTGGTTTCACACCTTGGGATATGTACAATATAAACTCCACTAAACATTCCCTTCCCACTGGACACAGTGTGTAACAGACTTCCCTCTGAAGATGCCAGCCACAGATGCAGGTGAAATGTTAGGAACAAGATGTACCAGACCACGGCCACACAGCCTGGAAAACCCACAACAACCAGTTGAATCTGGCCGTGAAAGCCTTCAATTTTTGTTCACATGCACTGGCCACATTTTTTGTTTGTTTTCCCCTTGTTTTTTCCCAGTGCGCTGACAAATCAGTGCTTCTATGCTTCGCAGCCTCGTGCTGCAATTCTCTGAGTCTTCTGTAGTCGATGCTGTGAAGATTAAGCTTCCCAAAATCACACACAAAATAATGCTATGAAATGTTCCAAAAACAGGGCAAGGGCAGAGGTGGGACCCAGCAGGTTCTCACAGGTTCCTGAGAGTAGGTTACTAATTATTTGTGTGTGCCGAGAGGGGGTAACTAATTGGTGAATTTGCCATGTGATTTTTGCGTTAGTTACGCCCCTCCTCTCAGCAGTAGCATGCAGAACTTGAAGCAATCTAGCAGGAGGTGCACCGGCATGCGTGGCAGCCTGCGCCTGCGTGCATTCGTTTCCTTGCCACAGCCCTGCCCAGCAATGCCCCACCCCCAGAATGCCTGGCCACGCACCTGTCGTGCCCCGCCCAGCCCCATTGGTGCTACACCACTGTTTGAATCCCACCACCATGGGAACCTGTTACTAAAATTTTTGGATCCCACCACTGGGCAAGGGTCTTCTGCAGACAAGAAGTGAGCTCATAAAATGACACCAATCAGGAAGTGCAGGGAAAGTAGAGAGACTTGGGAAACGTCTTAAAGGAACTGCACAGCATATGAAGCTTTTAAAAAAACATTTCAGCCAATGCATCGTTTCACAAGGGGATTCATTTAAAACTTTTTGAGACTGCAAATAAAAGCTTTTGGGGGGAAAACAATGCAGAACTCCTCAGAGGGACTGTTTCATTTTCTGCCTCAAAATGTTTTAAAGTGTCTGTGCAGAAAGAGCCACTGATATATTTTATGAACTCATTGCATAATTTAATCAACCCCTATCCCTTTTTATCTGAATGTGCCAAATTGCTGGGCAGGTTTAAAGGAAAACACCCCATTAACAATAAGGAATTTTTGACCTTTGTAATTATTCATTGTCTGATTTGATCCAGTGCAAAATTTCTGCTTGCACTAGAACTCTAGCACAAGTGGGAATTCAGAAAAAGACCCACAATAATTGCTTGGCCTCAGTTTAACTTTTAAAAAAATAATATCTTTTATTAAATTTTTAAAATATAGTTTAAAAACAGATGAGAAAGTGTAGAAAGAGAAAAATAATTAACTATATGTATATTTCCCATCAACTATATGTATATTAGCTCTAGCACACTGGATCTTATAATTACAACACTAATACCACTCAGAGAGAATGGCTCTTTCCCCACTTTACGGTTTAAGCCATATTGCTGCGCCGCTACTCTCCCAACAATAGTTGCGTGGTCCAGCAGCTATCCCCATGAGTCCGGAAGCGGCGATAACGCATGCCGCCTCGGGACTCTGCATGCTCTCATCGTCCCCTCAGCTTAAGGGCCATTTCTGAGCGCGAGTTGTTCAGAAATAGTGTGTCGACCCCTGCAATCGGGCAGTGGGAACACAACCCTTCAAGAGCGAAATGGCTTCGCGCTGAGAGTAGCGCGCCGCAAACGGTAAGTGGGGAAAGGCCCAATAGTAGCCTCAGTCAAACTTAATGTATCTCACTTGCATTTCTGCTTCTGCAAAATCTTTTTTAACTGATTTCTAGATGGTGCTATAAATATAAACAGCAAAGTGCGAGATCTTGAAGAAGGTTTCGTGCAAGCACAAATGTGCTAAGTCCATTTTTGTTTCTGAATGCACCTTGCTGGATCCCAGCCAACATTTTCAAAACTAGAAACATAACATTAAGTTAAAAAAATTGCTAAATGTGTAAAAGGAATGTCCAGTACAAAGAGGTATATTTTAGTCAACTGAGATTAGGTAAAATGGTTGAACTCCTTAAAAAAAGAATCTCGATGGAAAGAGTGCGGACTCCTTTGAACATCATAGGCAAGGCTTGAACACTTTCTGGTCTTTTATTTTTGTATCCCTGCTAACAAATGTCCTTGTTTCACAAAAGGGGCATTTTTCCTACTCACTCAGAATCCCAGAAATCCTTGATTCTCAGAATCCCTGATTTTTGCCTCTTTTGTACAAATTACTAAAGCTGACAGCCGTCTCCTGAAAGAAGCTTTTAACCTTTTTTTAAATTTGTGGTCATTTTCTGGCCCTCTTTGAAAATGAAACATGCAATTAAAACGTAAAGTGATGCCATAATAATACCACAATATGCTTATGAGTTTGAACGATCATAACTGAGGGTGGAGGTGAATAGAATGTAATAAACTATAAATACTAAGTCGTGCTTTTCAATTGCGGTAGAATGTCAAATCTACACCTACTGAGTAAAAATACAGTGTTCATTAGGATGTGCTTTCATGCAGGACTTGCTAAGAAAAATGCAATTTTGGGAGCAAGTTTTCTTTTGGTATGAGCTAACAGAGACTCTTGCACGCTTTAGAAGAATAATGGCATCAATAATAAGCATAGTCAATGGAATTCTCAAACAATTCTGCCTCCCTTTTAATATTTTTACAGTGCAATCCTAAACAAAATTATACTGTTGTAATTACATTTTCTTCAGCAGACTTGGAAGAATGTGATTCTATTCAGGATTACACTATTAGACTCCCCCAGATTACCTCTTGTAAGTTCAACCAATGGTATCTCATTTCATGCCATGATTAAACAATGTTAGAACTACCAGTCTTATAACACACTGGACAAAATATGTACATTCTTGCATGCACAAGAATAGCTGCTTATGTAGCAGTAAGACTACAAGATCCATGATGCAGTACAATTTGAAGAAAAATACAAGTGTGACCATCTTTATATCATATGGGACTGGGTCTGAAGCTCCTTCTTGAGGAATCTTTCCTTCATGAATGGTTCTGCCTGTGCGTGGAAGGAGATCCTCTCCTAGAATGAGTCTTTCCACAAATGGAAAATTCATTACTTAGCAGAAAGGAACTATAGGATCAAACCAGTGGTGGAATCCAAAAATTTTAGTAACAGGTTCCCATGGTGGTGGGATTCAAACAGTGGTGTAGCGCCAATGGGGCTGGGCGGGGCACGATGGGGGCGTGGCTGGGCATTCCAGAGGCGGGGCATTCCTGGATGGGGCTGTGGCAAGGATGCAGCTGCTGCGCCTGTCCTTGGGCAGGAAACAAATGCACGCAGGCGCAGGCTGCCACGCACGCCGGTGCACCTCCTGCTAGACTGCTTCAAGTTCTGCGCGCTACTGCTGAGGAGTGGAGGAGGGGTGTAACTAAGACAAAAATCATGTGGCAAAATCACCAATTAGTAACCCCCTCTCAGCACACACAAATAATTAGTAACCTACTCTCGGGAACCTGTGAGAACCTGCTGGATCCCACCTCTGGATCAAACCAATTGTATTGCACTTCTGATTCTGATGCCATGCCACCCCTATGCAGATGTCAGCAAGGGGCAAGAGAAAAAGGTGTATGAAAAAGATGGGGAAGCAGCAAATGTCAGGGAAGAGGTAGAAAGGAATGTCAGGGAAGAGGTAGAAAGGAATGTCAGGGAAGAGGTAGAAAGGAATGTCGGGGAAGAGGTAGAAAGGAATGTCGGGGAAGAGGTAGAAAGGAATGTCGGGGAAGAGGTAGTGGTAGGAAGAAAAAGAGTAGGATTTATATCCCGACTTTCTCTCCTGTAAGGAAACTCAAAGGGGCTTACAAACTCCTTTCCCTTCCCCCCTCACAACAAACACCCTGTGAGGTAGGTGGGGCTGAGATAGCTCAAAAGAACTGTGACTAGCTGTATGAGCCTGTGCTGCCGTTCTGGCCCCTCAGTAGCTTTACGTGCCAGGTGACGAACGGCTTGCTGACTTCTCCAGCCAGCTTTCTCCCAGGCTTCCAAAGAACCAATCGTCTCTGAAGGAGTTTCCTCCTCCAGGCAGAATAAAACAACACTATAAAGCTCCCAGCTGCAATATGTTAAGAAAGTCCAATAGCCTTTTTATTCAGGAACCAGAGGAAGTCAATTTGGGGGGGGGGAGGCACAATTTGAGGGGCACAATTTCACTGTGTGCTCCTGGGTGCCATTTCCTGGAGGTACTCCAATGACAGCCAGCCAGGGTGTATCCCATGTCCCCGGTGCATGCTTGCCGGCCAAGGTGTTTGCCACAGCTGCAGGCCAGCTCCTGTCCCCCAGGAGGTGGGGGAGGGCAGGAGCCAGCCTGCAGCCATGGGGACTCTACAAGCAGCCCTCCACCAAGTCCTGCCTCCTGGCCTCCCTGCAGGCCGGCTCCTGCCCTCTCCAGGGAGGCTGGGGAGGGCACGGCTCACTAGCAGCCAGCCCAGCTGGGCAGCCCATCTGGGCACCGCAGCCCCTGGAGGGCAAGAGCAGCCTGCCCCCGAGCCCGGCCCCTGGCCTCCCTGCAGGCTGGCTCCTGCCCTCCCCAGGGAGGCCCGGGAGGGCACAGTCTAGCAGTGGGCAGCTCCAGAAACGGGAGCGCCCCAGAAGGCAGTGCCCTCCTGCGGCTGCTCGCGCATGTGCCTGCGCGCAGGGCCGCCCACCCACTTGCCCAGGTCCCGGTTTACAAAGGTGACAATCTGGTCACTTTAGGGTTGAGGGAGGTGAGGTGGGACACCTAGAGAAGGTGTTGTCCTGGGCACCAGTTCCCCCCCCCGTATGCCTCTGGTGACAGCAATCAACCCCCCTCCACACACACACAATTTCTTAATCTCCCTCACCTTGTACCGTCCAAGTGGGCCGCAGGAGGCAATGCCAGAAGGAAGCTGGAGGCCTCCCCAACCCAGTTTTACGTGAGAAAAAGAGAGGCCTATAAATGTAAGCACACGTACCAGAGCAATCCACACTTTCAATTAAGATGAAAAGCCGATAATATTGATAGAAAGGAGAACTCAGGTGAAGGCAGAGAAATGAAACCGCAATTAGAATTTGTTTTGGGCCTTTGCACATGACTCATTAGACAGTAATTGATTAAGTAAAATAGTCAGCTAATGGTCGTACAAAATCTAAAATGTTTGAAGAGTGCAGATCTTCATTACACTTGATTCAGGTTTAATTCACACAAGCAATTGTGTGTGTTTTTTGTGAGAAAAGACAGCATGCAATGGCTCTTCATTTTCACTTTCCATTGCAGGATTCCATCTCATTTTGTTTCCCTGCGTTAAGCGCAGTGGACCATGTGATTCGATAACAACAGGGTTATCTAAGGAGTACCTTTCTAGGCAAGTTCCATCACAAGTAAGACAGCCCCACACATTATGTGTCACATTCCCCTGCTATTAGGGAACTTCACTGTAAAAGATCAGGAGATTTGTGAGAAGTCAGACAATATGAGGTTGCTGTTTTCCAGGTCAGACCCCTGGATATTTTAGCCCGCTGTGGTGCATTTTGGAGAGCAGAGGTATCATTCCAAAGTCTTTCCCAGCCTGATACTTGTGAACTTTTGGACTAGAGTTGCCAGGAGTTAATCTGGGATTTTCTGTATTTAACGGTGCTGCCAACACAGCCTGTAGCCTTTTCCAATTACTAAAGAAAAATAACCATTAACCCCATCAGCAGACATGTTAGAAGAGCAAAGGGAGGGAATAAATGGAGCAGGGAAGACAGGTTCCTCGGGGTCATCATAATAAATAAATTTAACAATAGATTATGGAAGTGTACTAGATAGTTGGGGGGAAGTCACCAATATAATTGTATATACACATCTCTTTCATCATTGGTGTATATGACTTTTCAGTGTATTAATGTTCTTGGTTGTCTTTCTTCCTGACTCTTTCTTATTTTCTTATTTTCTTATTTTCTTTTCTTCTTTTTTTTCTTTCTTTTTCTTTCTCTTTTCTCTCTTTTTCTCCCATGGATTATATTATATTCTGTATACTAGTGGGGCCCGGCCACGCGTTGCTGTGGCTTATTGTGGTGAAATGAATACACAAGAATTTTGTTATTTTCAGGAATACATCAGTTTGTGAACTGGTTTGTGAACTGGTGGCAGTTCACAAACTGCCACCAGTAGCTTTCCAGGTGTAGCAAATTGTCTTTTCCTGCTTAGAAATCCCAGTTCAGTCTCCAAGTGAAAATTTAACCAAATAGATTTCCAGCCCCCTCCCCATCTTATCAACCTCTAAGCCATCTATGCTGTCAGTATTTTACAGAAGTCACTCCATCAAGTGAGGATGCAGAATCAAATCTTTGGCAACAGCACATAGATTATACTTTGCATACATATAGAAGTGCAGCCAATTAATGGTTTCTGAAAAGGGGGCTTTAAAGGCAAGTGAGAAGTAGAGATGGCTTGTGATTGTCTTCCTCAGCAGAGTCTTCCTTGGAGGTCTCCCTTCCAACCACTGACCCTGCTTAGCTTCTAAGTAGGGTTGGTCAATACTAAAAAAATTCGGTAAAATTCGGATTTGGGTATTTTGGGGCATAAAATGATTTGAATGCCCGAATCCGAATCATAGCCAATTCGGATATACCCGAAAATTCGGGTAAATCCGAAAAATTCGGGTCCGTTTTATTATTTTTTTGAATTTTGGGTGTTTTTACACGTTTTGGCCTGCAGGGGACGCAATTTTGAAGCTAGTGGCACCAAAATTTCCGGATATCATCTGGAGACTGTCCTGATGATTCTCCGTTTATGCAGTTTGGTTCAGGCAAAGTTATTGACACTCAAAAGGGGTGCCCCATCCCCATTGTTTCCAATGGAAGCTAACAGGAGATGGGGGCTACACTTTTGAAGGTCCATAACGTTGGACCCCTGAACCAAACTTCACCAAACTTGGGGAGTATCATAGGGACAGTACATTTATGATACCCTGAAATTTTGGTGACAGTAGCTCTAAAACTGCACCCCTCACAGTCACCCAAAGAAATTTCCCCAGATTCTGTGCTCTGTAGTGGCTGGCTGGCTCCATTGCAGCCAATAGGAAATTTCTGTGACAGGGCTGTGGAGTACACATTTCTCATGGTAAACCCACAAAACTTTCAGGGTGTCTTCAGGAGAGTCTCTTCATGACACCATCCAGGTTTGGTGACCGTTGCTTCAAGGGGTTCAATGTTATGGGTAGGGTTCATCTCCCACTGCCCCCATAAGCAAAGTTCCTCAAACCTGGATGGTGTCATTCAGAGACTCTCCTGAAGATACCCTGAACATTTTGTGACTGTACCTTGATAAATGTGCACCACACAGCCCTCCACCAGAAATTCCACATTGACAGCAATGCAGAAGTCACTGCAGAAAAAAGAACCTTGGGCAAATTTTTGGGGGTGCCTGCAGGGGCACATTTTTAGACATATCAGCACCAAAATATCAGGGTAGAGACTGTCCTGATGACACCCCCATGGTGCAGTTTGGTTTAGGGGGGCCAAAGTTATGGACCCTCAAAATGGTAGCCACCATCTCCTTAGCTGTCATTGGAAACAATGGGGGATAGAGGCCCCCTTTGAGGGTCCATAACTTTGGCCCCCCTGAACCAAACTGCACCAAACTTGGGGGGGGGTGTCATCAGGACAGTCTCCTGATGATACCCTGAAATTTGGTGCCACTAGCTTTAAAAAATTCCGGTTTTCATGTTTCACCGCTCCTGCACATGAAGCCTGCTGGAGTGAGTGAGCTGTGAAACACGCAAACCAGCATTTTTAAAGCTAGTGACACCAAACTTTCAGGGTAACATCAGGAGACTGTCCTGATGATACCCCCAAAGTTTGGTGCAGTTTGGTTCAGGGGAGCCAAAGTTATGGACTCTCAAAGGTGTAGCCCCCATTCCCCTATCAGCTCCCATTGGAAACAATGGGGATAGTTGCACTTTTGAGGGTCCATACCTGAACCAAACTGCACCAAACTTGGTGGGCAACATCAGGACAGTCACCTGATGATACTCTGATAATTTATGCCGATACATCTCAAAATGCATCCAGATTCTTTGTTCTGCAGTGACTTAGCTGTATTAGCTGTCAATGGGGAATTTCTGGTAAGAGGGCTGTGAGGTGCACATTTCTGAAGGTATGGTCACAGGCTCTTCAGGAGAGTCTCTGGATGACACCATCCAGGGTTGGGGAATTTTGCTTCAGGGGGTTTAATTCTATGGGACCCAAAAAGGGTAGGGCCCATCTCCCACTTCCACCTGAAGTAAAGTTCCCCAAACCTGGATGGTGTCATCCAGAGACTCTCCTGAAGATACCCTGAAAGTTTTGTGGGTTTACCATGAAAAATGTGCACTCCACAGCCCCCCTCAGAAATTCCCTATTGACAGCAATACAGCTAAGTCACTGCAGAACAAAGAATCTTGGGCAAATTTCTGGTGCCTGCAGGTGCATTTGTAGATGTATCAGGTACCAATATTAGACTGTCCTGATGATACCCTCAAAGTTTGGTGCAGATTTGTTCAGAAAGGCCAAACCTATGGACCCTGAAAAGGGTAGCCCTCATCTCCTTAGTTCCCATTGGGAAAGAATGGGGATAGGGACCTTTTGGGGGTCCATAACTTTGGCCCCCTAAACCAAAATGCACTAGAACTCTTATCATCAGGACAGTCTCCTGATGATACTCTGAAAATTTGGTGCTGATATGTTTAAAAATGTCTCCCCTGCAGGCCGAAATGTGAAAAAAACACCAAAAAATAAAAACGCAATTCGGCTGGTAATCCGAATCCCATGGATTCGGATCTGTTAGGATTCGGACAGCTCAGATTCGGCTCCTGCTCGTCCGAATCCGTCCGAATCCGTGCAGATTCGGTAAAAATTCGGATTTGGACTGTCCGAATCTCCAACCCTACTTCTAAGATGTGATCAGATCAAGCTATACTTTATCATCCCACATCTCAATGTCTTTGCATAGGAGAGAATAGAAACCTCACTTGAAGTCTACAGTGTCAACTTTTTATGTCTTTGGCCTATTTGCATTTTGCACTGACTTCCCAAATTAAAAGCACTTCATGACCTGCTTGAATCTGTAACATGCAAGCATACATACACTGGCCTGTTAATCATGGAACACTTACCTCAGGCCTTTTAGCTGTGTGGTCAGGCTGAAGTGTGGCCTCCTCACATTTCTCTGTGTACATGCAGGGAGGCAACCCAGTCGTCCCTTACAACTAGTCTCAATGGGCTTTTGTTTCCTGGTTTTCCTAACTTCACTCCTCTTGAAGGCACAGATCTCATAACACTCAGTAGTTTCAATACTATAGAGCCAATATTCTCCCTTCTCTCTTCCCCTCCCCCTCCCCCTGCCACCAGCCTGTCTCTTGCTGCTGCCATGGAAGAGAGGCTTGTTTTTAAAAAGAGGCTTGCCTAAAACAAGTTTTAAAAAGTCAGAGAGGGCAGAAGCAGAGTGGGGGAGCTGGGCTGGAGCCTGAAACAGACCCTGCTTGCAAAAGCCAACTCTGTTATATCAATACATTGATATATCGAAATGAGCATTAGAGAAGCAGGCAAGGGGGGAAGGTATGGACCACAGTGCAAGGAATGGGAAGGGTGGCGCTAGACAGGCGGGCCATGGGTGGAGGGAAGAGGTACAGGGCAAAGCTGTGCTCACTAGAAAAATCTCCCCACTCTGGTGCCAAAGCAAAATTAAATTCATGCTAGAAGTAGTCCTGCTTGCCACGGGGAGACTAGAAAGTGAGAGCGGGGCTTGAAGAAATATGTCCATACAAGAAATCTTGCTGCAACAGATATTTGTCCCCATCATGCAGCAGATGTCTTGTGCATAATCAGCCACTCTCTCCAGGTTGCTTTGGTAAAAATGGCCAGATAATTCAGAGTGGTTTTGTTCGACCGTTTTGTTCAAATTGGAACGATCGTGGAGCATGGATGGCTTCAATCAGGGCCTGCCCAAGATCCTTCTCACAGTTGTTGAGCTTTTAAATGATTATTTATCAAACCACAGGGAAGCTATTAGCCAAGTGGAAAAGACTTTATGTCTCTAATGAATGAGGAAAAATCACTGCTTCCAGCAGGAAAAAAGAAACAGCTCAGTTCCCCCCGCCCCCTCCCAATCTATATTCACGACTTGTTCAACACACAGGGTGAAGATTGTCTCAGGATCGCTAACCTTCAATTGATTCTGTATGTTTTCACCCTCCTTTCTGTTCCTATGGTATACCGGCTGTTATGGCCTTAACAGGGGCAAGGGTTTTTATTAAAGGGATTCTCCACCAGCTGCTAAAAGTGTAAACAGCACACATAGGATTTTAAAAGTAGCAAAGGGGAATGAGCTCTCACGTTGGCAGCGAGAGGGGCCGAGAGGAGATCTTTTAGACTGTATGATACAGGGAGTGAATTCTGGCAATGAATATTCCACAGAGAAGCAAGAGTCCAAATTGAATTTAAATGTTTATATAAATTTGTTTAAAAATACACACACACAGTGAGACATAAGAGCACATACATTCAAGTTCCTAAGATATAAAAAAGGTTTTAAATGATAGATTGGATTATAGAAATGGAGGGGGGTTTTCAGGGAAATACTTTACCTAAGTTCAGCTGAAGAAGATCTTGTAGAAGGCAAGGATTCAGATAACCAGCATCTGAATCCAGGCGAAGGACGATATCGTGTCTCAAACTGACCAGACCAAGGAAGGTACAGGCTAGTAAGAGCACTGGAGTTGGGGTGAACTGACCTTTTATACCCTTTTGCCCAGGAAGAGGCGGGAACAAGTGAGTTTTAAGTTTCCTTTTTTCTAAATTCTCTGGAATTTCCCATGCTGGGCTTGCTGGGTGAGCTAATTAGCGACTCTTCTATTGTTCTACACCTTGGGACAATGGGAGTCAATTGGTCCTAGATTAAGTCAGGAAGCACAGAATGGTTTTATGCAAAGTAACTCTGATTTTGGGCTGAGACATTAGACCGGGGAAAGGTGGGTGCTTTAGGAAAATTCATAACAATGGGAAGAGGAGATGCAAAGAAGCAACCCTTTGTTGCTAACTTGGTTTCCAGAAGAGATAGGGAAATGCAGAATCTGATACTGAGGTGGCTTTCCATATTCTTTGTCTTTAACAGTTTCTATTGCAAGGTGAGGTAATCAAGCATTCTTGTGACTCAAATGAGACCTCCAGGTTATGCTGAAGTAACTCATTATCTTAGCTTTTGTTAAAGTAGTTTTGACCTTTTGACATGCTGCTACCTACACCCATAGGAGTGCTTTTGGCAACTGGCTTTTGCCAATATGATTTTAAAGCAGAAATATATATAAATAATATTCTGGGGGTCCTTTGGGTCATTACACGGCAGAGTAACAAAGCCAAGCCTTATCAGAAGAAGAAGAAGAAGAAGAAGAAGAAGAAGAAGAAGAAGAAGAAGAAGAAGAAGAAGAAGAAGAAGAAGAAGAAGAAGAAGAAGAAGAAGAAGAAGAAGAAGAAGAAGAAGAAGAAGAAGAAGAAGAAGAAGAAGAAGAAGAAGAAGAAGAAGAAGAAGAAGAAGAAGAAGAAGAAGAAGAAGAAGAAGAAGAAGAAGAAGAAGAAGAAGAAGAAGAAGAAGAGTTTGGATTTATATCCCCTTTCTCTCCTGCAAGAGACTCAAAGGGGCTGATAATCTCCTTGCCCTTCCCCCCCTCACAGCAAATACCCTGTGAGGTAGGTGGGGCTGAGAGAGCTCCGAGAAGCTGTGACTAGCCCAAGGTCACCCAGCTGGCGTGTGTGGGAGTGCACAGGCTCATCTGAATTCCCCAGATAAGCCTCCACAGCTCAGGCGGCAGAGCTGGGAATCAAACCCGGTTCCTCCAGATTAGCTACATGAGCTGTTAACCTCCTATGCCACTGCTGCTCAGTACTATTGGTGTGGCTGGCAGCAGCGCTCATTTCCTTCATCTGACAAGGCTGGGGACACCTCGTGCATGCTCTCTGCATAAATGCCGTGAGGGGTGAAAGGTCCTGAACCAAGGCTTTGGGCAGCCATCCTCATGTGCCTTACCCTCTGGACCATTCCGACAGCTCATCAGAAGAGACAGCTTGTCACTCTGTGACATTGCTAAAATAAAGACTTTTTTCTCTCTGCCCCCTTGGCAAGAGCTGTGGTTCATGCTCTGGTCAGCTCTCTCCACGATTACTTCAACTTTCTCCTGTGATCTTATGTTGTCAAAGAGGGGTGCAGGTGAATGGCAGAAGGCTAGAAACAAGCAACAGTAGAATGAGGGGAAAGGTAAGAGGGTAAATATGCTTAAAGAAAGAGGAGGACTGCACCAAAGGTAAATGGAATGTACCGTAAATGGAATGTACCGTATATACTCGCGTATAAGTCGACTTTTTCAGCACATTTTTTGTGCTGAAAAAGCCCTCCTCAACTTATACGGGAGCCACCCGCAGCTGCAGCCACCGCCCATCGTCCCCCTCACTCACTCAGTCATCTTTTTCTTTCCCCGCAGGCTCTGCAGGCTCAGTTTCAGGGAAGCTGCCACTCTGGGCAGCCTGTCTCTATCTTTCTTAAAAGGGCAATGCCCAAAGATTGCTTAAGCTTAAGAAAGATTGCTTAAGAAAGATAGAGACAGGCTGCCTGGAGTGGCAGCTTCCCTGAAACCGAACCTGCAGAGCTTGCGGGGAAAGAAAAAGATGACTGAGTGAGTGAGAATGACAGGTGGCGGTGGGGTGGTGGGGTGGTGGGTAGGAGCCTGCTGGGTGGCCAACAGGCATGCACCCGGCGTCATGGGTGGTCCCGGCTCTTCCCTGCCCCCGCCTGCTCTGGTGTTTCCTTGCTTGCAAGCAAGGTAACCCCAAGAGCAGGCAAATACTCTGTCTGGCGTTTCCTTGTTTGCAAGCAAAGAAACCCCAGAGCAGCCAATGCTGGGGCTGCTGTGGGGATCCAGGAGGTGGCGGGGGGGGCGATCTGGTTGGAAGCGGGTGCCCTGGCTCTTCCCTGCCCCCGCCTGCCTTGGACTTACCACCCTAGACTTATACACGAGTCAATAAGCTTTGTCAGTTTTTGGTGGTAAAATTAGGTGCCTCGATTTATACACAGGTAGACTTATACACGAGTATATACGGTAACTACTAAAAAGCACATGCTGATTACACTGAGGTTAGGGTTAGAGTTGCCAGCTTCCAGGTGGTGGCTGGAGATCTCCTGGAATTGCAGCTGAGCTCCAGCTGACAGATCAAATCACCTGGAGAAAATGGCTGCTTTGAAAAGTGGACTCCTTTTGATCTCCCCCAAGAGGTGAGATTAATGCTATCCTTACGAGTAACCTTAAGACGTTTGTATCCCAGAGGACCATTGAATTGAGCTACTTGGGTGGTGAATAACATTTTATCCTCCCTCAGTCTATCTCTGAATTGATTTGATTGTGGCCCTTTCCACACAAAGCACCTAAAATGTCTTGAAAATATTTTCAATCCTCCCCTTTAATACCCTGTATGCCTCACTCATCTCCTTGAAACGATCCATGGTCCCCATTATGGGATTTCCCCGCCCCTTTTTTGTTTGTCGACAAATCAATGCTTCATGGGCTTCATTGGCTATTTCAGTGTTTATTTGTTCTGTCTTTTACAATCATTAGCCACCTTGTGGAACCACGTGGGCGGAAAGGCAGTGTATACCCATCCCAAAGTAAAGAAACGATCTGTCAAAGCAGGTTTGTGAAATCGTATGCTACACAAAAAATGTGTCAGTCGTTAAGGAGTGAGGAGAATCCTGTTTGTTTTTGTTGTGACAGGTACCCTTCCAAAATGTGAAATAAGACATATGTTCCTCCTTAAAGAGAGAGCTGTCATTAATGTGAAGGTATTACGTTGCACTTGTGCCTTTAAATGTTCTCTTCCGCAGCAACCCCCTCATTATCCAGTGAACCTAATACCGAGCGTTGTTCTAGCAGATTGCACAGTAGAGTGTTTTATGTCCAAGGAAACTGTCTGCTCTTCTGAGTAACGCGGTATAGCTTGTTCCCGCTAGTATGGTTTTCAGTAGCACGTTGGCAGGATGCAATATTCTTGAGAACAATGCAAATGAACTTAAGCACGAAATGTTTTAAATGACGAAGCCCTCTTCTGTAAAGTCACACCTGACTTATGGTGACCTGTAGGGTTTTCAAGCCAAAAGTTATTCAGAGGTGGTTTGCCATTGCCTGGCCCTTTCCCCACTTACCTTAAGCCCCGCGCTACTCTCCTAAAGTAGCGCGGGGTCCAGCTGCACTCCCCACTTCAGGGGCGGCAGGAACACAGCCGCCCAGACTCTGCCTCTCTCGCACCCCTTCGGCGCGTGTAATTCCTGGTGCATTTTGAAATGGCGCCTTTTGATGACTCCGCGCAGAGTGCGGGGTCGTGGGGAAGCCGGGGCGCATGCCAGGAATGGCGCACGCCAGGAATTGCGCACCGCAACCCTCGGACAAAGGTGAGTGGGGAAAGGGCCCCTGTCTCAGATGATTTGAAGTTAGGTTTATCAAACACTTTCTTGCATATTTTCTGCAAAAATGTATGAATGCAGATATCCTAGCCTTGTTTCTTGGTGCAACTAGCTCCACAATTCAGGAGGGGCACAGCATTGGAAAACATGAGATCTTAGTGGCTTTCTAAAAATGTACGAATTTGCAGTGTTTACCATATGGGAGACAGTCAGAAAAACTTCATGTGGAAATGGTACATGAGTTGCAATGCGGGATTGTTGCAAGCCTGCAGAAAGGATTATTTTAACCAAGTGATCTGTAGGGTTATCAGCTGTGGGTTGGGAAATACCTGGAGGTTTTGGAGGTGGAATCTGGGGAGAGCAGGGTTTGGGGAAGGGAGACCTCAGGGAGGTATAATGCCACAGCAGCCATTTTGTCCAGGTGAACTAATGAGTCACAATCCCAGGAGATCTCCAGCCATTACCTGGAGGTTGGCTACCTTCGATATTGACCACAAAGGTTTTACCTGATGTGTGGCAAAATCCTCCTCAACCCTTGACAGAACAACCCAGTTTTTACAGGATCAGGAACTTCGTTCTGTAGCAGTTTGGGCTTCAAAATGGAGTCCTGGTCAAAAATGCACAAATTGTAAAAAAAAAAGATTACATGTGACACATTAACACTTAATGTCCAAAATTAACTCAGAATTCTTGCTAAACTCTCCTTGAACTATGGAAAATAACCTTTTGCTTACAGTTCAGTTGGAATTAACCATCCGCATTACGTCGGCATTAACACAAGGGCCAATTTTTCAAACAAGATGCCGACCTTAATCACTCAAATAACTCCAAAGACATGTCCAGGTTGCTTCACACAGCGCAGCAAGAAACTATCTGAGTGAATGGTTGCTTATTTGTATATTGCAACAAGCCTTTTACCTTAATGAGGAAGTGCTTTTACAGTGTTGTTTATAGCACTCAGAGGGTCAATCAGCATTTCAGTCCTCCAAGATACCATAATATAATGCCCCCCATAAATAACATTTACCCATAAATGGTCACATGCTTGATGATTCCAGTCTCTCTAGAGCAGGGGTCGGGAACCTGCGGCTCGCGAGCCGCAAACGGCTCTTTAGAGCCTGTGGTGCGGCTCCACGCCCCTTCCTGGGCAGCGTGGGATTCCGCCCCCTTCCCCCGCGCAGAGACTGCCGCCGTGCCGCCGTCCCGACGGGGGAGAGAAGAAAGCGGCCTCCCCGCCGCACTCGAAGAAGGCGGCCTCCGCCACCCCCCCCCAGAGAAGAAAGCGGTTCACGCCACCGCTTCAAGAGAAAAAAGCTGCCTCCGTTGCCGCCAATCCGCCGCCACTTTGGGGAAGAGAAAAGCTGCCTCACTTCCAGGGGAAGAGAAGAACGTGGCCTCCGAGCCGCCGCCGCCAAAGAGAAAAAAGCCAGCACCAGCCGTTCGCCCAAAAATCCCCGAAACAGCTCAGCCCTGGAGTTGGCAACGCAGGGGATTTTTTGACAGGTCGAAGAAGGGAGGGGGAAGTGAAAGTGAAACCAGCCGAAGCAGCAACAGAAGCAGCAGAGTCGAAACAACAGCCTCCGCTGCCTCCCCCCCAGAGAAAAAAGCGGCCTCCGCGCCTCCGTCCGCCCCCCCACAGAGGCGGGGGGGGAAGAGAAGGAAGTGGAATCCCCCCCCCCAGGGTGCGGCTCCATGAATTTTCTTTTCCGGGGAAAATGGGCCCAAATGGCTCTTTGAGTCTAAAAGGTTCCCGACCCCTGCTCTAGAGGAATAACTAAGTGGGATATCCTGTCATGTTCATGAGAACATCTGGGAATGGCCCATCCTTTTTTATATGCGCATTTGAAAAATGAGAAGCGTCAAAATTCTTTGGCCTAGAAATGCCGATTTTAAGGTTTTCCTGTTTGTGTTCAGTGAAGTTTGGAGGTTAATTTTGGCATTAATTAAAGTACGCGTTCACTTTAGCGAGTACCACACAGTTCATCCCATTTGCAATTCTGGTCTTAAAGCAATTTGAAGATTACTGAAATTCCAAGTAATTTAAAACTGTGCAAAGAGAAGCAGACTTTCTGCAATGCGCTTTGAATTCAAAAACAACATTAATGCTTAGTGCCTAGATCCTTAGAAACAGAATGGGTTGGATTTTCTACTCAGCAACTTCCATTTCCACTTCTCGCTGTATTCACGGTCTCATTTGTTTCCCCAGCACAAATGCCATGATCTCTGGCATAGTCATTCCAGTCATCCTTGTCTCCCTGTTTTATCAGTAGGAAAGGTGTCAGGGTACAGCCCATTGTGAAAATCACAATTTATATTCAGTGGTGGGATCCAAAAATTTTAGTAACGGGTTCCCATGGTGGTGGGATTCACACTGTGGTGTAGCGCCAATGGGCTGGGCGGGGCATGACAGGGGCGTGGCCAGGCATTCTAGGGGTGGGGCATTCCGGGGATGGGGCTGTGGCAAGGACACAGCCGCTGCACTGGTCCTTGGGCGGGAAACAAATGCATGCAGGCGCAGGCTGCCACGCACGCCGGTACACCTGCTAGACTGCTTCAAGTTCTGTGCGCTACTACTGAGAGGAGGGGCGTAACTAAGGCAAAAATCTCGTAGCAAAATCACCAATTAGTAACCCCCTCTTGGCACACACAAATAATTAGTAACCTACTCTCGGGAACCTGTGAGAACCTGCTGGATCCCACCTCTGTTTACATTACAGTTGGCCACACTTCCCCCGCATTCCAGTTGCTCTTCATTACGATATATTGGCGTTACATTTACTTGTTACACTTAATGCCTGAACTTTGGCAATGTGGACATTCACCTGTCCATGGTGACAATTCCTAAACAAATTTCCAAAGATTCCAAAAATAGAGGTGAGTACTAGTTGCCTGAATGTCACCACCGTTGTAAATTTGTGATCTAAGGAAACAGATACATGTTTTCAAACATTCAAAAAGTGCATTTGGATTAGTCTGCATTCTCATGTAAATATTCTCACACCAGGCTGACATGCACGCACAGTGGGACTCACCAAATCCTTAAGGGAAGCAGCAAGGAAAATGCTCTCTGGCCATCTAGATTTTCTCACTTAAACCATTCACTTAATTGGAAATACTAGCAAGTGCTCTCCTGCTGCAAAGATAGCACCTGCTATTATTTCAAGTCAATCAAGGGATAAAATAAGCGAATGTAGCTTCTAGAGAGCTGTCTCGCTACTGTTGAAGCCCTTTCATTAACCCAGGCCAAAAGATAATGGCAATAGTAGTTTCCTCCCACGAGAGCAAAATGAGGCAGGTAACCCATCTAGCAACCCAGGTCTCTCAGAATTTGACCCTCTAGACCAGTCTCTAGACCAGTGCCCCCCAACCATTTCAAGCCCATGGGTATCTTTGAAATTCTGACCCAGGGTGGCAAAACCCACTACAAAATGGCTGCCTCAAGAGGTGGAGCCAACTAAAAATGGCTGCCTCAGAAGGTGGAGCTAACTACAAACTGCCAGAATGGGGTTATTTACAACTCTAATAGTAAATCTTCAACATTGCAGGCAGAAACTTTGCTTAACAGGATGTCTTAAAAATATTTTCTTGCACATTTATTGATGGATTGATTGGTTGGTTGGTTTTCTATACCACCCTATCCCCAGAGGGCTCTGGGCGGTGTACAACATACAATTCTACCACAATACAACCAGACAAAGGGAGCAAAGTTTAACCAGTAAATTACAACTATGCAAGCTCCATAAATGTTAAAATATGACCACTAAATTCCTTTTAAAAACAGCGGTTAGTACAATAAAATAGAGATTAAAAAGGCGTTCCGCGAAACCCATATTTAACCCATAGAAATGCAGTACAAGATTCCTGCGCTATGGCAGTAGCTTGTGGCTCAAGCAACTTTTAAAAAATCTGCAAAGCTATCAGACTGCCAGCGGCCCTGCTGGGCCACAACCCTACCTGACTGCGCCTATTTTTTTTTAAAAAAAACACTCCGTGCCAGGAAATGTGTCGCCAGGTACGATGGTACCCTGGGCACCACATTCAAGGGCTCTGCTCTAAGCCCTGCTATGTTGGCAGCTATAAAAGAAAGTTCATTTGTTTTAAATAGACTGTGGCCGATTCTGCACTTGAGTTATCCACCTAATTTCGAGCTACGTTCGACCTAAGTGCTCCGCACAACTACTGGGATCGACGTGGTTTTGTACCAGCTTCGCCCCGCGTAACGGTCAAATTTCCGACTCCAGTTGGGAACTACTACTTTTTCAGGGAACCACGCTTGAACTCAGCTCAATTCCAGTAAAGTGCGGAATCTCTGGTGCCAGGAGTCCCCCATTCAGCCAATCACAGCTGAGTGTTTCGGGCATGCGTACAGCTGGCCAATCAAAAAATGCCACCTTTGTCCCTCCATTCCTGTGGCAGTTTTTTTAATAACATGTGTGGAGTTAGACGGAACATGGCCGTAGAACAGTGGCCAATCGGAACAGAGCGGCGAAGAGGCACAGGATGATTCCGCCCTCCGAGCTGGGATCAAGCTGGTTGCAGTGGGGAACAACAATGGCTTCGACCTAGGTTAGTACCCTTCTCATGGAACTGGGTCGAACCTATTGTACTCATGTGCGGAATCACCCTGTGATGGGGCACAGTTGCTTGGTATGTACAAGATCATTTCTCTGGGCTTGCAGTCATTACTGATCACAAGGAACTGCAGATATTTAAAGATTTTTTTAAATCCCCCACATACCTCACAAGGTGTCTGTAGTGGGGAGAGGAAGGGAAGGAGTTTGTAAGTCACTTTGAAACTTCTTACAGTTGAGAAAAGTGGGGTATCAATCCAAACTCCTCTTCTTCTGTTCAATATGAATATGACCGACTCTCACCAAGAAATTATTGGTAGGAGCATGCTGTCACTTCAAACCATTCTTCTGAAGGAAGACAACTTCTCCTTCCATTGGAAGACACTGATTTAATTGCCGGGGCGTGGGAGGGCACACCATTTATTCTCCTTAGTTTTTGAGAACTGATCCCATATACAACACACAGAAGCAAGAGAAATAATAAATAAAGCCAGTGTGGTGTAGTGGTTAAGAACAGGTGGAGTCTAATCTGGAGAACAGGGTTTGATTCTCCACTCCTCCGCATAAGCAGTGGATTCTTCTCTGGTGAACAGGACTTGTTTCTCTGCTCTTCCACATGAAGCCTGCTGGGATGGGCTAGTCACAGTTCTTTGGAACTCTCTCAGCTCCACCTATCCCACAAGGTGTCTGTTGGGGGGAAAGGAAGGGAAAAGGAGTTTGTAAGTCCCTTTGAGTCTCCTTAACAGGAGAGAAAGGGGAGTATAAATCCAATCTCCTCCTTTTCCTCCTCCTCCTCTTCTAAAACAACTTCACAAAGTCTTCTCTTTTTATCTCTGAACTCTTAACAAACATACAAAGCAAAGATCTTATGACTCTTTGATAACAGGAGGCTGATTTTAAAATTTTAATTAGTTTCTTTTACTTTTAAAAAATAGCATTTCTAATTACTTTAGTTTAAAGATCCGTTTCTATTCAAGACTATTTTAAGTAACTACTGTACAGTCTGTTGATAATGAAACAGATTTATCTTTTGCAGACCAAACAATAGCTGATTAAAAGGATGAAATCTTGATATGTTAGGAAACTCTAATGAGATCTCATGAACAATTAAAAAAATCCGCATTCTTTTTAATCTTACTGGAAAAAAAGCAAAACACGGAAGGTTTTGCTCTAAACCACATGCGGAGAAGCAGGGGAAAGAGAACATTAAATGCATTCCAGACTTCTTCCCAAAGCCATGATTAGCACAATAGGATGCTTATTAGCATGCACATGGCTTCGACCTGGTTTACCACTGCTCTATATTTAGGCAGACGTTTAAGAGAAGCGTTCTATCTGGTACAATCCTTTGTGTCTGTCCATAGTGGCAGTCACAAACACTGTGCGGTGTCCTGTACCCATATGTGACAGCTGTGTGTAAAGTACAAATGAAGACATTTTTCTATAATCCAATTTGAAAGTAAGTTAGAATAACAGAATCAATTATGCAGGTGTGCACTTGGATGTCTGATAATGTAGATGACACATTTGATCTACCTATCCCTTAGGCTGCTTGGATCCACCATCAGTCTTCAGATAATGAGTCCTGCTGAGCTCTCTAAAGACCATATTCAAGAGGTTGGTTGGAGCAGGTACATAGTTCCTGTCTCCCAGAGGCTCTTTGCTTGGCTGTTTGGGTCCCAGAACAACCTGAGTTCCTAGAATTGTGTATCCCTGGTTCCTGTCACTCTACAGCTCTGTATGCTCTCCAGTATTTTCATACAAGAAAACCGTCTTTCCTGTATTTGTATACAATTCTTGAAGTTCACCGGTAAGCAGAGTTATACCCAGTGGTGGATTCAAATTGTTTAACAGCTGGTTGTATACAAGCACCATTTTAACAACCGGTTCTGCCGAAGCGGTGCAAACCTGCTGAATCCCACCACTGGTTATACCCTTCTAAGCCTCTGTTCAGAACTGCATTGTACTTCTTTCAAAATGGAACCTTGCCCAAGTATTCTGCTCCTTCCACGATATAGCATGCAGTTAAAATGTTTTTGGATGTTATGAAGTTATAAGCCTGTGTATCGTCTAAGCCTTTCACAGCTAGACTGAAAATGTTCTGCATTGTTCGACAGAAGTGAAAGTAGTGTGCTTCCATTGTAGAAAATAAGTCCCAATATTAAAATGGCTGCTGTGGATAAAACCACCTGTACCTCAGGAATCCCTTGGGCCATCACTGCATTCTGCTCAGTGCCCCCTGAGGATTATCCCCTGTTAACTTTTTTTAAAGGACCCCCTGACTTTTCCAAAATGGCCACCCTGGATAAAAACGTCTGTATCTCTGGAATCCCTTGGGCTATCACAATAGTTTTAATTGGATTCTTCTTGGGGTCACTGATAGATCCTTCTCCGCCCATCAATTTTTTAGAACTCAAACCTTTAGATTTCATTATTTTTCCTGGTCCCCTAAGATGGGCAACCACCTCCTTTCATTTCAAAGAAGGTCCAGGAAGTGGCTCAGGATTCATTCAACATTGACGGTCTGTCTTTCTGTGAGACAAGGTACAACACATAACAGATAACCTCTAGGAACATGTTGGTAGAGAATAAGCCAATAAGTTTACAAGATGAAGCAATGATTTTAAAAATTATATAACAGGGAAGAAGCCAATATTTTTGTAAAGCACTTTTTTCCTATGGCAGTGGCGTAGCTACAATGGGGACATCCGGGGACAAATGTCCTGGGTGCCTCCTTTTGGGGGGCCCGCAAAAATTGCAGGTTTGTTTGTGGCTTTTTGTATTTTTAGTCTTTTTTCCATTCCTGGACTGCAGTGTATTTAAGCTAGCGGCACCATAATTTCAGGTTATCATCAGGTCACTCTCCTGATGATACCAGTCAAGTTTGGTGAATTTTGGTTCAGGGGGTCCAAAGTTATGGACCCCCAAAGGGGGTGACCCCATCCTCCATTGTTTCCAATGGGAGCTAAGAGTAGATGGGGCTACCATTTTGAGGGTCCATAACTTTGGACCCCCTGAATCAAACTTAACTAAAACTCGATGGTGTCATAATGATAGTCTCCTTCTGATACCACCCAGGTTTGGTGAAGGTTGGTTCAGGGGGTCCAAAGTTACAGACCCCAGAAAGGGGTGCCCCATCCCTCATTGTTACCAATGGGAGCTAATGGTAGATGGGGCTACCCTTTTGAGGGTCCATAACTTTGGACCCCCTGAACCAAACTTCACCAAACCTGGGTGGTTTCATCAGGAGAGTCTCCTGCTGATACTACTGTGGTCTGGTGAAGGTTAGTTCAGGGAATCCAAAGTTATGGACCCCAAAAGGGGTGCCCCATCCCCCACTGTTTCCAATGGGAGTTAATAGTAGATGGGGCTACCCTTTTGAACTCTGAGTACCGAAGCCTAAAAGTACAGCAAAACTGCACCAGCCCATTGTCTCTAGATTCTGAGCCCTGAAATATTCAGACTGTTCACACCTGAGGCTTCAACTAGTATTTGCATTTCCCATTCCTGCAGTGCAGATATTAAAAATACCTATATTAGGCAGAAATAACATTTGATTTAAAGTTGGCTCCTTTTGACTTTCTTCCCATTGATTTGGAGCCATGCTTACCCAACAGACTTTACTGTCTCCCACACACAGCTGTTTTTCTTTTTTAAATATTCACACAAGGAATACAGCATCTCATGCCCTCATTTTCTTCCACGTTTCATATTTTGCACATTTGCAGATTTCCTTGCTTTGTTACCATCCTTTGTAAAGTGGGTTTTTTCCTACATGCTACATCAATGTCACCCTTCACAAGTGACAGGAAAATTGTGTAAAATGCTGCACATGTAATTATAGCGAGGCCCTTGTCAATGTGTGGCACAATGAGAACGGCATGGCTAATTTTGTGCTTTACCTTTAGCTGCATATTGTTTTGAAATGTCACTTTTCCTTGAGCAATAACGGATGACTTTTTCTTTTTCACTGAACTGTCAAGAACAGGCTTTTCAGTAGACACAATGAATGGTCATCAGTCATAGAAGAAGAGTTTAGATTTATACCCCACTTTTCCCAGACATAAGAAGTCTCAAAGGGGCTTACAAATTCCTTTCTCCTCCTCTTTTCCACCACAGAAACCTTGTGAGGTAGGGGGGGTTGAGGGAGTTCCGAAGAATTGTGACTAGCCCAAGGTCACCCAGCAGACTTCATGTGGAAGAGTGGGGAAACAAATCCAGTTCATCAGAGAAGAGTCCACTGCTCATGTGGAGGAGTGAGGAATCAGACCTGGTTCTTCAGATTAGAGTTCACTGCTCTTAACTGTTACCTAGCTTAACAGGGGGAAGGATTTATTTTGGGGTTAGCAATGGGGAAGAATAGCTCGGTTTGGCAAATACGTTGGGGAAAGAGCTTAGCTTGGCAGAGCAAAAGGGGAGAGCAGCTTAGTTTGGCGGAGCTTTTGGGGAGATAACTCACTTGGCAATGCGAGAGGAGGCTAGGTTGGGATCTTTGAGACTATGTATACGAAGAAATATGGCATGGAGCATTCTGCAGAGTAACACAAGGAGTCCAAACCAAGTTTAAAATGTTTATATAAATTTGGTTTCAAGCACACATACAGTAAGACATGGAAGCACATACATACAAGTTCCTAGAGATATAAAAAGGTGAGAAAAATAGGTTTGGATGATAGAAGGGGAAGTGGGAGGCAGCAGGGTGATACGTTACCTAATGGTTCCAATGCAGCAGATGAAGGAAAAGGCAGGGACTCTATGCCCGCACAGAGATCCCGTAGAAGGACAATATCGTGTCTCACACCAACTTGACCAAGGGAGGTTCAGGTTAGAAATGAGCAATGAGCTTAAGGTGAGCAGGACTTTTATAGGGTGGATCACTGGTTTGGTGGGAAAAGAGACCCTTTTCATTAGGTTTAGTTTCTTGCAACTGTGCTGGGTTGCAGGGCTAAGCTAATTAGCAGCTCTATCTATTGTTCTAAACCCAGGGAATTGGTAGCCAATTGTTCTCTTGATTACATTAGAAACACCTTGAATAGGTGGCCAGCAGAGTAAGTCTCTGGCCATTGTAATTTTGCAGAGGCAGCAAGATTAAATCAAGGATGGGAGCACTTAGGAGGTTTTAGGAACAGCTGAAAAGGAGAAAGGTTGCATCTCAATTCAAGGCGCAGTGCACATTTTCAACTGTAGCTCTGGCTTGGGTGTGGACATCAAGGGAGCAAATGAGTAGATTAACTCTCGACTGACTGTTTGCCATTTCTAGGCTTGCTCTTATCCTGCTCCATACCATATATAGCTGTTAGCATTAATATATATATCACTCCAACACAACTCCTAATCCCATTTGAGCAGAAACGTATGGCCCACTACCTCCATACTTTAACGAACCCACGCGCAAGGAGAGCCCTTACGATTGCGCGATTTAATGTTATGCCCTCTGCCCTACTAAAGGGTAGGTTCAGCAACTTAGACAAATCTGCAAGGTTATGCAGTTGCAAACTTAATGTGGTTGAAACCCTGACTCACCAACTCTTGCACTGCACCAGATTTGATAACATCAGATCTAAATACACCAATTTACATTTTTTCTTCCAATCTGGGCTGCCTGATCTGACTAGGCTATCTCTATTGCTAAACAACTCGGACCCTGGTCTTTGTGAAGAGATCGCCAATTTCATTGCGGAGATAGTTGAGAGTTCTCAGTAGAATGTACTTGTTATGCTCCCCAGGGGCCTTTCATTTACTATGAATATATATCTCAGAAATATGTCTCACATATATATTGTATCCATAAAAATCCCGGATTGAATGCATGTTCTGAGATGTGGGGTGGAAGGGGAGCATAACATAACCATGCTTTATCTGTACACCGCCCTGAGCCCTTCGGGGATAGGGCGGTATACTAAATTTTAATAATAATAATAATAATAATAATAATAATAATAATAATAATAATAATAATAATAATAATAATAATAATAATAATAATAATAATAATAATAATAATAATAATAATAATAATAATAATAATGCTCCATACTGGCTCTCTTGCTAGTGAGTGTTCAGAACCTTTGAATGAGTCTATATAGCACAAATTTAAAGAGTGAAAAGCAAGCCCATTCATCCCAATGTTGTCATGTCATGTGGGCAAACACTGGCTTGATTCACTGGAAGATTTCTACAGGCATTAGGGTCCCTGCACCAGCGGAAGAGTCAAATAAAGCTAGGGCTGACCCTTGGCAATTTAAGGGTAGTGTTTCCCAAGCCATTTTTTTGCTTGTGCAAGACACTGTGCAGACTATTTCTGGGAATTATCAGAAATTGGCAAGGAAGCGTTGAGTGTTTTGGAAGTCCTTGTGCAAGCAGAACTATACCAAGTCTGTGTATGTATCCACTCATGCATTGCTAGATCCGCTCAAAGTTCTGAATGTGAGAAACCCCATACCTGGGTGCTTGACTGCACAGAGATCATGGTGTCTCCCCTGCCAGGTAAGTACCTTAAAAAGTAGACTTCTAGAACAGGAATATCGTATCTTGTTGGGGCAAGCAAATAAATCATGCTCACCCCTCTCTGTCGGAATAATACCGGAACAGGGGCACATAGCCAAATATCTTGAATTATTAACTGAACCCCAACAGAGATGGATTATCACAAGGGCCAGATCCAATGCCTTCCCATTGGCCATTACAAAGGGTCGCTACTTATCCATCCCTCTCCAGGATCGGGTTTGTCCACACTGTAAAAATCAAGTGGAGACTCTTGCTCACATTATTCTTGACTGTCCGAGATATGTGGGCATTAGGAATTTCTCTCCCAGGCTGGCCCTACACAAATCTGAAAGTGACTCTGACTGCTCTGTTGTGGAGCTTCTGTTAAACAACACAGATGTCATGCTCTTGGAAAAAGTAGCAAAATTTCTTTTACAAGTGACAGAACTTTCTAAGTAATGTATACTGCTATATATAGTCTTCCTGTCTGCATTTTGAATGTACTCTTGATTTGTATTTCAAAAATGTCTGGCAACGCTCTAGAACCTATTTTTAAATGCCAAATAAAGGTTGTTGTTGTTGTAGTCAGCTAGCACATCAGGACTGCACAGAGAAAGGGTTGAAGGCAGTGGTGGGATTCAAATAATTTTACAACTGGTTGTTTACAAGCACCATTTTAACAACCGGTTCTGCCGAAGTGGTGCGAACCGGCTGAATCCCACCACTGGTTGAAGGGTACTGTAGTCTGTCTCAGAAAATGTGTGAGTAGGGTTGTATATTCTTCCACCACAGAACTCAACATGATGCACCTTCATCGTTGAAGATGGCTTCACCTGGGCCCTGTTCCCCTGCAATGGTTAGAAAGCAAAAGAGGCAAGTACTGGTGATAGTCATTCAACGGACTATAAACGCTCTTGTATCAAAGTACCATGTTCAATAATGCACAAAATAATAATTTTGACAAAGACAGGGCATAAAAAGATTTCGGAGGAGCTGTATTCATAGCTATACAGACACACCTCTTTCCTCCTCTGATGGCTGAGCTATCTGGAAAACAAATCAGAGGTGGCTTTTTAAAATGTCCCCAGGATGTATTATTTTGAGTGTTCAGAGTAAAATTAGGAAGTTGCCTCTTTTTAAGAAAACCCCGAGACATCTTTTTTTGTGTTGTGCAAAATGTTCCCCACAAAATTGCCCCAATCAATATCAGGAATCCTCTATCCTCAGAAGGTTCAGCACAAATGCACTGGGAGGGGGACATCCCAACATCTTAAGAACATAAGAACATAAGAACAAGCCAGCTGGATCAGACCAGAGTCCATCTAGTCCAGCTCTCTGCTACTCACAGTGGCCCACCAGGTGCCATTGGGAGCTCACATGCAGGATGTGAAAGCAACGGCCTTCTGCGGCTGTTGCTCCCATTCACCTGGTCTGTTAAGGCATTTGCAATCGCAGATCAAAGAGGATCAAGATTGGTAGCCATAAATCGACTTCTCCTCCAAAAACCTTAAATATATTTGGAATGCCTGTAGCAGGCTTTTTGTCCGAGGCAAGATTGTTTGACAAGTTCTAGGACAGGGGTAGGGAACCTGCGGCTCTCCAGGTGTTCAGGAACTACAATTCCCATCAGCCCCTACCAGCATGGTCAATTGGCCATGCTGATAGAGGCTGATGGGAATTGTAGTTCCTGAACATCTGGAGAGCCGCAGGTTCCCTACCCCTGTTCTAGGAGGTTCTATCCTGTACAGCTGGAGATGTTCTCCATCTGTTGATCTCAACGGACAGCTATCAATAGAAGTTCCTCTTTTTTTGGTTATTTAAAATTCCAGCCAGATTCTTTGTTCGATTACCCCACTGTTAACGCATGTCTCCTCCCCTCTCCTTTAGTACGGCTAAAGAAATGAATATGTAGCATTCTCTAAATCATGGTTGGAAGGGAAATGGTGACAGCTTTTATGGCTTTATCCTTGCTAGGTTGATTAGTTCCTTCGTAGATGGGTTTTAGTGACTCCATCTCGGCTTGTCCTTGACTCGAAGAAAGAAGTTGTAGGCAACTATTTTACAGAGCTGAGCCAAAACTGCTTACAGTGTGTGTGTGTGTGTGTGTGTGTGTGTGTGTGAATGCCCCTCCCCAAACCCTCCCTCTTGTCACGTTGCATAAAAATATTTGCTTATTTATTTTGCCCTCATTGGCTACCAGAGATGTTATCTTATTCAGTGCATTCTTCTCAATGAGGATCTCAATGTGACTAATATGGAAAGACAGAAGAAGCAGCAGCAGCAGCTACATTTGGAGCGGGGTGGGGGGTGAAGGGAAGACTGTTCCTGCTTTTAGAATCAGTGACACTATATAGGATTAGCAACACCCTCTTTTTATAAAAGAGGAGAGAGGGAACTTTCGTCTCTTCTCTTGTTTGGTTGTTGGTTTCTGCTCTAAAATGAACACTGATGAACACTCGTTGCAGCAGCTCCAATATTTAATTTAAAATATCACATGAATATGAATCTGGTGAAGGATTTTTCGGTGAACAGAAGCATTAAATAATAAAAGCAGATAGTCTTATTCAGGCACAACTGCTCCCCAAACATTGTTTCGGCATCCCCCATCTAAAAACATTTCTCCTGCATCGTTTGTGGGGTTTGGCATCTTATTTTCTTTTGACGGTCCGTTTAAAACGTGTTTATTTGAGTACCTATATGTTTTGAATGTTGGTATCTATCTGCCTTTTGATTTTTAAAGGAGTGTGTTATTTTAAATGGCAATATTACCCATAAGCATTTTAGCCATTGACAGCGTCTGTCAAGGATGTATGTGTATACATTCTTGAAAAAAGATGCGATAAAGAGACTTTAGTGGTTCTGCAATGCTCTGTAATGGGTAAATGTCTCCTCTTTATGTAAATGGCATCAAAAACTAATGGAATATCCTCTGAGCCCATAAAAGCAGTAGGATTCTCAAGACATGTTTATGCCAAACGCAGCCTCCCGGTTGTTTTGCTTTTAACTGCCATGAGTTAACAGGAATGTTGTGAGCTCTGTGTCAAAATTACCAGTGGCTTTATACTCAGTGTCAAAAGGTGCCTGAAAGTAAGATAGAAGGGCAACATGTGTTTTTTTACTAATGCAAAATTTCCAGATGTACTTCTGGGATTTTTTGCCTTGCAGAAATTCTTTTTTAAAAAATTGATCTACATGTTGCTCTTTCCCTGTTGCATTGTGAAAATCTATTGCATGACATATTTTCAGTAGTGGGATCCAAAAATTTTAGTAACAGGTTCCCATGGTGGTGGGATTCAAACTGTGGCGTAGCGCCAATGGGTCTGGGTGGGGCACGACGGGGGCGTGGCCGGGCATTCTGGGGGTGGGGCATTCCTGGGCGGGGATGTGGCAAGGATGCAGCCGCTGCGCTGGTCCTTGGGCGGGAAATGAATGCACGCAGACACAGGCTGCCACGCACGCCGGTGCACCTCCTGCTAGACTGCTTCAAGTTCAGCACTCTACTGCTGAGAGGAGGGGAGTAACTAAAGCAAAAATCACGTGGCAAAATCACCAATTAGTAACCCCCTCTTGGCACACACAAATAATTAGTAACCTACTCTTGGGAACCTGTGAGAACCTGCTGGATCCCACTTCTGCATGTTTTAGATCGGGCGAGTTGCTGAGATGTTACAGAATAATCATAAACATTCCAGCCATCTGAAAGTAATGGGTATGTGGGTTGTTCTGTTTGAGCTGGTATTTCTAACACCAGGAGCTATGAGTGGTGGACTTTAATCTGCAGAACTGGGTTGGATTCCCTGCCTGTCCACATGAAGCCTGCTGGACGACCTTGGGTCAGCTACAGTTCTCTCAGAACTCTCTCAGCCCACGCAGAGGCAGCCAATGACGAGCCATCTCTGAATGTCCCTTGCCTTGCAAACCTGACAGAGTCACCACAAGTCAGCCGTAACTTGATAGCATTTTCCACTGTTACCTCTAACACCAAAACAAGTTTTGAGAACTAGCTAATAAACTTTGCCAAAAATATGAATAACTAAAGGAACTTGGCTGCACTGAACAAGGCATTTTCATAAATACTACTGTGAACTACGTATAGGCCCCTTCTGCATGGGCCAATAAATCCGGGCTGAGGATGGGGAAAAAGCAGGGGGGGGGGAGGTTGGGGGGGACACCTTTGCACAGATTCTGCCCCTAAAGCGAGGCTGCCCCGTGTTGAATCCCCTGAACTGGGTTTTTTGAGAATCACACTATCCACAATTATTTTTGTAAAACCTGGGATGTAGCCACTCACAAGCGAACGGCTAGCTGGGAAGCACTTTAATCAGCCTTGTTTCCCTTGGCTCATACCGTACATGCAGAATAATGCACTTTCAAACTGCTTTCAGTGCTCTTTGAAGCTGTGCGGAATAGCAAAATCCACTTGCAAGCAGTTGTGAAAGTGGTTTGAAAATGCATTATTTTGCATGTGAGGAAGGGGGCTTTGTTTTTAAAGGTCCTGCTTCTCAGGTCCAAAGCCACACAGGGACATCTCACAACCTAGCAAGATGTCAGCATGGCAGTCCATGCCTGGGTCTATGCCTGGGTCCATGCCTGCCCGCCCACATAACTATGCAGTGGAGGGACGTAAAGCATAAAAAAAAGACGTGCCTCCATGCGACGGCATGACAGTAGCCTGCATTGTTTCCGATGGTCTCCAGTAGCTGCCTGCATAGAGGCAGGCAAACTTGAAAACAGGAGAGCGGGTTACTTATCCTGACTGCAAACCGCTCTACCTGTGCTGTGCAGAAAAGGCCTGTAAACCTCATCCTTTCTATCTTAGTGAGTAGCGATGGTGATAATACCGTAGTGGCCAAAATGGAGGATGTGGAAGAAAGAGGAGGTAGAAGAAGGATGGGCAAAGAATGAAACAGGTGTCCATTCATATACCTATAGTTATGTGAATCATTGGGCGTTTCCCCACTTGCCACGACCTCGCCGTATGCCGCGCGCTGCTCTCAGCGCGTGTCCTGGCACGCGCCTGGGCTTCAAAAGGCGCCGTTTGGAAGAGCGCCAGGAATGACGCGCGCTGAGGGGGCGCAACGGCAGCAGCCTCGGGGTGGCTGCGTTGTCACTGCCCCTGTAGTGGGGAGTGCCAGGGGACCCCGCACTACTTTGGTAGAGTAGCGCGCAGCAGATGGTAAGTGGGGAAAAAAATGACAATTTAAAGATTTTTTAAATCCCCCACATACCTCACAAGGTTTCGGTAGTGGGGAGAGGAAGGGAAGGAGTTTGTAAGTCACTTTGAAACTTCTTCCAGTTGAGAAAAGTGGGGTATAAATCCAAACTCCTCTTCTTCTGTTCAATATGAATATGACCGACTCTCACCAAGAAATTATTGGTAGGAGCATGCTGTCACTTCAAACCATTCTTCTGAAGGAAGACAACTTCTTGCCTGCAGTAGCGCAGGGCAGAAAGTAAGTGGGAAAATGCCCATAGTTATAGCGAAGTTATACCTCAGTACACAAATCTGTAGCATGTGAATCTTTTTTAAAAGTTTAAAACAATATTTGTGTTTTCATATTTATAAGTGATAGGTTGAGCAGGAGAAAGGTGGGAGGTGTTGTTGCTTAGCAACCAGCAAATTCCAGACTGGAGAATTTTAAGAAACATCACAAGAACACAACATCTTGTGGGGAAGGGGGAGCGGGTGAACTCTAAATGGTGACTTTGGGTTAGAACTTGTGCAATGGAGAAGAAACGAGTGGGAGAGAGAATGAGATTAGAATCTTAGTAAAATTTCCGGGACTGTTCTGTGAAATGTCTTAATTCTCTCCCCTTAAAGGCGTCGCTCTGAAAAATTTTGCTCATATTTGAGAAGTCTGGGTATTTCTTCCCACAGTGTTCTCGGTTCTGTTTTCCAGGGCTAGGCAATGAAAACATTGTTGACAAATTCAAAACAACTCCTGCCAAATTGGTTCCTGTCAGGCCACACTTCGTGTATGGCCCTGCGCAGTTGTGTTTTATAAAGACTGTCAAAGAAATAATACCCAAGAATCAAGTTTTAAAGCAGAAAGAAAGCTTTTTACTGTCCAGAATGGATCTATGACAGGGCGAGCTCTTTATAAAGGCCACGCCTCACCATACAAAAGACCTCATCTTTTATCGTTTTCAAGAATACATACACCATATTTCATAATCATACCTGCATACATAACCCATATAATCATTTTTTCCCATATGTGCTTTCTTCCTTAGCATTAAAATCAAATCTGACTTGTCTGCCTATTCCTTGTTACAAGCACTGGAATTTTCCTCTGCTCTTTGGCAGAGTGTTTGTCCCACCCCTAGGCAGGGCAATAAACTAAATTCTGCCTTTCTGGTTTTCAATCCAGATATCCAGTTCCCAACATTCCTTAGGGTGGGTTAGAATCATAAAGTTCCCTTTCACGCTTATTCACTTTAAAGGTTAAAAATGATTTTAACAAATATACTATGTATATATATTATATATTCTACTATATATAGTAGAATTCAAGTGTGTGTGTGTGTATATCTTTCTCTCTCCCTCCCTATCTCTCTCTCTCTCTCTATCCCTCCCTCCCTCCCTCCCTCCCTTCCTCCCTCTCTCTCTCTCTCTATCTATCTATCTATCTATAGTTTTGACAAACAAGTCTACAAGATATGTCTTTTGTCACATCTTGCCCTTAGTAACCATCTATCTTATAGATATAATATTTTCTTATAGATATAATCTTTTCTTGCCTGCATGACTGTTGACAAGCTGATCTAGAGAGAAAACCCCGTTTAAATACTTTGATTATATATATCCCCTATTTTATTTTATTTTTTTTATTATTTGGGTTTATAGACCGCCCTCCCCCGAAGGGCTCAGGGCGGTGAACAACATAGATAGAGCACAACATCAAATTAAATACAATAAATATGGATTAAAACAGCTCTAATAAAAAATAAACCCTACCCCATTTAAAATGCAGCATTAATTAACTCAGGATGGCGCCTGCTATCAATTCCCATAAACCCCAAAAGGGAAGGGGTGGCAGGATCTCCATGATGTCATAAAGGAGGGAGAGGAAAAGGAGGGCCCCTTATCAACGGCTGGTCTCCCCAAAGGCCCGGTGGAACAGCTCAGTCTTGCAGGCCCTGCGGAACTCAGCAAGATCCCGCAGGACCCGGACAGCTGATGGAAGAGCGTTCCACCAGGCAGGGGCCAGAGCTCTGAAGGCTCTGGCCCGGGTGGAGGCCAGCCGTATCATCGAGGGGCTAGGGATCACCAGTAAATTGGCCTCTGCAGAATGCAGAGACCTATTTGGGACATATGGGGTAATATCAAAAACAATTTTTGGACATATGGTTGCCCAATCTCACCGTTCCTATATAACCTGTGCCCTGACATATCTAGCTGAATGTTGTCCAAACTAGGAAGTGAAGCAGGGTTGACCTTGGTCAGTACTTGAATGGCATACCAAGGAACATCAAGGCTGCTATGCAGTGGATGGCAGTGGCAAATGACTTCTGCTCCTCTCTTGCCTTGAAAACCCTACGGGTCTTCCAAAGTTGGCTGTGATTTGACAGTGCTTTACACATATACAAGCCATACCCTTGCAGGCAACATCTGTATTAATGTAAAAGAAGAGAGAGTGTCAGCAGCTTAGAGATTATTTATTCATTCCCTCAGTGTCAGGCTTTGAGCTTTTGTGCAAACTCTTCTCTGGAATTTGAACTATCCACAAACTATTCCACTTTCTTTCAAAAGCAGGCAACTGTTCTGTTCTCGGAGTAGCATTCTACTCAAAGAGGAAATTCAAGTTAGTCACACTATTAAAAAACAAAACAAAAACAAAAAACCTTCTGTGATAACTTGAAGGACCAAAGCTATCCACGTTGTGAAGCAGGGCGGCCAGATTTCTAGGAGGGATTTGGGAAATAAATAATTTATTCTCAGACAGCAGAGTCTAAATATGTGGCACAATCAACTCTGAGTTTCCTCCAAAGAGTTCCACAATGTTTTAACCCCAAAACATTGTATTCTTTACCTGAAAATGTTTTAAATCATATCCTCTTTTTAAAAAATAGAAACTTGATTAGTAATTTAATTCTCAGTACATTTAATCTTGACAGTTTTAAAAAGAAAAGAAGAGAAGAGAAGAAAGGACTTCCGCCTAGAATGACATACACAACTTGTTCTCACAGGTCATCTCAACATAATCATCCAAATATAACAAAATATCATAATATGATTTCAATTACGTATTGTTGGTTTTCTTAATTTTGCTTTTCCAGGTAGAAATTTCAAATTTCCGACAAGAGAAGAAAAAAAGATTTTTTTTCTTAAATCATATCTTCGATTCGATTTCGAATACCTTTAATGGCATATAAATAATTTTACATTTACATTGCAAGATAATAACAGCCTTTACAACTTCTGATGAGTTAAAATAACACCATTTTAAAATTTAGCCACCGCTTCCAACAGCTCATAGTTGTGGCTGTTTAAAAGATATATAACCTCCTGTTTATCTGTAATGCCTTCACTTCCATGCAGGAAGGGGATTATGTGCTTCTTCCTATCTATCTCATAAAAAGGACAATTCAACAGCATATGAGATACTGTTTCCACAGAACCCATGCCTTGCTGTGCGATCTCTTTAAGATGTTTTCCACACCTCTCCGCAGTCTTTAGACTTCTTCTTCAGCACCATTTTCTGAGCATACTTAGGCCATCTTGCTTGTTTATTGATGTCAGTTCTGGGTTTTTTTTAAAAAAATGGGGATGGAATCTATGTAGCGTCAATTTCGTGAACTGTGGAGGATCGCAGCTTAAAGCATTGAAGCACTGAGGCATTGAATCCACAAAGAAGTACAAAATCCTCAGAACAATCATGAAATGGCAGCCAGGAATTGTTTTGAGTGAGCGAGTGCAGACAAATGTGTGTGTGTGTTGGGGAGGGGGATCGAAAACATTTTACAAATGTTTTCAAGGACTTATTTGTTTGTTTGTTTGTTTGTTTGATTTAATTTCTGGGTGTTATTTCTGGGTTGTTTGTTTGATTTAAATTTCTGGGCGTTATGATTAAAGAGGACTTGACCTGGGGCGTACAGACTGTCACGGTGGTTAAGAAAGCCCAGCAAAGACTGTACTATCTGAGGCTTTTAAGGAAGCAACAACTGAATGGAGAACTTCTGGTGTCCTTTTACAGCTGCGCTATAGAGAGTGTCTTAACCTACTGAATCTGTGTATGGTTCTCCAGTTGCACAGTGGCAGATAGGAAGGCGCTCCAAAGGGTGATCACTACTGCACAAAGGATTATCGGCTGCCCTCTCCCCTCCTTGGAAGAACTCTATAATTCCCAAAGCCTAAATAAAGCCCAAAATATTCTGAGGGACCCGTCTCATCCAGCACACTCTCTCTTTGAACTGTTACCATCAGGCAGACGATACAGGTCTATCAAAACTAGGACAAAGAGGCTTAGAGACAGCTTCTACTCCAGAGCTGTGGCTATGCTAAACTCTGCGGCTTCGTATTGATGTGTTTGGGGCTGTGTAGGGATGGGTGGAGGAAGGGAAAGTGAGGATGATGTGTGAGTCTGAAATTGTGTGCATCGAGGAATGCTGCTGTAAATTTCGTTGTGCCTGCACAATGACAATAAAAATGCTTATGCTTATGCTTATGCTTATTTATAGGCTGCCTCACCCCCGAAGGGCTCGAGGCGGCTCACAATATGGCTGTCCACAATGACAGCAAATAAATACAAAGATATAACTTAACCCCATTGAAATCTAACAGCAGCAATTACTTAAATGAAGAGAAATTAAACAACAAAAGTTGTTAAAAACAGGCGCCCGATCCAAAGGCCAGAGAGGGAGGGGAAAAGGCAGGGCCCGAGATGGAATCAGGCCCAGCCAAGATGGAAGACAGGCAGCCTCAGTGGGGGGTGGTAGAGCCACGGCCAGCCCCCCCAAAAGCCCGGTGGAATAGCTCCGTCTTACAGGCCCTGCGGAACTCACCAAGGTCCCGCAGGGCCCGGACAGCTTATGCAGAAAAAGCCAGAGCCAAGCAGTCTCCCTGGTTCACAGAGAAACTGACAGCATTGAAACAGGAGGGGCAACAGCTAGAGTGTCACTGGCAGAAACCCCAAAGGGGACTGACTGAACATGGCATAGAGCCCATATGGAAGCCTATTCTGTGGCTATGAGTTGGCAAAAAGGCAACATTTTCCCACCACCATTGTGTCTGTTTCATGCGGTTTGGGGGCTGTTATGTCATAGCCCTAAGGTAAATCATAATACTCACAGGACAAAGGTTCTCTGTGTTAATAAAAACTCGAGAGGTCTCCTGCCTTGGATTGGGTTATACTCCTTTTGAAAGGTAATATTCACAGTTTAGAAGTGCTGCTCACCTTAGAAAATCAGTTGGCTGATATAGTTTGGGGTGCTTTTGCCCAGTTTTGCATTTTCCCTTTGCTCCAAGACAAGCGGTAATAATTAGGATATTGGGCTAAACCTTATTTCAATCCTGGCTCATCATCACAAAATCCCGTGGGTGACCTTGGGCCAAGCATGTCCTCTTTCAGCCTAACCTGGCTCACAGGATTGCCATGAAGATAAAATGGTGGTGGGGAAAATAATCTAAGGTGCCTTCAGCGCCCTGAACAGAGGGCAGAATAAAAATGCATCAAATAAGTAAAACTTTGCTCATTCATTCGTTCCTGTTCAAGAAATTCCCACTTCTCACTTGAAGTGTTTTTGTCCTGACTTGAAATGCATAACATGATACTTGCAGGATAAGCTAGCAATTTGCCAGCTGTTCCTATTTAATCTCAACTATTTGTGTGTGTATTAAGCCTAATAAAAGCTCTGTGTCTGAATAATGGAGGAGTCATCTCTGTCACCAAGGAAAAAGCCACCTTTGCGATTATCGTGTGGAACCTAAATCACCCCTTAATATTAAAGCAAAGGAGTGTTTGTTTTTCATAATGACTTGTTAAAATATTCAGTATAAAATGCAAACACAGATTCCCGTTCTCTTATGAGCTACCGAAGGCAATTTATCAAAAATGATCACGCTCGTTTCCTTCTCTCCACAGGCAGAAAATTAACACCGAAGAACTCTATTGTGTTATAGTAACTTTGCCTGTATCATTTGTTTATGAGCCCCATAGGGCAATTTCATGTGTTCAGAGGGGGGAGGGACTGAGGTACTACTTGACAATGTGTACTCAAACTGTAATAATATCAGCATCCATTACAGGAAGCAGATGTCTGGTAACACGCACAACCAATGAGAAACTTCTCCTATGGAGACTCTTTTTTCTTTCTCAGAATCCCTTCTGTGTTTTGCTGCATCTGGCGTCTCAAGATTTGAGTTGGAATTTCTCATGAGGTGACCTGGATACTTGTGGTTCACTAAATGTTACTGTGCCGCCAAGTATGGTCTCAGAGAGCACACCCTCAACCCCAGAGGTAAATCCCTGTTACTAGAGGTAGAGTGCTGTTCACCTTCCAAAGCAACCATTTTCTCATGGAGAACTGATCCCTGCAGTATGGAAATCGGTTGTAATTCTGGGAGATCTGCAGGGTATGTCTGAGGGTTGGTCAAGACTTTCCACTACCGCCACCACTGGAACTGAGATGTGTACCTCATCACTGGTAAGCAAGATAAATGACCATGGAGAGACTGACTGACTGACTGACTTTCTTTCTTTCTTTCTTTCTTTCTTTCTTTCTTTCTTTCTTTCTTTCTTTCTTTCTTTCTTTCTTTCTTTCTTTCTTTCTTTCTTTCTTTCTTTCTTTCTTTCTTTCTTTCTTTCTTTCTTTCTTTCTTTCTTTCTTTCTTTTATACCGCCCCATCCCCGAGGGGCTCCGGGCGGTGTACAACATAAAATCTCAATACAAGTAAAAATATAATTAAAACCTTTAAAAAAACAGCAGTAAAAATAACAAGAGGTGTCTGACAAACCCTAATTTTAAATCCTCCCCAGGAGGGAGGGAGTGGCAAGTCCAGATATTAAGAGCCAAAAGATATTAAAAGCCAAAAGGGCCCAGATATTAAGAGCCAAAAGTTAGAAGTTCAGGGTAGTCTGTACAGGAAGCCGCCTGCATCAGCTGGGAGGCAAACTACATTCCCTGTTAAATCCTATGGCTGCACCCTCCTTCCAACACTCACAACCAGTTTCCTATAATGCACATGTTGCTCCCTAGGAAACAGAGTTGCTGAAATTGCTAGATCCAGGTTCCTGAACATTATCATCAGTTCTAAGAATTGATGCTCTTATCTGCGCTCTGTTACCAAAATGGTTAATGTGAATTCAAATAAAGGACCTTATGACTATGTCTTTCATTGAGAAAAATGCCTAATGTGTTGGAGAGGAGGTTTAAAGCAAGAAGATGTGTCCAAAGATCCCTGTGAGATGTGTGTACAGGATATCTCTGGATGTCACACAAGGCACCTGATCTAAGGACAGGAGCTAGTTTTCACTGTAGCACTGCCCTTAAATCATTAAAATGTGAGGGAAAGAAGGAAAGGGATAACTTGGGGACCCTAAGTTGTGAGCGCTACATGTGCTTCCTGCTGGTGGTGGTGACTCCAGCCATTAAAATCAAGACCATTCCTATCTGCACAGTCCCCTTCGGGGTTCTGTTTCTTGAGCATGCTAGGGTGAAATAGGATGGATAGTGGACATTTTATACATAATGTCTCGAATTACAGCTGATGATCTGATGGTATCATTAATGATAGGTGAACTCTCCAATATCAACACTGAATTTTCCCTTAAAGATTTTCAGGGAGTTCATCATTTTCAGGCTCTTCCCATCAGCCTCAGCCTTCTCCCTCACAAACCCCTGCCTTTCCCGCAAGTCCCCTTATTCTAATGTGGTGATAGCTACTTAGGCAGTGAAAGGTGTGGTTACTACTCCAGGGATGAAAAAAACTCTAGCCCTGTACTGAACACGCAGAGAGGGAAAGCAGGCATAGGTCGTTTCCCCACTTACCTGCTGCTGCGCACTACTCTCCCCAAGTAGTGTGGGGTCCCCCAGCACTCCCCACTACAGGGGCGGTGACAACGCAGCCACCCTGATGCTGCCACTGTTGCACCCCCTCAGTGCGCATCATTCCTGGCACTCCTCGAAACGGCGCCTTTTGATGACCCCGTGCGTCGTGGGGAAGCCCGGGAGCACGCCAGAAATGATGTGCGCTGGGAGTAGCACGCAGCAACCTTTGGTCGAGGTAAGTGGGGAAACGACCATAGACACATTAGCCATGTTCCCAGCCCTGGATTAACCATTAAGCATAATAAGCACGTGCTTAGCCCTCCAAGGGGAAAGGGGGCGCCACAACATTTTTTATCGTGGTTAAAAAAGGGGATGTGAAGGAGGAGCACCACCACAAAAAGTTAGTTTAGAACAACAATGCGACAAGACAGACTTAATGCCTTGCCTCTGCTTAGCATAGAAGAAGATTTGTTATGCCAGATTAATTTTGAGGACATGATCAGAGACTTTGCAATTTTTAAAAGTAGGAAAGAACCTTTTAAAGTCTAAACAAGTAGACAATAATTATCTTTTCATCCACAGATGTTAAAATGCTATTTATCTTTAAAGTTTCAGAAAACAATGAAATAAAGGGTGGTTTGTTTATGTATGTTGTAATGATCAGTATTTGTGTGCCTGCCTATCTGTACCCTATCAACAAAAACAGTACATTGTAGCACCATTTTTCTTTCATGAGGTCTGGAAAAATGCTCTAACTTGCAACATTTGAAATGATAACTTTTAACATTTTTATTTGCATTGTTCCCTTATGGCAATTTAAAATATAAATTCTTGGGAAATTGCGTTTTTCTGCTACCCGGCCTTGGCTATAAGCAAATAAATAAATTAAATGAGCAACAGGTCATATTGTGGATATAAATTGTGAAATCTGGTCAGACCGGCCTGCAAGTAACCTGAATTATGAATCTTGCAAATAGAAGGGTTGGGGTACCAGGTTGGATTGTTCTCATGATGTCAGTTGAACTTAATCCAATCCTGCATGTTCCCTACCTTGTGTTGACTGCTGGCTCAGGAGCACAGTGCCACCGAGGCATAGAGGAAATGTCTGGGTGTATACTTCCTCTCCATGATTGACAGAGTCTCTGATGACGGGGAGGGAGTGAAGGTGCAGACACGTCTGTCACGCTGAGCAGATGAGCCAGAGATCGTGTGGAGGGAGGGTCTATGTGCTTGTGAGCTCTCTCCTTCCTCAATCATGAAGAGGAAGAGGAAGAGGAAGAGGAAGAGGAAGAGGAAGAAGAAGTAAATTGTTGCTGCTCTTAAATTAACTGATTATTTTAATGATTTGTTTTAATGAGATTGTTATTATGTATTTTATGGATTGTTGGTGTATAGTATGTTGTGAGCCGCCTCGAGCCCTTCAGGGATGAGGCGGCCTATAAATCCAACCAATAAATAAATAAATAAAGAAGAAGAAGAAGAAGAAGAAGAAGAAGAAGAAGAAGAAGAAGAAGAAGAAGAAGAAGAAGAAGAAGAAGAAGAAGAAGAGGAGGAGGAGGAGGAGGAGGAGGAGGAGGAGGAGGAGGAGGAGGAGGAGGAGGAGTTTGGATTTATATCCCCCCTTTCTTCCTGTAGGAGACTCAAAGGGGCTTACAATCTCCTTGCCCTTCCCCCCTCACAACCAACACCCTGTGAGGTGGGTGGGGCTGAGAGAGCTCCGAAAAGCTGTGACTAGCCCAAGGTCACCCAGCTGGCATGTGTGGGAATGCACAGGCTAATCTGAATTCCCCAGATAAGCCTCCACAACTCAAGCGGCAGAGCTGGGAATCAAACCCGGTTCCTCCAGATCAGAGCGCACCTGCTCTCATGCAACCAACACATTGATCAGTTTTGCATTGGAGGACTACTCCCTCTCTTTCTTCTCAATACTGACACCTCAATGTGAGGTACAGCTCTGCATTTCTCATGTTCTCTGGTACCCTGTCGAAGGGCCCTGTGTGAAAGGGAGAGAAGGGAAGCTGCCCTCCCTCTGCCACCAGTAACCAACACCAACAAAAAAAGAGATTCTTTCCCCAGTAGATGTTGATAGGATGAAAAGAAGATTGTCCAAAGCTAGGATTGTCAGTTCCAGGTTGGGAAACTCCTGGGGATTTGGGGATGGAGGTTGGTGAGGACTGCGAGTTTAATTTCCAAGGCATCTAGGGGAGCTGATCTCTAAAGTCCTGAAAATGAGCTGTAATTCCAGGGGATCCACAGGTTCCACCTGGAGACTGGCATCTCTATCCAAAACTGAAATCCAAAGTAATAGTAGGTTGTCATGGTTGCATGATATTGGTCGAATCCCCACTACCGTCTTAGCCAGGTTTCAGAACGCAAACTAACCAGGTTTGAGGGACGACCTCCCCATTGCTTGCGTGGCAGATTCCGTTTCTGGCACTCGTTCTCCCCGTTAATCCGCGTTCCGGCAGGACCTGGTTGCAAGTGGCATAGACCCCATTAACACGGTTCAGAGCTGATCCGAGGGGAGGGATGAGGGTTGAAACCCTGACTCGTTTTCCGCCCTGGAGTGTGACGCGGAATTTAGGCAACCAATCAGCGCTGTGATGCGCGCACAGCCTTTCCTTGGTTTTGTTTCCGCTTTTGCTATTGGCCAGCAGAAGGGGATGCAAACGTTAAACAGTCAAACGTGTAACTTTGAATCGTTCATGGTTTACACAGGTAAGGATTAACTGTTTGCACAGTTAAACATTAAACTTTTACACTTTCTTATCACGCCCCTACAATATATGTTTCCGCAGTGGGAAAAGGTCCTGCCCAATCAAGGCATGCCAGCCAATCAGGGGAGACTGGCAAAGTGAGCTCACCTGGTAGTGGGGATTGCTAAGAATTCTGCAACCGGGTTTGTCTGCTGTGTGCTCGCTGCAGTGGGGATGGAGAAACTCCGATGAAGAGGACACGGTTTCACAACAAACAGGTTTGGATCTGCATGCAAATTTCAAGTGGGGATTCGACCATTATGAACATACAAGGATGCCTAACCAGAATCAGAACTTTGATCCATCTAGCTCTGCGTTGTCTGTTTCACCAGCAGCTGTTCAGGGTCTTTGGCAGACATTTTTCCCCAGCACCCACTATCTGCAGTTTTACCTGGGTCTACCTGTGTGTATGGTATGTGCTGTATCACTGGGCACAGTTCCTCCCCAAGGGTAGGAATTACAAATCAAGGAATTATAAATGTTGGTGAGACCACCGTTCGTCACTAGACTCTGTCTCAGTCTCAGAAAAAAGATGTTAGTAGATTGTGTATTCCTCCACCACAGAATTCAACAGGCTGTACTTTCTTTGTAGTAGAATGCTCCACCTGGTTCCTAGCGCCTACCTGGTCCTGCTCACCCCCACCCCATGATAATCATTCAAAAAACCATAAATGCTCTTGTATCAAAGTACCATGTTCAATTATGCACAAAATAATGGTTTTGACAAAGGCAGTGCGTAAAAATGAATGACAGTTCTCATATTCATTCAGGACTATGTTCTAAGGTGGAAGCATTCAATTTTTTTCAACCGCTGCACCTCAACTGACAATACTAACACCTTTATCTGAGACAGGGTATAGAAAACTGTAGGTCAGCTAGGCCAATCTTATCATTTCATTCAGCACCAGAGTGCTGCAGCTGATGGCAACCTTAAGATACAAACAGCTACTAGAAGAAGAAGAAGAAGAAGAGTTTGGATTTATATCCCCCCTTTCTCTCCTGCAGGAGACTCAAAGGGGCTTACAATCTCCTTGCCCTTCCCCCCTCACAACAAACACTCTGTGAGGTGGGTGGGGCTGAGAGAGCTCAGAGAAGCTGTGACTAGCCCAAGGTCACCCAGCTGGCGTGTGTGTGAGTGTACAGGCTAATCTGAATTCCCCAGATAAGCCTCCACAGCTCAGGCGGCAGAGCGGGGAATCAAACCCGGTTCCTCCAGATTAGATACACGAGCTCTTAACCTCTTACGCCACAGCTGCTCTCTACTACATTGAAGAATATAGTGGGTTTCCTGTTGCCACAATTTGCTCTTGATGAAATCCACGCATAGGTGGATTCTGCGTGGGCCAACGCCAAAATCACCGGTGTTGGCCCGGTGAAAACACTGTTTGGAGGGGGAACTTCCCACAGCTGCCACCTCCAAATCAAGGCAGCGCCACTCTTTTCCACTCCAAACGGTGGCCCTTTCCGCACACACAAAATAATGCATTTTCAAACCACTTTCACAACTGTTTGCAAGTGGATTTTGCTATTCCATACAGCTTCAAAGAGCACCGAAAGCAGTTTGAAAGTGCATTGTTCTGCATGTGCTGAAGGAGCCGGTGTTTTGTTGACTCGCTAAACTAGCGAGTCTATTGAAAAACAGCAGCATCCACGCAGTGCCGAGCAAACAGCACAGGGTGGATGCCGCTGTTTTCCGGCACAGTGCTTAAAAAAACCTTACCTCCTTGTCCCCACACGCCTCCTGGCCTCTGCCCCCCGGGCCATTGCCAGAGCCACGGGGGCATGTCCCCCCCATCCTAACAAAGCTGCTCTTCCTCATGAGGTAACTTTTTTTAAAGTGGCACACCTCATGCAGAGGCGCTGCCGTGGGCCCACCCATGTGCGAATAGCCCCAGGCCGGCGCCAGTGTCATATACATTGGCGTCCTGCTGCTCCCGGGGCCTGTGCAGAATCCATCAGAGTGCTGCTTTGTTTTTAGCCTTTCAAATCCTCAGCTATGTGATCTTATCATTTTCTTTAACAACTTATCAAGAATTATATCAAGCCAGTCAGGGATTCCTAGGGTTACACTTATTGCTTCCAGTCTCCTGGGACCGTCGTATCTTCCAGGAGATGGAAAGCATAATTGCTAATGGTTCTGTGATTACTGTGGCTATTTTTTCCCCTTAGTACTCTAGAGTGAATTTCATTCAGGGCCCTTCTGACATGCATACATCTGCATTAAGTGAATACATTCATTAAGGTGTATCTTCGCTCAACAGGCCTCCTGCTTTCCTGGTGCGCATTTCTCATGGCTCAGCTACCTCCATCTTGTCGTGTCCTTCTGCTTTTGTCTTCCTGGCTTTGCAATGGCCTCGTGTTTTCTTTTTCTCTTGTCTGGCTTCTGAAACCTGGCCTGACACAGCTGTCATTGCTCGGCATGAATAATTGAAGTTCCTTTTTGCCGCTTTCCCTTTCTAATTTTATGTCTGTTCAGCCTTCTTCTGTGTTTGTATTAATACATCCTGAACTTTTTGCACAATTCCCTCAATTTTTAGCTAATTAAAGAAGGTCATGTATGACTAGGCTTGGAGATTCAAGTGCAACAGATACCAGATGTGGCCCAAATCTGGGAGAATACAGGCATATTCAGGTCAAAATCAGCCCGAATATGTCCTGCCCAAATATGAACGAATCCGAATGCAAGGTATTTTTTTATAATTTGTTGGTATTTTTTCACATTTTAGCCTGCAGGGGGCAAATTTTTAAAGCTAGCAGCACCAATATTTCAGGGTCCCATACGGAGATGGTCCTGATGATACCACCCAAGTTTGGTGTAGTTTGGTTCAGGGGATCTAATTTTATGGACCCCCCTCCCAAAGGAGTGCCCCTATCCCCCGTTGTTTCCAAAAGGAGCTAAAAGGAGATGGGGTGGCCTTTTGAGGGTCCGTAACTTTGTCTCCCCTGAACCAAACTTCACCAAACTTGGGGGATATCATCAGGACAGTCTCCTGATGAGCCCCTGAAATTGTGGTGCCAATAGCTTTAGAAATTCACCCCTGACAGGCTTCCCAAGTAATTTGCCCAGATTCTCTGTTCTGCAGTGCCTTCGCTCCATTGTAGCCAATGGGGAATTTCTGAATGTGCAAGCAGGCTGCACTTTTTTGAAGATAGAGGCACCAGACTTTCAAGGAGGCTCTCCTGGTAATAGCATCGAGGCTTGGACCCGAATTTTTCAGGTATACCCGAATATGTTATTTGTCTTATTCGAGTATACAAATAACTTTATGCCCAAATAAATCCAAATCTGAATTTTACCGAATTTCTAGGGTATTGACCAAGCCTATGTATGACCCTATTGAAATGATTTCTTGATCATTTTTCTTTTCTGCAGGAACGGGTTTTCGCCGAGAGCCCTGTTTTCCAACTCAGAATGTATTCACGTGAAAATGTCCCCTTGATTTACATTGAACTCACTTCTCAGTAGGTGTGCTTAGGAGTATGGCTTCAGAAATGAAGGGTGGTGATTTTGTCAAACTGAATCACCCCTCCCCCCCAAAAGAGCCAATTGGCTATTTTCAGGTTTCCCCTTTACTGAGAAACCAGGATATTCAGCAGAGCCAGGAGCCCTGGTGCAGAAAAAGCCAAGTGTGATTCAGCTTTTTCAGCTGGACTCAAGCCCCTACTCCCCACACCACTGCTGCTGATTCCCAGGTCCATGTGGACCACAGAAACACAGCAGGAAGGGGAGATATTCAGTTGAGTGTTGGAGTCCAGCATGTTGGATCTGACAGCCTTGCATGGAGCAGCAGCATGGAATTCTGGGTTAGCTCAACGAACATTCTAAAAGTGACAGTTGGAAACAGTTGCTTTCTGACTTTGGCTGAGGAAGGATGTTGTTCAGTGTACTGTTAACAAAAGCTGTGTAAAAGACTCTGACAATGTTAAATACTATAAACAATACTTGCTTTGGAAACCAAACTGTAACAAAATGATGAACTGTGAATGCATTTATATATGAGTGATACTTTGTTATATGTATATAGTCTATTTCTCAGTATAAGTAAAGCTCTTTTGTTTATCATTTCTGAGGTGAAAAGGCTGGTCTTTACCAAGTTAACTGCTCTTATTTTAAAGTAGCGCACAAAGCTACATTCTGCTCATTACTCTGCAAACAGGACTATATATAAAAATATACCTGTTGGCCTTCACATCATTCAGTTGAAGATCTCCCGGCTGCCATGGTCCTGGGAAATGGAGGGGGAGAGAGAAATTTTTTTAATTGGTAAATTTTGGGATTTGGCTTTAAAACCCAAACATTTCTGTAGAAAGACAAATAAAAAAGACAAATAAAGCGGATGGTTATTAGTTTTATTTGGCTTCACCGAAAATGTCTGAGTTTTTAAAAACCCAAACCCGAAATTTACTGGTAACAAAAGTTATGCTCACCCCTATCAGAAACATGAAAAGAGATGAAAACTGGCTAGGGTGCAGGAGTAAATTTGTAGAAGAAGTGGAGGAGGAGGAGAAGGACATTGAGTGGAAACCAACTCATGGAAACCTTGTTAACAGGGCATTCCAGGCAAGAGGCAACCAGAGACAGTTTGCCAATTCCTTCCTCCATGCAGCAGCCCTGGTCTTGCTGGATGGTCTCCCATCCAACTACTGATTATGGGCAACCCTGCTCAGCTTCCAAGGTCAGCTAAGCTTGGCTTTGCAGCTTGCTAGATTTTTTGGATCTGAATTCAAATCTCTCAGCTATAAAGCTGAATGGATGAGAGTCAGTGAACTGCTCAAGGACACCCTATTGTGGGATTTAAAGCATTGTCTCAAAAGTCTAACCATTATGACGTGTCGGTGTACTGCGTAGTCAAGTACCTGAAGTTTTCAGATGCTAGACTGTCCAAAACATACATTTCAGAATCTCTCCCCACCCACCACCCACCCCCCAGAATGAGCTGTTCAAACTGTCCCTGTAAAATTCTGTGCTTTGGATTTCCCCCCTTTTCATTCAGGTGACCATCTTCTTCTTTTTTTTCAATGTATTGTCTTTTTTATAATTTTTTTATTGTATAGAGTATTTATACATTTGTTACATTTAGTATTTTTCTTTCATCTATACATTTTTTTCCATTTTCACCCCCCTCCCCCCTTCTCTTTGGCTCATTCCGCACACGCAGAATAATGCACTTTCAAGCTGCTTTCAGGGCTCTTTGAAGCTGTGCGGAATGGCAAAAACAGTTGTGATCTTGGACTAGTCACAGTTCTCTCAGAACTCTCTCAGCCCTGCTTACCTCACAGGGTGTCTCTTGTGGGGGAGAGGAAGGGACGGAGTGTCAGTGCATACAGACAGCTCACATTTTCTGACAAGGGCCCTTTCCGCACGGGCCTTTTACAGTGCCCTGGGGATGGCAAAAACGCCGTCCCGAGGGAGCTGTTTGCAAGGGGGGAGCAGCTGCTTCACAGTCGCGCCGCCCTCGCTCCTCCCCAGTGGCGCAAAGTTGCCATTTTCCCACCTCGCTCCCTGAGCGAGGTTTTTGGAAAATGGCGGCTTCCAGCTGCTGCCATGCAAACGGCAGCAGCTGGAAGGCGCCATCTCTCCCCCCTTGCCCAATCGACTTACCGTCCCTGCGACCATCCTGTATGTCACTGAGGCCTGGGGACACGCCCCCCTGCCCTGCGACTCCAGAGCAGTTGCGCTGGGCAGGGGGTGTGTCCCCTGGCCTTGGCGACGCACCGGATAGTCGCAGGGATGGTAAATCGATCGGGTGACGGCACTGCGCGGCACCATCTTCCCGGTCATTACTAGGACCGTTCGTGTGAACGGTCCCGGGGGGGTTGGGTCGCCGTCATGTACGCCGACCAGACCCCCAGCGTGGCCATGCGGAAGAGGCCAAGGAGTTTGTAAGAGCCTTTGAGACATCTTACAGTTGAGAAAAGTGGAGTATATATCCAAACTCCTCCTCCTCCTCTCTAGCTTCTTTCCTGCCTCTGATCCTTGTGCGATATCTGGAAGAAAATAAGTTGCCTTCTCTCCAGAATTTCTATTGAAAGCTGCCTTGATCTCCACGAGGAAAAAAGGCAACCAGTAAAGTTTTTAAATAAATAAATAGTCCCACTCTATTCTGAGCTTTTTGCTGAAGATGCTTATATAGTCTTTTGTTAATTCGATGTCACTTCCACTTCAGTAGAAGGAATCACTTTTGGCCATGCAGGGCTGGTGATCCAACTCCATGCTGTTTAGTCCTGATCTTTTGAACTGAATGCTGAGGTTTTTCTTTTTCATGGGGAAGCATTCTGCTCCATAACTACCAACCTGCTGTCTTGTGGATGCCAGCATATCTGGTGGTGGCGTAAGCTATGGGCAGGTTGCCAAAGTGTGTATTTCAATATACCTCAGCTGCAGCACCTTTCTTTTTAGAAATTAGCCTATAGTTGTGATATATTATATTTACTCATTTAATGGATTGCTGCTGACGGACTCTGTAGGGGCACAGCAGCTGGAAGTCAAACTCGAGGAAAGGATAATAGGCACACGGGGAGTTCAAGTGCAGCCATTAAAATGTTAACGTGAAATAGGACTCCTGAGACGGAAACAGTAAATACCTTCATGTGAGGAAGGTAACCTTAAAGGTCACAGGAAGGAAAAGCAAGGGGCTGAAATATAGGCCACCGTGGCTTTACATAACACCTTATTTGTTGCAGCGACAGAGGTTTCTTTTATGGAGAAAAACCAATTAATTTAGTGATATTCGAGGCATTTGGTCAAAGGAGAGAAACGATACTGTGATGTTATCCATTGTATCTTGGTTGGATTAAGAAGGGCATGACAGAAGAAGAAAAGGAATTGTTACACTTTCATCTAGGAGACGAATTGTAAATATAGCGAGGATTTGGCATACACTTCATTGCAGTTGGAATAATTAGCAAGATTTGTTTGGCAGAAGGCATCAAGTATTGGGAAAGCTTAAAAGAGAACAGCTAAATAGTTGGACTGGCTGCCTAGCAAAGTGGAAATATAAATTGAATTTTCCAGCAGTGATCCAGGAAGCAGAGGCCATTTCCACACAGGCGGAAGCACTGGCTGGCCATTGGCATAATTTATGCCAGTGGAGCCTCAGGACTGCTTGCACGGTCCCGTGCGGGCAGTCCCAAAGCTGCCACGGGCTGCAGGGGCAGCTCCGCACGGAGCCACCTCCAGTTTGTTTTGTTTGCCTACCTTTTCTCCCTGCGAAGCTCTGGATGGATGAAGAGACACTGCCATGCTGTCCTCCAACCCCTGGGGGTCGGATGGCAGTGTGGGCATGTCCCTTTCTCCCTCCGGAGCTTCACAGGGAGAAAAGATAGGTAAGCAAAACAAACCGGCAGTTCCTAAAAGCGGCGCCCTCCCACCAGTGGGCTTCGCACGGCGCCAGCAGGAAGATGCCCCTTTCCAAAAGACTCGCTCATTGAGCGAGTCAAGAAACCAGCGTTTTCCCACCATTTTCAGGGGGGAAGCATGGTGCTGTTGTGCTGCAGCAGCAGCAGCCGTCCAAACAGTGCTTCAGGGACGGTGGTTTTATGGTCTCTGAAGCACTGTTGTTGGCCCGTGCAGAAACGGTGATAGAGAAGAGATAATTCAAATGAAAGCTGAGTATAAGTTGTACTATTATACACAGGAGAGCTATATGCTGGCTAGATTTAACATCATGCCATCTCCGCTACATAGAGGAAGACTTAAAGGTCTTCCAAGCGACAAGAGGTTTTGTCCCTGTAGCATAGGACAGCTGGATTCCATCCCACACATTCTCCTGAACTGCTTATTATACCAAGAACTCCGATCCAGTTTGTTATCCCAAGTTATAGACTCCGTGATTGATTATACTGAATCAGATAAAGTAGTCATGCTTTTAAATTGTCAGGATTTTCATTGTTGCCTTATAGTGGCAAAGTTTTTGTCAGAAGTTTGTAAGCTGAATGTATGACAAACGCAAAGTCTTTTACCTTTTATCTTTTAACTGGAATTGTATTTTATATTATTGTGTTTTATGCCAATAAAGGCTTATTGAAATTGAAATAAGTTGTACTATTGGTTGATAGAGGTCCCAGTACTATTGGTTGATAGAGGTCCCAGCCACAAAGGGCAACTGGACTCAGATCCTCCCTCTTCGTATAAGAGGGCATACCCTGGGGAGTCCAGAAAGAGTTGTGCAAGTGAGCACTTTCACATACAGGCCTGTAGTATAAAATTGTCAGCTGGTTCTTCTACCTTTTCTTGGACCACCCACCAGTACCTCACTCACTGCACTTCAACTTCCTGTTCAAGCCGTTGACCTCATGACCCTCATTGGAAAAAATCACAGAGTGTATTTGGCCAACCATAACTCTGTTGTCTACAGGTATGATCTGTGTATGTGATTGTGAAAGAGATGGTGTAACTGGGCAGAATTGCTGGGTCCTCCCTGACCAGTGGTGTGTGTGGGGCTGGGTTGTCCGCTCCAGGTCAGAAAACTCCTGAAGATTCCTAGTAGGGTTCAGTGCCACAGAGCACCTCCATAGCATTCATTTCCCCCAGGGAAACTGACCTCTGTAGTCTGGAGATTCACCTGTAGTCTGGAAATTAACTCCAGAGGTCCCCTGGTGGCTGCATCCCTACAGCTAAGAAGAAGAAGAAGAAGAAGAAGAAGAAGAAGAAGAAGAAGAAGAAGAAGAAGAAGAAGAAGAAGAAGAAGAAGAAGAAGAAGAAGAAGAAGAAGAGGAGGAGGAGGAGGAGGAGGAGGAGGAGGAGGAGGAGGAGGAGGAGGAGGAGGAGGAGGAGGAGGAGGAGGGGGGAGGAGGAGGAGGAGAAGGAGGAGAAGAAGAAGAAGAAAAAGAAGAAGAAGAAGAGGAGGAGGAGGAGGAGGAGGAGGAGGGGGAGGAGGAGGAGGAGGAGGAGAAGGAGGAAGAGGAGGAGGAGGAAGAGGAGGAGGAGGAAGAGGAGGAGGAGGAGGAGAAGAAGAAGAAGGAGAAAAAGAAGAAGAAGAGTTTGGATTTAACCCCCCTTTCTCTCCTGCAGCAGACTCAAAGGGGCTTACAATCTCCTTGCCCTTCCCCCCTCACAACAAACACCCTGTGAGGTGGGTGGGGCTGAGAGAGCTCCGAGAAGCTGTGACTCGCCCAAGGTCACCCAGCTGGCGTGTGTGGGAGTGTACAGGCTAATCTGAATTCCCCAGATAAGCCTCCACAGCTCAAGCGGCAGAGCTGGGAATCAAACCCGGTTCCTCCAGATTAGATGCACGAGCTCTTAACCTCCTAGACCAGGCTGCTGGAATTACAAAGCATCAAATGTGTGCACAGTGCTTTTAAAATAGCAGGAAAGTTCAAGGTGGAAAGAAACCAGAAGCAATGTAGCAACTTTATACAATAAACAGGATCACAGCACCCCAAGACACAGTAGGGTAGAACTGAGCGTAGCTCAAAAGGGTCCGCTACGTAAACCTGATATACATTAACCAGTGGTGTTTCAAAATCAAGTATTGATTTATTTTATTTTTCAAATTTATACCCCATCCACACCCCATAGGGCTCAGAACGGGTTACAACATTGACACTAAAAACATCAATACAATCAAGTCGTACAAGCATGAGTCCAAAACAGTCCATATATAAATGATGTCACAAATTCAGTGATCCAATCTTCATACGAAAAGAGAGAAGCAATCAAAGCAGATCTCCTGGTGTATTGGCAACCCACTTAATAGATTGTCACAGAAAATACGCTCTAACGTGGGTCTAGTTAAGCCAGAGAATTTCGTCATACCCCCCCTTTCTGTAGACTTCATGGGTCGGATCCGCCCAGATTTTTCACTAAATCATGCCCATTTCTCCTTACTATAGCTTGTCTCTCACTAGCTTTTGTTTATTGAAGTCCCAGTGTCTCCAATGTAGCTTTTCTGGTTGCCAAATGGGAAACCTGCCTTCTTTTTTTATCAGTAAAAAAGCTGGCTGGGTACAGCGGGGTATAATTAGCCGCTACATGTTTACGATTGAAGTAGGTCAGAGACACGTGACTTATAGAATGACATCAGAGATATTGCTAGCTCTTTGCAAGGCACGGAGCGGTATGACACAAGTGGATCCTAGTGTGGTGTTTACTTTTTTCTAGGTAAATCAAACAGGAGTGATCACTGAACTTCTCCCTTCACTAATCAGCCTTCAGGCCAATTCAATTAATACCAGGTACTGCTGATATTGTGCAGAGTGACTTAGCTATGTACTTTGGATCATAACTCTTCTCCGATTCAAGACCGGATTTGGGGAATGCTCAGAAACTGACGGGAATATCGTTAGCTGAGCCTCTTGTTGCTAGAGAAAACATGGTCTGACAGCTGCCAGAGCTTACTGATGCAGAAGAGACTGGCAGGTCTCATCCCGGATTATCTGGTCCAGGAACCAAAATCAAAAACACTGCCCAGGGTTCTGCAGAGGATCTTTGATAGGTCCTATCGAGTGTCCCTCTGGTTAGTAGGGCTTTTCCAGAATCCGTCTAGCTTACAATGCACAATTATTTGTTGTGCCAGAGACATTTCTTTTATACCTGCTGTGACTTTGAGGAGACGGCCTAACTGTTCCTTTAATTTATTTTCTGCATGCCATAAAGCCGAGTGGTCAAAACAAAGACGGAAAGGCAGCAGGGGCTTATATGTTGGGTCACAGGGAGCATCTCAGCTCCCACCACCGATCACAGCAGGGAGGGGATGGGGTTGCTTTACTGGAGAGCATTGAGAGATGGTGATGGAGATACTAGGGCTATGCTGGTACCATGGCAGGCATGGCTTGCAGAAACGGTTATCCTAGGTAGGCAGCCTCCACCTTTAATTGGGGAAATTTGCTCAAGCAAGCGAGAGGAAGTCACTGGGATTGTCCAGGTGAGCACTCTTTTTACCTTTGTAAACAGGAATTGTTTTATTAATAAAAATAATTAATTAAAATTTTAATTAAAATAATTAAAAACCAAAATTGTATGTATTGAATCAAGCATACATACACAATCACAGGCAAAAAAAGAGCTAACATAAGCCCTTTCTGCACCACAATGGTGTGTGTGTGGGGGGGGGTCGGCATAAAAGATGTCGACGCACCCCCCCCGGGACCGTTCGCATGGACGATCCCAGGAGGGCGGCAGGTGGCGGCGCAGCCTTTGTACAGGCTGCACCGTTCCAAAAAGCTTACCTTGTCCCCTGGCCTCTGGCTCATCGCAGAGGCCAGCGGACACACCCCCCACAGGCTGGAGCCGGCTGGCTCTACAGGAGTGCAGGCCGGAAGCGAGGCGTGTCCCCTGGCCTCTCACCCGACGAGCGCGGGAAGCCAGGAGAGACAAAATGGCTTTTCGAAATAGTCGCGAGGAGGACATAAGCCTTCCAGCTGCTGCTGTTTGCCAGAAAGCCTCGCTCGGGGAGAGAGGTTGGGAAACAGCAGCTTCACGCCGCTGGGGGGGGGAGCGAGGGCGGCGCTGCTGCGATTCAGCAGCGCCCCCCATGTGAACAGCTTCCTAGGGACGGCGTTTTTGCCGTCCCTAGGGCACTGTTTTTGGCCCGTGCAGAAAGGGCCTAAGAGAGAAAGGAAGAAAACTGGAATAAGTTTTAGGGATGGCTAATAGTTACCTGTCTTGCAGAGAAGGACAGCCAACAACAACAAAGAGGGAAATGACCAGCATTTCCAGGAGATTGATGAAAGAGCCCACCTACAACTGAGGGGCGGGGAGGCACATGGATCCAAGACATACACACAGAGACTCTCTGAATAGCCAAAGGGCCAGTATTTACACACAAAAATGGGCCTTGAGGTAATATAAGATAAACTGGAAGGAAAGCCAGATCAAACAGCAGTTAGGAGGTAAGACAGGGGAAGCTTTGATATGCATCAGGATGTTCATGTGATCTGATTACGGTTGAAACACTTGACCATTCTTTGTTTCTATGCCCTAAATACAACAAGATACGCATGAAATACATGAATTCCATTTTCTTGCCATGTTCTCAGTGGCATGAGTGTTATAAGATACCCAATCTCCTGAACAGCTCTGATGTGCTCTTTTGTGAAACTGTTGCAAATTTTATACTGGAAATTAGTAATTTTAACTGTGGCCGTTTCCACACGGGCCAAAAACGGCGGCCTGGGGACGGTAAAAACGCCGCCCCCAGGCCGCCATTCGCACAGGCCGTGCTGCTGAAACGCAGCAGCTCCGACCTGGCTCCCCTTCCCCTCCCTCAGGGCGGCGTCAGGCCGTCCTCAAAAGCTACCCTTTAAAGGGTGTTTTACGAAACAGCGTGTTCCCTGCGGTGCGAGATGCGCGAACAGCACCTCGGGGAACATGCTGTTTCCCCTCGCTACTTGCCTTGTCCCGTCATGCATACTGCTGCACTGTCTTCCCTGAAAGCCCTGCCCATGCGCTTTGTTCTCCGACCCTGGAGGAGGTGAGGAGGGGCAACATGGAGTGAGCTTAGGAAGATGGCTGAGGCTGGCTGAGGACAAAGCTAAGAACAGGAAGAGAAGCGTCCATCTTGAGCCATGCCTCTCCTGAGCTTGACCTCTGCTGGGGCGGCTCTCATGCTAGCGATGTCATGGCCTCCACCCCACGCCAGCAGAATTCTTGCAGTGAGAATGCGCGGAAAGGGCCAGAATTTCTTAAACTTGTTTTGCTTTAAAATATTGTCTTGTTTTGTATGCCAATAAAGGGGTGTGTGTGTGTGTGTGTGTGTGTGTGTGTGTGTGTGTGTGTGTGTGTGTGTGTAAGGATCATTCCGCACATGCAGAATAATGCGCTTTCAAGCTGCTTTCAATGCTCTTTGAAGCTGTGCGGAATGGCAAAATCCACTTGCAAACAGTTGTGAAAGTGGTTTGAAAACGCATTATTTTATGTGTGCGGAAGGGGCCTAAGATATACATCAGGATGTGATTTTTATGGCTGAAATGGACGTAGAGAAGTACTGTGATGTGCAGATTCGAATCGGCTCTGATTACTGATTTTCTCACCTTCGAACAAATGGCGATCTGTTGTCCCCTCTTTGGTCAGCTGGGCATGTTTTGGGCCACTGCTGGCAACCCCCTAAACCCCCCATGCTTTGTGATGGAGCCCAGAAATCTCTGAGAGGCATCCATTTTGTATGGAACAGTGTCTTGCTCTTATGCCAGTTCTGGTTCCCTGGGCCAGTTATGGCACCATCTCACAGGGGAGGGTGTCACCCTCTTACAAACCCAGTGTGGGGTGCACATGATGATGTTCATAGCGGAGTCAGAAATGAATTATTCCATTTATGATCTGACATTCTAATAAAGGTGAAATTATGTTTTATTTCTGTATAAGTTAGATAGTAATAAGTTGTATTAGATAGAAAGTAGGAATTGCAGTTGTGTTTTGTGTTTGTATCTGTGTGGAACCTCCCCTGCTCAAGGCAGGAGTCCACCCCTGCTCCATCTGGGCAAGTCCCTTTTCATGTGCTAAAACCATGAATGAACGCCAGACAAAAGAAACCCTGGAAGAAGAGCCCCCATCTGCCTAATCCCACCAGCAGGCAGATAAGGGTGCCGTCGTTGTTAGGTTTCATTTCCTGACCCCAAGCACCCAAGGGACTCTTTTGTGTTCTTCCCGCCTGTGCCTACATCATCACCTTGCCCTGCTTCTGCCGCGAAATTCAAGAAGGGACTGCCCTCCGGACTCTAATTGGTTCCCATGTATCTGTAAATGAATGGTTGTAGGCTGTCCTGTATTCCCCCGGACTCCCGGGCAGGAGAAAGTGTATAAAAGTTGTTGTAAAGCTGCTAGGCAGCTGCAGTTGCCGTGGTGTGGAGGTGCTGACATGCAGGGCAGCATCTCAATAAACCCATTTTTATTTTCACTATTCTCGCTGTGTTGGGTCCTGTTTCTGTTTCTCTGCGCTGCTGAGAGCTGGCGGATCTGGGAGAATAAAAGTTACCCAGGCAGTGCGGTAACAATGTCATCCACTGGCACCAGATTCTGCTAGCCCATCCATAGCTACATGCTGGCTGATCCCAGCCTTCCCATTGCTGCCTCCCAACCCCCTCATCTAAGGCTGTCACATAATTCTTTCTACTTTTAGTGGCACTCAGTGTCAGAATTCACAATACGTCCTGGGACCCACCATGCTGCCGGAAGGAGACAGGGCACATCACAGGGCTCTAAGATGCTGCTGAGTTGGTCTCTGGCCGTTTCCCCACTTTGGTCGTTTCCCCTTTGCTGCGCGCTACTCTCAGCGCATGTCATTTCTGGCATGCGCCCAGGCTTCCCCACGACATCAAAAGGCGCCGTTTTGACGAGCGCCAGGAATGACGCGCTCGGAGGGGGCGCGAGAGCGGCAGCTTCGGGGCGGCTGCGTTGTTGCCACCCCTGTAGTGGGGAGTGCCCCGGGACCCCGCACTATTTGGGGAGAGTAGCGCGCAGCAGAAGGTAAGTGGGGAAAGGCAAAAGTTTGTCCCCAAAGTTTGTAGAAATGTTGAGGTAAAAATATTTGGATAATTATGGCTTTGGTATCCTGATCTAGGCTACTGTGATCTGATCACTTAAAATAGCAAGGTCTCTCCAAGATTTCAACCAATACAAGGAAAGAAAACCAGCAAAGAAGGCGAAGGCAATAATAAGTGCTTGGAAATGGCTTAGAAATTTCAATTGGAATGCTGTATATTTTTTCAGAAGGCAATTTTGTTCTTTACGATTATTCAAGTTCTCAGAACAGGATGGTAATATAGCACCTACAGAAAAAAGTTGTCTTTAAATAATGACGGTTTCATTTGCATGAAACCCTGACAAAATGCTATTGTTTTAACTGCTGTACAGCCTGCAGGAAATATTTAATATGGTTTTCACAAATATATATTCAATTGGGAGGGATCAGAACCACATTAAAATTACTAATTGCATCCTGTTAACGGTTTTCTTCTTGGAAGAATAATGAAGAAAATTGTACATGGAAACTACTTTTAAATTACAAATCAGCGAACAATATGTTTCCTCTGTCAGTCTTAATTTCTTCCAAATCAAGAATGCCATTTGTACTTTGTCTTCCCCGCCTAAAATTGCTTTCCTGTCAAAGGACATTTTCTTATAATCTTCTTTTCTTTGAAATTCATTTTTTCTTTATGGATGATACTAAATTATGGTCTCCTCCCCCCCCCCCAACCCAAAAGTCACTAAACATTTCATCACTTATATTATGAGTCTGTCTCAGCATGGGCAAGACTGGAATTTGTAGCTTGATCAAGTAAAGTTGTCAAAACCTTAACTTTTAGACAATGTCACTGATGAAGGTTGGATATACACTTGGGGAAGTTGGTTTGGTTTTCTGTTATCCTCACAACAGTAATCCCCCCTGTATTTTTCTCTCCCATTTGAACGGGGCCACTTGGCACACTACCTGTATCGCTTAATAAACCCTGCTCAAAGGAGAGCCATAATGCTCGCCAGGTTTAATGTTATGCCTTCTGCCTTGTTACATGGCAGATTTAATAAGCAAGAAAAGGCTAAAAGATTGTGCCCATGTAGCAATGGCTCAGTTGAATCTCTGGCCCACCAATTACTACACTGTCTCAGATTCAAGGAAATCAGATCCAAGTTTGTGAATCTTACTCCTTTACATTTACCCCATCTCCCTGATTTAATTAGATTACACTACTTGTTGGACAATCCTGATCCTTCTCTCTGTATGATAGTGGCAGACTTTCTCCTGGAAATTACTAAACGGCAGTAGATTTTCTTCTACCTAACATTTATTTCCTGCATTGTATATGCTTTTTAATCCGTTTTTTATTATTGTTGTACTGTTGTCTATGCTAATAACGGCTTGCTATGAAACAACAGTAATCCTGCAGATTGGGCTAGGAGGGAAAGTGACGGACCAATATCACCAAGGGAGCTTCCAGGGTTGAATGGAGATCCAAACTCAGGCCTCTGTGATCCTAGTCTGACACAAAACACTACACTCATCATTTTCCATTTTAGAAAAGATGTCAAGTTTCAAATTCAGGTGAACATTAGATCCAGCAGTCTCTAGCAAAGGAACCTTCTCTTGAGGGATCATATCAAGCTCTATGAACAGCTGTAATTTTATTTTGAGCCTGATATAGGCCTAGCCCTCATGTGTTAGCACCATGTACTTTTTCTTCTGTGCGGTCTCTTCTATGTTTCGGAATGTATGAAGAAAACCATATCCAAATATTGCCAAGGTTCCTTGTTTATTCTGTGTATATAAACTAGTCATAGGTGACAAAAAGTGACAGATCCCTGAGCTGCAACTGTATACAGTTGCAAGCAAATATGTGTGTGACGTTAAGTCACAACTGACTTATGGCAACCCCAAAGGGTTTTCAAGGGAGGAGATGTACAGAGGTGCTTTGCCGTTGCCTGCCTCCGCGTGGCTTATGTCACAGGATTTCCCTTCCATCCTTGCGGCTGCCAATTGGATTCTAAATATCAGGGGGTATTTTTAATGCAATGTGTGATCACATTAGAAAACATCTTTCTCTCTCCCTTCTGAAATTTCCATATTGCTAATGGCCTATATAGAAAATGAGGCTGAAAAACAGCTTGAAGGAAATTTATTTTTCCACTAAAATTTTCACCTTCAGGTGGCATTTAGGATGTGCACAGAAATGCTAAACCAAATTATCAAGACTAATTGTATTAAAATATGGCTCCGAGTGAAGCGTTCCCTCCAATTCAGTAAATCCTACAGATGCTTCAGAAATCGTACATTTTTAGCATACTACGTTCTAACCTCATAAACATTATGAAATAGTAGAAGCACAAATCACCTCCAAGTTGAGCATTTTAAAATCCCATTTAATTCAGCGAGAGAAAGAAATAAACAGCGTGAGCCAGTGCACTGTTTAGATAAGTTCCAATGCACGAAGCAAAGCTTACTCTGAAGTAAATGGACACAGAGTACAAAGGAGTGTTGATGATGTCGATGCAAATTTTTCCCATAGAATCAAATGGGCTAAAAGTGGGGAGTTTTGCCTAATTGAATGCAGGTCAGAAAGGTCACAATAAAAAAAACATAACTCACTCATTTTATGTGTAGTTTTTAAACACTCAAGTTTCTAGAGGATCTGATTAGCCCAGTTTGGCCTCAGCTCATCAGGGCTTGGGAGCTAAGTTAAGTTGGCCCTGGTTAGCACCTGAATGAGAGACTGCCAAGGAAGACTAGAGTTGTCACCCAGAAGAGGGAAATAGCGAACTGCCTCTGTTCATTTCATCGCTGTAGTGAGCCGTGGAAGGGATTGCTGTGAATCAGTCATAACTCAATGGCATGTTTCTTCTCTTCTCTCAAGTTTCTAGTTCTCAATGCCCTGACTCCACTCACTGGTGGTTTTGTTTTTTAACAAAACTTATGAGCAATGTTTGGTAACATACCCAGTATAGGCTGTGTGCTAAATGAGTACATATAATAAACTTTTTCCAATGATACCACCTACATTATGTACATTATGTAATAATTTCCCTAGAGAGGTTCATCTGCTGCTTTCCCTAACGTGATTTCCAAGGAGGGCCTTTTAAATTTTTTTTAATTTTTAATTTTTTTTTAATTTTTAAAAAATCAATACTAAACATGCCGGGGACGGACTGTGGCCCAGAAGTACTGCATTTTCTTTGCATGCAGACATACTCAAGTTCAACATCCAGAACCCCCAGTTTGATGTAGAGGTGTTGGGAAGGATGGTCTGGATTTGGCTGAGATGCATCATACTAGAATCCCCCTCAGAGAATGCTATAATGTATGAAAAAGTTGCATTGCTTCAAAGGACAGCAGACAAGGGAGCAACTGATTAACTATGGCCGTTTCTGCATGGCCACGCTGGGGGTTGGGTCGGCGTACATGACACCGACCCAACCCCTCCCCCCCGGGACCGTTCACACGAATGGTCCTGATAACGAAAGGGAAGACGGCGCCCCGGAGCGCTGTCGCCCGATCGACCTACCTTCTCTGTGACTGTCGGGCACGTCGTTGAGGCAAGAGGACACGCCCCCCTGCCCTGCGTGACTGCTCCAGAGTCGCAGGGCAGGGGGGACATGTGTCCAGGCCTCGGCGACGTGCCGGACGGTCGCAGAGAAGGTAGGTCGAACAGGCAAGGGGGGAGGGATGGCGCCTTCCAGACACTGCCGTTGGCATGGCAGTGGCTGGCAGCCGCCGTTTTCAAAAAACCTTGCTTGGGGAGTGAGGTGGGAAAATGGCAGCTTCGCACCGCTGGGGAGGAGCAAGGGCGGCGCGGCTGTGAAGCAGCAGCGCCCCCCCATGCGAACAGCTCCCTGGGGATGGCGTTTTTGCCATCCCCAGGATGCTGTATTTGGCCCGTGCAAAAAGGGCCAATGAGTTTTTCCTGCATTCTCATTTTCTTCTCTTGTATGATTTTGTTTTTTTCAGAGAGAGGGTGTCCAGCTCTGCATGTATTTTTCTCCCTCTAGTGGTTGGCTCAGTATCAAATAACTTTAAATCCATCTTAAATATCTGCAGTTTAATTCAACAGGGAGATAAACTGGTCTTAAAGCTGTTTGATATCAAATTGACCACTAGAGGGAGCAAAACAAGTCTAGCTCTGAAACACCCCCTCCCCCAGAAGAGTGAGCAAAATGAGAATGTGGAAATGCCTTTCATTGGCCAGAGAGAAATGGGTAGGTCTGGGATCTGAGGCTCACTTTCTCCCCTCTTCAGACAATGACAGGCAATTTTAAAAGATCAGTTAATCTAGAAGTTACTGCTAGTTAGATCAGGAAAAAAAGAGTTTAATAGACCAGTGGTCTCCTTAGTATAAGGCAGCATCATGTGATCATGTGATCAGTACAACAAATGACATATGTCATTTAGCAAAACATGCTGTATTGCATCATAAGCAGATTTATAGTACCAAAAAACATGGTATCCATTCATAACAATAGTGTTGTTTTATTCCCATTAATGGATAAGGTGATGCCAATACTTAGCAAATCATTCAGAGCTTCGTCCACTGTCTCTTCATGCAATGATTTCATTCTCTTTGCATAACTGCACCATTTGCCATTCTTAGTAAACTGTTCTTTAATTGTAGGCATTTGGGTCTATAACAATTTTTACAACAGTTAGTCAGTTGTATAGGGATATCTGCTTTTGATATCAGGTATGTTGAGATGATAAGTGTGTGTGTGTGTGTTACGTACCAACAAGTCATTTCCAACTCATGGTGACACTATGAATTAATGTCCTCCAAAATGTCCTATAATTAACAGCCTTGCTCAAGTCTTGCAAAATGTGGGTCGTGGCTTCCATTGTATTATTATAATGTTTACTATCACAGCTACTAGTTCTTTAGCTGGTTGTTGGCCTTTCATTACAAATCGAGCCTCACTGAGAGGCCTAGGACATTGTAATGTATCAGCACACTATTTGTGCGGATACCAGCAGGACCGCTGTTTGAATCTGACTGATGCCGACTTGAAGATGTTTCAACTACCACCCTAGTGTTTTTGGAATAGTGCCCAGGGTTGTGATTATCATTAGGATGGCCTCATAGTCACTGAATCTCAACTTTCAAATCGTGATATTTAGTGATCTTCTCATGTTGTTTTTTTAGCAATCCTGCTGTCACCAGGTATTTATATGTCAATGATGGTCACTTGCTTGTCTCAGTCACTTGCTTGTCTCTGTGAAAGCCCTCGCCCAAGTAGCAGCCCACCGAACCTGTTTCGGGACAGGGACCACCAGTAAATTCCCCCCTGATGAACGGAGGGGTCTAGTGGGGCAATACAGGGAGAGGTGGTCCCATAGGTATGTAGGTCCAAGACTGTTCATAGCCTTAAATGATGTCAAGAGCAATCTCATGGATGGTTTCCAGTTCCTGCAGAGCTTTCTGGATGCCAGTTAGACCCAGGTGTCTCTGTGGGTGAGCATAAATCATCTCATCGCCTACACAAAGAGGATTAGACATACCGATCTGGGCCATCAGTACATAATGGTCTGACCAAGGTACTCTATTTACTGAGATCAGTCCAATTTCTATCCCAGTACTGAAGATCAAATCCAGGGTGTGACCTGTCCAATGCGTGGTGCCTCATACAAATCGGGAGAGTCCTAATGTCACCATAGAAGACAATAGATCTGTGGCCTGAAGTGACATCATCTGCATGGACATTGAAGTTCCCTGAACCACCGATCTGGGGAACTCCAAGACACAGCTTGAAACCACCTCCAGCAGCTCCAGTAGGGCTCTTTACTGAGCCCTTCTCTTTAAGAACCTGTTTGTTTCCTAATTCAGATGATGCTCTTCAAGTCCTTTTTCTAATGCTGATACATATTTATTTATTTATTTATTTATTTATTTATTCATTCATTCATTCATTCATTCATTCATTCATTCATTCATTCATTCATTCATTCATTCATTCATTCAATTTCTATACCGCCCCATCCCCGGGGGGCTCTGGGCAGTGTACAGCACATTAACCAACATGTACAAGATAAAACGACTAAAACTTATTAAAAGCAGCGATAAAATAGAAGACTAAACACACTAACTAGAATTAGTTTACAGAATGGCGTCCGACGATTCCATACTTATATGATACTTATATGATTTCTTAACTATAAATATTGAAAACACAAGAGGGAGAAGAGGAAGAAAAAAAATTATTTATATCCTGTCCTTCTCTCCCATAAGGAGTCCCACAGTGGCTTACAAACTCCTTTCCCTTACGCTCCCCACAGCAGACACTTTGGCCCTTTCCACACATGCGCGGAAACGAACCTCCACCAGCATAAATTATGCCAATGGAGGCTCGGGGGCTGTTCCCCTCCACCCACCTCTTCTGGCAGCATCACTCTGGAGGGCTGGAGGGACAGGCCCACGCTACCCTCCGACCTCCAGGGGTCAGAAAGCAGAATGGGCGTGTCCCTCCAGCACTCCAGAGTGACGCTGCCAGAAGAGGTGAGTGGAAGGGATGGGGAAAATAGCCTCTTCCCGCCGGCGGGAAGACGCTGGTTTGCAAAAACCTAGCTCCCTGAGTGAGGTTTGAAAGCAGCGCCTTCGCGCTGTTTGGGGTGGGGGGCGAGGACAGTGCTGCTGCCGAACTCCTCCCCAGGGATGCAGTTCTTAGCATCCCTGGGGTGCTGTTATCCGCACATGCGGAAACAGCCTTTGTGAGGTAGATGGGGCTGAGAGAGTTCTGAAGAACTGTGACTAGACCAAGGTCACCCAGCAAGCTTCACGTGGAGGAGTGGGGAAACAATTCCAGTTCACCAGATAAGAGTCCTCCAACTCATGTGGAGGAGCAGGGAATCAAACCCGGTTCTCCAGATCAGAATCCACCACTCTTAACCTATGCTGGTTCTCTAAGAGATTTCTGAATTAATTCACTCTTAGGTTATTCACAACGGATACAATATTCACCTTGCAGTGATACATCAGTTAGCCTTACTGCCTCATAATTATCTTATATGTTGTTCTATTTCCTGGATTATACTTTTTGTTGTAAATAAAATGCCTCATGGGAAATCATGGTCACCGAAGAGATGCTGTTTATAGCTCTATCCTATATCTGTGAGCTAAATTTTTAAAAGTTTTTATATATCTCCCAGGTTCTGTGTCAAAGCTTGGTTGTGATGAAAAATTATAAAATGCCAAAAAGAAAATGCGTAAAATTCCATCATCTGCACTCAATGTTATTTTTTTCTTTTTCTCTCAACTACAGTATGTTACCCAGCTTTCACAGGTTGTGAACTTTTGGCCCATATGTTAGACAGTTCCCCAGTGTTTGAGCCAAATGAGCAAACTGCTTAAACTCTTGCCCCTTCCGCACATGCAGAATAATGCACTTTCAATCCACTTTCATAATTGTTTGCAAGTGGATTTTGATATTCCGCACAGTAAAATTCAGCTGCAAAGTGCATTGAAAGTGGACTGAAAGTGCATTATTCTGCATGTGCGGAAAGGACGTCTATATGCATTCCTTCTTTTTTCTACTGCCGAACAGCATAATTCTGCCCACTCTCAAGTATTATTTCTATTATGTGCTTTTCTACTGTCATCTCCTTCCTCCTCTACAAGTGAATTTTGTCCCTGTACTGTCACAATACTTTCTTTGGATGATGCGCTCTACTCTCACAAAAATGTACAAAAATAATATGCAAGGGTAAAGTAATAGCTTTGTTTTTCATGTCAATGAAAATCATCGTGACAGATGTCGGTATGATATCACCTTTACTCTGGTCTTAGTGTGGCTCATAATTAATTGTAACAGAAAGTGAAATTCCGTTGTCACTCATTTTTATGTGCTCACAGGAATAACATGTTGATGCAACCGCAACTCTAATAAATGGAGAGTTATTCCTTATTTTATCTCAAGAAATGTAAAAACAGAAGGCAGCTCTGTTTGTTAACATTTGGCATCTGATTGTGCGGTAGCCTGCAGCTAGCAGATCATTGGTTCATTTACCCATGTTAGCTTCTCTCCCCCCTTTAATTTACCATGCCAGAGCAGGCATTCAATTGCATAACAATTTATTAATTACAGGAGAACAGCTACTGTAGTATTAACTGCTGGTGCATGAAACATTTATCCCATTATGGAGTTCTAATAATTTTGCGATCACTTGTTATTTAAATATTCTGGTTTCTTACTAATGCTACATCGACAATTGATTCCCAGAAACAGGCTAACCTCAGTCTGTTATTTTGTGATGCAGACTGCAATAGGGTTACTAGCATGTGTCTTAAAGTGACAGTGCCACAAGGGGCTAATAAAGTTAAAGTTAGCCACAAGGGGCTAATAAAGTTAAAGTTAGCCACAAGGGGCTAATAAAAGTAACAGCCTGCAAAATTTCCTCACTAAGTGGGAAGTTTTCAATCAATGTCTTGCTCTATGCAATTCAGGAGATGCCCAAGTATGCGGTCACACTGGATAAACATCAGATAGGTCTATAATTGTGTCAAAACATTTCAGTATCCAAAATGCAAATAAACAAATTGCCTTGTCAATTTCAATTATCTCAATCCCCAAAATGGAAATAAATAAATCTTGTCAATTTCAATTGTCTTAGTACAGAAGTCTCTATCAACAGCGTTAAGACTTCATGTAATATTTTGACTCAGAAAGATATAATTATAAACAGTGACTTCAAATACACAGGAAAAATATCTTTAAGCATCCTTTTAAGATTCTTGAAATGCTTTTGCAACTCCCAGATTGTATAAAGCAAGACATTGATTGAAAACTTCCCACCAAGTGAGGAACTTTTGTGGGTTGTTATCTTTATTAGCCCTTTGTGACATTGTCACTTTAAGACATGTGCTAGTAAGCCATTGGATACAATTGGTGTCTGTTTGTTGCCTCTACCCATTCATTTCAATTATGGTGAACCTCCAAGTTCCTCCTGAGATTACAGCTGATCTCTAGGTGACAGAAATCAGTTTACCTGGAGAAAATGGCCACAGTAGAAGATGAACTCTGGCATTATCCCCCATTGAAGTCTCCCCCCCCTTCCCAAATCTTGCCCTCCTCAGGGTCCAACCCAAAACCTCCAGGTATTTCTCAACAAGGAGCTGGCATCCTTAGATTGCAAACACAAACAAAAGGGGAGAGGGTTTCGTTTTATGGCAGCTTAAAGTGATGAGGCGGAAGCTGAGTGTAAGAATTCCATAGAAGCAAGAAATAAAAGGCTTTTTTGGGTGTAAGATCTGTTATTAAAGACATCTTAGAAGCTCCGTGCATTGGCAGGAATGACACTTCGCCATGGAAGCACAGGTTATAACACCATTACACCCCATCCCCCTTCCTGCTTCCCCATGGGAGCGAGGTCCTCATCCTCCCATGAGAGATAAGGTCTCCGCCCGAAGCAAGCTATTGCTCCTTCGCAGACTTGTGGGAATGCACTCAAGGTTGCCCTACACCATCACCCTCATTGCCCAAGATCCCCAGCACTCTGCCTCCCACTAAGAAGACCCCTCCCCAGGTTTTATCGCGAGGAAGAAGAGAAGCGCAGTGGAAAGCAAAGAAATAAGTGGGGGGCCTCAATATTTTTCGGAATAAAGCCCATTGATTATACCAGAGGAATATCCCACCCAAGAGACTACAAATATTGCAAAGCGTTTGCGATTAAAGCGAGAGTCAGGATAATGGCGTCAATTTACCGTGAATGCTTGTGAGGCCATCAATAATAGTCGTTGAAGTCTCTCCGGCCGAGTCGTGCCAAAACATGCTCCGGGCGGGGAGCCTCCTTGAGCAGCTGGAATGGAAGACAGGATGGAATGTTACCTAAGAGAGTTAAGGCGATACCAAATCTAAAGCGAGGGCGAGTGACATCATTAATCACTTTAAGTAATCTGAAAAGAGTCCCACAAATCGTTTGCTTAGTTTTGGGAATATTTATGCACGATCTCTGAGATTTTTGTAGATAAATACACCCAAGAGCCCACCGCGCCAGAGGAAAATCGAAGCCGGTGTTTATCCGCTTACGGATTTTTAGAAGTCCTTAAACTTGTTGTAAAGGCGGTCCTGGACCGTTTCCATCCCTCGGCTAGGGATAGAAACTCCAAAGCTGAAACTCTAAGGGGTCCAAAGCTGACAGCGGAGTAGTTGTAACTTAGCCGGAAGGAAGCGACCAGACCACAATTTCAAAGGGGTTTTCTTTGTACTGCACCCTATGGACAGCCGCTTATTGTTGCTTTAAAGGCGTGCTCATAAGCGAGAATAGCTTCGCACCAATTGTTCTTGAGTGGTAGTTGGTTAGTAAACTGCTGTAATACTGCTCCGAGGTTCCTGTTAGATTTCTCTCCGTCTAGCCGTCACTTTGAAGAGCGTGGTAGAGGCTGGCAGCGAAGTGGCTTTAACAACCCCAAAAGCGCTTTCCAGAACTTTGGGGTAGAATTGGGGGCGGCGGTGAGGAGACCACCTATAGCAGTGGCGGAATGGAGGCAGTAAGCGTGTTGACGAACAGCCGTACCAAGCTTAAGGCGGAGGGATGGAAAGCATAGGAATAAAAATGGAAACTTGTTTAGAAAGGCAATCTACCACCACCCACAAAACCGTATTTGCCACTTGACTTTTCGGGCAAATCTGTAATAAAATCCATGGAGATGGCTTTGAAGCGGCGGAGGCCACCGGAGAAGGTTTCAATAACGCCCATAGGGCTTTCCGGGATAGTTTCGAAGCTGCTGCACAAACCCGGAAGCAGTACTTAATGTAATGCCTGATAATGTCTGCGCATTCGCGGCGCCACAGGAACTACCGGCCGAATCAAATGTAGGGAGTTTTCAAAAAGCCCGATAATCCCGGCGAGCGGGCATGCGTTGGCGAAGCTTAAAGAACCTGCTTCTTATTTGGAGGGGAGGCACGTTACCAGCATTCCCCTCAGCCAAAACTCGATCTCAAAGCGCCAATTGGGAGTCACTGTCTTCAGCTGGAGGCTCGGTGCAGCCGCCTCCTCGAGAGTTCCATGCCGGAAAGGAGAGCGAGTAGGAATGGGGGGGGTGGAGGAGGAGGAGGTGAGAAACCGTTTGAGATCCGGTGACAGCAGCCAACCCCAACTGGGAGGGAAAAGAACGGTGCGTGGAATTATCGTCGTAAAGGCAGCTCCACCTCCCCAGGTAAGCCTTGGTGGCGATCAGCCAGTATTGCCGGTTTCCCGAGGGGAAAAAAATGGACTGTAAAAGCGAGAAAAGAAATGCGGCCCATTGCTTGAGAGTTGTTTCGCGAGGACTTATCACCAGGGGGGGTGGAAAGAGCTGCCAGGATTTTTTATGATCCGACCAAACTTGAAAGGGTCTTTAGCCCCACTATTGCCAGTGACGCCAGTAGGGAGTGCTACTTTGAGCGCCGCCAGTCTCTTTATCTCCCATCCAGTCAGTTGAGTTCAGCACCAGAAGATTTTCTTAGACAAAATAAGCACCGCAGGTGGAACCAGCCTACCATGCTTTATTTTTTTCTGCAGCAGGGCTGCCCCAAAGTGCTTTGTCAAAGAGGCATCAATGTGAACCAACCACAAACGGGAGAGATCCTGGGTCAGGGACGCTTTAGGATAGGTTGATGTGCTTGCAGACTTTAAGATTTGAAAGGCTGTTTGACACTCCTCAGACCAGGAAAGGGGCCGGGCTTGGCCGGACAGTGGATCTTTTACCCTTGAGTCGCGTAAGAAGGTCTGTGAGAGGAGTTAGTTCAGCCGTAGTGGGGGTGTCTCAGAATCGCGATGAAAATTAGCCGGAAACCAAGAAAAGATTGGAGTTCGCTTGCTAGCGGTTGGGTAGGGGCAGGCCATTGGAGGACTGGGGAGCGTAGATAATTTATAGGATCCATTTTTACAAAACCCCTCGAAGGCGAGATCAGTGATAACTGGAATAGTCAAATGGAGAGTCTGAGTAGAAACAACTTCATTTGGAGAGTTTGGCAAAGAGAGTTGGCAATGACGCAAAGCGTTTCAGCAATATTACCTCCCGAACCAATGTTTTCATGCTCTTCCTATGGTTTGTGAGTAAATTAAAGCGTCATCTAATTATACAACTCCTTGTACAATAAATCATGGAACTAGTTGAATAACAGGGGCCATAAAAGCCCGAGAATGTTACTTAACAACGAATGGCATTATTATAAGTATTCAAACTGTCCAAACTTTGTGTTAAGCATGAAGTTAGTTAAATTGTTCTGTATTCGAGCAATCACAAGCTCTATGGCATAGCTTCTCTCAAGTCCAATTTAGTGAAAATGCTTGCGGAGTGACCATCTAAAGGTCCTTGATCAAAAAAGGCAAAGGATATTTATTGGACAGGAGACGCGTTGAGACCTCGATAATCATTGCAAAGCCGTAAAGACCCATCTTTCTTTTTACAAACAAAAGCGGGGAGCGGCGTGTGTGTGTTTGGTAATACGCCCGGTGAACCATGAAGCAAGATTCTTGTCTAAGAAGGCCTGAAGTTCCTTCTCCTCATTAGGACTCTATGCGGTGAATTTCTACCTTTGGGTAGTTAAGCCCTGGTTGTATAATAACAATTTTGCAGTCAGTGTGTCTCTGTGGGGTGGCAACTGATGCATTCTTGCTCCTGAAAAACTCACAGCTGGAATCATGTGATGCGCAGGTGGGATGCCAATAGAGTCGGGAAGCAATGCGCTGAAGATGCCAGGGAGGGGGGGTGTCAGGGGGGGAGGCTGGGTTTCCCCCAATTCATGTGTTCACGCGGGGAGGATTCAGTGAATTCTAAAGATCCGTTCTTTTTTTCAAATGAACTTTGGTTCATGTAATGGCAATAACCGCCAAAGGCATGTACCCAAAGAGCATATGGAATGTTTGGCCACACTGAAGCCAAAATAAAACTAATTTTTCTCCCAATGAATTGGTATAGCGGAGGAGAACGTATGTTTTGTACTATGGGCGGATCCTTACCGTTCCCGAGGGGCTACCGTCCATTTGGGTGAATGGTATCAGGCTTAGCCAGGGGAATTTGGTCCAGACCTAACTGCTCTGCCACCTGAGGCCGCATTAAGCAGTGGGAGCAGCCAGAATCCACAAAAGGGCGAGGCTATAATGCGGGGAGTGTGTTTAAGCGAGGGTTGGCCAGAAATGCTTGGACCCAGTGAAATACGGGCGTACTTGCACCTTCACTCCACGGCGTCGGGAGTCCGGGCCATGTCCGTCGAGAGGCTGATGAAAGGCAAACAGGCGCTGCTTCCTCACTCTGGTAGTGCCGACCTGACGGCTTTAGACGAGCCCGTCGAGGAGGCGGACCCTGACCCCCTCGTGGTGGCTTGGCGAAGATGGAGTCTTGTGGAGCTGGAGCCGGTTGGTTTTGTGTTTCTTAGGACGGTTAGGCTGACTAGATACGACCTGGCCCTCATGATAAAGAACCTGAGAAATCCCAGTCGTGACGGTTCCAGAGAGGTGGTTTGGTAGAGGCTGGGCTTGGCTTAGAGGCTGGAGGACACAGTAGTGGGTTTTGAAGCATTGAAGTGACCTCGGCCGCGGCGTATTCAAAGCAGAGGCGCCACTTGCAGGTTACCCCAACTGGATCAATCTGCAATGAGTGCGAAGAACCCGAATTAAAACACGTTTCTACGCAGCTTGCCGTCCAGCATCCGAGAGGTATTAGCATTTTCATGCGTTCCAGGCCACTCAGGAGAGTCGGGCAGCCGCGCCCGGGGAATTCCGCGGGCAAAATTCTGCAAGCGAGTACGGTTGCCTTGCTGGATAGTTTTTTGATGAGATGCGGATAGCTTCATTCACCATTACCTGGATCTTGGAAAGCAGCTCTGCGGAAAGGCTGGAGAATGCGAGGCACCGTCGCGAGAGTCTTCATCACTGCAAATCCAAAAAAGAGTCGCAGACAGTCGGCTGCTGCCCCGCATCAGGACTGAGCCACGATGTCGTATTTTCAGCATCAGACCCGGTATAAATCATCACTTAGATCTTCAAGTGGGCATTGGAGTTACGCAAAGTGAAGTAGGGAAGTTTGGAAGCGGTCCCATCAAAGCGGAGGCTGGTATCGGGGGCCGATGTAGTAGCCCCTCAGCGGCTCTTGAAGCCTGCTGGAATTGTAGTGGATTCTTGTGCAGATTGGAGCAGGTTAGACTGAGCAGCTGTTGTATCTGGTAGGAATCCGAGGCTGGCGGATGCTGCTGGCAGTTTGGTAAGGCAGGACCCAGATGCGTGGCCCCCTGGCACGGCGTGATCGATGTAACAACATAGACTCCAACTGGGGCTTTCCCTGGTCCTGCTGCCTCCTTAGCTCCTCCAGCGCCAGCCAGCTCCCTCTCTTTCGCGGTCAAAGCATCCTGAGGTGTAGCGCCACAAAGGCGAAAACTTTCGTTCAATTTAGCCAGTTAGGTCCCGTTTAAGGGCTTCGGTAAGAGCTCACTTCGTCGCGCCCAGGGCCTGAAGCAGCTTTTCGTTACCCGTTGTGAAATCCAGTCTGGGTGTTCCAGGACTTTATCATGGACTGACAGATTCCTGGGCATATTGTCGGTGGAGCCTTTGATTCCTGCCACAATGTAAGGAATTCCATAGAAGCAGAAATAAAAGGCTTTTGGTTAGTAAAAGTCCGTTTATTAAGACATCTTAAGAAGCTCCGCATTGCTGCGTACCGTGGCAGAGATATGACACTTCACGCCAGAAGCTGAACAGGTTGCACCATTTCACCCCATCCACGCCGGCATTCCTGCTTGGGAGCGAAGTCCTCATCTCCAGCGCAGAATAAGGTCCTCCGCCCGAAGAAACTTCAGCCCATCGCCTTGAACTTGTGGAATGCACTCAAGGTTACTTCACCATCACCCTCATTGAATCCTTTACAACGGGTCAAACAATTTGACAGCCAGCAAACAAAACAATTGATAGATGTAGGCCCAACCCTTTTCATCCGCGGCATTTAAGCTCCAACCCACATTTAAGGGGAAATGGTATTCCCTCCAATCCTCTTGATATACATCATTGCCATTTGGTTACAGCCGGAGCTACATGCATATCAGGACTACCTTTCGGATGTGAAGAGGCCGATCTGGCTGCGACATCTGTCACCCCATTGATCGCTGATTAAAGCTGTTGATCTGGCTGGCTAGGCGGGTGTCCCCTACCTCCCTCACCGCTCCATGTGCATCTGAAGCTTTCTTGGCGCTTTCGGTGCAGAAGAAGGGCGACCATCCCAGAATAGAAGAATTAATGTACCGTTCCTAGCCCGGTCAAAGGGAATTGACTACTGCAACTCCCAGCATGTCACCGGCTCCTGCCTTTTCCAAAAAAAGAGCAGGAAAAGCAAACCGAGAAGCTTCATCACGCCCAGGAAGACTTGCAGCCAATGAGAGACCAGAGACTGGGCGGGGGGAGAAAGCTGATTGGTTGTTGTTGAGTTCAGAAATAAAATAAATACTGGAACTGAGGACACGAATCCTCAGTTCCAGCACCCTGTAGTTAGGGCGACATAAATCAATAAAGTTCCTTTTCTAAAGTTAGCTTTGTCTGAGTGTGTTCAGCCTTACAATGCACTTCCCAGCAGCTGCACGCATGATTGGATACCCTGGTTTTTGATTATATGTGTTTGCATGTTCTCGAGCTGACAAATATACACATGGGGGCTTTCCCCACTGACAGAGTTGAACTGGTTTCTACCTAGGTTTGCCTCAGTGAATCCCCACTGCCACCGAGCTCAACATTGTTTTGTCTCAGTTCCCCCCCTCAGAACTGCAACATCCCTGTTGTAGTTATGAACTACACTTTTCTGCCAGAACAAGGTGGAATTGTTACCGCTGAGAGCTTTGAAGTGGGAAGCATCAGGCAGAAGCCACCTCATCTGTCCAACCAATCCACGGAGCAGCACATGTGGCATGCGCTGAAGCAATTAAAATCGTGGTAGGCAGACGAAGCGCATGTAACTGTAAACTGTATAAAGCTGTAAAGAGAAAGAAGCATTCCCGTTCCCGAACGCCCGTAACCGCCAATCAGCGATCAAAAGGAGCGAAATAGGCGCCAAGATAGTCCAGCCCACTTAGCAAACAGTTCTGGGTTCAGGGGCCAACTCAGTTAACAGTGGGGACAGCCTGGAATCGCCCTCCACTGAAGGGAACCGAGTCGACCTTAGCTCCCTTCTGTAGTGGGGAAAGCCCCATGGTCTCATCCACACAAAATAGTGACCTGACCTGTCAGGAGGGCCACACATAGCATGCCCTCCTGATGTGAGAGAACCAGCACCAAACTTGTAACGACTGGGAAGGCCTGCCATCATTCAATATTCAAGGAGAATGGTGGCGTGAATTAATGGGAGCTGTATTGCATTATGATAGTTGGCAGAGCAGATCAGTATTTTCAGCAGGAGGCAAAGTACTGTAACAGCTGGCACGAATTCTATGTGCCTGAAACCATACTTATTCAGCACATATTGCATCAATGTTTGAGGGACTGTGTTTTACCTTTATGATGAGATCTGAATTTTATCTGTCTTTGGCAGCAAGAGCAACACCACTGTGAATTGAAGGCCAATTAATCTCTATTTTAAAGTAAACTCAAGTGCACCAGAAGGGGGTATGTGTCTGTCATGCATGAGCGTATACACAAGCCATGGATGAAAACACTGCCTGTTTATATAGCATTCCATGCTTCTGTGGTATGGCTCTCTAAGGGCCTGTGGCAATTGTGCAAATGGGAACACTGGGAGATTAGCCAAAGAATCTGCCTATCTCAAATATAACCGTTTCCCCTGCTATTTGGCATCCTCTCTCTGCTTTCTGGCATAGTCAAAAACTTCCAGTGCTGTACTTTCCGGGATTTCAGTCTGAGCACCAAACAGGGTTGCCAGCCTCCAGGCAGTAGCTGGAGATCTGCTACTACCTCTGAACTCCATCCGTCCATCTGGAAAATTGGCTGCTTTGGAAGGTGGACTCTATGATATTGTGCCCCATCGGAGTCCCTTCCCAAACCCTGCCCTCCTCAGGCTCCACCCCCAAAATCTCCAGGTTGTCTAAGGTGGGGAACCAGGTTTGATTCCCCACTCTAATGTGGAGAACCAGGTTTGATTCCCCACTCCAGCAGTGGCGTAGGAGGTTCTAATGTGGAGAACCAGGTTTGATTCCCCACTCCAGCAGTGGCGTAGGAGGTTAAGAGCTCGTGTATCTAATCTAGAGGAACCGGGTTTGATTCCCAGCTCTGCCACCTGAGCTGTGGAGGCTTATCTGGGGAATTCAGATTAGCCTGTACACTCCCACACACGCCAGCTGGGTGACCTTGGGCTAGTCACAGCTTCTCGGAGCTCTCTCAGCCCCACCTACCTCACAGGGTGTTTATTGTGAGGGGGGAAGGGCAAGGAGATTGTAAGCCCCTTTGAGTCTCCTACAGGAGAGAAAGGGGGGATATAAATAAAAAAACTTTTGGAGAAGTAGATCATATCTTACAAAATATTGAATTTCAGGGTCTTGAAAAATAAGTGGCTTAGGATGAAAATCATTTGGGCTCATTCCGCACACGCAAAATAATGCACTTTCAAGCTGCTTTCACAACTGTTTTTGCCATTCCGCACAGCTTCAAAGAGCCCCGAAAGCAGCTTGAAAGTACATTATTCTGCGTGTGCGGAATGAGCCTTAGTGAAAAGGAGATTCAATTCAATTCTTTCCAGTTGATTGAATAAAGATTCTGACTTTTCTGTTTTGTATTGATTTAATGAACTCCTGGTCCCCCTCATGTACAAACATATATTTTTTAAAAGTTTTGATCTCCATCCACTGATACTTGGTTGATAGTTGGGCATAAAAAGGATTAATCCAGCTTTGTAATGTACTTGCTGTTCATACCTGCAACTGTGTGGAAGCATGGTGGTTTACTCAGGAGTTACAAAAAATTTTATATAGGAGATATCCAGGTATCTATTCTGTTTGAAAACTGAGTTGTGAGAAATGCATAGCTTTAGGAGTTTGGTGAGTTCATACATGATTTCTAAATGTATTTAGATTTTAGCTTCTGATCTTTGCATTTCTCCTCCCCCAATATGTAGATGTCTGTAGTATTGTATGTTTTTTTGTAGCCCTTCTTTTGTAGCCCGTCAGGAATATTGTTTTATTGAAATATACAATAAGGCAGAGATGGGATCCAGCAGGTTCTCACAGGTTCCCGAGAGTAGGTTACTAATTATTTGTGTGTGCTGAGAGGGGGTTACTAATTGGTGATTTTGCCATGTGATTTTTGCCTTAGTTAGGCCCCTCCTCTCAGCAGTGGAGCGCAGAACTTGAAGCAGTCTAGCAGGAGGTGCACCAGCGTGCGTGGCAGCCTGCGCCTGCATGCATTTGTTTCCCGCCCACGGACCGATGCAGCGGCTGCGTCCTTGCCACAGCCCCGCCCAGGAATGCCCCGCCCCCGGAATGCCAGGCCACGCCCCCTTCGGGCCCCACCCAGTCCCATTGGCGCTACGCCACAGTTTGAATCCCACCACCATGGGAACCTGTTACTAAAATTTTTGGATCCCACCCCTGCAATAAGGCATTAAAATGATTTTTTTTCAAAACCCCAGTCTTATTTGTTTTTTCCCCCCACAGGTATTTGTGTGGAAAGTGACATCAAGTTACATCTGACCTAGAGTGACCCCGTAAAGTTGTCAAGGCAAGAGACATTCAGAGGTGGTTTGCCATTTCCTGCCTCCACATGGGCTGAGAAAGTTCTGAGAGACCTCTGGTTTCTCTTGAGATCATATAAATCTTCCACCCTTTTATTTTATTGACTTTCAGTTACTTTATTGACACTCCTGTTGACTTGGCTGCTGCTGTTTTTTTGTTAGTAGCAATAGTTTTTATTTTATTTTACGTTGTTTTTGTAATATCTTCTTGATTACATGGACAGTAATATATTAAACCGGTGAAACTTCATTTATGAAGGTCACGGGGGGATGGGGGGAGGTTGACAGTGGGCAGTCTTTATAAAGTCGATCCTGTGGAAAGTTAACCTCCAGTGTTATTAAAAATCAAATGCCTATTTAAATGTTTTAATATAAAGTTTTTTCTATCTCCAGCAGTAATACATGCTGGAAATGGACATGTGGTTTCAGCAAAAAATGAATTCCTGCCAAGTGTTCTGGTGTCTTTGTTATACCAGCATAGTACTTTGTTGAGAACCAGTGTGGTGTAGTGGTTAAGAGCAAATAGACTCTAATCTGAAGAAATGGGTTTGATTCTTCACTCCTCTACATGAGTGGTGGAGTCTTATCTGATGAACTGGATTTGTTTCCCCAGTCCTCCACACGAAGGCTGTAGAGTGACCTTGTTCTTTCCAAACTTTCTCAGCCCTACCTACCTCACAAGGTGTCTGTTGTGGGGAGAGGAAGGCAAAGGAATTTGTAAGCTCCTTTGAGTCTCCTCACAGGAGAGAAAGTGGGGGTATAAATCTACACTCTCCTTCTACAGTCATTTTTGGCCCAGAGCAGTGATCATTATGGCATCTGAAAAACAGTGTGTATGATTGTTATAAGACAGTTTTCTGAAATTTATGCTGTATTTGTAAAAACGTTTGTGAAACAGTTGTGCATGTATCAGTGGGCCTTAAATCCATCTTTTTGTCTGGAAATTAGCCTCTCAAAGCTAAGAATGTTGGTCCTCTACTTCTTGGCATAAAATCCCAATACCAGGACAACCTTGTTGTTAGTGCTGAGGTTGGTATCATCCATTTGAATTGTACTGAATCTCAAGACCTAGTGTAACCTCTATCTGTGGGTTCTGTGGGGCAGAACTTGGAATGAGTTTGCAACAACAAATTAAAAAAAAACAAAATGGTTTACTTTCTTAACATATAACATCAACATTTAACATCACACTTCAAGGTCCTGTTCAGGTTGCATTTTCAAGTCCTTATATTTACAGTCTACTACGAAGTCCAATTTTTCTTTGCAAGTGGGTTGGCTCCTGAAGACTCCAAGGGCTTGATGAACAGGATTCAACATGATGAAGGTTTCCAGGAGAACTCTCACCCATTATAAACAAAAAAAAACCTGAAACAATAAACTCCAACATTTACAACATAGCAAAAACAAACAACTACCTTCCCAGTAGTTCCCAACAACATTGCAGTTACCTTAACAAGGTGTTAAGGGCTTATACCAATCAAGGTCCAAGTCTGGTAGCTTTGTCTCCTCAAAACTACATGAGCTCTGCAGCCTTCTGCTGCTTTGAGTCTCCACCCCTTTCTGGGTCAACCCATTCTGAGCATGGAGGTTACACTAGCTCTGTAGTTCCATAGCAAGACCAGTGCTGTTTGATCTGAGGCTGGATTCAAATGAGACCAGTCCTGAGGGTGCTGCACAGACACGACCCTTATTTGCTGTGTTCAGTCTGTTAAGAAGATAAACTATTCCTGTGCAAAGGGTGATTGATGGAATAATCCTAATAGCATTCCTAGTGAGGAGAGGTAGAAGGAAGCCGGGCAACCTAGAGCACAGTTAAAACCAGATGAATCTAAAATTTAACCAGATGAATCTAAAATTTAACCAAAAATTAACCAATGCAAACTTAACCAAAATTTAACCAATTAGTCAGAGTTCAGGAAACTTCATTAGGTTGGATCCCGTGCCTTGTTCTACTTGTGCAACCAGCGTTTCCTACCTTGTGAAATTTCTGCCAGTTTCTCTCCTTCAATGACAGCTGCCTTCAGGTTCTCTACTTTTCTCTTGGAATCAATAATTTTTGTGGAGTACACAGAGGGGAAGGTGGGGAAGTTCTGTTACAATACAATTATGCACAAATCTAATCCATTTTGTGTCCTAATGTGCTCATCACACTCACATGGAATCCTAAAGATATTTCTATTTTTAGTAGCATTTTTAAAATGTGTATATGTGCAGTCCTAGTCCCTCTGAATACTTCTTTCTCCTGGGCCCCATATTTTTTAGTAGGTTCTTCTGCAGAGTTGCCACCTCTGAACTGGGAAATCCCTGGAGATTTTTAGTGTAGAGCATTGGTTGGGGGGGAGGTAGTCAGAGGTGGGATCCAGCAGGTTCTCACCAGTTCCCGAGAGTGGGTTACTAATTATTTGTGTGTGCCGAGAGGGGGTTACTAATTGGGTCCACTTCTCCATCTCCACGCCCTCGCCTCCCCGAGAGGCAGACTGCCTTTGAACGTGAAGGTTCCATATAGCAATTGTGACTAATAATGTAACTCCCTGAACTGGGTTAATCCCTTTCAGGTCCTGCAATTCATGGATTCTCAGCCTTTCATACCTTTTATCTCACCAGTCTCTATCAAAGAACCTGTGTGTTTCGCCCTTGCTGTGTTCAGATTTGTGAGTTGGGGCATTTTCTATAATGTGATGATGATTTAGAAATGACCTGGTGCAAAAAAATTTTTGGGGTCGTGGTGGGGTGGCTGCTCATGTGGGGGGGAATCCAACTCAGGTTTTGCCCAGGGCTCAGGTTCGCCTAGGTACGCCTCTGTCCCCTTTGCTGAGGGTGGGGGGGGGCTGGCGAGGGAACCTGTTACTAAAATTCTTGGATCCCACCACTGGAGGTAGTGCAGGCCATAAACTTCTAAAACAGCCATTTTCTCCCCAGGAACTGATCTCTGTCAGCTGAAGACCAGTTGTGGTTCTGGGAGATCTCCAGCCATCTTCTGGAGCTTGACAACACCACTTATGGTCCATCCCAACTCTGCTGTCCTGAAGAGTGACTATTGGGGTCAGTTCTATACTTACTTCTTGCATCGGCTGTCTGAAGGATTGGTTGCCTCATGACTGAAGAAGAAGAAGAAGAAGAGGAGGAGGAGGAGGAGGAGGAGGAGGAGGAGGAGGAGGAGGAGGAGGAGGAGGAGGAGGAGGTTGGATTTATATCCCCCCTTTCTCTCCTGCAGGAGACTCAAAGGGGCTTACAATCTCCTTGCCCTTCCCCCCTCACAACAAACACCCTGTGAGGTAGGTGGGGCTGAGAGAGGTCTGAGAAGCTGTGACTAGCCCAAGGTCACCCAGCTGGCGTGTGTGGGAGTGCACAGGCTAATCTGAATTCCCCAGCTAAGCCGCCACAGCTCAGGCAGCAGAGCTGGGAATCAAACCCGGTTCCTCCAGATTAGATACACGAGCTCTTAACCTCCTACGCCACTGCTGAAGATGAATGTCCCAGTTTTAGGGTCACTTTATTCTCCCATCCCATCCCATCCCATCCCATCCCATCCCCTCAGCTCAGTTTATTTATCCATGTGAAATATTTATATTAATGGCAAACATTAAAACATTTAAAGCATTAAAGCAGCATTTAAAGTGTTAAATTTAGAATAGGCTTGACACTTTTCACATTACCCACACACAATTTAAAGGAATCTTCCATTCCACAAAGACAATGGGGAAAAGAGGGGCTACTTAGTGGTGGGGGGACTCTTTTCCTTGGGCTCAAGAGCTGTGTGCTGTGCACACTTCGTACACTTGTAAAATATCAGTAAAGTATGCATCTGTGTGTACAGAAGGTCTACTGTACCCAGGAATGACCTTCCTGTGGCCTGCTTTGCTCTCCACTCTAAGTCTTACAGCATCAGCTGACTTAATGAATTGTGTTACGCTTCTGTGTGGCATATATGAGCCCGTGGCACGGAGTGGTCAGCTGCAGTACTGCAGTCAAATCTCTGCTCACAACCTCAGTTTGATCTCACAGGAAGTCAGTTTCAGGTAGCTAGCTCAAGAGTGATTCTGGTTTTACTGTGCCATTAAAGGTGACGAAGACAACGACGACGACGACGATGACGACGACTCAGCCTTCCATCATCCTTCCAAAATTGGTAAAATGAGTACCCAACTTGCTGGGGGAAAAGTGTAAACAAGCCATGGCCCTTCAGCGTTGAAGGCCACCAGTACAATTGACAGAGTTCATTTTAGAATACTATTTTGAGGTTAATGCAGTACTGTAGGTCAGAAGATCAGTCGTAGATCTTTCCCTTTTCCTACTTCAATCCTCGAGAATTAACATGTCCCTGTTCAACTGGAAAGAGTTCTCAGAAAATAAATACAAGCTGGCAAGGGAACATCATGCAGTAATGCTGAGCGCTGAATGCTGCACCGGTTGTGGTTGCCCTGGGGTTTTCTCTATCGAAATGACATGTTGCAAAATGAGTTTTCTGCTGGTTTTGGATATGCTCAGTGAGAGGCAGGGAATAGCTTTTGTCTCCCCACAACAACATCTGGAGCTTCCCAGAGACATCTGCTTTATGTCCAAGAACGCTGCCTTAAAACATGGGCTGACATCTTCTCTATCAGAGCACGCCATAAGCAGAGGAGCTATAAATGCACAATGCCAGTGCCTGTAAAATATGGTATCCATCGAGCAAGGCAAAGAAGGTAGTGGAAGACTGCCACATTCAGACTAATCTTGGGCTTCTGCAATAGTTGCCTAGAAAAGTTAATTCCAGCAGCTGATGCTTTTCTTCTGGCACTGAGGATAGACAACACAGATGCCTTCCACCCATTCAGATAATAAATCCCTGAGCTGGCCATGACGGGCATGCTCGAATAAAGCCAAAAATCTCTGTATGCTACCAGATCTTTAAAATGCTGCAGTACTACCTCATTTAGTATGTGCTACAAGATCAGACCTACTGCTTGCATCAGATGACACTAAGGTTCATTCCACGCATGCGGAATAATGCACTTTCAAACTGCTTTCAGTGCTCTTTGAAGCTGTGCGGAATAGCAAAATCCACTTGCAAACAGTTGTGAAAGTGGTTTGAAAACGCATTATTTTGCATGTGCGGAAGGGGCCTAAGTATTGGGCCATAAGTATTCCAAGGGGAGATCTGCTGATTGTCCTAAGAACTTTCCAAAGTCTCTTTTTCTGAAGGTGTGTGCGCGCTTTCGGTTATGCCCCCAGGGCCAGGGACTGCTTCTCTACACAGCCATTCCATCGTTCTCCATGCCTTCTAATAGAAAGCAAACTCCAGGAGTGCCTACTGCAGTTCTGGGTTATTGCAAGGATTGCCTGCCATAATGGGGTTGTAGGCTCAAGGCCAGTGTAGAACTAGTCCTTACTGCCTAGTCCACCTAGTCCTTACTGCCTTTGTCAAGGCTTTGATCTTGTTCTCAGCTCAAGGCCCATTATACATGGAATGCTTACCAGCATGGTTAAAAGCAGGGGCACCCTAATCTGGAGAACCGGGTTTGATTCCCCGCTCTGCCACTTGAGCTGTGGAGGCTTATCTGGTGAACTAGATTAGCTTGTGCACTTCAGTACATGCCAGCTGGGTGGCCTTGGGCTAGTCACAGTTCTTTGGAGCTCTCTCAGCCCCACTCACCTTGCAAGGTGTCTGTTGTGAGGAGAAGAAGGGAAAGGAGCTCGTAGGCCACCTTGAGTCTCCTTACAGGAGAGGAAGAGGGGATATAAATCCAACTCTTCTTCTTCTTCTTCTTCTTCTTCTTCTTCTTCTTCTTCTTCTTATTATTATTATTATTATTATTATTATTATTATTATTATTATTATTATTATTATTATTATTATTATTACTACTACTACTACTACTACTACTACTACTACTACTACTACTACTACTACTACTACTACTACTACCACCACCTTGGGCTGTTTTTACCTGCAAGAACTATTCAGGATCTCAGAGAACATTCTCTTCCGATGATCCAAGATCCTTTATTAATGCATGCTTGGTTGTAAAGTACCTGCTAAAGTTCAGAACCAGAGCCCTTCTCCTGTGTAACTTCACATCAATTAGGTGGGTGGAGGGTTAGGAAGGGGGCAAGGGGAAGGGGGGCCATCATCTGATAGAGGTCGTTTCCCCACTTACCATCGACCACCCTTGCTGAGCACTACTCTCAGCAAGACCGCGTCATTCTCAAACAGCAGCTCCTGGAGCTTTCCCCATGAGCGTCCATCAAAGAGGCGCCGTTTTGAGTGAGCGCCAGGAATGACAGCGTGCGGCTGAGGGAGCAGGCGGCGAGTGTCGCCAGGGCACGCTCGCGTTGGTCGCATGCGCCCTGTAGCTGCAGGAGTGCCAAGCAGGACCTCGCTGCCACTTGGCGCAGAGTAGCCAGCAGATGACCAAAGTGGGGAATCGACCAGAGTTATATCCATTCTGGGGAGAAGGAGAGGGAGGGAGAGGGACCCATCCTCTGATCATGGCCCACCTACTCTAAGGGAAAGGGGAGGGAGGGGGAGAGGGGAAGGGGGCATAATCTGGTCGAAACCCACCCACCCTGGGGAGAAGGGGAGGGAGGGGGAGTGAACAGTGGTTTCTTAGCAGAAGGGAAAAAGTGCTGCTCAAATAATTAAATCCAGTGCCTGCACACAATTTTCTTATTCTATCCACTTTTTTAAAAAGAACGAGGTTTTTAAGTTCCCGCAACTGTTCTGAGGAAAGTATTCCAGACTGTTCCTCCTCTAATGTTTATAAATAACCAATAGCCATCCCACCTGACATCTCAAGCTTTATATTCAGAAAATCAATTAATGTGTGTGCCAGCTGATCTACCTGTTGAAGACTTTCACTGTGTATTCAATAGCTCGACTGCATATGAGCTGACAAGTAAGTTATGGCCCCTGTCAATCCAAATGACAGAATTCACTCCTGTTGTGACCAAGGTCAACATTGCAGCTCTTAGCAACAAACAGAAATGTAGTTATACCTCAATCCCCCAGTCTTTCCTGCTCAATGCTCACTAGTTATGTTCAAAGAAGACATGCACTGATGCTCAGGGCAAGAGACGCTGGCATCAGGCTAAAAACCCCATCCATAAAAAGAAGCCTTAGACCTATGCCATAGACTGCTTGCTTCCTGGCCTTTCAGTTTCACACTCAAGGCAGCTTATCTTGAAACATTAAAATCAATACTAGAAACTGAATATCAAGGAAGGCACTATGGTTTACTCTGCCTAGGTTTCACCCGGCAGGCTGTCTTCTATCAGCAGGTTTTGTTTGGCATACCCTTGGGAACTCTTATTGGTCCTCTTCCATGGTTGTTTTGTTAGGTACATTCATATATTATATATATATATTTATTGGATTTTTAAAATATTCTACATTGTCCAGGGTTGACCAGACTTCCTGATGGGATTCTCTTCCATTAGCTGAGAGGAGAGGCAAGGCCTGAAGGAGAGAAATGGCACCTGTCCTGCTCATCACTATCAGCACAATTCTGAGCCGCAGTGTAGGTGACCTGTTGTTCAGGTAGAGCCCAAGTGCCATGGTAGTTAGTCTGAGGAGACTTCCTAGATAAGAGTGGATTACACTGTCAGCCCCTGCCAGCATGGCCAGTTGGGCATGCTGGCATGGGGCTGATGGGAATTGTAGTCCATGAACATCTGGAGTGCCATTGGTTCGCCACCACAGGCCTAAGGGAAGGTGTGGTTTGAACCAGGAAAAGGACTATCCCTATCTTCCCAAAGTGCCAAGGTCAACTGAAGTGTAGATCTAAGATCAAAGTGGTTGGGACCAGGAGGAGGATATTGGGGCAAGCAGGGGGTTGGAAGAGGTGAGGCCAATGGGAGTGGGTATTAGGATAGCAATTAGGATAGCAATTGAGGGAAGGGTGGAGATAGGAAAATGAGGGGTGTGAGGCTGCATGAAAAGAGAAAGAAGAAGAGTTTGGATTTATATCCCCCTTTCTCTCCTGCAGGAGACTCCAAGGAGCTTAGAATCTCCTTGCCCTTCCCCCCTCACAACAAACACCCTGTGTGGTGGGTGGGGCTGAGAGAGCTCAGAAGAACTGTGACTAGCCCAAGGTCACCCAGCTGGCGTGCACCTGCTCTTAACCACTACGCCACTGCTGCACTGTCAAATAAACATCCTATAAATAGAGAAGCTACCTGAATAGTCAAAGGTGGCTGGAAGTTTGGTTGATACAGGAACTGACAAGACAGGGAAAAGGAGTGAGTCTTAGCTCTGGCCGATTCTGCACAGGCAATGCTAACCAATTAAATGAATTTGAGTTTAATAGACCAGTGGTCTATCCCCCTCACCCAAGAATCTCTCCACCTGTGAATCCCCCCCCACATGAAAATCCCACCCACCCACTTACCAGCACTACTTGGTGGCCACGTATCAGAGAATCCACTCTAATGGCAGCTACCTGGGGAATCCACCATAATGGTGTACAGAAGGGGGTGGGAATAGAATGCATTCTGCTTGCCATAGTTTGCCCTTGCAAGCAGGAAGCGTCTGCAATCCAAGTTGAAGGGAAAAAAGGTTAGAAGCATTTGGGGGTATTAATAAAAGCCTTGTTCACAGTTTACAATGAACACACATATATGCATGCATGTACATGTTTTAGAAGAAGAGTAGGACTCCAGGAAGGGGGAGTGACCCTCTCAATCACTGAGGGAGTACAAAACAGCTTCTCCACAGTTGACTCTTTTCTGGTGTTCACATTCACAATATAGTGATGAAAGAAGGTATCAGCAGAGGACCAAGCAGCTACTTTACAGAGTTCATTCAGAGGAATGACACACAGCCAAAGAAGTTTTAGACCCAGTGAAATGGGCCCAAATGGACAATAGATAAGAGACTCCAGTATGGACATAACACATGTCAATGGCTCAGACAATCCAGAGAGAGAAAGTTTGAGATGATATAGCATAGCTGTCACATGGGGCAGAGTAACAGAGAAATCAACTCTGGTCATGTTGAAAAGCCCAGGAAATCAGAGTGGCAGCTATGACTGTTATGCATTTAATAAAAAATATATGGGGCCATGACTAGACCAAACAACAGGATTATGCATTGGAAGTAATCTCCACATCCTATAACATGGGTGAATAGAAATGTGGAAAGAGGCATCTATTAAATCTAAAACCACAAATTCAAGTTTAGCATTTGTAAACAATAGATAAAGAAATTATGCCAAACTTCTTAATGTTCAAAAACTTGTTTAACTGGAAAAGGTCAAGGATTGGCCTGTGACACTCAATCCTTTTTGGAAACCTGAAAGTATGTGGAGTAAATCCCTTAGCAACTCAGAGTTTGGAACTTGTTCAGTTGCTCCCTTACATATCAAATTATACTAAGCCACAGTCAATTGCTCTGAACAATTCAAGGACCTGCATGGAGCGGGAGTGGGGGGGACCCAATGGTAGCCTATGCAGGAACTCTAGTCTACCTTGTGCACACCCAGGAATCTGATATGATCTCTTGCCCAGCTGGAAATGGAGCTAAATCCTCCAGAAAAAAAAAGGTGGAAGTGTCTCCAAGTTCTCCTCTAGTCAGAAGGGGAACTTTGGTGGGATTCCTTGGAGGACTGAAGCTGAGGTTGCTTTGTCCCAAGTCTGGATGATCTCTACCCTTCAGATGGAGATACACATTAAGGTCAGTGAGATCCATAACATGGAGGAAACTCCTTCTGGGCCCTCTGCTCCTGCTGATGATTGTGAGGCTGAAAACACTGCTTGAAAGATACCATATACACTTGTGTATAGGCCGACCCGTGTATAAGCCAAGGCACCTAATTTTACTGCCCAAACCTGGGAAAACTTATTGACTCAGGTATCAGAAGAAGTCACTGCCCAAATAAGGAGCTCCCTCCGCCTGCCGGCTGGGTTTGACAAAGCCCAGCTAGCCGGCAGGCAGAGGGAGCTCCTTATTTGGGCAGTGACTCTCCCTGATGTCACTGACCAAATAAGGAGCTCCCTCTGCCTCCAGCTTCCCACCCTCGGCTTATACCCGAGTCAATAAGTTTTCCCAGGTTTGGGCAGTAAAATTAGGTTGGGCAGTGACTCCCCCTGATGTCACTGCCCAAATAAGGAGCTCCCTCTGCAGGGTTTGAGGAAGCCCAGCCAGCCATGGTGCCTCAGGGTTCCCCCTTCACCCTCAACAAGCAGCTTCCCAGCGGCAGGGAGATTGTCCTGCCCCCGCCCCAAGCCTCCTTGTGATGTATAGAAAATGGTGACTCGCATATAAGCCAAAGGGGGCTTTTCTCAGCCTTTAAACAGGGCTGAAAAACTCGGCTTATATGGCAGTATATACGGTAGCCACAAAAGAGAGGTCTCACCAAAGCTATTAGGTTGCATCAGAATTGAACCACATTTAGATATTTAGACCACTTGTTGGCCATCTTGGGAGGTGGTTCTGAGGACCTGCTGTGGGGAACAGATGGATCTGAAGACCTGGAACAGTCCCTATGTACATCTTGTGTAGGAACCAAGTGGGCCAAAGTCACTGACTGAGACCTCAACGAATGTCCTCGTGCTGCAAATGACTTAACTGCTGGCTTGTCTGAGCTCCATGTCATAGATCCTGCTCTCAGAAAGCTGCTTAGAAGTGTGAGGCCCTGTCACTTCTCACCTTAGAGGGGTCAACTGTTGGCAGTTAGGTGACCTCTCCAAGCAAATCACACAGAGACAGGTGCATCTGTTTGTGGCATCTTCATCCTGCATTGGGCACACTTTTGAGCCATCATGGAAGAAGAAGAAGCAAAATGTATCAGAGAAGAAAATAAAATGCAGTGTGAAACCAGAGAAGTCATCTCCGCTTAGCAGTGAAAACAGAACTGAGGGGAAAAGGTGAGAGTTGACAGGGATGGGAAAATGCTGCTGTAGGTGGCAGTCTGCAGATGGTAGAATGTTTTTTTTTGTCTGAGGCCAGCCTGTGCATCCACAAGTGGGACTTCATAAAAGACCAAAGATGACCTTTAATTAACACCACTCCAATCCCACCGTTGTCACCCCTTTTGAGGAATAAAGACTGGTACTCGCATTTTGTTAGAAGAAGAAGAAGAAGAAGAAGAAGAAGAAGAAGAAGAAGAAGAAGAAGAAGAAGAAGAAGAAGAAGAAGAAGAAGAAGAAGAAGAAGAAGAAGAAGAAGAAGAAGAAGAAGAAGAAGAAGAAGAAGAAGAAGAAGAAGAAGAAGAGGAGTTTGGATTTATATCCCCCCTTTCTCTCCGGTCGGAGACTCAAAGGGGCTTACAATCTCCTTTCCCTTCCCCCCTCACAACAAACACCCTGTGAGGTGGGTGGGGCTGAGAGAGCTCCAAAGAGCTGTGACTAGCCCAAGGTCACCCAGCTGGCGTGTGTGGGAGTGCACAGGCTAATCTGAATTCCCCAGATAAGCCTCCACAGCTCAGGCAGCAGAGCTGGGAATCAAACCCGGTTCCTCCAGATTAGATACATGAGCTCTTAACCTCCTACGCCACTGCTGCTCCTAGGTGTGGGGACCTGAGTTAAATCTAACAAATAAATAAATAAGTGAGATGTCTCAGTTGCGAGCGGAGTTGAAAAGATTAAACCCGCTCTCAAGAGAGAGGTTGCAATCACTCAAGAATATGCCGAGCGACTTCTTCAGTAAACAGAGGACAGCCTTGATCAGAGCAAAGAAAAGCAAAAAGGACCGTCACTGCTAGTTGGCTGCCGAGACTCAGCCTACATAAAGTTATAAATAAAATCTAGTTTTGAGCTATAATAAAACATGAAATAGACATCGATTGTTACTCTCCCTTCCCTCTTTGAATCTCTGATCTGAATTGTGGCTATGGCAGAGCCCTGAAGATAGTGGAAAGGTCTGCATGTATTCTGCTCCAGGCAGCCCAATCCAAAGGGGGGTGGGTAGCGTGGTGACAGAGGATGGTGCCATGGGACCCCTCCAAAAAGGCAGTAAGCAATTCAGGTGCCAGAGGGAGAAGGAGAAAAACTTCTGTCCTTCCAAGGGAGCCCATCACTGGGAATGACTTACAGCACTCTTTTGGCTGGCACAAGTCTGCATCATTAAAAGGGGCATTATTTATTTATTTATTTATTTATTTATTTATTTATTTATTTATTTATTTATTTATTTAGTTATTTATTTATTTCATTCCATTTTTAGACTGCCCTCCCCCGGAGGGTTCAGGGCGGTGTACATCAACATCATATAAATACAGATATAAAAACAATCTATAACAATATTAAATTCATAGAATTTAAACAATTTAAAACTTGCAGATGGCGACTTATCCCAACCCCATTCCCACCCATGGGAGACCAAGATGGTATGAGGGTCAGAAACTGGGCTGAAACTGTCAGAACATGTGTGAATGTTTAGTTGAGCCAAATCTAAATGACAGCTGGACCCTACTTCTAACAGGTGCCGTGTGCAGATTAGTACCGAGTGCACAGCTTGTACCGTGTGCAAACCTAATAAAGTGCGGGCACCTGATTGGTACCACTTTCGTATATAGTTAGCACAGACAGCAGTGTGATGTGTGCCTGAAAACACCTGTGGTCTGGCGAAGCACTTTGTTAGTAGATAGCAATAAAATAGAACTGCACTGGTGACTGTGTGTCTGTCCGTTCTTGTCTACGTTGCGTCCTACAAGGTGGTCTACTCCGAGTAAATCCGCTGCTTCAACAGAAACCGACTTCCAAAAATGCGTGGGAATGGCCCCTGCCCACCCCAACCTACTCTGGTGCAGAATCCTGTGGTGGGGAGGGCTGCTGGCACACATGACAACTTCCAGGCTTGGATGCTGTGCAGTTGCGCAGTGCCCTGGCACCAGCAGAATAGCCCGTCCACTGGCATATTTCGCCCTTACCCTGGTGGAGTGGGCGCTTGCATCAGCACAACCCTGTACAGCTTCCAAGGTTCCATTCACCGCCTTCTTTTTTGGGATTGTACTCTTAATATGTTTGAGATGCAGCAGAGCTTTTTGTTTGTTTATTTTACTATCTCCTCTATTCTCAAAGAGGTCATCAAGATTTTTATAGGGACTGAATTAAGACCATGCCATAATTTGCACAAAATATAACACTCAGTAACATTCACTCTTTTAAAAGAGTGACATTAATACACTTGAAAATATACAAATGAGAATATCTATCTATCTATCTATCTATCTATCTATCTATCTGTCTGTCTGTCTGTCTGTCTGTCTGTCTGTCTGTCTGTCTGTCTGTCTGTCTGTCTGTCTGTCTGTCTGTCTGTCTGTCACCTACCTACCTACCTACCTACCTACCTACCTACCTACCTACCTACCTACCTACCTACCTACCTACCTACCTACCTACCTACCTGAGAATATCTATCTATCTATCTATCTATCTATCTATCTATCTATCTATCTATCTATCTATCTATCTATCTATCTATCTATCTATCTATCTATCTATCTATCTATCTATCTATCTATCTATCTATCTATCTATCTATCTATCTATCTATCTATCTATCTATCTATCTCTAATCATCTGTTTAATACTAGGGTGGGTGTTATAAAATCAAGCAAATAACACAACACGCTCTTGACAGTAATGTTCTCTTCTTAACACTTCTGAATTTATCTCTCCTGTAATAAAGATTAAAGATGGCACTGAAGAGTCAACAATTTTAATTGCATTAGTGTACAAGTATAGAGCAAAAGCATTTATGGCTTAGTATCCTCGTTTGTCCTTATTTGGATTCCTGTCAATGCTTCTTAGAAAGATTTGAAGAAGAAAAGCAGTGAAACTCAGCATATTTGGGCAGGGACGTAGGTATAGATTTTTTATGGGGGGGATTCGGGGCAGGGCCACACCCCCACCCACCCCTGGGGCATGGACATGCCTCCCCAAGCCCCGCCCCCAGCCCCACTGCTTATAAAAATAGCTCTCCAATGCCAGGGACAGCAGACTCCCCTGCCCTCCCCTCCCCTGCCCCCTCACAAGCTGGGCTCCCAGCCAGCAGCCAGCAGTCTCTGCTGCCCTCCCCTCTGGGCAGAGGTGTAGCTAAGGAAAATGGAGCCTGGTTCAAAATCTGAGTTTTGCGCCCCCCCCCTCCCCTGGGCGGCCGCTGTGATGCTGGAATCCACCCCCAACAGCATCACTTTCAATGTTTAAACTAGGGACCTCACATTCTCCCTTTAAGTCCATGCCAAAGCAGGTGGATTTAAAAGGAGAATCTGGGGAAATTTGGGGGGTGCCTGCTGTCAGGGATGCAATTATTAAACTAGCAGCACCAAACTTTCTAGGTATCTTTAGAAGACTCTCCTGATGATACCTCCCAGGTTTGGTGAAGTTGGTTCGGGGGTTCCAAAGTTATGGACCCTCAAAGTGTAGCCCCCATCTTCTATTAGCTCCCATTGGAAACAATGGGGGATGGGGCACCCTTTTTGGGAGTCCATAACTTTGGACTCCCTGAACCAAATCTCACCAAACCTGGGTGGTATCATCAGGAGAGTCTCCTGAAAACCCCCTGAAATTTTGGTGTTGCTAGCCTAAATAATGCACCCCCTGCAGGCCAAAAACTGAAAAAACACTTTAAAAATAAAAAACCCACAAACGGGGGGGGGCGGAGTTTCGGACGTGTAATGGGGGGTTTGAACCCTTACCTACGTCCTTTTATTTGGGGTATCTTTTCTGTGGTGGGGTCAGCCTTGTTATGTAAAATTTTTAGAATACAACGTTGTTGGAAAACACTCTGAAGTCAGCAACTGGAATGGTTCATTTCCTATTGTGAAAGAGCAGCCCTATGACGGTGCAATAGGCTATTGTCAAGAGCTGAGTGTGACCAAAGAAACAATGCATGGGATACTGCTTGTGTGTTTTGTGGGTATAAAGTGCTCTCAAGTCACAGTTGACTCATGTCGACCCCAGCAAGGGACTTTTGAGGCAAGTATACCTGAGGCCTCCAGGTGAGGGCGGTATACAAGCCAAATAAATAAATAAATAAATAAATAAATAAATAAATAAATAAATAAATAAATAAATAAATAAATAAATAAATATGATGATGATGATGATGATGATGATGATGATGATGATGATGATGATGATGATGATGATGATGATGATGATGATGATGATAATAATAATTCTTTAACAGCTTGGATATCTGAGTTCTTCTCCATTGTATTTCCCTCACTTCTTTTAATGTAAGAATCTGCCTGACTGAAGGGTCAAATGATGGGATCCCCCTCCCCTCTCCCAGACTGATCTATTTGGTGGCTGATCGTGGAGTAGAGTGATTAAAAGAAGCATTGAAATCTAGGCACTGCAAAATCTAGTGTGGTGTAGTGGTTAGAGCATCATTCTAGGATCTAGGAGACCCAGACTGGAACCACTGTGTGATGCCATTGAAGCCTGCTAGGTGACCATGGGCCAGTCACATACTTTTAACCTAGCCTATCTCTCTCAGATGAAGGGGAGAATGTTATAAGACACTTGGGTTCCCCATTGGGGAGAAATGGGGGATTTATGTATGGTGAATGAGTAAATAAACTAGGCGGAGCAATAAGTACTAGAAAAGGGGCATTAGGAATTTCTCTCTCAGGCTGGCCCTAGACAAATCTGAAAGTGACTCTGACTGTTCTGTTGTGGAGCTTCTGTTGAACAACACAGATGTCATGCTCTTGGAAAAAGTAGCAAAAATTCTTTTACAAGTGGCAGAACTTTCTAAGTAATGTATACTGCTACATACAGTCTTCCTGTCTGCGTTTTGAATGTACTCTTGATTTGTATTTCAAAAACGTCTGGCAACGCTCTAGAACCTATTTTTAAATGCCAAATAAAGGTTGTTGTTGTTGTTGTTACTAGAAAAGGGAAGGTGCTACATCTATGGTACACCAAATTGGTCATTTCTTAATATTTCCTTTTGGCACTAAAAAGGTGCATAAAAGCAGACTGTAATAGTGAAAATAATCAAATTACTGTCCAGCTTGTATATTGAGTTGATAAAATGAATACAAACACAGTGGGGTGTTTTACTTTTGAAGCCTCCACTAGGTGTCATGTCTCTGAGGCATATGAAGTCAACTCAGCAATTTTTGGGTTACTTCAAGTAGTTGATATTGGACAGCTGCATTGGCATAATTTTATCGTCGTCGTCGTCGTCGTCGTCGTTATTATTATTATTATTATTATTATTATTATTATTATTATTATTATTATTATTATTATTATTATTATTATTATTATTATTATTATTATTATTAATTCGATTATATAAACCGCCCTACCCCCAAAGGGCTCAGGGTGGTGTACAACAAAAACAACAACAAACATAATTTAAAAAATCAAATAACCCCAGTTAAAAATACAAAACTTTAAAACTATAGCAGCAGCATCCTTCAATAAATAGTTAATAATTAATAATAAGGGGCATCTGGAATCACACCCCAGTGATCAAATCCTGGGAGTCGTCAAGCAAGCAAGATGTCTGTTGTGGAGAGAAAATTCCAGGTCACCTAATAATGTTCTTTTTATTTAGTATTGCTTATTAAATTATTTTTACCCTTTCTTTCCTCTTGGCTCAAGGTATCATCCCATAAAGAATTCAAAGCAATATATTTAATGGGCAAGCAGGTATTACAAATTATATAACTGATTATACACTTAGAGCTCTTTTTGTGATCAAGGCAAATGCTAAGAGTCTTATTTGTGTATGTGTGTATTCCCCCCAAAACCAGAGCTGTTATGATATGAGCAGACAGTACACCAATCCACACCTCATGATTTGCAGATTTGAAACTGTCAAACGCAACAGTGCTGTAGATCACAGATGTTTGGAGGGCACTTTGCCACTTATTACTAATACTTCAGGCTGTTTCCTAAAGACAACGGCATTTTCCGCATGGACCATATATCCTGGGATAAGAAGGTGAAATATTCTGGTTCTGCCATGACTTCTGCATGGCTTCCAGGTCTAACTAAGGCCCGCTCCACAAGATTTCCTTTATTCCGCAGCTTTCAAAAATCGATGAATTGGAGGTTCTTTTTTTAAAAAACCCGCAGTGATCCCACTCTTGTGCAAACACTAGTTTATTTTTCCCGCCTCACCACCTGCAGCCAATAAAAATGTTGGAAAAACGGAACAGTTCGCACATCCTCCAGGATCTTGCAAGCTTGCAACGGGTTGTTCCACTTTTGGCATGCCTTAATATAATATCTTAAAAGCGCACCTCGGCTGCCCCTTGCCCCTGGCCTTGTGGATCGGGCGTCACACTTTTATAATGTATTTTATAATGCTGTCTGATGCTGCTAGGTTTTAATAAATCTGTAAATTGTTTTAACTTATTTAATGTATTTTATGGTGTGTAATGTAATGGCCTATTGTGTATAATGTTGTTTTGGCCTTCTGTACACCGCCCAGAGCCCTTTGGGGGTGGGCGGTTTAAAATCCAAGAGATAGATAGATAGATAGATAGATAGATAGATAGATAGATAGATAGATAGATAGATAGATAGATAGATAGATAGAGATGGAGGGAGGGAGGGAGGGAGGGAGGGAGGGAGGGAGGGCGGACGGACGGACGGACGGACGGACGGACGGACGGACGGACGGACGGACGGACGGTCGCCCGCCTGGCCGCCGGGTCGGCTCGGTCGTCATCGGTCGGTCGTCAACGTCGGTCGGTCGGTCGGTCGGTCGGTCGGTCGGTCGGTCGGTCGGTCGGTCGGTCGGTCGGTCGGTCGGTCGGTCGGACGGACGGACGGACGGACGGACGGACGGACGGACGGACGGTCGGTCGGTCGGTCGGTCGGTCGGTCGGTCGGTCGGTCGGTCGGTCGGTCGGTCGGTCGGTCGGTCGGATTTGACGGACGGACGGATCTATCGTGGATGTGGACGGACGGACGGGATTTTAATGTGGACGGACGGCACGGTCGGCACTTTTATCGGACGGACGGACGGACGGACAGACAGACAGACAGACAGACAGACAGACAGATAGATAGATAGATAGATAGATAGATAGATAGATAGATAGATAGATGTGCAGCCAAGTTGGTGAGGAAAATGAAACTAAACGGGGGCTGTGCATAATCACCTGGAGTTCTTCCTCCCGGTCTGAATGTGCTGACTGGCTGCTGTGCCGAGGGAGAAATTGAGAAACGTACATCCCAGTATGTATGATCCCAGATTTCCCTGGGATATTATTTCTGTCTGGAAAACCACAATCATTGTATGATGATTCTGAAAAATGCAATTGATAATGTATCCTGATTAAAGTATGCTGCTGGTTTGCCAAGGGATAGTTCAAACTATGGTAATATGAGAAAGTAGAAGATAGTTTCTAGCAAAGATGAACTAAATGATAAACCCATTACGATGCTGCTGTAAAAGTAGCAACAAGCTAGTTTATTTTGGAAAAAAAGGAACTTTAGTTGTTGGGAAGATGGATAAATAACCAGAACTATGGTTAATGAGTGCATTAATATTTGCAAATGGGAATACATTTAATCAACTATATATCATCTGCAATTACTATGATCAGTGTGCAGGCATTATATATTAAGTAATTCGTTACATTCCAAACACACCGTTGAATTAACATGGTATCTTGATTTATTATTGCCATAATTGAATATTAGCATCAATGAATGCAAATGATTGCGAGGAGAAAGAAAACTGCAAACTTTGGAATAAACTGGTGAATTTTGAATGAAGAGTACGGGCTCGCATTGGTAGGGGAATAAATCATTTTGGCAACTGTTCCGATAAAATAAATTACAGTACCCATGAAAAAGAATGCGAAATAAACACATGCCAAAGCCCTAGTGTATATTCCCAAATCTGAATATTCCTAGTTAATTGCATGCACCCCACTCTACATACATATGTCCATCTTATGACCATCTCTGAGGAGAATGCACTATTTCTTGGACTTATTATACCAAGGAAAATAAATGCCATAGATTCGTTTGCAGATACCATTTTTAAAAAATCTGTGTTTGAAGGCGAGAGAGATCTATTCTTAGCACTTGATTACAAACAGGGACTTGCAAGGGACTGTCACAAAGAGAAAGTCTCATTTCTCCCAACTTCTCCTTGCTGCTACCACCATGCCCAGCTTGTCACACAATCCCTGCCTCTGGCTCTCCTTCAATTTTTTTACTCGTTATTTATTTATTATTATTCAGTGGGTCGGCTGCCCTTCCACTTGCAGGCTCAGGGTGCCTTCCAACAGTAACAGATACAATAAAATCATAAAACATTCTAATCTAAACAAAGCATTCATCTTCAATGGGTTAATAATAGATCAATGATACCCCATAAAATCTTTGTTTAGATCACATGTCAAGGAAGAGAATAAAATGGAAAAGGAAAATAAAGGAGGGGGAAGGGAACAGAGTGGGGATAGAGGGAAGCCCACTCGATGGACATAGTTGCTGCTTCAACCATAAGCAGAATGGCACTGCCTTGCAGGCCTTGTGATCAGAGGCATTCCTCCCATTGGGCAAAGTGGGCAGCTGCCCAGGGCGCCACCTTGTGGTGGGTGACAAAATTGCAGGATCGTTTGTGGGGGATTTTGTATTTTCAGTGTTTTTCTGTTTTTGGCCTGCAGGGGGTGTGGATTTTAGGCTAGCAGCACCACAATTTCAGGGATTTTTTGGAAGACTGTCCTGATGATACGACCAAGGTTTGGTGAAATTTGGTTTAGAGAGTCCAAAGTTATGGACTCCCAAAGAGAGTGCCCCCATTGTTTCCAATGGGAGCAAATAGGAGATGGGGGCTACACCTTTGAGGGTCCATAACTTTGTACTCTCTGAACAAAACTTCACCAACAAAACTCTGAAATTTTGGTGTTGCTATCTTTATAATTGCACCCCTGACAACAGGCACCCCCTAAATTTCCCCAGATTCTCTTTTTAAATCCACTCCCTTCCTGCCAATGCTTGTTTTCTTTCTTTTATTCTCTCAATGCCTAATAAAGGTTGTTGTTTTTGTTGTTGTTATTATTAAATCCACCCTGTTCGGCATGGATTTAAAGGGAGAATCTGAGGTCCCCAGTTTTAACACTGAAAGGGATGCTGTTTCAGGGTGGGGGAGAATCCACCCCCAAATAGCAGCACTTTCAATATTGTTTAAACTGGGGACTCCAGATTCTCCCTTTAAGGTGGATTTAAAAGGAGAATCTGGGCTCCCTAGTTTAAACACCATTAAAAATGATGCTGTTTGGGGGTGGATTCCAGCATCACTTGTTTAAACTAGGGAGCCCAGATTCTCCTTTTAAATCCACCTGAAAGGAAGAATCTGGGGTCCCCAGTCTAAATAACATTGAAAGTGATGCTGTTTCCCCCAATTGGGGGTGGGACTGGATACAACACCATAACATGTTTTCATAGCAGTAATAAAACATTTTGAAAGCATTTTGAAAATGTTTTCCAAAAACTATTTCTGCTGTGTGGCATGGCCCATTGCGGTGTTCAGACTTGTGAGTTGGGGCATGTTCTATAATGTGATGGTGACTTTGAAATGACCTGGTGGAAAAAAAATCATTGTTTGGTCACGGCGGGGGAGGGTGGTCGCCCATGGAGGGAGCATCAAACTCAGGTTTTTGCCCAGGGCTCCGGTTTCCCTAGGTATGCCTCTGCTTTTGATATTGTACCAAGTCTCGCAGGACCCCGGTCTCACTCAACAGAGTATTCCACCAGGTCAAGGCCGAAGCCAAGTAGGCCTTGGCCCAGGCTGAGGGCAGCTGGACTTGTTTTCAGGCCAGGGATGACCACTAAGATGTGATTACCTCAATGAAAAGCTCTCTGGGGAGCGTGTTGAGAGGGGTGGCCTCATTGGTATGATGGCCCAAAACTATTTAAGGCCTTAAAAGTGAGCATCAGAACCTTGAACCTGATTTGGTTCTTCTCTTTATTTACCTGCCTGCTGCCTGCTTTTGATTTCCTCCCCCCTCCACCTGCCTGTGTTCGCTTCCCATACCTGCTGTTCCCTCCCTGACCAACCTACCCTTCACTTTTGTGTCAATGGGAGGAGAATCAGGTGAGTATGGAGAGGCACGATGGAGCCAGCATAAGGAAGGGAGGTGGTAGAGGCAATATTACTGGTTCTTTTTGTCCAACATTGCATTTTTGCATCTAAATTCTCAGATTTCTATGCAGCAACTGTCAGGCTTAGATGCCTTTCAGAATGTTTTTGTTGGGTTTTATCCCCCAATCATTTGATTTTCATCAAATAATTATGTGTTTTTCTCCATCTGCCAAGCTCGAGATTCCTTCAGGTTTGCGGAAATAACTACTTTAGTTTAATGTGCTTTCCCCTGATGTATTGACTTGCCTGATACAATATCAAGTGTGCAAGCGGAAAACCTTCTTAGTAGTTTTGTCACTGGTGCAAAATCTTTTCAGGAGAAGATCTTCATAACCTCAGTAGTAAAACCAGCATCTTAAGAGGTTCAGGATCTTGAATGGATGGAATCTAATTAAGTCTTAATTACATCTTGGGAATGGGAATAAGTTCAGCAGAAGAGCGAACATCCAATAAACAGTTGTCTGTGTAGATATATAAAAACCAATATATACGTCCGAAAGATACAGTGGGAGAAGGTTCATGGATGAATATTTCCTTGTTACCTGGGAAATGGAAGTCACACATTTACTTTACTGTAATTCTACTTCTTTCCCACCCTACCTAGCCACAGGCTGGGCTCAGGGTGGCTCCCAACATAATAATAAAATACACTATTCATCACACAGTATACATAAGTATCTGCACAGAGGATTATCGGCTGCCCTCTCCCCTGCTTGGAAGAACTCTATAATTCCCGAAGCCTAAAGAAAGCCCAAAATATTCTGAGAGACCCGTCTCATCCAGCACACTCTCTTTTTGAACTGTTACCATCTGGCAGACGATACAGGTCTATCAAAACTAGGACAAAGAGGCTTAGAGACAGCTTCTACTCTAGAGCTGTGGCTATGCTGAACTCCGTGGCTTCGTGTGGATGTGTTTGGGGCTGTGTAGGGATGGGTGGAGGAAGGGGGAAGTGAGGATGGGGTATGTATGAGTCTGAAATGGTGTGCATCGAGGAATGCTGCTGTAAATTTCGTTGTGCGTGCACAATGACAATAAAATGCTTATGCTTATAACCAATAGTATAATCAGCTTTAAAAAACACCTAAAATACTTAGCCTATTAGGAAACTGTGGAAATACCTTGCTCAGGGAGAGAAGTTCGGAAACAGCAGCTTCGCACCACTCGGGGGTTGCAAGGCTGCCGCTGTTGCGATGCAGTGGCGGCGGCCGTGCGAACCCCTCCCCAGGGACGCTGTTTTTAGCGTCCCTGGGACGCTGTATTCTTTTCTCCCTAACGCGCTAGCTTTCTAAATCATTCAGTACGCTTAAGTAGCGTAGTCCCACTCTACTGTGCTGTGTAGTATTTCAGAATTGCCCTGACCTGGATGGCTCAAGCTGGCCCTATCACATTAGATCTGAGAAGTTAAGTTGGGTCTGCCCTGGTGAGTATTCTGTGGGAGACCACCAAGGAAGCCCAGGGAAGCTATGCTGAGGCAGGCAATGGCAACCCACCTCTGTTCATTTCTTGTTTTGGAAACTGTGTGGGGTCACCAGAAATGGGCTGCAACTTGATGGCACTTTCCACCAGCATTGCTGTATTGATGTAGATATCCTGAGGGCTTCAAAAGGCTACAAGCTTAAGCTTGTGGCAAATCAACATTGCAGCAAACACCAAAAGGCACAATATGCCATTCTGGACATTACTTTTCTGATCGCTCACTACATTTGTTTGATATTGAAAAAGTGAAAGCATGATATGTCAGCACATATGTCCAATTCAGGTATTAACCATATGTAGGTTTCCAGAATAGTTTCTGATGCAGTGGTGGGATCCAAAAATTTTAGTAACAGGTTCCCATGGTGGTGGGATTCAAACAGTGGCATAGCACCAATGGGGCTGGGGGGGCACGATGGGGGCGTGACCAGGCATTCCAGGGGTGGGGCATTGCTGGGCGGGGCTGTGGCAAGGATATAGCCGCTGCGCCAGTCCTTGGGCGGGAAACGAATGCACGCAGGCGCAGGCTGCCATGCACGCCTGTGCACCTCCTGCTAGACTGCTTCAAGTTCTGCGCGATACTGCTGAGGAGTGGAGGAGGGGCATAACTAAGGCAAAAATCACATGGCAAAATCACCAATTAGTAACCCCCTCTCGGCACACACGAATAATTAGTAACCTACTCTCGGGAACCTGTGAGAACCTGCTGGATCCCACCTCTGAAATCTGATCTTCTGGGAAGCAGAAATAGACAGTCACACAGGTGTTTGTTCTGCTCATAGGTGAGGGGGGGAATCTTCCTGCAGCACTTGAGAGATTTCATTATCCCAGAGAACTTCTATTGTGAAGAATTGGGTGCGTTTAAAATGTCCCTTCACAATGCTGCAGACTGCTTAGCACTCTTCTGTCACTGCCCGCTGCCACGGACTGTTTATTTGCAAAACATTTCCATGGTTAATAATGGCATAACTAGCAATTAAAAGACCTTCCTTGCTGCAAGGATGCCAGGCTGCACAAGAGAAGATGGCATTTTAATAGGTAACTTGGAGTAACTTGACATTTACTAAAAGTCAAGTTCTTTTTTAAACCAACTTGAAAATAATGGCAGTCACAATTCTTGAGTAAATGGAACGGAGAGCAAGAAAACAGACTTGCCAACTTTTACTGGAGACCTTTTCCGACGGATCAAAATAATGCACTGCCGTTCCGATTACATATTTGTCACCATTAAAATTTAAAAGTCTCTTCATTGAAAGGTGCTCAGCCATCACAACAGATTTTTCCCTAGCACGCAGCAGGTAGCTTCTCAGCAATGCAATCATTGTGGAGGAAATGGACGTTAAGTTTTTAATGGTATCCACTGTCCGGTTCCGTCAGTCGCTGTACAAGCAGCAAATGTGGATAAACAGGAGGAAAGAAAACAGCATCGGGGCTGTGTCATATCATTGGGACTGTGTCATATCATTGGGTGCCAATATATTGGCATAGCATAACAATACTTAATAAAGCAACCAGTCCAGGAGTGGGGATAGAGCTGTTTGACAACTTAATTACCCAATTGACAAATTCTTTGATAAGCAAAGACCATCCCAGAGGAGATACAAGAAGTTCAAGATGCAGATGCAGAAGCAAGCCTTTATTGGCATAGACAACAGTGCAACAGTAATAAAAAACAGATTAAAAAGCATATACAATACAGGTCAAAGGAAATCTACTGGCGTTCAGTAATTTCCAGGAGAAAGTCTGCCACTATCACACAGAGAGAAGGATCAGGGTTGTCCAACAAGTAGTGCAATCCAACAACCGTGAGGATGGGGCAAATGTAAAGGAGTAAGATTCACATACACTCTGATCTGAGTTCCCTTTGAATCTGAGATGCAGCGTAGTAATTGGTGGGGGGGGGGGGGGGTGGGGGGGGGGGGGGGTGGGGGGGGGGGGGGGTGGGGGGGGGGGGGGGTGGGGGGGGGGGGGGGTGGGGGGGGGGGGGGGTGGGGGGGGGGGGGGGTGGGGGGGGGGGGGGGTGGGGGGGGGGGGGGGTGGGGGGGGGGGGGGGTGGGGGGGGGGGGGGGTGGGGGGGGGGGGGGGTGGGGGGGGGGGGGGGTGGGGGGGGGGGGGGGTGGGGGGGGGGGGGGGTGGGGGGGGGGGGGGGTGGGGGGGGGGGGGGGTGGGGGGGGGGGGGGGTGGGGGGGGGGGGGGGTGGGGGGGGGGGGGGGTGGGGGGGGGGGGGGGTGGGGGGGGGGGGGGGTGGGGGGGGGGGGGGGTGGGGGGGGGGGGGGGTGGGGGGGGGGGGGGGTGGGGGGGGGGGGGGGTGGGGGGGGGGGGGGGTGGGGGGGGGGGGGGGTGGGGGGGGGGGGGGGTGGGGGGGGGGGGGGGTGGGGGGGGGGGGGGGTGGGGGGGGGGGGGGGTGGGGGGGGGGGGGGGTGGGGGGGGGGGGGGGTGGGGGGGGGGGGGGGTGGGGGGGGGGGGGGGTGGGGGGGGGGGGGGGTGGGGGGGGGGGGGGGTGGGGGGGGGGGGGGGTGGGGGGGGGGGGGGGTGGGGGGGGGGGGGGGTGGGGGGGGGGGGGGGTGGGGGGGGGGGGGGGTGGGGGGGGGGGGGGGTGGGGGGGGGGGGGGGTGGGGGGGGGGGGGGGTGGGGGGGGGGGGGGGTGGGGGGGGGGGGGGGTGGGGGGGGGGGGGGGTGGGGGGGGGGGGGGGTGGGGGGGGGGGGGGGTGGGGGGGGGGGGGGGTGGGGGGGGGGGGGGGTGGGGGGGGGGGGGGGTGGGGGGGGGGGGGGGTGGGGGGGGGGGGGGGTGGGGGGGGGGGGGGGTGGGGGGGGGGGGGGGTGGGGGGGGGGGGGGGTGGGGGGGGGGGGGGGTGGGGGGGGGGGGGGGTGGGGGGGGGGGGGGGTGGGGGGGGGGGGGGGTGGGGGGGGGGGGGGGTGGGGGGGGGGGGGGGTGGGGGGGGGGGGGGGTGGGGGGGGGGGGGGGTGGGGGGGGGGGGGGGTGGGGGGGGGGGGGGGTGGGGGGGGGGGGGGGTGGGGGGGGGGGGGGGTGGGGGGGGGGGGGGGTGGGGGGGGGGGGGGGTGGGGGGGGGGGGGGGTGGGGGGGGGGGGGGGTGGGGGGGGGGGGGGGTGGGGGGGGGGGGGGGTGGGGGGGGGGGGGGGTGGGGGGGGGGGGGGGTGGGGGGGGGGGGGGGTGGGGGGGGGGGGGGGTGGGGGGGGGGGGGGGTGGGGGGGGGGGGGGGTGGGGGGGGGGGGGGGTGGGGGGGGGGGGGGGTGGGGGGGGGGGGGGGTGGGGGGGGGGGGGGGTGGGGGGGGGGGGGGGTGGGGGGGGGGGGGGGTGGGGGGGGGGGGGGGTGGGGGGGGGGGGGGGTGGGGGGGGGGGGGGGTGGGGGGGGGGGGGGGTGGGGGGGGGGGGGGGTGGGGGGGGGGGGGGGTGGGGGGGGGGGGGGGTGGGGGGGGGGGGGGGTGGGGGGGGGGGGGGGTGGGGGGGGGGGGGGGTGGGGGGGGGGGGGGGTGGGGGGGGGGGGGGGTGGGGGGGGGGGGGGGTGGGGGGGGGGGGGGGTGGGGGGGGGGGGGGGTGGGGGGGGGGGGGGGTGGGGGGGGGGGGGGGTGGGGGGGGGGGGGGGTGGGGGGGGGGGGGGGTGGGGGGGGGGGGGGGTGGGGGGGGGGGGGGGTGGGGGGGGGGGGGGGTGGGGGGGGGGGGGGGTGGGGGGGGGGGGGGGTGGGGGGGGGGGGGGGTGGGGGGGGGGGGGGGTGGGGGGGGGGGGGGGTGGGGGGGGGGGGGGGTGGGGGGGGGGGGGGGTGGGGGGGGGGGGGGGTGGGGGGGGGGGGGGGTGGGGGGGGGGGGGGGTGGGGGGGGGGGGGGGTGGGGGGGGGGGGGGGTGGGGGGGGGGGGGGGTGGGGGGGGGGGGGGGTGGGGGGGGGGGGGGGTGGGGGGGGGGGGGGGTGGGGGGGGGGGGGGGTGGGGGGGGGGGGGGGTGGGGGGGGGGGGGGGTGGGGGGGGGGGGGGGTGGGGGGGGGGGGGGGTGGGGGGGGGGGGGGGTGGGGGGGGGGGGGGGTGGGGGGGGGGGGGGGTGGGGGGGGGGGGGGGTGGGGGGGGGGGGGGGTGGGGGGGGGGGGGGGTGGGGGGGGGGGGGGGTGGGGGGGGGGGGGGGTGGGGGGGGGGGGGGGTGGGGGGGGGGGGGGGTGGGGGGGGGGGGGGGTGGGGGGGGGGGGGGGTGGGGGGGGGGGGGGGTGGGGGGGGGGGGGGGTGGGGGGGGGGGGGGGTGGGGGGGGGGGGGGGTGGGGGGGGGGGGGGGTGGGGGGGGGGGGGGGTGGGGGGGGGGGGGGGTGGGGGGGGGGGGGGGTGGGGGGGGGGGGGGGTGGGGGGGGGGGGGGGTGGGGGGGGGGGGGGGTGGGGGGGGGGGGGGGTGGGGGGGGGGGGGGGTGGGGGGGGGGGGGGGTGGGGGGGGGGGGGGGTGGGGGGGGGGGGGGGTGGGGGGGGGGGGGGGTGGGGGGGGGGGGGGGTGGGGGGGGGGGGGGGTGGGGGGGGGGGGGGGTGGGGGGGGGGGGGGGTGGGGGGGGGGGGGGGTGGGGGGGGGGGGGGGTGGGGGGGGGGGGGGGTGGGGGGGGGGGGGGGTGGGGGGGGGGGGGGGTGGGGGGGGGGGGGGGTGGGGGGGGGGGGGGGTGGGGGGGGGGGGGGGTGGGGGGGGGGGGGGGTGGGGGGGGGGGGGGGTGGGGGGGGGGGGGGGTGGGGGGGGGGGGGGGTGGGGGGGGGGGGGGGTGGGGGGGGGGGGGGGTGGGGGGGGGGGGGGGTGGGGGGGGGGGGGGGTGGGGGGGGGGGGGGGTGGGGGGGGGGGGGGGTGGGGGGGGGGGGGGGTGGGGGGGGGGGGGGGTGGGGGGGGGGGGGGGTGGGGGGGGGGGGGGGTGGGGGGGGGGGGGGGTGGGGGGGGGGGGGGGTGGGGGGGGGGGGGGGTGGGGGGGGGGGGGGGTGGGGGGGGGGGGGGGTGGGGGGGGGGGGGGGTGGGGGGGGGGGGGGGTGGGGGGGGGGGGGGGTGGGGGGGGGGGGGGGTGGGGGGGGGGGGGGGTGGGGGGGGGGGGGGGTGGGGGGGGGGGGGGGTGGGGGGGGGGGGGGGTGGGGGGGGGGGGGGGTGGGGGGGGGGGGGGGTGGGGGGGGGGGGGGGTGGGGGGGGGGGGGGGTGGGGGGGGGGGGGGGTGGGGGGGGGGGGGGGTGGGGGGGGGGGGGGGTGGGGGGGGGGGGGGGTGGGGGGGGGGGGGGGTGGGGGGGGGGGGGGGTGGGGGGGGGGGGGGGTGGGGGGGGGGGGGGGTGGGGGGGGGGGGGGGTGGGGGGGGGGGGGGGTGGGGGGGGGGGGGGGTGGGGGGGGGGGGGGGTGGGGGGGGGGGGGGGTGGGGGGGGGGGGGGGTGGGGGGGGGGGGGGGTGGGGGGGGGGGGGGGTGGGGGGGGGGGGGGGTGGGGGGGGGGGGGGGTGGGGGGGGGGGGGGGTGGGGGGGGGGGGGGGTGGGGGGGGGGGGGGGTGGGGGGGGGGGGGGGTGGGGGGGGGGGGGGGTGGGGGGGGGGGGGGGTGGGGGGGGGGGGGGGTGGGGGGGGGGGGGGGTGGGGGGGGGGGGGGGTGGGGGGGGGGGGGGGTGGGGGGGGGGGGGGGTGGGGGGGGGGGGGGGTGGGGGGGGGGGGGGGTGGGGGGGGGGGGGGGTGGGGGGGGGGGGGGGTGGGGGGGGGGGGGGGTGGGGGGGGGGGGGGGTGGGGGGGGGGGGGGGTGGGGGGGGGGGGGGGTGGGGGGGGGGGGGGGTGGGGGGGGGGGGGGGTGGGGGGGGGGGGGGGTGGGGGGGGGGGGGGGTGGGGGGGGGGGGGGGTGGGGGGGGGGGGGGGTGGGGGGGGGGGGGGGTGGGGGGGGGGGGGGGTGGGGGGGGGGGGGGGTGGGGGGGGGGGGGGGTGGGGGGGGGGGGGGGTGGGGGGGGGGGGGGGTGGGGGGGGGGGGGGGTGGGGGGGGGGGGGGGTGGGGGGGGGGGGGGGTGGGGGGGGGGGGGGGTGGGGGGGGGGGGGGGTGGGGGGGGGGGGGGGTGGGGGGGGGGGGGGGTGGGGGGGGGGGGGGGTGGGGGGGGGGGGGGGTGGGGGGGGGGGGGGGTGGGGGGGGGGGGGGGTGGGGGGGGGGGGGGGTGGGGGGGGGGGGGGGTGGGGGGGGGGGGGGGTGGGGGGGGGGGGGGGTGGGGGGGGGGGGGGGTGGGGGGGGGGGGGGGTGGGGGGGGGGGGGGGTGGGGGGGGGGGGGGGTGGGGGGGGGGGGGGGTGGGGGGGGGGGGGGGTGGGGGGGGGGGGGGGTGGGGGGGGGGGGGGGTGGGGGGGGGGGGGGGTGGGGGGGGGGGGGGGTGGGGGGGGGGGGGGGTGGGGGGGGGGGGGGGTGGGGGGGGGGGGGGGTGGGGGGGGGGGGGGGTGGGGGGGGGGGGGGGTGGGGGGGGGGGGGGGTGGGGGGGGGGGGGGGTGGGGGGGGGGGGGGGTGGGGGGGGGGGGGGGTGGGGGGGGGGGGGGGTGGGGGGGGGGGGGGGTGGGGGGGGGGGGGGGTGGGGGGGGGGGGGGGTGGGGGGGGGGGGGGGTGGGGGGGGGGGGGGGTGGGGGGGGGGGGGGGTGGGGGGGGGGGGGGGTGGGGGGGGGGGGGGGTGGGGGGGGGGGGGGGTGGGGGGGGGGGGGGGTGGGGGGGGGGGGGGGTGGGGGGGGGGGGGGGTGGGGGGGGGGGGGGGTGGGGGGGGGGGGGGGTGGGGGGGGGGGGGGGTGGGGGGGGGGGGGGGTGGGGGGGGGGGGGGGTGGGGGGGGGGGGGGGTGGGGGGGGGGGGGGGTGGGGGGGGGGGGGGGTGGGGGGGGGGGGGGGTGGGGGGGGGGGGGGGTGGGGGGGGGGGGGGGTGGGGGGGGGGGGGGGTGGGGGGGGGGGGGGGTGGGGGGGGGGGGGGGTGGGGGGGGGGGGGGGTGGGGGGGGGGGGGGGTGGGGGGGGGGGGGGGTGGGGGGGGGGGGGGGTGGGGGGGGGGGGGGGTGGGGGGGGGGGGGGGTGGGGGGGGGGGGGGGTGGGGGGGGGGGGGGGTGGGGGGGGGGGGGGGTGGGGGGGGGGGGGGGTGGGGGGGGGGGGGGGTGGGGGGGGGGGGGGGTGGGGGGGGGGGGGGGTGGGGGGGGGGGGGGGTGGGGGGGGGGGGGGGTGGGGGGGGGGGGGGGTGGGGGGGGGGGGGGGTGGGGGGGGGGGGGGGTGGGGGGGGGGGGGGGTGGGGGGGGGGGGGGGTGGGGGGGGGGGGGGGTGGGGGGGGGGGGGGGTGGGGGGGGGGGGGGGTGGGGGGGGGGGGGGGTGGGGGGGGGGGGGGGTGGGGGGGGGGGGGGGTGGGGGGGGGGGGGGGTGGGGGGGGGGGGGGGTGGGGGGGGGGGGGGGTGGGGGGGGGGGGGGGTGGGGGGGGGGGGGGGTGGGGGGGGGGGGGGGTGGGGGGGGGGGGGGGTGGGGGGGGGGGGGGGTGGGGGGGGGGGGGGGTGGGGGGGGGGGGGGGTGGGGGGGGGGGGGGGTGGGGGGGGGGGGGGGTGGGGGGGGGGGGGGGTGGGGGGGGGGGGGGGTGGGGGGGGGGGGGGGTGGGGGGGGGGGGGGGTGGGGGGGGGGGGGGGTGGGGGGGGGGGGGGGTGGGGGGGGGGGGGGGTGGGGGGGGGGGGGGGTGGGGGGGGGGGGGGGTGGGGGGGGGGGGGGGTGGGGGGGGGGGGGGGTGGGGGGGGGGGGGGGTGGGGGGGGGGGGGGGTGGGGGGGGGGGGGGGTGGGGGGGGGGGGGGGTGGGGGGGGGGGGGGGTGGGGGGGGGGGGGGGTGGGGGGGGGGGGGGGTGGGGGGGGGGGGGGGTGGGGGGGGGGGGGGGTGGGGGGGGGGGGGGGTGGGGGGGGGGGGGGGTGGGGGGGGGGGGGGGTGGGGGGGGGGGGGGGTGGGGGGGGGGGGGGGTGGGGGGGGGGGGGGGTGGGGGGGGGGGGGGGTGGGGGGGGGGGGGGGTGGGGGGGGGGGGGGGTGGGGGGGGGGGGGGGTGGGGGGGGGGGGGGGTGGGGGGGGGGGGGGGTGGGGGGGGGGGGGGGTGGGGGGGGGGGGGGGTGGGGGGGGGGGGGGGTGGGGGGGGGGGGGGGTGGGGGGGGGGGGGGGTGGGGGGGGGGGGGGGTGGGGGGGGGGGGGGGTGGGGGGGGGGGGGGGTGGGGGGGGGGGGGGGTGGGGGGGGGGGGGGGTGGGGGGGGGGGGGGGTGGGGGGGGGGGGGGGTGGGGGGGGGGGGGGGTGGGGGGGGGGGGGGGTGGGGGGGGGGGGGGGTGGGGGGGGGGGGGGGTGGGGGGGGGGGGGGGTGGGGGGGGGGGGGGGTGGGGGGGGGGGGGGGTGGGGGGGGGGGGGGGTGGGGGGGGGGGGGGGTGGGGGGGGGGGGGGGTGGGGGGGGGGGGGGGTGGGGGGGGGGGGGGGTGGGGGGGGGGGGGGGTGGGGGGGGGGGGGGGTGGGGGGGGGGGGGGGTGGGGGGGGGGGGGGGTGGGGGGGGGGGGGGGTGGGGGGGGGGGGGGGTGGGGGGGGGGGGGGGTGGGGGGGGGGGGGGGTGGGGGGGGGGGGGGGTGGGGGGGGGGGGGGGTGGGGGGGGGGGGGGGTGGGGGGGGGGGGGGGTGGGGGGGGGGGGGGGTGGGGGGGGGGGGGGGTGGGGGGGGGGGGGGGTGGGGGGGGGGGGGGGTGGGGGGGGGGGGGGGTGGGGGGGGGGGGGGGTGGGGGGGGGGGGGGGTGGGGGGGGGGGGGGGTGGGGGGGGGGGGGGGTGGGGGGGGGGGGGGGTGGGGGGGGGGGGGGGTGGGGGGGGGGGGGGGTGGGGGGGGGGGGGGGTGGGGGGGGGGGGGGGTGGGGGGGGGGGGGGGTGGGGGGGGGGGGGGGTGGGGGGGGGGGGGGGTGGGGGGGGGGGGGGGTGGGGGGGGGGGGGGGTGGGGGGGGGGGGGGGTGGGGGGGGGGGGGGGTGGGGGGGGGGGGGGGTGGGGGGGGGGGGGGGTGGGGGGGGGGGGGGGTGGGGGGGGGGGGGGGTGGGGGGGGGGGGGGGTGGGGGGGGGGGGGGGTGGGGGGGGGGGGGGGTGGGGGGGGGGGGGGGTGGGGGGGGGGGGGGGTGGGGGGGGGGGGGGGTGGGGGGGGGGGGGGGTGGGGGGGGGGGGGGGTGGGGGGGGGGGGGGGTGGGGGGGGGGGGGGGTGGGGGGGGGGGGGGGTGGGGGGGGGGGGGGGTGGGGGGGGGGGGGGGTGGGGGGGGGGGGGGGTGGGGGGGGGGGGGGGTGGGGGGGGGGGGGGGTGGGGGGGGGGGGGGGTGGGGGGGGGGGGGGGTGGGGGGGGGGGGGGGTGGGGGGGGGGGGGGGTGGGGGGGGGGGGGGGTGGGGGGGGGGGGGGGTGGGGGGGGGGGGGGGTGGGGGGGGGGGGGGGTGGGGGGGGGGGGGGGTGGGGGGGGGGGGGGGTGGGGGGGGGGGGGGGTGGGGGGGGGGGGGGGTGGGGGGGGGGGGGGGTGGGGGGGGGGGGGGGTGGGGGGGGGGGGGGGTGGGGGGGGGGGGGGGTGGGGGGGGGGGGGGGTGGGGGGGGGGGGGGGTGGGGGGGGGGGGGGGTGGGGGGGGGGGGGGGTGGGGGGGGGGGGGGGTGGGGGGGGGGGGGGGTGGGGGGGGGGGGGGGTGGGGGGGGGGGGGGGTGGGGGGGGGGGGGGGTGGGGGGGGGGGGGGGTGGGGGGGGGGGGGGGTGGGGGGGGGGGGGGGTGGGGGGGGGGGGGGGTGGGGGGGGGGGGGGGTGGGGGGGGGGGGGGGTGGGGGGGGGGGGGGGTGGGGGGGGGGGGGGGTGGGGGGGGGGGGGGGTGGGGGGGGGGGGGGGTGGGGGGGGGGGGGGGTGGGGGGGGGGGGGGGTGGGGGGGGGGGGGGGTGGGGGGGGGGGGGGGTGGGGGGGGGGGGGGGTGGGGGGGGGGGGGGGTGGGGGGGGGGGGGGGTGGGGGGGGGGGGGGGTGGGGGGGGGGGGGGGTGGGGGGGGGGGGGGGTGGGGGGGGGGGGGGGTGGGGGGGGGGGGGGGTGGGGGGGGGGGGGGGTGGGGGGGGGGGGGGGTGGGGGGGGGGGGGGGTGGGGGGGGGGGGGGGTGGGGGGGGGGGGGGGTGGGGGGGGGGGGGGGTGGGGGGGGGGGGGGGTGGGGGGGGGGGGGGGTGGGGGGGGGGGGGGGTGGGGGGGGGGGGGGGTGGGGGGGGGGGGGGGTGGGGGGGGGGGGGGGTGGGGGGGGGGGGGGGTGGGGGGGGGGGGGGGTGGGGGGGGGGGGGGGTGGGGGGGGGGGGGGGTGGGGGGGGGGGGGGGTGGGGGGGGGGGGGGGTGGGGGGGGGGGGGGGTGGGGGGGGGGGGGGGTGGGGGGGGGGGGGGGTGGGGGGGGGGGGGGGTGGGGGGGGGGGGGGGTGGGGGGGGGGGGGGGTGGGGGGGGGGGGGGGTGGGGGGGGGGGGGGGTGGGGGGGGGGGGGGGTGGGGGGGGGGGGGGGTGGGGGGGGGGGGGGGTGGGGGGGGGGGGGGGTGGGGGGGGGGGGGGGTGGGGGGGGGGGGGGGTGGGGGGGGGGGGGGGTGGGGGGGGGGGGGGGTGGGGGGGGGGGGGGGTGGGGGGGGGGGGGGGTGGGGGGGGGGGGGGGTGGGGGGGGGGGGGGGTGGGGGGGGGGGGGGGTGGGGGGGGGGGGGGGTGGGGGGGGGGGGGGGTGGGGGGGGGGGGGGGTGGGGGGGGGGGGGGGTGGGGGGGGGGGGGGGTGGGGGGGGGGGGGGGTGGGGGGGGGGGGGGGTGGGGGGGGGGGGGGGTGGGGGGGGGGGGGGGTGGGGGGGGGGGGGGGTGGGGGGGGGGGGGGGTGGGGGGGGGGGGGGGTGGGGGGGGGGGGGGGTGGGGGGGGGGGGGGGTGGGGGGGGGGGGGGGTGGGGGGGGGGGGGGGTGGGGGGGGGGGGGGGTGGGGGGGGGGGGGGGTGGGGGGGGGGGGGGGTGGGGGGGGGGGGGGGTGGGGGGGGGGGGGGGTGGGGGGGGGGGGGGGTGGGGGGGGGGGGGGGTGGGGGGGGGGGGGGGTGGGGGGGGGGGGGGGTGGGGGGGGGGGGGGGTGGGGGGGGGGGGGGGTGGGGGGGGGGGGGGGTGGGGGGGGGGGGGGGTGGGGGGGGGGGGGGGTGGGGGGGGGGGGGGGTGGGGGGGGGGGGGGGTGGGGGGGGGGGGGGGTGGGGGGGGGGGGGGGTGGGGGGGGGGGGGGGTGGGGGGGGGGGGGGGTGGGGGGGGGGGGGGGTGGGGGGGGGGGGGGGTGGGGGGGGGGGGGGGTGGGGGGGGGGGGGGGTGGGGGGGGGGGGGGGTGGGGGGGGGGGGGGGTGGGGGGGGGGGGGGGTGGGGGGGGGGGGGGGTGGGGGGGGGGGGGGGTGGGGGGGGGGGGGGGTGGGGGGGGGGGGGGGTGGGGGGGGGGGGGGGTGGGGGGGGGGGGGGGTGGGGGGGGGGGGGGGTGGGGGGGGGGGGGGGTGGGGGGGGGGGGGGGTGGGGGGGGGGGGGGGTGGGGGGGGGGGGGGGTGGGGGGGGGGGGGGGTGGGGGGGGGGGGGGGTGGGGGGGGGGGGGGGTGGGGGGGGGGGGGGGTGGGGGGGGGGGGGGGTGGGGGGGGGGGGGGGTGGGGGGGGGGGGGGGTGGGGGGGGGGGGGGGTGGGGGGGGGGGGGGGTGGGGGGGGGGGGGGGTGGGGGGGGGGGGGGGTGGGGGGGGGGGGGGGTGGGGGGGGGGGGGGGTGGGGGGGGGGGGGGGTGGGGGGGGGGGGGGGTGGGGGGGGGGGGGGGTGGGGGGGGGGGGGGGTGGGGGGGGGGGGGGGTGGGGGGGGGGGGGGGTGGGGGGGGGGGGGGGTGGGGGGGGGGGGGGGTGGGGGGGGGGGGGGGTGGGGGGGGGGGGGGGTGGGGGGGGGGGGGGGTGGGGGGGGGGGGGGGTGGGGGGGGGGGGGGGTGGGGGGGGGGGGGGGTGGGGGGGGGGGGGGGTGGGGGGGGGGGGGGGTGGGGGGGGGGGGGGGTGGGGGGGGGGGGGGGTGGGGGGGGGGGGGGGTGGGGGGGGGGGGGGGTGGGGGGGGGGGGGGGTGGGGGGGGGGGGGGGTGGGGGGGGGGGGGGGTGGGGGGGGGGGGGGGTGGGGGGGGGGGGGGGTGGGGGGGGGGGGGGGTGGGGGGGGGGGGGGGTGGGGGGGGGGGGGGGTGGGGGGGGGGGGGGGTGGGGGGGGGGGGGGGTGGGGGGGGGGGGGGGTGGGGGGGGGGGGGGGTGGGGGGGGGGGGGGGTGGGGGGGGGGGGGGGTGGGGGGGGGGGGGGGTGGGGGGGGGGGGGGGTGGGGGGGGGGGGGGGTGGGGGGGGGGGGGGGTGGGGGGGGGGGGGGGTGGGGGGGGGGGGGGGTGGGGGGGGGGGGGGGTGGGGGGGGGGGGGGGTGGGGGGGGGGGGGGGTGGGGGGGGGGGGGGGTGGGGGGGGGGGGGGGTGGGGGGGGGGGGGGGTGGGGGGGGGGGGGGGTGGGGGGGGGGGGGGGTGGGGGGGGGGGGGGGTGGGGGGGGGGGGGGGTGGGGGGGGGGGGGGGTGGGGGGGGGGGGGGGTGGGGGGGGGGGGGGGTGGGGGGGGGGGGGGGTGGGGGGGGGGGGGGGTGGGGGGGGGGGGGGGTGGGGGGGGGGGGGGGTGGGGGGGGGGGGGGGTGGGGGGGGGGGGGGGTGGGGGGGGGGGGGGGTGGGGGGGGGGGGGGGTGGGGGGGGGGGGGGGTGGGGGGGGGGGGGGGTGGGGGGGGGGGGGGGTGGGGGGGGGGGGGGGTGGGGGGGGGGGGGGGTGGGGGGGGGGGGGGGTGGGGGGGGGGGGGGGTGGGGGGGGGGGGGGGTGGGGGGGGGGGGGGGTGGGGGGGGGGGGGGGTGGGGGGGGGGGGGGGTGGGGGGGGGGGGGGGTGGGGGGGGGGGGGGGTGGGGGGGGGGGGGGGTGGGGGGGGGGGGGGGTGGGGGGGGGGGGGGGTGGGGGGGGGGGGGGGTGGGGGGGGGGGGGGGTGGGGGGGGGGGGGGGTGGGGGGGGGGGGGGGTGGGGGGGGGGGGGGGTGGGGGGGGGGGGGGGTGGGGGGGGGGGGGGGTGGGGGGGGGGGGGGGTGGGGGGGGGGGGGGGTGGGGGGGGGGGGGGGTGGGGGGGGGGGGGGGTGGGGGGGGGGGGGGGTGGGGGGGGGGGGGGGTGGGGGGGGGGGGGGGTGGGGGGGGGGGGGGGTGGGGGGGGGGGGGGGTGGGGGGGGGGGGGGGTGGGGGGGGGGGGGGGTGGGGGGGGGGGGGGGTGGGGGGGGGGGGGGGTGGGGGGGGGGGGGGGTGGGGGGGGGGGGGGGTGGGGGGGGGGGGGGGTGGGGGGGGGGGGGGGTGGGGGGGGGGGGGGGTGGGGGGGGGGGGGGGTGGGGGGGGGGGGGGGTGGGGGGGGGGGGGGGTGGGGGGGGGGGGGGGTGGGGGGGGGGGGGGGTGGGGGGGGGGGGGGGTGGGGGGGGGGGGGGGTGGGGGGGGGGGGGGGTGGGGGGGGGGGGGGGTGGGGGGGGGGGGGGGTGGGGGGGGGGGGGGGTGGGGGGGGGGGGGGGTGGGGGGGGGGGGGGGTGGGGGGGGGGGGGGGTGGGGGGGGGGGGGGGTGGGGGGGGGGGGGGGTGGGGGGGGGGGGGGGTGGGGGGGGGGGGGGGTGGGGGGGGGGGGGGGTGGGGGGGGGGGGGGGTGGGGGGGGGGGGGGGTGGGGGGGGGGGGGGGTGGGGGGGGGGGGGGGTGGGGGGGGGGGGGGGTGGGGGGGGGGGGGGGTGGGGGGGGGGGGGGGTGGGGGGGGGGGGGGGTGGGGGGGGGGGGGGGTGGGGGGGGGGGGGGGTGGGGGGGGGGGGGGGTGGGGGGGGGGGGGGGTGGGGGGGGGGGGGGGTGGGGGGGGGGGGGGGTGGGGGGGGGGGGGGGTGGGGGGGGGGGGGGGTGGGGGGGGGGGGGGGTGGGGGGGGGGGGGGGTGGGGGGGGGGGGGGGTGGGGGGGGGGGGGGGTGGGGGGGGGGGGGGGTGGGGGGGGGGGGGGGTGGGGGGGGGGGGGGGTGGGGGGGGGGGGGGGTGGGGGGGGGGGGGGGTGGGGGGGGGGGGGGGTGGGGGGGGGGGGGGGTGGGGGGGGGGGGGGGTGGGGGGGGGGGGGGGTGGGGGGGGGGGGGGGTGGGGGGGGGGGGGGGTGGGGGGGGGGGGGGGTGGGGGGGGGGGGGGGTGGGGGGGGGGGGGGGTGGGGGGGGGGGGGGGTGGGGGGGGGGGGGGGTGGGGGGGGGGGGGGGTGGGGGGGGGGGGGGGTGGGGGGGGGGGGGGGTGGGGGGGGGGGGGGGTGGGGGGGGGGGGGGGTGGGGGGGGGGGGGGGTGGGGGGGGGGGGGGGTGGGGGGGGGGGGGGGTGGGGGGGGGGGGGGGTGGGGGGGGGGGGGGGTGGGGGGGGGGGGGGGTGGGGGGGGGGGGGGGTGGGGGGGGGGGGGGGTGGGGGGGGGGGGGGGTGGGGGGGGGGGGGGGTGGGGGGGGGGGGGGGTGGGGGGGGGGGGGGGTGGGGGGGGGGGGGGGTGGGGGGGGGGGGGGGTGGGGGGGGGGGGGGGTGGGGGGGGGGGGGGGTGGGGGGGGGGGGGGGTGGGGGGGGGGGGGGGTGGGGGGGGGGGGGGGTGGGGGGGGGGGGGGGTGGGGGGGGGGGGGGGTGGGGGGGGGGGGGGGTGGGGGGGGGGGGGGGTGGGGGGGGGGGGGGGTGGGGGGGGGGGGGGGTGGGGGGGGGGGGGGGTGGGGGGGGGGGGGGGTGGGGGGGGGGGGGGGTGGGGGGGGGGGGGGGTGGGGGGGGGGGGGGGTGGGGGGGGGGGGGGGTGGGGGGGGGGGGGGGTGGGGGGGGGGGGGGGTGGGGGGGGGGGGGGGTGGGGGGGGGGGGGGGTGGGGGGGGGGGGGGGTGGGGGGGGGGGGGGGTGGGGGGGGGGGGGGGTGGGGGGGGGGGGGGGTGGGGGGGGGGGGGGGTGGGGGGGGGGGGGGGTGGGGGGGGGGGGGGGTGGGGGGGGGGGGGGGTGGGGGGGGGGGGGGGTGGGGGGGGGGGGGGGTGGGGGGGGGGGGGGGTGGGGGGGGGGGGGGGTGGGGGGGGGGGGGGGTGGGGGGGGGGGGGGGTGGGGGGGGGGGGGGGTGGGGGGGGGGGGGGGTGGGGGGGGGGGGGGGTGGGGGGGGGGGGGGGTGGGGGGGGGGGGGGGTGGGGGGGGGGGGGGGTGGGGGGGGGGGGGGGTGGGGGGGGGGGGGGGTGGGGGGGGGGGGGGGTGGGGGGGGGGGGGGGTGGGGGGGGGGGGGGGTGGGGGGGGGGGGGGGTGGGGGGGGGGGGGGGTGGGGGGGGGGGGGGGTGGGGGGGGGGGGGGGTGGGGGGGGGGGGGGGTGGGGGGGGGGGGGGGTGGGGGGGGGGGGGGGTGGGGGGGGGGGGGGGTGGGGGGGGGGGGGGGTGGGGGGGGGGGGGGGTGGGGGGGGGGGGGGGTGGGGGGGGGGGGGGGTGGGGGGGGGGGGGGGTGGGGGGGGGGGGGGGTGGGGGGGGGGGGGGGTGGGGGGGGGGGGGGGTGGGGGGGGGGGGGGGTGGGGGGGGGGGGGGGTGGGGGGGGGGGGGGGTGGGGGGGGGGGGGGGTGGGGGGGGGGGGGGGTGGGGGGGGGGGGGGGTGGGGGGGGGGGGGGGTGGGGGGGGGGGGGGGTGGGGGGGGGGGGGGGTGGGGGGGGGGGGGGGTGGGGGGGGGGGGGGGTGGGGGGGGGGGGGGGTGGGGGGGGGGGGGGGTGGGGGGGGGGGGGGGTGGGGGGGGGGGGGGGTGGGGGGGGGGGGGGGTGGGGGGGGGGGGGGGTGGGGGGGGGGGGGGGTGGGGGGGGGGGGGGGTGGGGGGGGGGGGGGGTGGGGGGGGGGGGGGGTGGGGGGGGGGGGGGGTGGGGGGGGGGGGGGGTGGGGGGGGGGGGGGGTGGGGGGGGGGGGGGGTGGGGGGGGGGGGGGGTGGGGGGGGGGGGGGGTGGGGGGGGGGGGGGGTGGGGGGGGGGGGGGGTGGGGGGGGGGGGGGGTGGGGGGGGGGGGGGGTGGGGGGGGGGGGGGGTGGGGGGGGGGGGGGGTGGGGGGGGGGGGGGGTGGGGGGGGGGGGGGGTGGGGGGGGGGGGGGGTGGGGGGGGGGGGGGGTGGGGGGGGGGGGGGGTGGGGGGGGGGGGGGGTGGGGGGGGGGGGGGGTGGGGGGGGGGGGGGGTGGGGGGGGGGGGGGGTGGGGGGGGGGGGGGGTGGGGGGGGGGGGGGGTGGGGGGGGGGGGGGGTGGGGGGGGGGGGGGGTGGGGGGGGGGGGGGGTGGGGGGGGGGGGGGGTGGGGGGGGGGGGGGGTGGGGGGGGGGGGGGGTGGGGGGGGGGGGGGGTGGGGGGGGGGGGGGGTGGGGGGGGGGGGGGGTGGGGGGGGGGGGGGGTGGGGGGGGGGGGGGGTGGGGGGGGGGGGGGGTGGGGGGGGGGGGGGGTGGGGGGGGGGGGGGGTGGGGGGGGGGGGGGGTGGGGGGGGGGGGGGGTGGGGGGGGGGGGGGGTGGGGGGGGGGGGGGGTGGGGGGGGGGGGGGGTGGGGGGGGGGGGGGGTGGGGGGGGGGGGGGGTGGGGGGGGGGGGGGGTGGGGGGGGGGGGGGGTGGGGGGGGGGGGGGGTGGGGGGGGGGGGGGGTGGGGGGGGGGGGGGGTGGGGGGGGGGGGGGGTGGGGGGGGGGGGGGGTGGGGGGGGGGGGGGGTGGGGGGGGGGGGGGGTGGGGGGGGGGGGGGGTGGGGGGGGGGGGGGGTGGGGGGGGGGGGGGGTGGGGGGGGGGGGGGGTGGGGGGGGGGGGGGGTGGGGGGGGGGGGGGGTGGGGGGGGGGGGGGGTGGGGGGGGGGGGGGGTGGGGGGGGGGGGGGGTGGGGGGGGGGGGGGGTGGGGGGGGGGGGGGGTGGGGGGGGGGGGGGGTGGGGGGGGGGGGGGGTGGGGGGGGGGGGGGGTGGGGGGGGGGGGGGGTGGGGGGGGGGGGGGGTGGGGGGGGGGGGGGGTGGGGGGGGGGGGGGGTGGGGGGGGGGGGGGGTGGGGGGGGGGGGGGGTGGGGGGGGGGGGGGGTGGGGGGGGGGGGGGGTGGGGGGGGGGGGGGGTGGGGGGGGGGGGGGGTGGGGGGGGGGGGGGGTGGGGGGGGGGGGGGGTGGGGGGGGGGGGGGGTGGGGGGGGGGGGGGGTGGGGGGGGGGGGGGGTGGGGGGGGGGGGGGGTGGGGGGGGGGGGGGGTGGGGGGGGGGGGGGGTGGGGGGGGGGGGGGGTGGGGGGGGGGGGGGGTGGGGGGGGGGGGGGGTGGGGGGGGGGGGGGGTGGGGGGGGGGGGGGGTGGGGGGGGGGGGGGGTGGGGGGGGGGGGGGGTGGGGGGGGGGGGGGGTGGGGGGGGGGGGGGGTGGGGGGGGGGGGGGGTGGGGGGGGGGGGGGGTGGGGGGGGGGGGGGGTGGGGGGGGGGGGGGGTGGGGGGGGGGGGGGGTGGGGGGGGGGGGGGGTGGGGGGGGGGGGGGGTGGGGGGGGGGGGGGGTGGGGGGGGGGGGGGGTGGGGGGGGGGGGGGGTGGGGGGGGGGGGGGGTGGGGGGGGGGGGGGGTGGGGGGGGGGGGGGGTGGGGGGGGGGGGGGGTGGGGGGGGGGGGGGGTGGGGGGGGGGGGGGGTGGGGGGGGGGGGGGGTGGGGGGGGGGGGGGGTGGGGGGGGGGGGGGGTGGGGGGGGGGGGGGGTGGGGGGGGGGGGGGGTGGGGGGGGGGGGGGGTGGGGGGGGGGGGGGGTGGGGGGGGGGGGGGGTGGGGGGGGGGGGGGGTGGGGGGGGGGGGGGGTGGGGGGGGGGGGGGGTGGGGGGGGGGGGGGGTGGGGGGGGGGGGGGGTGGGGGGGGGGGGGGGTGGGGGGGGGGGGGGGTGGGGGGGGGGGGGGGTGGGGGGGGGGGGGGGTGGGGGGGGGGGGGGGTGGGGGGGGGGGGGGGTGGGGGGGGGGGGGGGTGGGGGGGGGGGGGGGTGGGGGGGGGGGGGGGTGGGGGGGGGGGGGGGTGGGGGGGGGGGGGGGTGGGGGGGGGGGGGGGTGGGGGGGGGGGGGGGTGGGGGGGGGGGGGGGTGGGGGGGGGGGGGGGTGGGGGGGGGGGGGGGTGGGGGGGGGGGGGGGTGGGGGGGGGGGGGGGTGGGGGGGGGGGGGGGTGGGGGGGGGGGGGGGTGGGGGGGGGGGGGGGTGGGGGGGGGGGGGGGTGGGGGGGGGGGGGGGTGGGGGGGGGGGGGGGTGGGGGGGGGGGGGGGTGGGGGGGGGGGGGGGTGGGGGGGGGGGGGGGTGGGGGGGGGGGGGGGTGGGGGGGGGGGGGGGTGGGGGGGGGGGGGGGTGGGGGGGGGGGGGGGTGGGGGGGGGGGGGGGTGGGGGGGGGGGGGGGTGGGGGGGGGGGGGGGTGGGGGGGGGGGGGGGTGGGGGGGGGGGGGGGTGGGGGGGGGGGGGGGTGGGGGGGGGGGGGGGTGGGGGGGGGGGGGGGTGGGGGGGGGGGGGGGTGGGGGGGGGGGGGGGTGGGGGGGGGGGGGGGTGGGGGGGGGGGGGGGTGGGGGGGGGGGGGGGTGGGGGGGGGGGGGGGTGGGGGGGGGGGGGGGTGGGGGGGGGGGGGGGTGGGGGGGGGGGGGGGTGGGGGGGGGGGGGGGTGGGGGGGGGGGGGGGTGGGGGGGGGGGGGGGTGGGGGGGGGGGGGGGTGGGGGGGGGGGGGGGTGGGGGGGGGGGGGGGTGGGGGGGGGGGGGGGTGGGGGGGGGGGGGGGTGGGGGGGGGGGGGGGTGGGGGGGGGGGGGGGTGGGGGGGGGGGGGGGTGGGGGGGGGGGGGGGTGGGGGGGGGGGGGGGTGGGGGGGGGGGGGGGTGGGGGGGGGGGGGGGTGGGGGGGGGGGGGGGTGGGGGGGGGGGGGGGTGGGGGGGGGGGGGGGTGGGGGGGGGGGGGGGTGGGGGGGGGGGGGGGTGGGGGGGGGGGGGGGTGGGGGGGGGGGGGGGTGGGGGGGGGGGGGGGTGGGGGGGGGGGGGGGTGGGGGGGGGGGGGGGTGGGGGGGGGGGGGGGTGGGGGGGGGGGGGGGTGGGGGGGGGGGGGGGTGGGGGGGGGGGGGGGTGGGGGGGGGGGGGGGTGGGGGGGGGGGGGGGTGGGGGGGGGGGGGGGTGGGGGGGGGGGGGGGTGGGGGGGGGGGGGGGTGGGGGGGGGGGGGGGTGGGGGGGGGGGGGGGTGGGGGGGGGGGGGGGTGGGGGGGGGGGGGGGTGGGGGGGGGGGGGGGTGGGGGGGGGGGGGGGTGGGGGGGGGGGGGGGTGGGGGGGGGGGGGGGTGGGGGGGGGGGGGGGTGGGGGGGGGGGGGGGTGGGGGGGGGGGGGGGTGGGGGGGGGGGGGGGTGGGGGGGGGGGGGGGTGGGGGGGGGGGGGGGTGGGGGGGGGGGGGGGTGGGGGGGGGGGGGGGTGGGGGGGGGGGGGGGTGGGGGGGGGGGGGGGTGGGGGGGGGGGGGGGTGGGGGGGGGGGGGGGTGGGGGGGGGGGGGGGTGGGGGGGGGGGGGGGTGGGGGGGGGGGGGGGTGGGGGGGGGGGGGGGTGGGGGGGGGGGGGGGTGGGGGGGGGGGGGGGTGGGGGGGGGGGGGGGTGGGGGGGGGGGGGGGTGGGGGGGGGGGGGGGTGGGGGGGGGGGGGGGTGGGGGGGGGGGGGGGTGGGGGGGGGGGGGGGTGGGGGGGGGGGGGGGTGGGGGGGGGGGGGGGTGGGGGGGGGGGGGGGTGGGGGGGGGGGGGGGTGGGGGGGGGGGGGGGTGGGGGGGGGGGGGGGTGGGGGGGGGGGGGGGTGGGGGGGGGGGGGGGTGGGGGGGGGGGGGGGTGGGGGGGGGGGGGGGTGGGGGGGGGGGGGGGTGGGGGGGGGGGGGGGTGGGGGGGGGGGGGGGTGGGGGGGGGGGGGGGTGGGGGGGGGGGGGGGTGGGGGGGGGGGGGGGTGGGGGGGGGGGGGGGTGGGGGGGGGGGGGGGTGGGGGGGGGGGGGGGTGGGGGGGGGGGGGGGTGGGGGGGGGGGGGGGTGGGGGGGGGGGGGGGTGGGGGGGGGGGGGGGTGGGGGGGGGGGGGGGTGGGGGGGGGGGGGGGTGGGGGGGGGGGGGGGTGGGGGGGGGGGGGGGTGGGGGGGGGGGGGGGTGGGGGGGGGGGGGGGTGGGGGGGGGGGGGGGTGGGGGGGGGGGGGGGTGGGGGGGGGGGGGGGTGGGGGGGGGGGGGGGTGGGGGGGGGGGGGGGTGGGGGGGGGGGGGGGTGGGGGGGGGGGGGGGTGGGGGGGGGGGGGGGTGGGGGGGGGGGGGGGTGGGGGGGGGGGGGGGTGGGGGGGGGGGGGGGTGGGGGGGGGGGGGGGTGGGGGGGGGGGGGGGTGGGGGGGGGGGGGGGTGGGGGGGGGGGGGGGTGGGGGGGGGGGGGGGTGGGGGGGGGGGGGGGTGGGGGGGGGGGGGGGTGGGGGGGGGGGGGGGTGGGGGGGGGGGGGGGTGGGGGGGGGGGGGGGTGGGGGGGGGGGGGGGTGGGGGGGGGGGGGGGTGGGGGGGGGGGGGGGTGGGGGGGGGGGGGGGTGGGGGGGGGGGGGGGTGGGGGGGGGGGGGGGTGGGGGGGGGGGGGGGTGGGGGGGGGGGGGGGTGGGGGGGGGGGGGGGTGGGGGGGGGGGGGGGTGGGGGGGGGGGGGGGTGGGGGGGGGGGGGGGTGGGGGGGGGGGGGGGTGGGGGGGGGGGGGGGTGGGGGGGGGGGGGGGTGGGGGGGGGGGGGGGTGGGGGGGGGGGGGGGTGGGGGGGGGGGGGGGTGGGGGGGGGGGGGGGTGGGGGGGGGGGGGGGTGGGGGGGGGGGGGGGTGGGGGGGGGGGGGGGTGGGGGGGGGGGGGGGTGGGGGGGGGGGGGGGTGGGGGGGGGGGGGGGTGGGGGGGGGGGGGGGTGGGGGGGGGGGGGGGTGGGGGGGGGGGGGGGTGGGGGGGGGGGGGGGTGGGGGGGGGGGGGGGTGGGGGGGGGGGGGGGTGGGGGGGGGGGGGGGTGGGGGGGGGGGGGGGTGGGGGGGGGGGGGGGTGGGGGGGGGGGGGGGTGGGGGGGGGGGGGGGTGGGGGGGGGGGGGGGTGGGGGGGGGGGGGGGTGGGGGGGGGGGGGGGTGGGGGGGGGGGGGGGTGGGGGGGGGGGGGGGTGGGGGGGGGGGGGGGTGGGGGGGGGGGGGGGTGGGGGGGGGGGGGGGTGGGGGGGGGGGGGGGTGGGGGGGGGGGGGGGTGGGGGGGGGGGGGGGTGGGGGGGGGGGGGGGTGGGGGGGGGGGGGGGTGGGGGGGGGGGGGGGTGGGGGGGGGGGGGGGTGGGGGGGGGGGGGGGTGGGGGGGGGGGGGGGTGGGGGGGGGGGGGGGTGGGGGGGGGGGGGGGTGGGGGGGGGGGGGGGTGGGGGGGGGGGGGGGTGGGGGGGGGGGGGGGTGGGGGGGGGGGGGGGTGGGGGGGGGGGGGGGTGGGGGGGGGGGGGGGTGGGGGGGGGGGGGGGTGGGGGGGGGGGGGGGTGGGGGGGGGGGGGGGTGGGGGGGGGGGGGGGTGGGGGGGGGGGGGGGTGGGGGGGGGGGGGGGTGGGGGGGGGGGGGGGTGGGGGGGGGGGGGGGTGGGGGGGGGGGGGGGTGGGGGGGGGGGGGGGTGGGGGGGGGGGGGGGTGGGGGGGGGGGGGGGTGGGGGGGGGGGGGGGTGGGGGGGGGGGGGGGTGGGGGGGGGGGGGGGTGGGGGGGGGGGGGGGTGGGGGGGGGGGGGGGTGGGGGGGGGGGGGGGTGGGGGGGGGGGGGGGTGGGGGGGGGGGGGGGTGGGGGGGGGGGGGGGTGGGGGGGGGGGGGGGTGGGGGGGGGGGGGGGTGGGGGGGGGGGGGGGTGGGGGGGGGGGGGGGTGGGGGGGGGGGGGGGTGGGGGGGGGGGGGGGTGGGGGGGGGGGGGGGTGGGGGGGGGGGGGGGATACATTTATACTCTGCCTTTCTATAACCATATTCAAGGCAGATTACAAAATACAATAAAATAGAATAAAACAATAGCAACAAAAGTGAGAACGATGAAACCAAACACAGTAAAATAAAAAAATCATACCATGCCATTTTTAAAAAAATTATACAATGTCTTATAAAACCTAGAATGCTGCTTGCTAATATCTAGATGTTAAAAGCTGTTTGAAATGAAAATGTCTTCACCTGATATCAGAAGGAGAACAAGCAAGGAGCACACTGGGCTTCCATAGGAAAAGTGTTCCAAAATCTAGGTGCCACCACTGAGAAGGCTCTCTCCCAGTCCCTACCAGATGTACAGATGGGAGGGAGAGATACCCTTTCCTAGATAATCTTAACAAACAGGTAGGTTCATATGGGGGTAGGCAGTCCTTCAGGTAACCTAAGTGGGGTACAAGGCTGTAAAATCCATCCTCCAAAGCATCCATTTTCTCCAGGGGAACTGATCTCTGTAGTCTGCAGGTGGGCTGTAATCTTGGGGGAATCCCCAGGAGCAGCAGTGGCATAGGAGGTTAAGAGCTCGTGTATCTAATCTGGAGGAACCAGGTTTGATTCCCCGCTCTGCCGCCTGAGCTGTGGAGGCTTATCTGGGGAATTCAGATTAGCCTGTACACTCCCACACACGCCAGCTGGGTGACCTTGGGCTAGTCACAGCTTCTCGGAGCTCTCTCAGCCCCACCTACCTCACAGGGTTGTGAGGGGGGGAAGGGCAAGGAGATTGTAAGCCCCTTTGAGTCTCCTGCAGGAGAGAAAGGGGGGATATAAATCCACACTCATTGTTCTCATTATTAAGGAGAAATACAGTTTTCTGTGCGTCGCTTGCCTCAACTTGGTCTACCAACAAGGGGGCTAGGTACTTGGCTCTGATAGACGCATACAAGGGACACTGTAATAAGAGATGCCTAACAGTCTCCTCACAAGCGAGATCACAAATACATTTCCTCTCGTGGTGCGAGAGCCCCAATCTTCTTCCTTGTCGAAGAGCAGAAGATAAAACATTGCAACGAGCTAGTGATATAGCCCGACGCCATTTAGGCCCTATTAACAGTTGCAGATATCCTGCCATAGTTGAATTCTTCAATGGGATATCCAAAAGGGAGGGAGAACAAAATTTATTGGCCTCGTTTATCAAACCCCTGTAATCCAAATCAAGGAGTCTTTTTTTGATTGTGTCAAATGCCTCCCTTTCAGTAAGCACAGCTATATCACCAGTTGTTATCGCCAGGTCACTCAATTTGTTTTCGATCCTATGCCACCATTTGGTGGAAGGTATAACTGAAAGAGCATGGTAAGAGCGACTCCCCAAGTCTAGCTCATTTGTATCGCCACCAGAGGGAGAGATAGCTTGCAGTATGAGCCAAACAAGGCAACAGTTACAAAAGACAAACACTTTATTTGTGGTATAAAAAATGGCCTTTGCCATAAATGTATTGGCTTGACAGAATAGCGAGCGTAAGGCGCAGCATGTGGTCTGATCCTTGTGGTGGGCAGCCAAGAAGGCTGTCCCCCAAACCCAGGGATTCCTCAAACCCACGTGTTTGAGGAAATGAAACACGAACCGTTAACTGGCAGCAACGAGGGGGAAATATCAGATGGGTGGTAGACCGCTGCCTGGGCGTTAAGAGCCCTGGCTTGCTCCATCCCAAACCTCATAGGGAGGTTCCCAAAATGCAGGCAGCAGGCAGCTAACCTGGCCAAGGATCAGTCCCACGTGCGCAAACCGCCACAGAGCTGGGCCATGCCCTGCTCCCGCCAATCGCCCCTATTTCTAACAGCCAATTGTACAGCTCCCACCTCAGGCTATGGAGCCAGAGGTCCATGCCCCAGTCTGACAGGTGGACCCCATCCTTCCTATACAGAGCTTCACATTTGTGTGAAATGTCTGCACTCTTGTATTATCTGAAGCCTTTCAAGTCACTTTGAATATATTAGGTTAGAGGGTTTTTTAAAAAAAAATTGTTGTAACCCACCCACCCCCCCTCCGGCTTTGCGCCTGTGCAACTAATTGAGTCTACAAAACAGATGTCCTGCTCCATTAACAGGACGTTTAGTTCTCTGTGATTTGTAACTGTCGTGGAGCTACAAAATGCGAGCAGATTTCTTAAGCGACTCAGCACAAGAAAGCACGGAACAGTTCAATAGGTGCCAAGGATTGCTGTCCTCATGAATTTCCCCTAAAACGGCTGTTGGAAAAGTTACGGTAAAAGCGCCACCATTTGATCTCCAGTTTGCATCTGTAATGAGAATCTAACAGATTGCTCGGAGAAATTTTTAAAGAAATATATATTTAAACAATTGTAGGAAAGCTGTTTTAGGCGTTAATTAGAATATATTGAAAATGAAAAAGTCCTAATGGCTTTTAATAATGTGTTTTATTTAAGCGTGTCATGTTTTATTCTAGATTACTGATTGTAATTAATTGGCTAGCAGGAAGGGACATTATCTCATATGTTGGTTATCTGTGGCCTGAAAGAACAAGGCTCTCACTGCTAATTTTAGGTCCTGGGAGAATACCTGGATGTTTTGATGGCATTTTAACTGATGGCTAATTGATGGTTATAACTGCTTGGACAGCTTGATTGTGAGCCAGCATGGTATAGAAGTTACAAGTGATGGACTCTAATCTGGAGAACCGAGTTTGATTCCCCATTTCTCCACATGAGCAGTGTGGATTGCTCATGTCTGGTTCAACAAAAGAGCAGGGATTGCTCATGTCTGGCTTAACAAAAGAGCAGACAGAACAGTAGCTTTGCCTGGTAATATGGAACAGTAGCTATAGCTCTACCTCTCAGAGAGAATAGGTCAGTGATGGCGAACCTTTTCGAGACCGAGTGCCCAAACTGCAACCCAAAACCCACTTATTTATTGCAAAGTGCCAACACAGCAATTTAACCTGAATACTGAGGTTTTAGTTTAGGGAAAATGGTTGGCTCCGAGGTGCGTGTTACTCAGGAGTAAGCTTGGTGAAGCAACCGTGTAACCCTTCGAATGGGTGAATCATGACACTAGGAGGGTTTACTCAGAAGCAAGTCCCATTGCCAGCAACTGAGCTTACTCCCAGGTAAAGGATCGTGCCCAGGCCAGCCTAGATGTGTGTGTGTGGGGTATGATTTTCCACACACCCCCATGATGAACTCTGGGCACGCGTGCCCACAGAGAGGGCTCTGAGTGCCACCTCTGGCACCCATGCCATAGGTTCGCCACCACTGGAATAGGTGGATTCCGCACCTCATAAATATAACATCTTCAAAACATTACAAAAATATCTATTTTGGCATTTTGTGTTCCCACAGCATGGGAAAATGCAGCATTGTCAGCCAAAACAGATCCCCCCCCCCCTGCTGCATGGAGCTCTTGTCAGTTTTACAGTGGTGCCTGCCATTTTGTGTGCTCTGTGAAGATGGCCCATGCAGGTTTCCACTGCTTGCAGCTCATCTGTTTGTTATTTCACTGTGAAAAGTAGATGCATAAAGTTTGTTTTTTCTAGAGATCCTGGGCAGTTGCTGTTTTTCCTTTTTGTTTTGTTTTGTATTGAGGGGGATGTCAGCAAAGCTATGGCACCACAAATAAGTGTATATTGCAGGTTCTCTAATCATGTTGCTGTAGCTTCACAGACATCCCTCTCAAAAAGAAAAAAAATGACATGGGCTTGGGATTGCTAGGCTGAACAAACTTCATTCATCTACTTTTTACAATGAAATTGCAAATGGATGAGATGCAAGCAGAGGAAATCTCCATGGGAAATCTTCACAAAGAATCTGACGCGGCCCACAAACTGGCAGGATTGAGTGGTAGAAATGAAAGTAAGAGGTTTGGGTGGGAGAAATAAAGCACTTCCTGCCTGCTTTTAGTTCAGCAATTTTTGAAAAACCCAGGTTGAGAGGAATATAACCGGCTGAACTCATTTTGGGGAAGAGAACTTAGCAAAATCCTCCCCCAAAATGCTTTTTATAACATCCTAAATACATTATACTTGTGCTGTGTGGAATCCAACACAGAATACCTGATTGTTATGCCGTCCCTGGTAATGAGCAGACCTTATACCATTTAGTCTGACTCTTGGGAAAGGGCAGGTTGGTGTGCGTGGAATCCTGAGTGCATAAACATACCCAGTGACTAGTCAATAACCCAGTGACTAGTCAATAAAAGGATGTTTGTGCCTGAAAGCATTATAGAAAAGTCTAACTACTCTCTGAAGCAATAACTAATTTCAATTTATGTGCCTCGGCCAGGTGTCTACTTTGTCTCCCTAGAGACCTGTGCTGCTGATCCGTTCCTTGAAACCAACCTGTACATTAATAAATCTTTGTTATTTATGTGCTAATCTTGCCTCAGTGATCTCCATAAACTTCTCATGCACAACAAAACTTACCTCAGAGCAGTGCCCCCGACGCCTACACACTTGCTGCCTTTAGAACATCTGATAACTGGGGGAAGCTTATCATTTAGAACAAACCTATATCCCACCAAAACGTAAGAGGCCGTGTGGGGTCGAATCCCCACTTGAAATTTGCACGCAGATCCAAACCTGTTTGTTGTGAAACCGTGTCCTCTTCATCAGAGTTTCTCCCTCCCCACCGCAGCGAGCACACAGCAGACACACCCGGTTGCAGAACTCTTAGCAATCCCCACCACCAGGCGAGCTCGCTTCGCCGGTCTCCCCTGATTGGCTGGCTTGCCTTGATGGGGCGGGACCTTTTCCCGCTGCGGAAACGTACATTGTAGGGGTGTGATGAAAAAAACTAGCGTGTAAAAGTTTAACGTTGAACTGTTGAACTGTGCAAACAGTTAATCGTTACCTGTGTAAACCATTAACGATTCAAAGTTACACATTTGACTGTTTAATGTTTGCGTCCTCCTCTGCTGGCCGGTCGCAAAAGCAGAAATGAAACCAAGGAAAGGCGCATCGCAGCACTGATTGGTTGCCCAAATTCTGCGTCACACTTCAGGGCGGGAAACGAGTCAGGGTTTCAACCCTCATCCCTCCCCTCGGATCAGCTCTGAACCATGTTAATGGGGTCTATGCCACTTGCAACCAGGTCCTGCCGGAACACGGATTAACGGGGAGAACGAGGGCCAGAACGAGTGCCGCACAAGCAATGGGGAGGCCTTCCCTCAAACCTGGTTAGTTTGTGTTCTGAAACCTGGCTAAGGCGGTAGTGGGGATTCGACCTGGGTCTCCTTGGTAAGTAAAAAAAGGCCTGTCACATGCTTTCTACACACACAGTTAGGCTCCCAGTTCATGTGAATACAAGGTTTGAAGACATCTCACTGTTAATAAATTGGGGATATGTTTTAAAAGGAACATTTGGTGGGTTGTTTATGACCACAAGTCTTAAATCACTGGATTGTCCATAATATCTGTTTTGTTGACTTACTGACCATCTGCGAACTGTAAAAGTTTGTTCTAGGTGAAACAGGCACCAAGATGATCCCGCCCACTTTGCTCGGTTCTAGGGGGCCAAGTAAGTTGCTGGCGGACAGCCTGGAATCGCCCCCCACTGAAGGGAACCGAGTCGACCTTAGCTCCCTTCTGTAGTGCGGAAAGCCCCCAAGAGCACTTCCCTAGGAGAAAGCACCATTAAATATACCTGTATAGAAATCCTGAGGAGACCTGTTTCGGATGGCACTGCCAGGTGTATGTACACCATTTTAAGCAGCAAGTACATATTTACCATTTACATTCAGTCTGGCCCTAATTTCTTTTTCTTAGACTGTCTATGGCCTTTTAAGAACCTGTATCTGCACAATCTAACTTCAGGCGGTCTCTTCCCATTTTGTGGTTGCGCTCACCACGCCATGTCAGAATTCCAAGGGTTGGAGATCCTGGAGCAGATAGCTCAGGATTGGAACACAGAGAACTTTGAAGGTGACAAGGAGATTGTGGAAGCTCTAGAAGGGAGGGGATGGGGATCCCTAACCTTTTTGGAACTCTGAGTACATTTGTAATTCTAATATAGCATGGTGGACACAGAAACAAAATGGCCGATGCAGAATGGCTGCTGCAGGAGGCAGAGCTGGCCACAAAACAATTGCCACCACTACTTTCAGTAACACAGTGCAGATGCTTCTGCTATGGCGGCAGTTGCTGTCAAAGCAACATTGTGAAAATATCTGCACAGCCAGTCTGAAATCTGCCTACTGGGCAGACATCATGGCTCCCACAGTCACTATGTTGGGGACCCCTGGGCTAGAGAATGCCTCTCCTTCAGTGCATATCATATATTAGTAATTAAAAAAAAACTTTTCTAAAAGAAAACCAGAAAGGTTCCTATTTGACATAACATATGAGCAAAAATAACTCATCTGATTCCACACTCTGAGATTTATTTTATGCTAAAGTAATATCAAGAAAGCATCTGAATGGAAAAGCACACAGGCTGTCAAGGAAAAAAAATCTCTGGTAGTTTGTACGGGATGTCAGAACTATGTGTTATAACAATAAAAACAGATAATATTTCTGAGGAGAAAAAATGAACTAGGAGACATTTATTTTTATTTGAAAAATAAAGGTTGTCAGCAAATCCCTGGCAATGGAATAGCTGCGATATATATATTTTGATTCTCTGTGTGTGCAAAATGTTTGGTGCAAAGTTTGATAGGTATTCCTCAGGGTGGAAAAAATGATGGTTCCATATAGATAATAACTAAATCTTTCCGCCACTTACAGAACCTAACCACCCAAGAGCTACACATATCAGGAAAACATTGCCTTTCAAGACCGTTGAAATGATGTGAGTAATGTTCATTGTTTCCAAGACATACTTGGAGCAGCTGAAAAGTATACAAGTCCCCCCCTTCTTCTAGAGCTTCCACAATCTCCCTGTCACCTTCAAAGGTCTCTGTGTTCCAGTCCTGAGCTATCTTCCTCGGTGACTTTCATTCCTACATCTGTACCACTGTTAGCCACCTCGAGATCTGTTGGAATATACATTCTCTCTTCGGCCCTTTCCGCACTGCGGAAAGGGCGCCCCTGCACTGGCAGGAATTCTGCTGGTGGAGGGGTGGGGGCCGTTCGCACAGGAGCGTGAGAGCAGCCCCTGGCGAAGCTGGCGCAGGAGAGGCGGCTCCGCACGGAGCCGCCTCTTCCCCGTCCCTCTCCCACTCACCTCGTCGCCTTCATCGCCCTGCCGCACTCCTAAGACCCGCCCACGCTGCCCTCTGACCTCCAGGGGTCGGAGGACAGCGAGGGAGGGTCTCAGCAGTCCTGTAGATTGATGAAGGCGACGAGGTGAGTGGGAGAGGGACGGGGAAAACAGCGTGTTCCCGGCGGTGCCGTTCGCACTGCGCCGGCGGGAACACGCTGTTTTCCAAAAACCTCCCTCCAGGAGGGAGGTTTTTGGAGGTGGCCTGACGCCGACCTGGGGGTGACGGAGGGGAGCCAGGTCGGCACTGCTGTGTTTTAGCAGTGCCGCCTGTGCAAACGGCTCCCTGGGGACGGCGTTTTTGCCGTCCCCAGGGCGCCATAAATGGCCCATGCGGGAAGGGCCTCTCTGTTCCTTATGCCCAAAATGTCTGTTCAGAGTGACTGTCTGGTGCCTCATGTCTTTCTCTTGTCCCTTTTCAAAGTCATTTATTCGCATCCACCACCCATTAACCATCTCACAAAATCTAAGAGCGTAACTGGATGTTCTTTTATTAATTTCCAATGGCTATGGCCCTTACATTCCTCTTCTTGTGGCTGTTGTGTTTGCCTTTCATCTCTTTCCAGGTGAAGCAACTTTATTCCAAGTCACGCCAAGTTGAATCAGCATTATCTGCTCCAGGGTCCCCAACCTTTGGAATTCTGATGTGGCTTGGTGAGTGCAACCACAAAATGGCTGCCAAAGGAGGTGGAGTCAGCCACAACATGTTGAACGCACAAAATTTAAAAAGATAGAGAGGGGAAAAGGGACTTTCCTGCAATGGCCAGCCAGTAATAAATGTGTTGTTGTAGATCTATGAGTGACATGACGGTCATACTCACTGCCACAGGGTGAAAGCATGCTTGAGGGGACCTGTGAAATGGCAGGTACTCAAAGAATCTGCCCACAACATGCTGCACAGATCGGTAGGCATACAGATTCTCCCTCGAATGGCGGCCAGCGGTGGAACCTAAAGTGAAAGGGCGAAAATGAAATGTCTCCTGCCTGTTGTGTTTGTGCAGGAGCGCCTCCAGTCCAGGAATGTGCAAAAGGATCACTGGTTTAGTGATTTTTGTAAGTCCCAGGTTGAGAGAAATATGATAGGTCTGAGTCATTTTGTGGCGATCTGTGCGAAGTTCTCCCCCAAAATACTGCAGATAATGTCCTGAAAACATTATATTTGTGCAGAGCGGAATCCGCCTGTGTTGCAATTTTCAGTTTGCATTTTTTCCCTCTGACCCATGGGCATGCACACATCTGTACTTTGATCACATCATTGTGCTAAAAAAGGTACAGCTCTGATTTGACTCTTGCTGCCAAGACAACCTGTTCTCTGACTACATTATTAATCCCATGTGAGCGTGGAATTATGGCAGCATATCTTCGTCTGCTGATTAATCCCACCCAGAGGAGAGCCTTGGCTACTGCAAGATGTAATGTGCTGCCATCAGCTCTGCTGGAGGGAAGATTTAAGAATATGGAACGTTCTAAAAGAGTTTGTTCATGTGATCTGATTACGGTTGAAACACTTGACCATTCTTTGTTTCTATGCCCTAAATACAATAAGATATGCACGAAATACATGAATTCCATTTTCTTGCAATGTTCTCAGTGGCATGAGTGTTATAAGATACCCAATCTCCTGAACAGCTCTGATGTGCTCTTTTGTGAAACTGTTGCAAATTTTATACTGGAAATTAGTAGTTTTAACTGCATTTCTTAACCTTGTTTTGTTTTAAAATGTTGTCCTGTTTTATATGCCAATAAAGGCTTGTGTTGTGGGTACAGCTGCGATGGTGCTGTTGCATCTCAACTCAATTCAATTCAATGGCCTTTATTGGCATAGTAACGTCTCAACTCTTTTATTGCATGGTTCCCATGGCTCTTTGCTTGTGCGCACAGGAGGCGAAGAAGACCCAATTTGTGCCTTCTTCAATTCCGAAGTTGATTTCGGAGATTCTCCAAATTAAAGTGCAATGCAGATGGCCATACCCTAACCATGGCACAATCACAATGCATACTGGGGGAATCCACTCTTTTTCTAATGTTATGTTCCCTGTTCTGACACTATAGCTTATTTCTTGGTTGGCACGGTTCTTGTTTTTTGGTGGCTGTTTGAAGAAAGCTGCAGGAAAGCAGGGGGAATTTAGCTGCCAGGTTTGAACAGCAGGGGCGGAATTGGCAGAAGTAAAAAGCAAACAAAAATTCTCTAATGAAAGATAACATAGATTGTACCCTGTTGTGCCTGTTTCCAAATTACTATGTTTAAATGAACTCTACAAACTCTCAAGTTTCTTGCCTCCAGTGCTCTTTCTCCGGCACCTTTCCCCCATTTTAGCCTCCCAGTGAGCTAAGCTTTTATTTGTCTTCCAGGGACTTAAAAGGAGCAAAGGAAATGCACAATCTAACTGAAGATTGATCATTGGGACAATCAGCCTCGAGGGCTTCATTAGGCACAGTGCGTCTGTGTTGCATTACTGGATGAATTTAGTGGGGTTGGGGAAGCAGACAAATATTTACATAGCAAGAATGTGAGTATCACATATTAGGCAGTGGTGTAGGAGGTTAAGAGCTTGTGTATCTAATCTGGAGGAACCGGGTTTGATTCCCAGCTCTGCCGCCTGAGCTGTGGAGGCTTATCTGGGGAATTCAGATTAGCCTGTACACTCCCACACACGCCAGCTGGGTGACCTTGGGCTAGTCACAGCTTCTTGGAGCTCTCTCAGCCCCACCTACTTCACAGGGTGTTTGTTGTGAGGGGGGAAGGGCAAGGAGATTGTAAGCCCCTTTGAGTCTCCTGCAGGAGAGAAAGGGGGGATATAAATCCAAACTCTTCTTCTCTTCTTCTTCTTCTTCTTACCCATCTCTGGTGAACAAAACACTACCTCCTACCAGAGCGAAGACAGAGTGTTCTGTGTATACTGGCACGTATAAACAATAAATTGGAATGCACCTATGCATAAAGTTAATAATCCTTCATTGCCATAATAGCAAATGACAAGCATTCATAGTGCATATATAAACAATAATCATTCACTGTGCATATAGAAACAATGACTTACCAAGTTGCATCGATCAAAAGACAGGTAAGGTAGAGGAAGGTTTTGTTAACCGAAGAAAACCACTTGTACAGACAATTATACCTAAAGATGACAATGCATAGTTGTGTGAATAGACAGCGTGGTCAAGAAGAAGAAAAGTCAGCCTTCAGGAGAAGTCGTCGGAAAACAGTGCAAATCACTTTTGCCCTTTCTGTGCTTCTTTAAGGCTTTTCCCCAGTGCATACCTCAAACTATAGCTTCCAGTTTCAGTACTGCCTGATCTCCAGGACTCACCTAGTTCTAGCCTGGTCTTGACAGTGCAGCGCCTCAATTAGTTTCCTCTCTGTTTACCAGACGTGGCTTGCATCAAGGCTCCCCAGCATTCCTAATTCTCAACGGAACACCAGGGTTCATGTCCCACACCCCAGGGGGAGTTATAAGCAACAGGCATGGACGTAGGTAAGGGGGGGGGGTTCTCGGGTTTGAACCCCCCCATTCATGTCCGAAGCTCCGCCCCTCCGTTTGTGCGTTTTTAAAACATTTTAGTGCTTTTTCGGTTTTTGGCCTGCAAGGGGTGCATTGGTTGGGCTAGCAGCACCAAACTTTCAGGGATTGTTTGGAGGACTCTCGTGATGATACTACCCGGGTTTGGTTCGGTTTGGTTCAAGGGGTCCAAAGTTATGGACTCTCAAAGGGGGTGCCCCCATCCTCCATTGTTTCCAATGGGAGCTAATAGAAGATGGGGGCTACACCTTTGAGGATCCATAACATTGGACCCCTTGAACCAAACTTCACCAAACCTGGGATGTATTATCAGGAGAGTCTCTTATTGATATCACCCAGGTTTTGTGCAGTTTGGTCCAGGGGGTCCAAAGCTATGGACTCCCAAAGGGAGTGCCCCTTCCTTCATTGTTTTCAATGGGAGCTAATAGAAGATGAAGGCTACATCTTTGAGGGTCCACAGCTTTGGACATCCTGAACCAAACTTCACCAACCCCCCCCCCCCAATAAAAATCTATACCTACGTCCCTGGCAAAAGGCCTTCTCCTTTGGCTACCCATTGCTGCACCCTAGGATGCGTGACTACAAACGCAGGAGTGTGATCAATGTGTGCATAAGCAAGCATGGTGGGTAAGGCTGCCAACTCTATCTTGGGAAACACCTGGAGATTTTGGGGGTGGAGCCTGGGGAGGGAAGGGTTTGGTGAGGGGAAGGACTTCAGTGGGGGATGATTTCATGGACTACGTCCTCCAAAGCTGTCATTTCCTTCAGGGAAATGGATCAACTTCACTGCCAGTTGTAATTTCAGAAGCCCGGAGGCTGGCAGCCCTAACGGGGGGGATGGGGAAATAAGCTCTGAAATGGATAAGCTCAGCATTCATGTTATATCCCCACCCTACTAGTCTTGAGCTCAGGTGGAGCATGGAGATCACCTGAAATTACACCTGATCTTCAGATTACAGAGATCACCTGGAACAAGCTTTGGAGAATGGACTTTATGGCATGCCCACTGAGGCCCCTCTGCTACCCAAATTCTGTTATCCCAGGCTCCACCCCCAAATCTTCAGAGGTTTTTCAACTCAGAGCTGGCAACCCTACACCTTGCAGCCTGTCACTGATTGGCAACCCTTTTTGGCAATGATCCTGAGGAGAGCACAGAGTAGGGTTGCCTGGTGTGGGTAGGGAAACACCTAGAGTTTGGTGGGGGGTGCAGCCTGAGGAGGGGGAGGTTTGAGGAGGGGCAGGATTTCAATGGGATTTAATGCCGTAGAGTCCATCTTCCAAAGTGGCCATTTTCTTCAGGTGAACTCATTTCAGTTTGAAGTCCCAGGAGATCTCCAACCACGATCTGGAGGTTAATCAGATTTATATGCAGGCACCTTATATGCACATTGCAACTGAATTAAATGGCCATGTTATGTTTAGTCATTTGGCGTGATTCTTTATTGTGAGCCTGATATTGGGACTACTTACCTGTTTTCTCACGATGTTTTGTGAGCCCATGTTTGGGCAATTTTTGAGTTATAAAAGTTATCCTGATCCTTCTCTCTGTATGATAGTGGCAGACTTTCTCCTGGAAATTACTAAACGCCAGTAGATTTCCTTCGACCTAACATTTATTTCTTGTATTGTATATGCTTTTTAATCTGTTTTTTTTATTATTGTTGTACTGTTGTCTATGCAAATAAAGGCTTCCTAAAGAGTTATAAAAGTTGAATAATTTAGACTCACACTTAAAAGTTTGGTGATTTAAAGATACAGGAGCCATTAAGGTGCATGCAAGATGCACGTATCCCTATTTCACTGACTTGACGGCGCCTACCCCAACCTCACAGTACGGTTGATTCACCATCTGGAGGTTAGCAATACTGGCACAAGGCCTGCCATTGGTCCCTTGCATCAGTGTCTGCTGCATAAGCATCACCAAAGCTCAGCAGAATTACGAAGCTGGGACAGAAGTTGTGTTATGTGACACAGGTGGGACCTGGCGCAGGCCTTTCCCCCTGGATGTTGCGTTCCTATGTTCCCTGAATGGAGGGGTGGCAAATGAAGAAGTTAGGAGCATGGGACGCCAGTGCGAAAGTGCAGAGCAGGCTCACAGATTTAGCTATAAGATTCAGGTTGATTCATTTCCTATCTCAAGGCTACAGACATAAAGATACAAGAAGCGGCATTGTTCGGAAGGGGGGCATAAACAATAAGCAACTGTTGTGGTTATTAGAGAACATCTAAGATGTGTGTCATAAATGAATTTCCGAAAGTATATTGTGCCACTGAATGCGGAGCCCAGATAACCAGAAAAGGAAGTGAATAGATACACGGAAGAATTATGCCCAATGAAAAGGCCTAAAGATAAATGATTTCGCAAGGCGGCTTCGGGATAAAAAGAAATGGAGGGGAATTTTATTCAGCCCCATCACTGCCAATAGTATTGATGGATGGGATATAAAGAAGGTGATGGTTATGTGAATGCAAGAGGTTATGTGATTTCGAATCACTCGGCGTTCCTGAGTGCCGTACGCGCAGGGAGAAGGAGACTTGATGTATTAAAAGAAAACATTTTTCACCTTTTTTGTTCGGTCCCTCCTTTCGCTGAGGAAAGAGCAGAATGAAAAGCCGCCAATAAAGGCGGGGGGAAAAATGCCTTTCCAAATTCTGAAGAATGGCAAGTGTCATTCCGGGGGAAAAAACCCCCCATCGAAGCAAAAGATCAGCCAAGATAGAGATGAGGGATACGAAGCGGCATTCGAAGCTGCTGAAATAGATACAGTCACTTGCAAGCTTGGGATGAGCAGGGTTTTTTTTTTCAGCCGCATTCTTTTATTGGCCTGCATCCGACTCCTCTTGAATACTGGAGAACATCTAAGATTAATTGGATAATGAGATCATGCTCAATGGGCATCATCTTTCAGTTCCTTTCCTCCATATGAGTTGTTCTTCTATCCGCAATACCAATAAACGAATGCAGGTGTCCCTAGCATAGTACCTGGGGGCACCATAGTGCCTGTCAATACCTTTTCTGGTGTCTACCAAGGGTTTTTAGCAAGTAGGTAGCCCAGTGGCGTAGGAGGTTAAGAGCTCGTGTATCTAATCTGGAGGAACCGGGTTTGATTCCCCGCTCTGCCGCCTGAGCTGTGGAGGCTTATCTGGGGATATCAGATTAGCCTGTACACTCTCACACACGCCAGCTGGGTGACCTTGGGCTAGTCACAGCTTCTCGGAGCTCTCTCAGCCCCACCTACCTCACAGGGTGTTTGTTGTGAGGGGGAAGGGCAAGGAGATTGTAAGCCCCTTTGAGTCTCCTGCAGGAGAGAAAGAGGGGATATAAATCGTAACTCTTCCTCTTCTTCTTCTTCTTTTGCCCAGCAAGCCTTCAAATTGACTATTGGAGATTTGATTGACAGTGAGCTTTTTTTTTAAAAAAAAAAACCCCGTTGCTTTAGCAGCTGTTGCCACCAAAGTACAAGGATCGACATTATACTATTGAACGTAAGTTGTGGCAGCCATTTTGTTGCTGATCCCACCATTCTGTGCTAGCATTCCAAATGTTCCCACAGGCTTAAAAAGGTTGGGGATCCCTGGACTAATATCTTGATTAAACATGGCAGAAAAGCAATCTTAATATAAAGGAAGCAGGTATGATTGCGTCAAGATTGCTTTTTGTGTGGTGATTCATGGATGCACAAATGGGTGCACGGATCATCCAGAAAGAGTGTCAGTGAAAAGGATCACACAGGTGCATCACAATTGCATGGGATGACATTTTGTCAACGCACAAGTGTAAGTGAACTCGGGTATTGGTAAGCCTCCTCCCCCCAATCTTGATATACTTAAATGCACTGTTGAACAGGACGGTTCTTTTGCCATGTTTTATTGACACAGCTGAGCACAGGGGTCATGTGGGAGAAGAGGAAAAGATTGGAATGAAAAGAAGTGAAGGCTGCGTAGGAGCAGCCCTTTGAACAAAATTTGGAAATTTTGAAAAAGGAGCAGTATTCGATTTCAAATACCTTTAATGGCATATAAATAGTTTAACATTAACATTGCAAGATAATAACAGCCTTTACAACTTCTGACGAGTTAAAATAACACCATTAAAAAATTTAGCCACCACTTCCAACAGCTCGTAGTTGTGGCTGTTTAAAAGATATATAACCTTCTGTTTATCTGTAATGCCTTCACTTCCATGCAGGAAGGGGATTATGTGCTTCTTCCTACCTACCTCATAAAAAGGACAATTCAACAGCATATGAGATACTGTTTCCACAGAACCCATGCCACACGGGCATTTCCTTTCTTTATGTGGAATTCCAAGGTGGCGTCCAAGGCTAAAGGAAGAAGGCAGGGCATTACACCTAGCTAAGGTGATTGCTCTACACCACCGGGCCTCCACCAGGAGATAAAGGTACCGGGCTACAATTAATCTATCCACGGGTATTCCCAGAGAGATCGAGGAACAGGTTTTATTGGCTTCCTCTCGCATCTGTTGAAACTCTCCATCAAAAAGTCTCTTCTTGATAGCCCCATAGACCTAAAAGGAGCAGTAGAAATGTTCTCTTCAAAAGCAAGCCCAGGGATGTGGAAGCTAGAAAATACTAGTTAAAATGCAAATAAGGAGAAGGTCAAGAGCATCTGTACTTGTAACTGAGGCTGGTTCCGCATGGGCCAAAAACAGTGGTGTGAAAATGGTGTGAAAGGGTTTAAAACGGCGCAAAAGGGTTTATACCATTTTCACACCATTTTCACACCGCCTTTTCGTTGCCCATGCAGAATCAGCCTGAAGCATGGTCAACACTTTTCTTCCCCCAGACTGCAAAGGACCGGGACTTCTCTAGGAATCGGATGCTCCTTGTAAAACATCCAGGCTCACAGTGGTTCCCAGAGGTCATCTATTATGGCCACGACACTCCTGTGGCCCTCTATTTCAGGTATCACAGGTCAAGAGATGAGGAAGTTCTAAGTATCCTCCTCGTAGTGCTTTTTCAGATGCTATGAGGAAGAAGTTGTGCCCATGGACCGTTCCCTCCATGTTCTGGCACACGTACATATGACATACACTCATGCCCCTGTTGAGCAATGTAATCAAAACACGCTCCCTGGAGTACATAGGAAAAGGAGAGCAGTAACAGCAGAGAGACAAAGGTGAGAGAAATGCATTTTGTGTATGCTCAGAGAAACGTTTTTCATCTCCTGTAAAAGGTAACTTAGCTCAAGGGACTGCTACATCCCTCTTTCAATTAACATACATAACAGATAGAACAGAAGTGTAACTGAGTAAAAGTCAGAAGAACATAGGTCGTTTTTTAAAAAAACCCAAATGCATAATATAGTAGCTCTTTCATAAGGGTGAAGGACAAATTATCCATGATTATCCCTAACCATGATTCATGAGCACAGGAGATATGACTTTCACAACATTAGCTGTCACCGGTCTGCTCCACACAGTACAAAAAGAAATGTCCGTGGGACATCATCAGAAGAGGCAACTGCCCATTCAGTCATGCAGTTTCTTATCAGGTCTTGCTCTACCCTTTGCTCCAACAGTATTTTATAAATGGTGCTTGTTGTTTTCTTGATATTCATCGTTAAAACTCTGTCGAGTTCTGTTCATTCCATTGATATTTCCTATCTCTCAATATCATAGGAGCAGCAGTGGCGTAGGAGGTTAAGAGCTTGTGTATCTAATCTGGAGGAACCGGGTTTGATTCCCAGCTCTGCCGCTGAGCTGTGGAGGCTTATCTGGGGAATTCAGATTAGCCTGTACACTCCCACACATGCCAGCTGGATGGCCTTGGGCTAGTCACAGCTTCTCAGAGCTCTCGCAGCTCCACCTACCTCACAGGGTGTTTGTTGTGAGGGGGGAAGGGCAAGGAGATTGTCAGCCACTTTGAGTCTCCTGCAGGAGAGAAAGGGAGGATATAAATCCAAACTCTTCTTCCTCTTCTTCTTCTTACATCATATTTGTTGGTATGTTATCTCATCACAAGGTTCGCCATTTATGTGTATTTCCTCTCTTGATTTCATCTGTAGTCGTCCATTTAATTTCTTTAGTATGTCACAATGTGTTCACCAAGTGTATCCCTCTTTTCTATTAGATAATTGTCTTGCTTCCATTCTTGGTACCCATTGTGGTATCCTCAGATAAAATATCTTTTTATATTTTATCCATATCCCATAGAGCGAGTTTCTGATATAGTATATACCAATTTCCTTATGAACATCCACATTTCTGGTAAAGTTCAGCCACAAATAATGGTGCCATCCCTTTTTCATCTTGTATCCCCCCAACATCAATACCTTTTCCTCCTTCAGTCTTACCCAAGTCCTAATCCAGGTCAGCGCTGCTGCATCATGGTAAACTTGTAAGTCCAGCAATCCATATCCTCCTCTTTGTTTAATATCAATTAAATGTATATAGAGCCACGTGGTGTAGTGATTAAGTGCTTGCGCTGCCACTCACACGGCCAGGAGTTCAATCCCCCTGCGGGTCAGATATCCTGGCAGCTGGCTCACGGTCAACTCAGCAGTCCATCCATTTCTTGGTTGGTAAATGAGCACCTAGCACCTAGCTAGGGGGTAAAGAACAGCAAACTACAGCAAAAACATGGTCGCCGTTACATGTCCCCCCTTTTTTTAGTTAGCTGAAGAATTGATGTGTCCATGCTTCACAGCTTCATGCTGCAATTCTCCATACTTTGTGTAATCAATGCCTCAAAGGTTAGACCCCCAAATAACAACAACAACAACAACAACAGAAACCTCACAGAGGGGCTTTCCCTACTGACAGAGTTGTACTGGTTTCTACCTAGGTTCGCCTCAGTGAATCCCCACTGCCACCGAGCTCAACATTGTTTTGTCTCAGTTCCCCCCCTCAGAACTGCAACATCCCTGTCGCAGTTATGAACTACACTTTTCTACTGGAACAAGGTCGATACTGCTTCGAAGCTTCAAAGTGGGGAAGCATCGAAACGACACCTCATCCGTTCAACCAATCACGAGCCGCTTTTGTGGCATGCGCAGAATGGGAGAGTCGTGGCGGGCAGAAAGCACATGTAACTGTAAACTGTAAACTGTAAAAACTGTAAAAAAAAAAAAGAGAACGCTCCCGTTTCCTGCCGTAACACAAGTGCCAATCACAATCAAGGAGCGAAACAGGCACCAAGATGACCCCGCCCACTTAGCTCGGTTCCAGGGGGCCAACTCAGTTGCTGTGGGGACAGCCTGGAATCGCCCTCCACTGAAGGGAACCGAGTCGACCTTAGCTCCCTTCTGTAGTGGGGAAAGCCTCAGAAAGGATGAAATGCACAGGTAAGTGGGAATGGAGAGTGAGCTCATAAAATGATGCTAATGAGGAAGTGCAGAAACGGAATAGAGTCAGGAAAAACATTTTAAAGAGACTGCACAGCAGTGAAGCAGTTTTGAAAATGTTTCAGCCTAAAGAATCATTTTTAGAGGGGATTCACTGAAAATGTTTTGAAGCTGGAAACAAAATGTATTCAGAACGGGGGGGGGGGGAGCAATGCAGAACTCTATGGAGGAAGTGCTTTATTTCCTGCCTCAAAACATTTGAAAATGTTTGCGGAGATAGGGCCACTGACTCACCGCAGTTTCCAAGCTGCCACATGGGAAAGGACACAGTGCATCGCTGAAGATTCTGGGAGTGTTGCTACAGTTGTACAAATAAAGGCCCCTTCTGCACAGCCAAAATAAGATGTCCTGGGGACATCTTTAAAAGAACTGTCTCCTTTTTGTCTAGACAGGACAAAAAAAACAAGGCATCTGAGGTGAGAGCAGCTTATTTCTCCCACCTGAGCAAAAAAGCTCTCACTTTCATTCTCTCCAGCTCGTCATTTTCTGCTGTTTGAAACCTCCGTTGCGGCTGCCGTTTGCTAAAGTTGCCCGGGATGTTTTCTCTGCATGCATCGTGCCCGTGCTTCTTTTCAGCTCAAAAAGTACATGGTTCAGTTCAGCTCATTCTGCCAGTTGTTGATGAGCTGTCTTTGAAGACATGAACACGCACATGCGAGAATCGCAGCTGATTCTCATTTCATGTCTTCGAAGACAGCTCATCAACAATTTAAAAAACGGGGAAACTATATATTGCTGGAATCAGCAGGACAAGCTGAGTTGAGCCATGTACTTTGTGAGCTTAAAAAGAAGTATGGGCCTGATGCGTGGAGAGAAAACAGCCTGGGCAACTTTAGCAAATGGAGGCCACAGTGGAGGTTTCAAGCAGCAGAAAATGGTCGGCAGGAGAAAACAAGAGTGAGAACTTGTTTGATTGGGTGGGAGAAATAAGCCTTTTCTTGAGCTCTGCACAGCAGAATGGGGCCACTTGGCACACTACCTGTATTGCTTAATAAACCCCGCTCAAAGGAGAGCCATAATGTTCGCCAGGTTTAATGTTATGCCTTCTGCCTTGTTACATGGCAGTTTTAACAAGCAAGAAAAGGCTAAAAGATTGTGCCCATGTAACAATGGCTCAGTTGAATTTCTGGCCCACCAATTACTACACTGTCTCAGATTCAAGGAAATCAGATCCAAGTATGTGAATCTTACTCCTTTACATTTACCCCATCTCCCCGATTTAATTAGATTACACTACTTGTTGGACAATCCTGATCCTTCTCTCTGTATGATAGTGGCAGACTTTCTCCTGGAAATTACGAAACGGCAGTAGATTTCCTTCGACCTAACATTTATTTCCTGTTTTATATAGGCTTTTTAATCCGTTTTTTGTTATTGTTGTACTGTTGTCTATGCCAATAAAGGCTTGCTATCACAGCAGGCAGGAAGTAACTTTAAGCCAACTTGGCAAAATAAGAATTGCTTGTTCACTTTTTTTTTAACAAAAACCCGGGTTGAGCAGAAATAAAGCATCTTGGGGGGAAAGCTATGTGCATTTCCACCCCAGAATACTTTTCCTCTCCATCCTCAGGTCATTTTATTTGTGCTGTGCAGAAAGGGTGAGTTTCTTACACACCCAGGGATTTGGGGCAGGAAAGTTGAACTCATTTGTTACAAGGGTCAGATATGAAATAAATGTGACTTGGTTGGGCCTGACCCTGGGGGTGTAGCTGCCTCAGCTGGCAAGTCCACAGCAGGCTCACCAGCCCAGATTAGCAGGGGGGCGGGCTCACCAGGCCAAATTGGGAGTAGGGTGGGATAGGTGCCTAGACTTGCTGATAAGTTCTCTCAAAGAGGCAGATCCAGTCCCAAGGTTGCATGTTTGACACCCCTGATTTAGGCAGCAGAAGAAGGAACTGAAAACCAAACACACCCATGAAACATATAAGAACATGAGAACATAAGAACAAGCCAGCTGGATCAGACCAGAGTCCATCTAGTCCAGCTCTCTGCTACTCGCAGTGGCCCACCAGGTGCCTTTGGCAGCTCACATGCAGGATGTGAAAGCAATGGCCTTCTGCGGCTGCTGCTCCTGAGCACCTGGTCTGTTAAGGCATTTGCAATCTGAGATCAAGGAGGATCAAGATTGGTAGCCATAAATCGACTTCTCCTCCATAAATCTGTCCAAGCCCCTTTTAAAGCTATCCAGGTGAGTGACCATCACCACCTCCTGTGGCAGCATATTCCAAACACCAATCACACGTTGCGTGAAGAAGTGTTTCCTTTTATTAGTCCTAATTCTTCCCCCCAGCATTTTCAATGGATGCCCCCTGGTTCTAGTATTGGGCGAAAGAGAGAACAATTTCTCTCTGTCAACATTTTCTACCCCATGCATAATTTTATAGTCTTCAATCATATCCCCCCTCAGACGTTTCCTCTCCAAACTAGAGTCCCAAACGCTGCAGCCTCTCCTCATAAGGAAGGTGCTCCAGTCCCTCAATATTCTGGACCTCCTACATGATATCTGCATCAGACAAAATTTCTGACCTAGGACACTATATTTAGGGTACAGTCCATTTGAGGAACGTAGTTTCCAGGAAAGAACACTTCAGTCGCAGTTTTAAAAAATGCAACTCCACACGTACTTCCTCCCCGTACAGAACCCCGTGGAGAGTCTATTGTGAGTATCCCAGCAGGGACAAAAACATTGGACAATGACGTCCGTTGTATACCATGGACGCTGCTTTCTCTCTCTCAAGCCAGATCCACCAGCCAGCTTCACAAAGACTAAGACTGCCAAATATAGAGAACATGAACAGATTTTATGACAGATTGAGGGGTTTTAAAAATTATTCATAGGGAGATAAGAGTAGGGTAATGGCACAATAGTTCCGTTCCACTGGTGACGTACTGAGTAGTGTTCTTCGTTTGATCACTACAGGCAATAAATATTGTTCTGTAGCTCGAAGGGCAGTTTCCCGCTTTTCTGGCTCAATCAGTTGGCTCTGTCGTTGGGGGAATGTTTCAAGACTTCCCTCAAGTAGCCATTATTGCCGATGGGCCGTGTTTTGCATTGGACCTGACTGGTGAAGAAACCTGTCTCCTGCTGAGGTTATTCAAGCACTTTCTTTCACAGAAAGAGGTCATATTATTTACACCTCACACAACATTCACAATCTCCCACACAACATGAATCTTGAAAGAGCTTCTAACTTCCCAGAAATGAAAAGGATGGCAAGCACACCACAACACGTTGGATGTTCTTTGTGAGGAAAAAAAAACCCCAGCAAGTACACCATGGGGAAGCTTTGGGCAATATATTTTGGGGCCTTTTAAAACAATTCTTTGGTAGTTTGTACCAGCTGCTGGGCAATTTGTGCGCCATCTTTCCTATTGTAATGTGCTACTGGATTCAGTCATGTTGTTTGCTATGATGAGGCAGTTCAACCTATCAATTTAGCACTTGGATGCTTTACCCTTCAAGTCCTCAAACTTGTCTTAAAGTAAGTGAAAGAAACACTCTCTAAATCATAGGTCTACCTTTCTTGGTTCTACCAGAAACCAACAGTGGGTAGGGTAGAGCGTGAATGGTATATAAGATGACCTAGTCCCCCTAAGCTCTATTCCGAATTATAAGAATCACTGGAAAATGGGTGTGTATGTTTAAAAGCAAACTTTTTGAAATCCTAAATTGAAACTTAATGTAAAATGAGATTCTTCATATGTACAGTATTTCATTTAACATTAAGGCTATTTGGGGCGGGGGATGTGGTGCCTCTTCCTAAGCTTTAAAAAAAGCTTTTGGCTCTTTACATCTGGGCCCCTCTTTACCTAATGGGACTCGCCGTCCCTCCCTTTTGGGGAGGATTTTAAATATGGGGTTTTGTTGGATGCCTCTTACTGTTCTTATCACTGTTTTTTAAAGGTTTTAGCAATTATATTTAAAACTGTACTGAGACAGACAGACAGACAGACAGGGAGGGAGGGAGGGAGGGAGGGATTACAGAGAGACAGACAGACAGAGAGAGAGAGAGAGAGAGAGAGAGAGAGAGAGAGAGAGAGAGAGAGAGAGAGAGAAGGCTGGGAAAAGGCTACCAGGATATTTATATTTAGAGATTTTGCATTTTGCTATGTTCAGGTTGAGAGCTTTGCTGAGCTTAGTCAGACCATCTCCAGCATCGCACACCTTCTTCCACCACCAGCTAACCCACACGTTCTGTAATTTCTTTGGGCTTGCCCATCGTTTTGTGCAGCCTTAAAAAAACTCTGGGTGTCTGTTTAGCTCTGTTTGATGTAAGTGATGCTCAGAACTTCAAGAAATAAACAAACCAAAACACTAGAATAAATATTTTATCTTTCCTGCTGTTGTTTTCCACACCTCTGTGCTGTACCTGAACTTCCTTCTTGGAACCATTTTATCATGTCCCTGCACTCACTCCATCCCCCCCTGCTCTTTCTTTCTTTCTTTCTTTCTTTCTTTCTTTCTTTCTTTCTTTCTTTCTTTCTTTCTTTCTTTCTTTCTTTCTTTCTTTCTTTCTTTCTTTCTTTTCTTTTCTTTCTTTTCTTTTCTTTCTTTCTTTCTTTCTTTCTTTCTTTCTTTCTCTCTTTCTTTCTCTCTTTCTTTCTGAAATCTTTGAACCATTGAATACATGTAGCTACAGAGAATCAGAGCTAGGAAGCACTGAAACAATGAATACTTTGTCTCCAAAAGCCCAACTCATACCCAAGCAATTAAGGGCAAGGTGGGGATCTCGGGTGGTGTCTCTGGTTGGAAATATTTTTTTTTAAAAAGCTGGTTTAAAATGAGTCCACACGGCTAGCCGCTATAGAAGGATCCCTTTAAACTTTAAGTAGTCGAAATCTGAAAAGCCAAACATCTATTCAGTTTTTTGGATTTTGTAAGTATTTGGCTTGAGATTTTTTTTGTGCGGCTTGTATTTGTATTCTATCAATGTAGGGAGTGTGGTTAGAACCAATTAGTTTTAGTCACATTATTGTCGACTATATAAAAGTCTGTTTGAGGGGACATCATACATTCTGAATTGCAATGAACTCAATGTCTTGGCTTGAGACAACTACACTGTCGCAAAATCCCTCTGTACCAATCTATTGTGAATGCTGACTTATACTACCATTCTAAACTGGTCTTCATTTTGCTATGCAACATCTTATCCCATTTTAGGAGCCCTTCATGAGTGAAGGGTCCCCCTCCCATCCCGTAGTCTGACTTCAGATTTATCACTGTAGCTTTACCTCCACTATTTGGCATCTCGAAAATTGAATCCATTTTTATATGGGTCTTCAAAGTAACTGCTGTTGCTTGCTACAGCCTCCTCCTTTAATTGTTCGACCAAGTTAATTATTATTTTTTTCCTCATTCAAGCTCCCTCATATTATTGTTTTATAATGGTGTGCTCCTTTTGTTGTTCCCTCTGGCAGACTTCCCCATTTGGACTGCAGTTCTGAGCATCCCGTTTAAGGAGGTTTTCATTTTCTTTTTATTTTCCGTGTGGAAATATTGCCAAATGAAAATCAGCAGTTCTTTTTTTTCCCATTGTCCTGAGCCAGGAGGCATGAATGAGATGGAAAGGCAAAAAACTAAGAATCTGTGGACCGTCCTGTGGCTTTTTAGATTAGCATTTTCCCCTTCTGCCAGGAGAGGTGACTGACTAAAACAACAAACACAATGGCTAAATCTGACTATCTATGAAAACACAAACAGGTAATATCAACCGTCAAATCTTCATTATAAAAATACTATGAAGAGCTGTTTTGGAGTACGGCTCTCTCTCTCCATACTAGGACAAACTAATTATCTCTGACAAAACACCGCATTGCTCTAGGCCAGCAATACACTGTAGCCTCTTTGCAAAGTCTTTGGAGATGGAAAATTGTTCATACATCATATGCCAGCAATAGTCTTCACATGGTGGAGAGGTAGCTACACATTCTTTCTGTGTGGTACAAATGTGAGGCTGTCACATTTGAAGTGGGTGCCCCAAGATGAAGACACAGACAGCTCAGGCCTGTGAGGTTCTACAGATTTTGATTTTATTCCCCATGCTATTTAGAAGAAGAGGAAGTCGAGTTCATTTCTATGCCCTGCTTTCCTCATCTCTAAGGAGTCTCAAAGCAGCTTACAGACACCTTGTGAGGTAGGTGGGGCTGAGAGAGTTCAGAGAGAACTGTGACTAGCCCAAGGTCACCCAGCAGGTTTCCTGTGGAGGAGTGGGGAATCAAACTTGGTTCTCCAGATTACAGTCCACTGCTCTTAACCACTACACCCCACTGGTTCACCTGTATATTTCTATTTGAACAGTCTCACATAAGGTAAGTGGCCAATCAATGCAGAAACATGTATATACAATAATATATGTTCAGTCCATATTAGTTCATCAACGTTTGATATGAATCCACACAGGTAAGTATTCTGTACATGTCCAGTAATAAGTCCAAATTTATGCACAGGAACAAATCCAAATTATTTTAAACACAAGGAGGAAAACGCATAAGCCTAATCCAGCGCTTTTTTTTTAGATTAAGCTTCCTAGGGGCAACCCTCATAGGTTGTAGATATAGTTTATATTGGCTACATATGGGTACTCTGTAAAGGTAAAGTTCAATAACATTCAAATAAATCTGTCATTAATATGTGATGTATAATATTCACACCATAGATTTTCAACAATATGTCATACATGTACCTTTTGGATGTTGTTAATAAGAAGTGTTTGTGTTTACAATTAATGAAATATAAAAAATAGGAACAATGATATAAATTCCTGTGTGTGTGTGTGTGTGTGTGTGTGTGTGTGTGTGTGTGTGTGTGTGTGTGTGTGTGTGTGTGTGTGTATATATGGCACTCAGAGCCCTCTCTGTGGGCATGCGCAGAGTGCCCCCCCATCTAGGCTGGCTTGGCCCGCTGGGCTCGATTATTAGCATTAAGCCTAAGACCTAGTTTTGGGGAAGCATGATTGTAGGGTAGCCAACCCTGTTACCCAAGCATGGCTGTTAAGCGCCACTTGATTTTCACATGTGAAGGGAACTAAAAGCACTGAAATCCTTTACCCCTGGGAGTAAAGCTGGGTTTGCTGGCTTGTATTGGGGCTTGCTTCTGAGCAAACCCTCCTAGGGTCGTGATTCACCCGTTGGAAGAGTTGCACGGTTGCTTCAAAGCAAACCCACCGACTACCAGCAAGCTTACTTCTGAGTAACGCACGCCTCGGAGCCAACCATTTTCCCTAAACTAAAACCTCAGTATTCAGGTTAAATTGCCATGTTGGCACTTGGCAATAAATAAGTGGGTTTTGGGTTGCAATTTGGGCACTCAGTCTCGAAAAGGTTCGCCATCACTGGTATAGGATGTGCCGTCACCAATATGCAGATATTATGTAATGAACATTCACTTGACAAAGTTGTGTTCATTATGCAACTTCCCCTTTGAGTTACAAATTCTTGACATTAATTTATTAATTATCCACCTTTTTTGCCATCCAGTTTATATCTCATGAAGAAGAATGAAAGTGTATTTTAAATTGAATGTATGCTTAGTAACACAACATCAAGAGGGCCAGCATGGTGTAGTGGCGACAGTGTTGGTCTATAACCCAGGAAATCCAGGTTCAATCCCCACTCATGCCACGGAAGCTTGCTGAATGACCTTGGGGCAGTCACACATCCCTGACCCTGGCTGGTATTTGTATGGGAGTCCTCCAAGGAATACAAGGGTTGTGACATGAAGGCAAGTAATAGCAAACCACCTTTAAAGGTCTCTTGCCTTGAAAACCCTGCACTTACCACATCACCTGTGGCTTGATGGCAAAAACAATCAAAACATTAAAAAAACTTGCTTTATAAATACGTTATGAACAAAACCCTATTTATAAATACCAGATCATAGATCAAATCCTGATTCTTTTTCAGGTAATGACTGTGGTTCGTTTGTTAAAGTGGTTAAAGATTTGGATTAGGACAGTGGTGGGATCCAAAAATTTTAGTAACAGGTTCCCATGGTGGTGGGATTCAAACTGTGGCGTAGCGCCATTGGGGCTGGGCGGGGCATGACAGGGGCGTGGCTGGGCATTCTGGGGGTGGGGCATTGCTGGGCGGGAGTGTGGCAAGGACGCAGCCGCTGCGCCGGTCCTTGGGCGGGAAACGAATGCACGCAGGTGCAGGCTGCCACGCACGCCGGTGCACCTCCTGCTAGACTGCTTCAAGTTCTGCGCGCTACTGCTGAGAGGAGGGGCGTCACTAAGGCAAAAATCACGTGGCAAAATCACCAATGAGTAACCCCCTCTCGGCACACACAAATAATTAGTAACCTACTCTCGGGAACCTGTGAGAACCTGCTGGATCCCACCTCTGGATTAGGATCTGGGGTGCTCCAATTTCAAGTTCCTACTCTGCTTTGGAAGCTGTCTGAGGCCGTTTCTGCACAGCCAATGACTGTTGTGCAGTCGGTGTTATAGGCAATGCTACAGCAACGGAGCGTTCGCATTGGCGGGCACTCCATGGACAGGTAGCACATTGGCTGAACTGCAGCGCTTTGCATGGCTGCGCTTTGCAAATGGCGTTCTTTCCCCTCCCCCCAGGGTAGATGTAGGCATTCGGCACCGGGATTGGCCAGTGTGAGCTGCCATTGTGGGGGCCGGGCTCTGTGGCACCGATTCCTGACAGACGTTTTGCACAATGCCGGCTGCGGAGCACCATTTTTGAAAAGACTCACTTGTTGAGTGATTTTCGAATGCACAACTTTGGGGCCACTGGAGCATCGCCGCATCGCCGCAGCATCGTTTCTGCAGCGGCAGCCGTGTGAACTCCCTGCCCGTAACACTGTTTTTACTGTCACGTTACCAGGCTTTTTTGGCCCGTGTGGAAACGGCTTGAGTGACCTTGGGCTAGTCACATACTCTCAGTTTAACCTCCCTCGCAGAGTTGTTGTAAGGGTTCCTGTGGATTTGAGGTTGGAGCTTAGGTTGGGTGAAGTTTGGAGGTGGAAGGAAAGCAGTGATGGGAAACTATGGAGTCCACCCCCCAAAGCTGTGACTTTTTTCTCCAGAGGTTCTCTGTTGGCTGGAAATCAATTCAAATTCTGGAAGAATCCCAGGCCCCACCTGGAGGTGGGCAACCTGGAGTTGAGGAAAAATGGGAGCAGGGGGGAATGATGTAAGCCACTTTTGGGTACCCATTTGAGAATAATATTGTATATAAATAAGCAAATTTGGATGTCTTTTGTGATACGTTGCAGCATAATCAAAGGCATATAGAATTTTCCCCTGATTCGTGAAAGTTCAGATATGTACCCTTGATGCTGATGTCTCATGTGTGTCCATGCATACATATTAGGGCAAGATGAGTCTCTGGAGCATGTTTCTTTCATTGCCCTTTCTATAATGCGATGCAAGCCAAGATAATTTATGCTTTGTTACCTAAAATCCCAGGTTACCCTGAAAAAATATGGCTCGAAAAACTTTTCTAATGAAAATCCAAAGGCACGTTGCCAACTATTCTACCTTCATTTTTAAAATCTGTTGCACACACAATGATAAAAATATCTAAATAATCTAAATTATTAAATCTATAATATAAATATAACCAATAAATAAATAAATTTTAATTTTAGACTTCAATAGTTTAACCTTTGAAGAGTCATTTTATCCAATGAGGGACAATTTAAGACTGCAATGGGGTTTTCTTTAATGGATTATCGAAGGCTTTCATGGCCGGAATCGTTAGGATGCTGTGGGTTTTCCAGGTTGTGTGACCGTGTTCCAGTAGTATTTTCTCCAGACATTTCACCTGCATCTGTGGCTGGAAGATCCTCTGAAGATGCCAGCCACAGATGCAGATGAAATGTCAAGAAAAAATACTACTAGAACTAGGCCATACAAACCCAGAAACCCCATAACATCCTGTTTTGGGGTGCTGTGTGGTTTCCGGGCTGTATGGCCGTGTTCTAGCAGCATTCTCTCCTGAAGTTTCGCCTGCATCTGTGGCTGGCATCTTCAGAGGATCTTCCAGCCACAGATGCAGGTGAAATGTCTGGAGAAAATACTACTGGAACACGGCCATACAGCCCAGAAACCACACAGCACCCAAGTGATTCCGGCCGTGAAAGCCTTCGACAATACATCCTGGTTTTCTTTAATTTTCTCAATTAAATTTGGTGCTCTGGTTTGCTGAAATTCTGGAGCTTTGAACATACCTGTATTTGATAGACTTGGTCAATGATTGCAATTGAGACTGACTGACTGACTGACTGACTGACTGATAATGATGTGTGTTTTACTTTCTCTACTGTGCAAATAAAAAGGCAGTAGTCTTTCAAATATTCATTGTATCCCAAAAGAGAGAACTGCTTGTTCTGCGTCATTTTTAACATAAATCTGAGGAGAAACAGTTGGGAAGAAGTGCCCAACAATGTTTTTCGTTTGTGCAGCAAAAAAGCCATTGCCACATTATAAATGGAGCAATTAGACACCCTGAATTGATAGAGACACTTGACAGTAATACAGAGGAGAACAGAACTTTACCAAATCGACTGACTTAATTGCCTGTACATTCTAGGCTTCTCATCTTATCTGCCCAGAAGTCCTGTTTCGCAAATTACAGTAGTCTGCCTGTTCCTAGTTGGGGCAGTTAGCTAGGGACAGATCCAGCAATATGAGAGGATTCAGTTGGAAGACGTCCACCAAACTTTACAGGGGGGTTTCCTTTAGAAAGCTGCAGGAAACCAGGGTTTATAAGTTTGAACAATTTTATTTAAAAAGCAAAATAAACTTACACACACAACTGGCAAAATACACACAGAGAGATAATTGAAGAGGTCTAAGATTTAGAAAGAGGTGAAGGATAGATGGGAATAGTAGAGGTCATTGTGGGTATTTATCTGATCTAAGAGGAGGTTAGAGGAGAGAGAGTTCAATATCTGCATTGAAGTCAGGAAAGATGATATTGGGCACAGCATAACTGAACCAATATTAGTTCAGATAAGGGGCTGCTGCTTGGTCAGGTAAGATATATGGGGGAAAGATCCTCTGGCAATGCTAAGAGAGCCAATTTTCCAGAAGAAAGTGGGGTTTCAGTTCTCAAGAGAGAACAATACTGAGGATGAAAATTCAGATGAGTGGATAATTCCAGGGTAACCCAATTCAGAGCAAAGTTGGATGGTCTTCCAGTAGTGGGGCAGAATAGAATTAGCCAGAGAAGAATAGGACACAGGAAGGCTATGTTAAGGCTGGCTGGCAGTTATATATCCTTTGTGGGCTAGTGAACAGGTATGCCTTTTCCAGGGTTGTGGCTACTTTCCCAGGGTTGTGGACATTGCTATCCAGATAGGAGCAGCAGTGGCATAGTGGTTAACAGCAGGTGTACTCTAATCTGGAGGAACTGGGTTTGATTCCCCACTCTGCCACTTGATCTGTGAAGGCTTATCTGGGGAATTTGGAGTACTGTGTTCAGTTCTGGTCACCACATCTCAAAAAGGATATTGAAGAGATAGAAAAAGTGCAGGGAAGGGCAACGAGGATGATTGAGGGACTGGAGCACCTTCCTTATGAGGAGAGGCTGCAGCGTTTGGGACTCTTCAGTTTGGAGAGGAGACGTCCGAGGGGGGATATGATTGAAGTCTATAAAATTATGCATGGGGTAGAAAATGTTGACAGAGAAATTTTTCTCTCTTTCTCACAATACTAGAACCAAGGGGCATTGAAAATGCTGGGGGGAAGAATTAGGACTAATAAAAGGAAACATTTCTTCACGCAACGTGTGATTGGTGTTTGCAATATGCTGCCACAGGAGGTGGTGATGGCCACTCACCTGGATAGCTTTAAAAGGGGCTTGGACAGATTTATGGAGGAGAAGTCGATTTATGGCTCCCAATCTTGATCCTCTTTGATCTGAGTTTGCAAATGCTTTAACAGTCCAGGTGCTCGGGAGCAGCAGCAGCAGAAGGCCATTGTTTTTCACCTCCTGTACATGAGCTCCCAAAGACACCTGGTGGGCCACTGCGAGTAGCAGAGTGCTGGACTAGATGGACTCTGGTCTGATCCACCTGGCTTGTTCTTATGTTCTTATGTTCTTTATTTAGCACACGCCAGCTGGTTGACCTTGGGCTAGTCACAGTTCTTCTGAGCTCTTTCAGCCCCACCTACCCCCCTTGTGAGGGGGGAAGGGAAAGGCATTTGTTAGCCCCTTTGAGTCTCCTTACAGGAGAGAAAGGGAGATATAAATCCAATTCTTCTTCTTCATCTTCATCATCATTGGTTGAGGTGGCAGGAAAGGCATAGCTGGCTGCTATCCTTATTGATTGTGAGTGAGGAATATATCCAAGCAGAACCCTTCAATTGAAAGCTAAGTCCAGACCAAGGTTTGACACATTCCAGCATCCATCTTTGTCTGAACTGTCTATGAGTCCAACAGGGGAACTGGTAGGGCACTGTTCAGGAACAGCACCCCCTGTCTTACCAAGGGTGTGCCTGCCAACCTTCTAGTCCAGGGTTCTTTTTGATCCCTGAACCAGGAACCTCTCTCACAACTGTACTTCTCCAAATCCAATGCACAGAGAGTTCCCAAGACGATTTCTCCTTTTGCAAGTCTTCAGCATCTTTCTGCAGCTCTGTGACCATTAGTCCCCCAACCCCCAAAGCACAAACCACCGAGCAGTGGTGGGATCCAAAAAGTTTAGTAACAGGTTCCCATGGTGGTGGAATTCAAACAGTGGCGTAGCGCCAATGGGGCTGGGTGGGGCACGGCGGGGGCGTGGCCGGGCATTCCAGGGGCGGGGCAGTACAGTACAATAAACCTTTATTAGGCATAAATAATTCTACATACAGGGGGCGGGGCATTGCTGGGCAGGAGTGTGGCAAGGACGCAGCCGCTGCGCTGGTCCTTGGGCAGGAAACGAATGCATGCAGGCGCAGGCTGCCACGCACGCTGGTGCACCCCCTGCTAGACTTCTTCAAGTTCTGCACGCTACTGCTGAGGAGTGGAGGAGGGACATAACTAAGGCAAAAATCACATGGCAAAATCACCAATTAGTAACCCCCTCTCGGCACACACAAATAATTACTAACCTACTCTCGGGAACCTGTGAGAACCTGCTGGATCCCACCTCTGCCACCGAGACCTTCACTTGTGCAAGCCCCACTAGAACAAATGAAGGGGAATTCTGCACGAGAAGAAGAGTCCTTCACTCTGGAGTCCGGCGAACTACCTTTTCCTCCCCTGCAGATTGGAAGATCAATTTGTTGAATGCACCTTACCTTTTCTCCCTTTAAATGTGTTTAAATATTCCATGCGACTTGATTGCATTTTATTATGCACCATAAGTTCCCTGAGCACTAATCATGCTTGTAGTGCTTTTTCTTTTGTAAAGGGCCCCAAGTCATTGCTGTTAATAACCCTTGTTCATTTCCATAAATGGCACTGTTGGGGGAAGCTGACATATGTCTGTTTCGCCGTCTTTAAAGAGTTTTCTCATTTTTTTTTCACCATTTAGTGGAAGACCACCTAGCGTTATACGATCATGTCCCACGGGAAAACCTTTTAATCAGTTTTAATTAGAATCGAACCAAAATAATTTATTTGGTTTAACTTTTGCTACAATCAGAAAAAAAATCTCCAACTTTTAACCTTTTTTAAAAAAGTTTTAAAAATGTTTATTTCAAGACACAAAACATGGTAGTCCCCTGTGCAAGCATTGGTTCATTACTAACCATTGGTGTGACATCATATGATGATGTTCAGTAGGCAGACAGTGTTTATGGGGTGGTTTGACATAGGAAAGTCCTATGACTTTCATGATGTTGGTGGCATGTGTGTTCATTCACCCACATTGCCTGAACAATGAGTAGTAGAATTAATGTAGGCTGATTTTTCAGGCTTTGGGGAAATTACGCAGGGCTATGCAATGAGAGAGGTATGAGAGGGCTTTTGGAGGGGCCGGCTGTGGTCCTACTGCCCCCCACCAAATCTGAGGCTGCCTGTCTCCATCTTCTTTATTCTGGTTGGGCCTGATCCACTGATAACATCGCGGGCCCTACCATTTCCTCCCTCCCTTAGCCTTGGTTCAGGCGCCTGTTTCAACAATTTTGTTTTAACATACTTTTGCTGTTAGGTTTTAAGGGATTTAAGTTTTTATGCTGTTGATTTGCTATTCGTTAGAACAGCCATGTTGTGAGCAGCCTTGAGCCCTTCGGGGATGAGGCGGCCTATAAGTTAAATAAATAAATAAATAAATAAATAAATAAATAAATAAATAAATAAATAAATAAATAAATAAATAAATAAATAAATAGAAAAAGCAGGTTTATGCAAATACGAGCTGGCTTAATTTTCACTGGCTGAAGTTGCTGAAGCAAGTGTCCAGGGGCAAGGAACAAGCCTAGTGCCATGTCATTGGTGATCCAAAGTGCATTCTTTTACTTCCCTCCATATAGGTGCCCCAACCTATCTTTCAGTGGACACCACGTGGTCTGACCCTCATTGAGAAAGACCTCAAAGAGCAATGTGACTCTGTCTGCAGACCCCTCCAGGGATCCCTGCAGTACAAAAATTCTCCCTGCATATATCCTCTCCTCTCAGGGTTTGTTTGTTATGTTGTACATAACAACAATATTGTTATGTTGTTTGCGAATGACACTAATTCATAAATGTACTGTATTTAGTTATTGAATTATGATTGGAAAGCCACAGTTGGAAGATTGTAGAAAGAAAGTAATTTGTGTATATTTTTGTATATATGTTCTCAGATCATGCCAATAAAATCACGAAAGGTGTTACAGAAACTGAGGCCCTTTCTGCACAGGCGGTAAAGAGCGCCCCAGGGTCACTAAAAAGAGCGTCCCTGGGGAGGGGTTCACCCGGCCGCCACTCCTGCATCGCAGAAGCGCCAGCTGTGCAACCCCCGAGCGGCACGAAGATGCTGCTTTCAAACCTCGCTCCCCCAGTGAGGTTTTTCAGAAGCAGCGTCTTCCAATCGCTGCCGTGCGAACGGCAGCGGCTGGAAAGCGCCATTTCCCCCACACCATCCCATAATGCTTACCTCATCTCCTGGCTTCTGGCTCATTGCAGAGGCCAGGGGATATCCCCCCTGGCCTGCGACTCCAGAGCAGTTGCTCCAGTGTGCGGGGGCATGTCCCCTGGCCTCTGCAACGAGCCAGAAGCCAGGAGATGAGATAGGCATTCAGCGACGGCGCAGCCTGTGCAAAGGCTGCGCCACCGCCTGCCGCCCTCCCGGGACCGTCCGTGCGAACGGTCTGGAGGGTGTGTGTCGGCATTGTATATGCCGAAGCACCCCCACACCGTTGCGGTGCGGAAAGGGCCTGAGATATAACAATTTTGCTTGAATTATATTACATTGGTTTGAAATCAAATAGCTACTTCCTCGTGTGTAATGTGTTGTAACGTGGTTCCTGTTGTTGTTTAGTCGTTACACACGTTTCCCTTGCTGTTCGTTTTTGTTTGTTTTTTGTCACAGCTGGCATTAGGGGCTGAATTAAAAAAAACCAAAAGCCAAATCGTGATTTTTTTCAGTTTTTTTTGCCAATTTGGCTTTACCAAATCACCAAGCCTGGTGAGGAGTTTGGTTAAGAAGAAGAAGAAGAAGAAGAAGAAGAAGAAGAAGAAGAAGAAGAAGAAGAAGAAGAAGAAGAAGAAGAAGAAGAAGAAGAAGAAGAAGAAGAAGAAGAAGAAGAAGAAGAAGAAGAAGAAGAAGAAGAAGAAGAAGAAGAAGAAGAAGAAGAAGAAGAAGAAGAAGAAGAAGAAGAAGAAGAAGAAGAAGATGGGGGGGGGGGGGTGGGGGGGGGTGGGGGGGGGGGGGGCGGGGGGGTGGGGGGGGGGGGGGGTGGGGGGGGGGGGGGGGGGGGGGGGGGGGGGGGGGGGGGGGGGGGGGGTGGGGGGGGGGGGGGGTGGGGGGGGGGGGGGGTGGGGGGGGGGGGGGGTGGGGGGGGGGGGGGGTGGGGGGGGGGGGGGGTGGGGGGGGGGGGGGGTGGGGGGGGGGGGGGGTGGGGGGGGGGGGGGGTGGGGGGGGGGGGGGGTGGGGGGGGGGGGGGGTGGGGGGGGGGGGGGGTGGGGGGGGGGGGGGGTGGGGGGGGGGGGGGGTGGGGGGGGGGGGGGGTGGGGGGGGGGGGGGGTGGGGGGGGGGGGGGGTGGGGGGGGGGGGGGGTGGGGGGGGGGGGGGGTGGGGGGGGGGGGGGGTGGGGGGGGGGGGGGGTGGGGGGGGGGGGGGGTGGGGGGGGGGGGGGGTGGGGGGGGGGGGGGGTGGGGGGGGGGGGGGGTGGGGGGGGGGGGGGGTGGGGGGGGGGGGGGGTGGGGGGGGGGGGGGGTGGGGGGGGGGGGGGGTGGGGGGGGGGGGGGGTGGGGGGGGGGGGGGGTGGGGGGGGGGGGGGGTGGGGGGGGGGGGGGGTGGGGGGGGGGGGGGGTGGGGGGGGGGGGGGGTGGGGGGGGGGGGGGGTGGGGGGGGGGGGGGGTGGGGGGGGGGGGGGGTGGGGGGGGGGGGGGGTGGGGGGGGGGGGGGGTGGGGGGGGGGGGGGGTGGGGGGGGGGGGGGGTGGGGGGGGGGGGGGGTGGGGGGGGGGGGGGGTGGGGGGGGGGGGGGGTGGGGGGGGGGGGGGGTGGGGGGGGGGGGGGGTGGGGGGGGGGGGGGGTGGGGGGGGGGGGGGGTGGGGGGGGGGGGGGGTGGGGGGGGGGGGGGGTGGGGGGGGGGGGGGGTGGGGGGGGGGGGGGGTGGGGGGGGGGGGGGGTGGGGGGGGGGGGGGGTGGGGGGGGGGGGGGGTGGGGGGGGGGGGGGGTGGGGGGGGGGGGGGGTGGGGGGGGGGGGGGGTGGGGGGGGGGGGGGGTGGGGGGGGGGGGGGGTGGGGGGGGGGGGGGGTGGGGGGGGGGGGGGGTGGGGGGGGGGGGGGGTGGGGGGGGGGGGGGGTGGGGGGGGGGGGGGGTGGGGGGGGGGGGGGGTGGGGGGGGGGGGGGGTGGGGGGGGGGGGGGGTGGGGGGGGGGGGGGGTGGGGGGGGGGGGGGGTGGGGGGGGGGGGGGGTGGGGGGGGGGGGGGGTGGGGGGGGGGGGGGGTGGGGGGGGGGGGGGGTGGGGGGGGGGGGGGGTGGGGGGGGGGGGGGGTGGGGGGGGGGGGGGGTGGGGGGGGGGGGGGGTGGGGGGGGGGGGGGGTGGGGGGGGGGGGGGGTGGGGGGGGGGGGGGGTGGGGGGGGGGGGGGGTGGGGGGGGGGGGGGGTGGGGGGGGGGGGGGGTGGGGGGGGGGGGGGGTGGGGGGGGGGGGGGGTGGGGGGGGGGGGGGGTGGGGGGGGGGGGGGGTGGGGGGGGGGGGGGGTGGGGGGGGGGGGGGGTGGGGGGGGGGGGGGGTGGGGGGGGGGGGGGGTGGGGGGGGGGGGGGGTGGGGGGGGGGGGGGGTGGGGGGGGGGGGGGGTGGGGGGGGGGGGGGGTGGGGGGGGGGGGGGGTGGGGGGGGGGGGGGGTGGGGGGGGGGGGGGGTGGGGGGGGGGGGGGGTGGGGGGGGGGGGGGGTGGGGGGGGGGGGGGGTGGGGGGGGGGGGGGGTGGGGGGGGGGGGGGGTGGGGGGGGGGGGGGGTGGGGGGGGGGGGGGGTGGGGGGGGGGGGGGGTGGGGGGGGGGGGGGGTGGGGGGGGGGGGGGGTGGGGGGGGGGGGGGGTGGGGGGGGGGGGGGGTGGGGGGGGGGGGGGGTGGGGGGGGGGGGGGGTGGGGGGGGGGGGGGGTGGGGGGGGGGGGGGGTGGGGGGGGGGGGGGGTGGGGGGGGGGGGGGGTGGGGGGGGGGGGGGGTGGGGGGGGGGGGGGGTGGGGGGGGGGGGGGGTGGGGGGGGGGGGGGGTGGGGGGGGGGGGGGGTGGGGGGGGGGGGGGGTGGGGGGGGGGGGGGGTGGGGGGGGGGGGGGGTGGGGGGGGGGGGGGGTGGGGGGGGGGGGGGGTGGGGGGGGGGGGGGGTGGGGGGGGGGGGGGGTGGGGGGGGGGGGGGGTGGGGGGGGGGGGGGGTGGGGGGGGGGGGGGGTGGGGGGGGGGGGGGGTGGGGGGGGGGGGGGGTGGGGGGGGGGGGGGGTGGGGGGGGGGGGGGGTGGGGGGGGGGGGGGGTGGGGGGGGGGGGGGGTGGGGGGGGGGGGGGGTGGGGGGGGGGGGGGGTGGGGGGGGGGGGGGGTGGGGGGGGGGGGGGGTGGGGGGGGGGGGGGGTGGGGGGGGGGGGGGGTGGGGGGGGGGGGGGGTGGGGGGGGGGGGGGGTGGGGGGGGGGGGGGGTGGGGGGGGGGGGGGGTGGGGGGGGGGGGGGGTGGGGGGGGGGGGGGGTGGGGGGGGGGGGGGGTGGGGGGGGGGGGGGGTGGGGGGGGGGGGGGGTGGGGGGGGGGGGGGGTGGGGGGGGGGGGGGGTGGGGGGGGGGGGGGGTGGGGGGGGGGGGGGGTGGGGGGGGGGGGGGGTGGGGGGGGGGGGGGGTGGGGGGGGGGGGGGGTGGGGGGGGGGGGGGGTGGGGGGGGGGGGGGGTGGGGGGGGGGGGGGGTGGGGGGGGGGGGGGGTGGGGGGGGGGGGGGGTGGGGGGGGGGGGGGGTGGGGGGGGGGGGGGGTGGGGGGGGGGGGGGGTGGGGGGGGGGGGGGGTGGGGGGGGGGGGGGGTGGGGGGGGGGGGGGGTGGGGGGGGGGGGGGGTGGGGGGGGGGGGGGGTGGGGGGGGGGGGGGGTGGGGGGGGGGGGGGGTGGGGGGGGGGGGGGGTGGGGGGGGGGGGGGGTGGGGGGGGGGGGGGGTGGGGGGGGGGGGGGGTGGGGGGGGGGGGGGGTGGGGGGGGGGGGGGGTGGGGGGGGGGGGGGGTGGGGGGGGGGGGGGGTGGGGGGGGGGGGGGGTGGGGGGGGGGGGGGGTGGGGGGGGGGGGGGGTGGGGGGGGGGGGGGGTGGGGGGGGGGGGGGGTGGGGGGGGGGGGGGGTGGGGGGGGGGGGGGGTGGGGGGGGGGGGGGGTGGGGGGGGGGGGGGGTGGGGGGGGGGGGGGGTGGGGGGGGGGGGGGGTGGGGGGGGGGGGGGGTGGGGGGGGGGGGGGGTGGGGGGGGGGGGGGGTGGGGGGGGGGGGGGGTGGGGGGGGGGGGGGGTGGGGGGGGGGGGGGGTGGGGGGGGGGGGGGGTGGGGGGGGGGGGGGGTGGGGGGGGGGGGGGGTGGGGGGGGGGGGGGGTGGGGGGGGGGGGGGGTGGGGGGGGGGGGGGGTGGGGGGGGGGGGGGGTGGGGGGGGGGGGGGGTGGGGGGGGGGGGGGGTGGGGGGGGGGGGGGGTGGGGGGGGGGGGGGGTGGGGGGGGGGGGGGGTGGGGGGGGGGGGGGGTGGGGGGGGGGGGGGGTGGGGGGGGGGGGGGGTGGGGGGGGGGGGGGGTGGGGGGGGGGGGGGGTGGGGGGGGGGGGGGGTGGGGGGGGGGGGGGGTGGGGGGGGGGGGGGGTGGGGGGGGGGGGGGGTGGGGGGGGGGGGGGGTGGGGGGGGGGGGGGGTGGGGGGGGGGGGGGGTGGGGGGGGGGGGGGGTGGGGGGGGGGGGGGGTGGGGGGGGGGGGGGGTGGGGGGGGGGGGGGGTGGGGGGGGGGGGGGGTGGGGGGGGGGGGGGGTGGGGGGGGGGGGGGGTGGGGGGGGGGGGGGGTGGGGGGGGGGGGGGGTGGGGGGGGGGGGGGGTGGGGGGGGGGGGGGGTGGGGGGGGGGGGGGGTGGGGGGGGGGGGGGGTGGGGGGGGGGGGGGGTGGGGGGGGGGGGGGGTGGGGGGGGGGGGGGGTGGGGGGGGGGGGGGGTGGGGGGGGGGGGGGGTGGGGGGGGGGGGGGGTGGGGGGGGGGGGGGGTGGGGGGGGGGGGGGGTGGGGGGGGGGGGGGGTGGGGGGGGGGGGGGGTGGGGGGGGGGGGGGGTGGGGGGGGGGGGGGGTGGGGGGGGGGGGGGGTGGGGGGGGGGGGGGGTGGGGGGGGGGGGGGGTGGGGGGGGGGGGGGGTGGGGGGGGGGGGGGGTGGGGGGGGGGGGGGGTGGGGGGGGGGGGGGGTGGGGGGGGGGGGGGGTGGGGGGGGGGGGGGGTGGGGGGGGGGGGGGGTGGGGGGGGGGGGGGGTGGGGGGGGGGGGGGGTGGGGGGGGGGGGGGGTGGGGGGGGGGGGGGGTGGGGGGGGGGGGGGGTGGGGGGGGGGGGGGGTGGGGGGGGGGGGGGGTGGGGGGGGGGGGGGGTGGGGGGGGGGGGGGGTGGGGGGGGGGGGGGGTGGGGGGGGGGGGGGGTGGGGGGGGGGGGGGGTGGGGGGGGGGGGGGGTGGGGGGGGGGGGGGGTGGGGGGGGGGGGGGGTGGGGGGGGGGGGGGGTGGGGGGGGGGGGGGGTGGGGGGGGGGGGGGGTGGGGGGGGGGGGGGGTGGGGGGGGGGGGGGGTGGGGGGGGGGGGGGGTGGGGGGGGGGGGGGGTGGGGGGGGGGGGGGGTGGGGGGGGGGGGGGGTGGGGGGGGGGGGGGGTGGGGGGGGGGGGGGGTGGGGGGGGGGGGGGGTGGGGGGGGGGGGGGGTGGGGGGGGGGGGGGGTGGGGGGGGGGGGGGGTGGGGGGGGGGGGGGGTGGGGGGGGGGGGGGGTGGGGGGGGGGGGGGGTGGGGGGGGGGGGGGGTGGGGGGGGGGGGGGGTGGGGGGGGGGGGGGGTGGGGGGGGGGGGGGGTGGGGGGGGGGGGGGGTGGGGGGGGGGGGGGGTGGGGGGGGGGGGGGGTGGGGGGGGGGGGGGGTGGGGGGGGGGCTGGGTGGGTGGGGGGGGGGGGGGGGGTGTGGGGGTGGTTGGGGGGGGGGGGGGTGGGGGGGGGGGGGGGGGGGGTGGGGGATCCATCCATCCATTCCTCCATCCATCCATCCAACTAATCCATCCATCCATCCATCCTCCCTCATCATCCATCCATCCATCCATCCATCCATCTATCTATCTATCTATCTATCTATCTATCTATCTATCTATCTATCTATCTATCTATCTATCTATCTATCTATCTATCTATCTATCTATCTATCTATCTATCTATCTATCTATCCATCTATCCATCTATCCATCTATCATCTATCCATAGATAGATAGATGATAGATAGCATCTATCGTCTCTGAATTTGGAGGTTCCATTTCATTATTAGCACTTGCCTAGATCTTCATGAATAAAGCCATTTCCGCACAAATCCTCTAAAACGTTTCTAAAACATTTTCAATCCCCCTTCACAATGATATATGTCTGCACTCACCCTTTCAAAATGATTCCTGACTGCCATGATGTGATTTCCCCCTGGTTTTTTTTTTTTTAGTTCTGGGTTGAATCACGCAGCCTTTAATAGTTTCAGTTTAAATATCACAAATCAGTACTTAGGTTTGTCATTCCCATCATTTAATTTTAGTCAGCATGTGGAGGTGCAGTTGATTAAACTGATGAGTCAATTAAATTTGCATGAATGGTATTTGTCTAAAACCCGGAATTCTGAGGGAAAGGAGCGTGTTGATTTTTAGCTTATTCGCAGGCCATGGTCAGATGATAAATGCTAATCCTTTGCCTTAAACTGGGAAGTGCATAACTTGATGGAAACAAAGTGTAGTCATGATCTCATATTGTGCATGTGTGTCTATCAACATCTTGAAAAGTCTTATTTAAATAAGTTATAAACGCCTGTATTTAGTTGTTGCAGTGCAAATCCGTTTATATAAGCCACAAGTGAATACTTAGGGATCATGAGATTTTTTTTCCTACTGCTTCTTTCTGCACTGCGGTCATCACATTCAGTCGAGGTTAAACAGGCAGGTCATTTCACTGACCCCACATTATCCAGAATCACCTGGTGCTCAATATGTGAGCCATTATAGCCTGCCATTGGCACACCCCAGCCCTTATAGAGTATCCTTCTCCACTGAAGACAAGAAGACATCTTGCAGGTGAGTGGTTCCCAGTCCTTCCAATAGGAAAGCAGGAAGAATTTTCTTCAGCTTGCTGTTTCCTGGCAGGAGTCATCCACCTCAGTTTAATGAGTAGCCTGTTCTTAACTAATGCAGGACCTTTCCATGGTAAGTATCCATCCAGTGGACTGCTCTCCACTGAATCAGGAAGACATCTTGAAGGTGAGACATAACTTATTGTGGTGGGTCATAATCTATTGTTCCTAAACATATTGCAGCACCCTTCTGCTGAAAGCTGCATCTGCTGAAGAGTAAGAGTTTAATTTATAATGTTTCATGAAGGTAGAAATAGTGGCCTGTGTAGAGGCCTTGCAGATTTCTTCTGCTGATGCACGATTATTCAGAGCAGCATTCATTGCAGAACTTCTAATGAATGTGCCATGATACCTTGTAGAATCTGTAATTTTTGTGCTCTGTAGGCCTCTGCGAGGCATACCTGCAAGGTGGAACTGATGAAGGCCTTGGACACCTCTCCCGCAGTTAAGTGGGCCAATAGAAATGAATAAGGATTTCAATTTTTCAAAATCCTCAGTTCTCCTTCTTAAGGTGGATGATTTGAACCCTGAGGCGTAACCCTCCTGTTTGAATTGCAGAATAGAGGCAACACTTGACCTTATGGATGTATGTGTTTCCTAGAGTACTATCTGGTGAATGCCTTCCATGTTGGCTTATGATTTCTGATGGTAGTTGATCATCTGGCAGTTAGGACAGTGTTCACCACCTTTGGGGAGTACAGCAGCTTTGACCTCTCAAGTTCCAGACAGTTAGCCAAAACCAATGAGGTTGAGTGTGCAGTGTAGGTCCCTGATGGAAAAGGTTGCTCAATTCAGAAGATGGGCAGTTTGAGCCCCACCTAGAGAAATGTACATATGCACTCCAAGCCAATGAGCATCTACTATCTGTGAGAAAAATGGCAGACACTGGAACTCTATTACTGTTGAAAGAAAATGTTTGCAGCGTTGTTCATTCTGAGTCAAATGTTGAGATTCTCTTAGAGATAATTGGTGCATTTAACTATTTGAGGAATATTGAAGAGAGAGTACGTGAGGCAAGGCAAATGGAATGCTCTCATTCTAGATGTCTGGGTTCATGGTATGTCAGATTGGATGTAACAAACTAGCAAAGTCCAGGCAAAAGCAACCGTTATGAGTTCTTTATTGAGCTGGCATCCTTAGTCAGGAACAAGCAATGCGAGAACTGAAACCCAGATCTCGATCAACAGCTTTTACAGGGTAGCAGACAGGCTCCCGCCAAAAGAGTAAAAACAAGGCAGGATTTCACACGGGGTTTCACACAGACTAGCAAGCAAGTGAAAGATAACCAAAACAGTGAAATTCCCCTGCCCAGGCGTTAAGCCAAAAACATCCAGCAGGAACCTTTTCAAGGTCAGACAGCACACATACACCACCTTACATTGGGCCAGAGGAATCTTCAGCCTGTACACAAGCTGCTGAAGAAACGTGGCCTTGACATGGATGAATATGATGAGACGACTGAGTGTTGTGACATACATGTAAAGCTAGGTGACTGTGAATAATGAGGAGCTCATAAGAAAGTGCATTCTGGTTTAATTGGCCTCTTTTAGTCCCTCAGCTGGAGGACATAAATACATTTTAACTTTTATAACTGCTGGCAGTCATTTTACCTATTTATATCTTATAAAACCCATGGATGAAGTGCTTGAGAGAGATTCAAAGCTTTTGTGGCAGCTGCAAAAAATAACTTCCAAGGAGCCCCAGAGAGCTTTTTTTTGAGACAATGGGACTGAGTACTGTAGCAATGAGTTCCAAGGTTCCTTTAACTAGAGGGAATAAAGCTCTGTTAATTTATTTTATTTATTTATTATTTAGGCTTTTATACCGCCCTATCCCCGAGGGGCTCCGCGCGGTGTACAACATAACATCTCAATACAGTTATAAATATAATTGCTAAAACCTTTAAAAACAGCAGTAAGAATAATAAGAGGCGTCCGACAAAATCCCATTTTTAAATCCTCCCCAAGAGGGAGGGACGGCGAGTCCCATTAGATGAAAAGGGCCCAAATGTAAAGAGCTGAAAAAGGGGGGGCACCTTCAGCAGCTGGTCCCTCCAAAGGCCCGGCGGAACAACTCCGTCTTACAGGCCCTGCGGAACTTGCCAAGATCCCGCAGGGCCCGGACAGCCGGAGGAAGAGTGTTCTACCAGGCCGGGGCCAGAGCTGTAAAGGCCCTGGCCCGCGTAATGGCCAGTCACATCATTGAGGGGCCAGGGACCACCAGTAAATTGGCCTCCACCGGAGAAGCCATGTAGGGACATATGGGGTGATGCGGTCTCGAAGATACAAGGGTCCCAGGCCGCATAAGGCATTAAAGGTCAGCACCAACACCTTAAGAGTGTGGCATAACCGCCTCCACAATTGGTGCTACGGGGCATTTCCGCAGAACCGTCCAGGAAATGGTATGCGGCCTGCTCTTTCAAACTGGCTTGCCTGACCCCTTCTGGGTGGAGGCTGTAATACAGCTGACTATCTTTATAATAGGCACCCCTACATGGCAGGAAGAATAAGCCGCATCTGTCCTCTGTTTCTCCCCACCGATCTGGTTTCGGAGCATGATTGGGGGGAAAGGGGCACTTCAATGCAGGTTCTGAAAAAACACAGGGGCGGGGGGACGTGTGCCAGAACTGGGATGAATCTGTGTTCAGCGCTTGAGCGATGGGGAGTTCTTGCTTAAACCATGTTTTTTTGCATGAGTATCACACGATAAATTGACCACGGAGAATCCTCCTCCTCCTTTTTCTTCGATGCCTAATAAAAACTAGCATAACGGATACCCGATATTTTTACCCTCCACAGTTTTATGGAAGAAGGTTGAAAGGTTTTTTTAAAAAAACACCGATACACAAGATGATTTGAATAAACTGCACCAAGCTAAATCCCTTTCAAATTTCCGCCTGAGCAGTTGCCTAGTCAAGTTTGCATGCAGTGTTTTTTCGCATGAATAGCCGAAGAGAATTTTGCCTCCCTGTTTTTTTCCCCGCTGATTCTCTAATAAAAAGCACAGCTTTTAAATGAAGAAGATTTCAGCTTGGCACAATCTATTCAAGTCACCTTTTGCACCAATTTGTTGTCTCTGGGCAGGTCTGCACAGACCTCTTTTCCACCAGCAACCTGTTTACATTGCCCTCTTGTCTCACGTGCTCCTTTTCTGGTGACTTCAAGCCCTCAGATACCCCATCTTAAATAAAGGCACGTTCACGGATGAGTGACTCGAGCTGAGCTGAACTTGATTGGATCCTTCCTAGATCTGTCATCTTTAAACGATCGGTTCAACGTCACAAAACAAGGCTGGCTTTTCTTTGCTTTTCCTTTTTGATCTTTGATTGCACTTTAATTCCTTCCTGATATATAGAACTTTTACTTTCGGTAATAAATATTGCATGAAGGCATGAAATATGGGGATGGCAGAGGGGATGAACGGGAGACACCTCTTGCGAGCGCAAACCTGGAATGGAGACAGTTTGTCTAGCTTCCTGGAATATGGTCCATTTAGCACAGCTATATCAGAGCTATTGATTCTGTTTCTTTCATGATGCACTGTTAAAGGGGGGCATCACAAACCCTGGAAATAAGTAGGCTTCTTTAAGAAGTAAGGTTGCCATCTGATTTGATCCGCTTGCCCGCATACAGAAATGGAGATTCCTTGTAAATGTGCCGCATTTGTTCATGGTCATAGCTGGCGCACATTTTTATCCTGTGTGGTTATCTTCTTCTACATAATGATATTTATCTGGGCCCAGTGAGCTGGCAGAACACATCTCTGGAGGCGCCAAGTAGAGATGGATGTTTCAGACCAAGGGCCACCAGCTGTTATCTATGATTAGTTACCTGCAATTGGAGCTTAATGTGAACATGTGGCGTAGGAGGTTAAGAGCTCGTGTATCTAATCTGGAGGAACCGGGTTTGATTCCCAGCTCTGCTGCCTGAGCTGTGGAGGCTTATCTGGGGAATTCAAATTAGCTTGTGCACTCCCACACACACCAGCTGGGTGACCTTGGGCTAGTCACAGCTTCTTGGAGCTCTCTCAGCCCCACCTACCTCACAGGGTGTTTGTTGTGAGGGGGGAAGGGCAAGGAGATTGTACGCCCTTTTGAGTCTCCTGCAGGAGAGAAAGGGGGGATATAAATCCAAACTCCTCTTCTTCTTCTTCTTCTTTAAAGATTTTAACAAGTCCAGTTGGTATGAAGGACTTATTTTTAATGTTTGTACTTGATTTATTGAAGGATGTGGAATCATATAGTCCCGGTTGAGGTTGGAGAATTGCAAGTTTGGGGAGGTCAACAAAGGGGGAGATTTTAAGCCCACTAAGGGTAATGGCATGTCAGGATACTTGAGTGAAGTCTTATCAGCAGAGTAGAGTGGAGCTACCCATAGTAGACAAGGAGGTCTAGTAGTCCAACATCATACACTCAGCAGCCTCCCACCTTCTTGGAATAAGACACTTCACACGAGATGTTCTTTTCACAGGAAGGCTTTACTGATAGTTGCACTATACCAGGGGTAGGGAACCTGCGGCTCTCCAGCTGTTCAGGAACTACAATTCCCATCAGCCTCTGTCAGCATGGCCAATTGGCCATGCTGGTAGGGGCTGATGAAGTTCGAACATCTGGAAAACAAATTCTACACTACTCCCTAATACACACTATACAATGTTCTTAAGCTACACAGGACTAAGATAAGGAAGAAGAAGAAGAAGAAGAAGAAGAAGAAGAAGAAGAAGAAGAAGAAGAAGAAGAAGAAGAAGAAGAAGAAGAAGAAGAAGAAGAAGAAGAAGAAGAAGAAGAAGAAGAAGAAGAAGAAGGAGGAGGAGGAGGAGGAGGAGGAGGAGGGGAAGAAGGAGGAGGAGGAGGAGGAGGAGGGAGTTTGAATTTATATCCTACTACTCTCAGGAGAACTCAAAGGCTTACACCCTTCCCCCCCCCCCCCCTCACAACAAACACCCTGTGAGGTGGGTGGGGCTGAGAGAGCTCCAAGAAGCTGTGACTAGCCCAAGGTCACCCAGCTGGCGTGTGTGGGAGTGTACAGGCTAATCTGAATTCCCCAGATAAGCCTCCACAACTCAAGCGGCAGAGCTGGGAGTCAAACCCGGTTCTTCCAGATCAGAGTGCACCTGCTCTTAGCCACTGCTCGTAGCCACTACGCCACTGCTGCTCCTTGTTCTGGCTCATTGTTGTGAAAAAATTATGTTTGTTCACATTCTTTTTACAGTTTAGCTCCTTCTCACTAACAGCTGTTCTTAAACCTTCGCTTGGGAATACCAGCTTAGTTAGGTGGTTCTTTCCAGGTTGTAATGAAAATAGTGGAGGGGAATTCTGCCGTGTTCGGAGATGTCTTCAACTTGTTAAGGATAAGTTTAAAGCTGAAAACTGCTTCAGGAGCATTAGCAGTTATAGTGGAAGCATTAAAAACTCCCCCTTTGAAGAATATAATTTCCTTAGACTGCAGCTATTGATAATGTATAGAAGAAGAAGAAGAAGAAGAAGAAGAAGAAGAAGAAGAAGAAGAAAAAGAAGAAGAAGAAGAAGAAGAAGAAGAGGAGGAGGAGGAGGAGGAGGAGGAGGAGGAGGAGGAGGAGGAGGAGGAGGAGGAGGAGGAGGAGGAGGAGTCTGGATTTATATCCCCCCTTTCTCTCCTGCAGGAGACTCAAAGGGGCTGATAATCTCCTTGCCCTTCCCCCCTCACAACAAACACCCTGTGAGGTAGGTGGGGCTGAGAGAACTCCGAGAAGCTGTGACTCGCCCAAGGTCACCCAGCTGGCGTGTGTGGGAACGTACAGGCTAATCTGAATTCCCGAGATAAGCCTCCACAGCTCAGGCGGCAGAGCGGAGAATCAAACCCAGCTTCTCCAGATTAGATACATGAGCTCTTAACCTCCTATGCCACTGCTGCTCCTATAGAAACATGAACTTTCCTGCCTTGTGAAGAGGGTGCTACCAGGTGTCCATGTTTTAAAAAGTGAAAGACTCGATAAAGACTCGTTCACTTCAGTGGTCTCTCTTGTTGAAACTAGAGATTTAAAAGCGCTTAAGCTTTTTCGGGGAGGATCATGTCAATCTCTTATGAGGACGAGTTACATCAGAACAGTTGTCATCAGTACAACAATGTTCAAAAACTTCTAATCTGCAAACAGAGAACAGGGCAAACCATCAGCCAAGAAACTTCCTTCAGAAAATGGATTTGCAAAAGGTGAATGTTCTGAGGCAGCCTGTACCAGGTACACAATTTGTATCAAACACATAGCAATTCCTTTTCACAGACTCAACGAATGCGAGTAAGATGGCTTGCGAGTGTGTTTTATTTCGCTGACAAAAAATTAGTTCTTAACAGCGTTTCTGAAGGCTATGCTTCAGCCACCTGCTGTTAAAGTTGTTTGCTTTTTCTTCAAGAGTGTCTGCTTGTACAACATTAAAACAGACAAGCAGGCAGTCGGCACACTTGGGGCTAGAAGAGATTTGAAAGGCAGATTTCTTAATGAAGACTATAACTTTCCGCCAGCACCCTTGTAGCGAATTTAAATGGGAAAGAAAGCTGGGTGCTTTCTGTTGCCAAGCCTCCCCTTCCGTTTTTTTTTAGGTTTGGTGGGGTGTTTTTTGTAACAATGAGACGAATGCTTTGAAGCCTACACTGGTATTTGTTGCAATTTTAAAACACATGATTGTTGGCTGGTCTTGAGACTGGGAGCTTCCTTTTGCAATGATGGGTTGTATTGCAAACTACTCTTCTTTGATACCTGCGTTTTGCCTCCCTTGGTTATCAGTGGGGCTTCCAAAGATGTATTTTGTGGCAATTTATTATGGAGGGATGTTATCTTTGCAAAGATGCCTGTGTGCATTAATGTGTGCTCATTCTTTGCAAGTTCCCGTATAAATCCCAAGGGGCGAATGAATGTCTAAACACTGTTGGTGTGAGCTCTGTGGGCTAAGTCAAGAACAGAACTTGCAAGACATAGCTCAGCTTTTCTACCATATAGAACCAGAGGTGGGATCCAGCAGGTTCTCGCAGGTTCCCGAGAGTAGGTTACTAATCACGGCGTGCGCCGGTAGAGGGGGGGGCTGGCACTGCGATTTTGCCACGTGATTTTTGCCTTAGTTACGCCCCTCCTCTCAGCAGTTGTGCGCAGAACTTGAAGCAGTTTAGCAGGAGGTGCACCGGCGTGCGTGGCAGCCTGTGCCGACGTGCATTCGTTTCCTGCCCAAGGACCAGTGCAGCAGCTGTGTCCTTGCCACAGCCCCGCCCAGGAATGCCCCGCCCAGGAATGCCCTGCCACGCCCCATCGTGCCCCGCCCAGCCCCATTGGTGCTATGCCACAGTTTGAATCCCACCACCATGGGAACCTGTTACTAACATTTTTGGATCGCACCACTGTATAGAACCATGCTATAAAACTGATGCAGCTAACACATAAAGCAGTGAACAGAAAACTAACATTCAGCCTGTCTGATTTCAGTTCACCTGGTTCTTGTTTTCTGGTTAGTTAAATGCTTCTTCTCACATCCTTTAAAAAATTGGACAGTGCGGTAACCAGACTGAAATTTGCAGCTTGAAAGGTAAAGTCCTACAATAGCAATATAATACCAGTTATACAAAACTTAATTTCCCTTTTACTAATTAACTTTGGCCTTTTCTACACAAGATACTTCCTACATTTTCAGGATGATAATAAAACATTTCGTTTGAGGAATTCCACACAGGTTTTTCCCCCATTAAGTTCTGAAGACCTTTTCAAGCTGCTTTTTCTCCATGGTTTCTGAAACATTTTGACAGCAGAATATTCAGATGAAATGTTCCTGAGCCTGCTTCCCTCACTGTGTGATCATATCTAAAACATTTTATCTTTCCCGCGGGTTTTTTTCACACCTCTGGGCCATCACCCAGCTTCCCCTTTGGCACCATTTTTTCGTCTCCCTGACCTTAATCCTTTCCTCCTCATTTTTTTATTTTTGTCCTTTCATGTGTGTGCTTGTGCGTGTGTGTACTTTTGTTGTTTTTTGGTAAAATCAATGGGCCTTTCCCCACTTTTCCCTCTACCACCATCGCTGCGCGCCACTCACTGCGCGCGTCATTTCTGGCGCACGCCCGGGCTTCCCCTCGACCCTGCGCGGGGTCATCAAAGGCGCCATTTTCTCCAGCGCCAGGAATGACATGCGCTGAGGGGGCACGGCAGCGGCAGCTTCAGGGCAGCTGCGATGTCGCCGCCCCTGTAGTGGGGAGTACCACAGGACCCCGCACTACTTGGCCCGAGTAGCGCGCAGCAGAAAGTAAGTGGGGAAAGGCCCAACGTAGCATTGGTTAAAAGGAGCTACAGAGAATTGAAGCAATAAAGCATTGTTTCAATGAAGAAGCAAAAAAAATTTTTAAGCTCCTCATGAAAGCCAGCAAATGTTTGGAGGAAGGGAATACAGACAGGCATTGTAGGAAAGGAGGGGATCAAAAATATTCTGGAAATGTTCGAGGTGACTTGTGTGGAAAAATACCTTTAAGTTTTCCAATTACCTAATACAAGGTGATAAATGCCCAGAAATTCTTATTAAGTGTCAATTATTAAATGCATAAATGTCCCAGCAACCAGATTGTTCCTCTGCTGCTAAACTCCATACATTGATTCCTCCTCTCCTGGACTAAACCAACTAGTTCTTGGAGGATGCAAATGCAGCAGACATAAGGCGCATGTGAATTACCACGAGGTGGAGTTGCTGATCGGGGTGGGGGTTGGAACGAGCCCAGCTGACACTGCCCAGACGAGGGCCGAACTGGAAAGGGAGCCACTATGGGAAGCGGCAGCGTCACCGGAAGAAAGGAGGAGCCTAGTTCGCAGCGGTTTAGCGTATGGGTATTGATCTGGAAGGGCAAGGGGAAGTTATTAGAGCCAAGCGCCTTCCCCCCCTGGGAACGGCAACAGCTTAACAAGAGGCTTGCAACCGCCCTGTCAAACCGGGCTGAAAGGGGGAACATCTCTGGCTAGGAGTGGCTGCCCGGCAGAGCCCCACAGTAGAGCAAAGCTCGGGACTGGGCACCCGCCCTGCTGAGCTGTAGCATGTACCTGCATGACCCATGCTTAGCCTCACGCTTCTGCTCAATAAAATGGCTATGGCCAATTTATTACCCCAGCAATGGTTTGATGTGTATCATTATAAAGGGGTCTTGCACAAGAAGTGATCCACCCTCGGGCAGCAACAAGGGCTGCTTAATTTACCGCATTGGTAGGGTTGCTAAGTTGAGCCCGGCAACTTTTAGGGGGGCTGGAAGTGAGGACATGGGAAGGTGTTGTCACCAACATTACTACAACATTTCCTTCAGTGACAAATTGGTAGCTCTAAAAATCACCAGAAACTGTTTTTACCATGTGGTTTTACCTTCTGATTGCACCCGCTTCTTCTGCTTCTGGTGAATCCTTGAGCTACTGTTACCATAAAGTTTCCAGCAGTTCGTAGAACTACCCTTTGCCATTTCCAGGATGCACCCAGAGGGGATGTAGCAATGCCAGTGCTGTTGATATTTTTATTTGTCTACCATCACTGCTCTGCTATTGCAGCAGACGCTTTGCAGAGTTGTTGTGAGGATGAAATGAAAATTGGGGAAAGCAATGTAAGCCACTCTGGACTCCTTGGTGAAAGAGTACAATTTAAAAAATGTGCTAAATAAACATAATTTATGCAGTGGTGGGATCCAAAATTTTTAGTAACAGGTTCCCATGGTGGTGGGATTCAAACAGTGGCATAGTGCCAATGGGGCTGGGCGGGGCACGACGGGGGCTTGGCTGGGCAATCTGGGGGCAGGGCATTCCTGGGCGGGGCTGTGGCAAGGACGCAGCCGCTGTGCCGGTCCTTGGGCAGGAAATGAATGCACGCAGGCGCAGGCTGCCACGAACGCCGGTGCACCTCCTGCTAGACTGCTTCAAGTTCTGCACGCTACTGCTGAGAGGAGGGGCGTAACTAAGGCAAAAATCACGTGGCAAAATCACCAATAAGTAACCCCCTCTCGGCACACACAGATAATTAGTAACCTACTCTCGGGAACCTGTGAGAACCTGCTGGATCCCACCTCTGAATTTATGTTTAAAAAAATCAGGGTGATAATGCAGTTTTCTTGCTGTGCTTTCGGGCTCCCACGAGCATCTGACTGCCAGCATCGGAAATGGTGAACTGGGTGGATCTATGAGGGCATTTGCTATGACATGATCCAAAAGAAAGTTAAAAAAATTAAGACATAGTATTCACGTTGCATACAAGTCAAGTGGGCCACATTTTGACTTTCCTCGAAACCTGAAGGGACAGGAAAGTGAATTTTCACTCATTCGTGCCATACCTTTGGGATTGATTGGTTTGTTACACTGCTCTGATCCCTGCCTGCTAAATTGATCCCGTCTGGCGACAGTGCCTTTCATCTGTGCCAAGAAACACAAAAGGTAAGTTGATGCAGCCTGGCAATTTCCTATGTTTTCACTGCCTGTCCAAGCTTGAGTGTGACTCAGTTAATGATCTGCAATATGATATTTTGTATTACTTCCTTGGTTTACAGTTAGACAGCAAGCAAACGGCATATACGACCATGCAGCAGTAGTTGTGAACGCCAAACTTGTTTGGGAGGGTTAACAGAAATGAGAAATACATGCCATTACAAGCCCATATGGAGTTTTTTTACAAACACAATGAAAACAAGAGTTATTGAGACAGATTGTTATGCTACAATCGAATCTCAAGTGTTTGGCATATGAGGCTGCATCCCGACAAAACAAGTGGGAAGCGGAAGATGAGATGTATGAAGATGATAGACATCTGTTACCTCGTCCAGCTAGAAAAAGGTTCTACGACCTTGTTTTGTTTTCCTGTTTGTCATGAAACTAGCAATGTAACATTGAAGCAGAGATACAAATCAGCAAGGTCGATTGGACAAGCTTTGTCAATTTCACACAGAACAAATACTGTTAACATTCAAAAAGAGATACAAAGGAGCAGGTTCAATTGGACCAGCTGTGTTAATTTCACATTGACCTATTGATGTAATGTTAGGGCTGGGAGCCATTTTGGAGCTGGGGGCAATTGAAAAGAGGACTTGGAGTAATCATTGCACGTAACCAGGAACTACTGCAGTAATGATAATTCATTACTACAGATCAAATTTGGCTGGATAATGCAACTCTTTGTGAAAGGAGGGCTACATAATTCTGTTCCTTCAGGCAATGGCACATGCCTGAAGCTACTGGATTGGTAGCTCTCAATCATAGAAATAGAGGCTGAGACATTTTTGAATTACTGCTTCAATTACTGAGCAGTAATGCTAAAGCACTTGCACAAAAGGAAAAATGGGGAGAGGGTTGTTCTTCTGAGTCATGGAGCGTTTTCCCACTTACCTTCTGCTGTGCGCTACTGTAGCCAAGTAGCGTGGGGTCCCCCGGCACTCCCCACTACTGGGCCGGCAACAATGCAGCCGCCCCGACGCTGCCGTTCTCGTGCCCTCTCAGCATGCATCATTCCTGGCGCTCTTCAAAATGGCGCCTTTTTATGACCCCACGCAGAGCGTGGGGTTGTGGGGAAGCCCGGGCGCGCATCAGAAATGACGCGCGCTGAGAGCAGCATGCGGCATAGGGGGCTCATGGTAAGTGAGGAAACGCTCATGGATGACATTCCACCACCCTGAAGAACAATACTGTTTCAGCAGTAGTGTGTGGAAAAAATGCAACTGAAGAGACAAGGAAGAAAAAACCCTAAAATGATAAGGGGAAAGGTGTGTGGAATAATTTCAGAGAAAACTTTTCCAAGACAAAAAGTTTGACCACAGGGAAAATCTGTGGTACGTTGTGCATGCAGAAAAGGCCAAAGATCAAGCCCAGGAGTTCGAGGGGAGGGGAGGTGGCCAGCAGCAGAGACAGGTGGCTGGCCAGCTCCAGGACTGTAAGCAACAGGAGAAAAAGTGTGTGTCCAGTGGCACCTTTAAACCCAACAAAGTTTTATTCTTGGTACAAGTGTCTGTGTGCACGCACACTTCTTCAAGCAGAGTATCTTTAGGAATCTGAAGAAGTGTGCATGCCAGTGGTGTAGCGCCCAGGGGGCTGGGTGGGTGTGTCTTGCCCTGGGTGTGCGCCGGTGTGGGGGCATGGCAGCAGTGTGGCATGGGCATTCCAGGGCGTTCCTGGGTACATGTGCCCTGGGCGCAGTTCCCCCTCTCTATGGCTCTGGTGCATGCACATGAAAGCTTATACAAACAAGAAGAAGAGGAGGAGGAGGAGGAGGAGGAGGTTGGATTTATATCCCCCTTTCTCTCCTGTAGGAGACTCAAAGGGGCTTACAATCTCCTTGCCCTTCCCCCCTCACAACAAACACCCTGTGAGGTAGGTGGGGCTGAGAGAGCTCCGAGAAGCTGTGACTAGCCCAAGGTCACCCAGCTGGCATATGTGGGAGTGTCCAGGCTAATCTGAATTCCCCAGATAAGCCTCCACAGCTCAGGCAGCAGAGCTGGGAATCAAACCCGGTTCCTCCAGATTAGATACATGAACTCTTAACTTCCTATGCCACTGCTGCTCCAGAATAAAACTTTGTTGATCTTGCTACTGGATTCAAACATTTTTTTGTTTATATTGTGCTGTTGGTTGCTAAAACACATATTACTTTGTTTCAATAAGAAGGGTTACCCAAGTGATTCATGTGAAATTAGTATCCTTGCAAATGCAAACATATGAAGCTGTAGATTATGAAGTGTATAATTCAAGGCAGAGAACCAACATTTCACAAATTGGAGCATCAATCTGTAGGATAGTTCCCGGGGAGCCAAACAGCTCACAAAATTCGTTTTACTAGGTACTCCAGTATCTCTACGATATTGTCCACTTTTTGAGTTGGTCTTTAGTGAGGGCTCCCAGCAACGTCTGAGCTATCAGTTTCAGCCGCCCCTCCCCAGGGTATTGGGCACATCAGTTAGCTTTATCCGAAAAAAATAAAAAAAAAAAGACTCAGCAGTTGGTTGTGGAAGTAAAATATTCCTGTGGCTTCCAAGAGTTTCCTGGCTGTTCTGAGAGGGTTTTTATTGTGCTGTTTGTGATGATGGAGGGGAAATGTACAACCACACAGTGTCTGGAAATTAAAAATAGCTCTATAAATGGATAATATGAAGCCACCCGTCGTCTATCAAATAAATCCACCTCGAAATCTGCAGCAAGAATGTAACAATAAAACTTATAGAAAAAAGGCTTCATTCGAGGTGAAAGTCATGATTCTCTGCCCAAAGTTGCAGGTGTCAGTTTTCGGGAAACTGAGAGCACGAGAGAAACTAATTTAATACATAAGTTTCCAAAGTATGAGCTGTAGTGTTTTGCTTTCCATTGTTGCTGGATATGAGGAAGGAAGGCATGAAAATGTCCACTGCAGCACATAATTCTGTGCATTTTAGCAAGCAATTCTGGAAAAAAATATCAGCATTTGGCTTGTAAAATGTGGGCCCTAATTCTTTCTTCAAATTCCCTTAAAAGCCTGACTGTCCAAAAACATTTTGCCTTTCTCCCTAAATGCCATTAATAAGATGCCAAGTGAGTTTCACAAGGGAAGTCATTAGCGGGGGGAGGGGGGCACTTCTACAGAGAAGCCCCTGTTGCTAGCCACCTTTATGGACACAGAAACCAAAAGTAGTGTTTTGGATGAGAACTTGGACTTCTGGGCAGGACAATATAGGTGAAGGCAGTCCTTCAAGTATTCCAGTCAAAATGCGGCATTCAGACAAGAATGAAAGGCCTTAATTTTCCTTAATTTCTCTTCCTTTTTTCAGACTTTTCTCCACACACGCCATTTTGCTCCGTTCTTTTCATGATCTGTCTTCACACCTCCTTCCTCACTTCTAATTTTCCTTTCCCTCCTCCCCTTATTTTTCAGTCTTGACTTCTTTTCATTCATCCGGGTTGGCAGCCTAGAACCTATGTAATAGTAGTATAGCAGCAAACCTTTGTTAATATTATGAACAGAAGTGAGGAGTTAATATTTCCCCATAATCTGTCTGAGGAGTAAAAAGATGCTTTTATATGAATGATAATAGAAACATTAATAGAGTGATAATAGAATGTTAGTCTACCTTAATGGTTATAAATGAGGAACAGAAGTTAGAATTTAGCTGAGTTTCCATTGCAAATAGCATGAGAAGGAGCTGGAGATAACCTGGGCCAGCATATTTTAATTCCTTTCATTTTTGGCCCTGGAATTCCCACAATTAGCTTGAAGTTGGTAGCCAATTTTGAGATTCCTAGTTTTATTTTTTTTGATGTTACACCTGCCACAAATGGATAGACAGATGGACATGCAGATTACTTGGAGTACTGTGTCCAGTTCTGGTCGCCGCATCTCAAAAAGGATATTGAGGAGATAGAAAAAGGGCAGAGAAGGGCAACAAGGATGATTGAGGGACTGGAGCACCTTCCCTATGAGGAGAGGCTGCAGCATTTGGGACTCTTTAGTTTGGAGAGGAGACGACTGAGGGGGGATATGATTGAAGTCTATAAAATTATGCATGGGGTAGAAAATGTTGACAGAGAGAAATTTTTCTCTCTTTCTCACAATACTAGAACCAGGGGGCATACATTGAAAATGCTGGGGGGAAGAATTAGGATGAATAAAAGGAAACACTTCTTCACGCAACGTGTGATTGGTGTTTGGAATATGCTGCCACAGGAGGTGGTGATGGCCACTCACCTGGATAGCTTTAAAAGGGGCTTGGACAGATTTATGGAGGAGAAGTCGATTTATGGCTACCAATCTTGATCCTCTTTGATCTGAGATTGCAAATGCCTTAGCAGACCAGGTGCTCGGGAGCAACAGCCGCAGAAGGCCATTGCTTTCACCTCCTGCATGTGAGCTCCCAAAGGCACCTGGTGGGCCACTGCGAGTAGCAGAGAGCTGGACTAGATGGACTCTGGTCTGATCCAGCTGGCTTGTTCTTATGTTCTTATTCTATTAACATGGGTGTATCATGTATGGTAATAGCCAGCCAAACAGTTTGTTTGGTCATGATATTGGATTTTGATCAGGGTTGTATGGGGTGGGGGGGTAGGTGGAATCTTTGACCGGGGGATGCATAGTGGCTCTCAGGAGCTTTGATAGTACTATTACATTTTTCTTAATATTGCAATTGATAACCCTTTGTAGTTCTTATTAAAAAATGTTGTTTTGCGCTGTTATAAATCACTGAGAAAGAAGGAAAATGTAGAATACAAAACAAACTCTTACCAATGCAAAGTTTTGTAAATCTGTGCTTTAGGTTGATGTTGTGTTTGTTGTTAAAGAGTCAAGTTTTGGTCTGAATTGATCTGGTGTGTCTTTTTAAGGAGCTTGCCCAGGGCCACACAATATCTTAGCGTCAACCAGAATTAGACCTTAGAAAGGTGGGCATTCAGTCTGATATACCAAGCTGCCTCTCATACTGTATGTTTTTCTAACCCTCTGTATGCCAACGGGCAGATTACACATTGATCTTTAAAACCAATAGAAATCATAGTGACAGTGGAAACCAAAGTACCTTACCGGTGGTCAGATCCATCACTACTTTTTAAGGCCTGAAGAATTATTCAAGAAAAAAAAAATCACTCTGTACCGGCATGTGGCATTTATAAAGTTATAAATATTCCCTGCTGTCACCTTGCACAGTATAATCATCAGATGCAAAAATCACATTCAATTATAAGTGTGTCATTTTTCTTTCTTGGAAAAAAAATACCTGCAACATATTAGTAGTGCTTTACTGCTTTTGGTAATGGTAAAAGTGACAAACAGGTGGCTGGTATATGCATAAAAGTTGCTTTAGTCTGTTCCCAGCTTGCCAGTTTAGTAGGAATTCAGAACTAGATGGACAGATAACAAGAAGTCTAACTGGATATTTGAGTGCTCTGGATCAGTTTGAAAGTTTCAGTTTCTTTTGTAGTTGCTAAAAGGATGAAAATCAGTCTCGGAGTCCTCACTGTACAGGCACTGCTTTAACGTTTTGAATTATTATTACTATTATCATTGTTAATGATTAAAATGATAAAAACATTAACATCAAAAGAAAGATAACAGGATAATCATTTGTAAAAGATCTATTTAAAACACAGACATTGATAAATAGAATCTGTAAAATATCAAAGGTTACTAAGAAAGATAAAAAATGACAAAATGTTAAGATAGAAGAATATAAGGAAAAGAATTAGCCTTAATATTGCAAATCTTAAACAAAGAAAGCAGACAAAAAGTAACAAGCAATATTGCCTTAAGTATTAATAAAAGCAACTGATCAGACTGGTGTGCGTGTGTGTGTGCGTGCGTGTGTGTGTGTGTAAAGATTCTCAGAATAACACAAGCAAATACCTTATTTAAAGTGTCATAGATTCTTAAGCTGCCTTTTAAAATGAAATTGTTAGTTTTAGAAACAATAAATGGAGAGTGATTCTATTTAAGGCCCTTTGGACTTAAGCCTTTTCCCCCAAAACACAAAGCATAAGCAGGTGCCAGGTGACCTATCAATACTCTGTTTGAGTATTGCTGATCCGGACACATCAGTTTCTCAAACACATGACTGTTTTTTCCTGAGAAAAATTGGCCCAAAATGCCTGTTGCTCAGAGTTTGGCTCTTAAAAGTAATATTGGATTGGGAACTTGTATGCCTAACACTCACACTAATTAGAACTGCCTGCCAAAATTGTGGTTATTACAGTATCCACATATGCTCCATGAAGCTCAAGGAGATATACAAGGCTCTCCCATCCCATGCGACAACATCAATAATCCTGTGTGATAAGTTAGGCAGTGAAAAATAGTGACTGGCTCAAGAACACACACGGGCTCAATGACTATTTAAGATCTCCCTAACCCACACCCAACACTGCATTATACTGCCAATGCAGGAAGCAATATCAACTCTCTACTGCTGATATCTCCATATCCTCCTTCAAGGTTCCCCAGCGTGGTACCCATGGCCACCATTGGATCCTCCGACACCTTTTCTGGTGCCTGCCAAATGTTTTTAAGAAGTGGGCAAGGCCAGGTAGAGCTTTTCCCAGCAAGGTTTCTGGTTGACTACTGGAGATTTGATTAGCTGTGCAGAATTTTTTTAATATTGGTTCAGCAGCAGCTGCCACAACAACACAATGTTCTGCGCTGTGTTGCTGAAGTTAAACTGTGGCCATCTTTTTGTGGGTAGCTCTACCTCCTGTGGCTACCTTTTTTTTTTGCTGTGTCTATCATGCCTTGTCAGAATTCCAAATGTTCTAGGATTTCCTGAAACTGAAATGGTGCTAACTGCTCAGCTTACCAACTGTCCGCTCAACTTGGATGGTCCCTCAAACCCAGCACTGGCTCACAATCTTCATGGCTGTGCAAGGCCATGATTTGCACATATTTGAGGGAGATGTTGGAAAGGACCTATACCAAATTTGGCTTTTGAGAGGAAAGCCATATTTTTTGGTGGTTGGCACCCAACAGTTTGCCATGCCCCATGGGCACGTCTCAAAAGTTCAGCAATGTATTTCATCAAATAAATACTGTCCAGGCTTATAGGCCAGTAGACATTCACTGTGGTCCTTTCCGCACGGGCTGTTTATGGCACCCTGGGGACAGCAAAAACGCCGTCCCCAGGGAGCCATTCGCACAGGGGGCGCCGCTGCTTTGCAGCCGCGCTGCCCTCGCACCGTCTGACCAGCGCGAAGCCACCATTTTCCAACCTTGCTCAGGAAGTGAGGTTTTCGGAAAACGGTGGCTTGGAGCCGCTGCCGTGCAAACAGCAGCGGCTTCAAGGCGCCCTCCCCCCTTCCACCCTTCACTTACCTTGTGTCTGGCCATCCGGCGCGTCGCCGAAGCCTGTGGACACGCCCCCCTGCCCTGCAATGCCGGAGCAGTTGCGGAGGGCCGGGGGCGTGTCTCCAGGCCTCGGCGATGTGCCGGATGGCCAGAGACATGCCAGGTCGGCCGGGCAACGGCACTCCGCGGCGCCATTGTCCCGGCTGTTTCTGGGACTGTTCATGCGAATGGTCCCAGGGGGGTTGGGTCGGTGTGGAATACGTCGATCCAACCCCCATCATCGCCGTGCGGAAACGGCCTGTATTAAAAATGGGCTTTTGAAAGACAGGCAGAAATTGAAAGCCACCATATATGGGACAGCCATTTTGAAGCACAAAATACTTTGGGATACTAGCAGCATTTTTAAGTAATTGTTGATCCTAACTGTAGGACCCTCTAAAAAGAGGAGAGCTATTCATCTCCCTTCTTTTATAGTGGCAAGTATAGTTTCCTTTCAACAGTTTCTTCCATTGCTATAATGTGCCTAAGTACGAGTTATTGAGTTAGCTCTCCTGAGTAAGAAAAATTAATCACATTCAAGAATATTCATCAGTTGCTCCATAATTATGGGTGGCGTTGAGTTTTCCAGCATCCCTTATAATATTTGATCGTGTGAAAAATCCAGTGACGTTGTCTTGGGGTGTCCTCATCCTGGCAAATCATGGGAAAGTGGAGAGCGCAAGAAGATTCTTTGATATATTGCTTTTCATTTCGAAGTGTGATTTTGCATTGCGCTCAACTTTTGAAATGAGCAGGCTATTAAATATTTACATTACTCTAACAGCCGTAAGAGCCACCCATCAGGACGGGGACTGTTCTGTGCTGTAAATTGTGCAAACAGCCGTGATTCGATAGTCCTTGCCATCTAACAGATAGTCCAATAAAACAGAGGTGCCCAAGGACATGGCAGCCCTCGTTGCTCAGCTTTTTGGGGAAATGAATTGTGACCATTTCCTCGTCTCAGCAGGAAATCAAAACCATGCTGCTTTATACCAGTTGTATCCGAATCACAAAATAAGAAACATTGCATTTGAAAGAGGTTTTGTAAGTTATTTCATGTTGGAGGTTTTTAATCTGTGATTAGGTTTGGAAATTACTTATCTGCCATGTTTGGAACTTTGGAGATACACCATGGGGTTCTTTCTAAGTTCTCTTGTGATTGCTTGTGAGCCAAGGCTTATATCTCCACCACTTATGAGTCAGTATAAGCAGCTTTCAACAGGTTGCAAGGCCTCCCTTGGTCCCTGGTGGGGGTAGGGGGGCCAGACAGAGGTGGGATCCAGCAGGTTCTCACCAGTTCCCAAGAGTGGGTTACTAATTATTTGTGTGTGCTGAGAGGGGGTTACTAATTGGGTCCGCTTTTCCATCTCCACGCCCTCGCCTCCCCGAGAGGCATACTGCCTTTGAACGTGAAGGTTCCATATAGCAATTGCGACTAATAATGTAACTCCCTAAACTGGGTTAATCCCTTTCAGGTACTGCAATTCAGCCTTTTATACCTTTTATCTCACCAGTCTCTATCAAAGAACCTGTGTGTTTCACCATTGCTGTGTTCAGATTTGTGAGTTGGGGCATTTTATATAATGTGATGATGATTTATAAATGACCTGGTGCAAAAAACATTGGGGGGGGGGTCGTGGTGGGGTGGCTGCCCATGGGGGGGCATCCAACTCAGGTTTTGCCCAGGGCTCAGGTTTGCCTAGGTACGCCTCTGCCCCCTTTGCTGAGGGGGGGCTGGCGAGGGAACCTGTTACTAAAATTTTTGGATCCCACCACTGGTGCCAGATTGTGATTGGGAAACTCCTGGTGGTTTCTAAATGGACCAGGAACCAAAGGGTTGAGAAAAGCAGAGGACATATTAAAACCTTAAGTATATGCAAAATACTTTTATCACACTGTGCTCACAAGAATTCTATTAAGAAACACTTACAACCATTTAAAATTGTGGAAATTCAATGGCAATGCAAATCCAGTAATTGTATCTCCAATAATACAAAAAACAAAACCCCGCACAATAATAGCACAGAAACTGTTACAAAGATTGATCTGATAGCACATAAGCTGTTGCCAAGAGTGACCTGATGTGTTTCAACCCAAACGTCTTTTTCAGAGGTCAACATTTATACAAGCATACACACACATATACAATTACCAATCATATATTACAATAGTGCAAAATAGTAGAGAAAAAAAAGGAGGAAGGCTTGTATATAAGTCCATTCAATCAAATGGGTGTCTTATAATTACTTCAAACAGCAGTTTCCGCTCATTTAGGAGTTGTTATTTTACGTAATATCAACCTGGCCATACTTGATCAACTTTCACAGTGTGTGTGTATGTCAGTGCAGAGTCAAATTTGACCTTTGGTTCCTGACTTATCTGATAAGTTGGGTTTGTGTGTTTCCTTTGAAACTGGGGAGGACATGGACCTCAGTGGGGTACAATGTCATAGAGTCCACCCTCCAAGCATCCATTTTTTTCCTGGAGAATGGATCTTTGTAGTTTGGTGATGAGCTGTAATTCTGGAAGATTCCCAGGTCCTCCCCAGAGGCTGGTTTCCCTCGCTGCTAAACACCTTTGAAGCTTCAGGGTCGTGGTATTTCATTTCCATCCGTTTTGCAAGTCATTTCCCACCTCTATACCATGTTTCCCCGAAAATAAGACAGTGTCTTATATTAATTTTTGCTCCCAAAGATGCGCTATGTCTTATTTTCAGGGGATGTCTTATTTTTCTATGTTCTGTTCGTCGGGCATGCTTCCAAACAAAAACTTTGCTACGTCTTACTTTTGGGGGATGCCTTATATTTCGCACTTCAGCAAAACCTCTACTATGTCTTATTTTCCGGGGATGTCTTATATTCGGGGAAACAAGGTAGTAGTGAAATCGATTTCCCCCAACTCATGGATGGTCAAGTGAGACAATGAAATCATGGGGAGGGGGGTGAATACCGTATATACTCGTGTATAAGTCGAGGCACCTAATTTTATCACAAAAAACTGGGAAAACTTATTGACTCGCGTATAAGTCGAGGGTGGGAAATGCAGCAGCTGCTGGTAAATTTCAAAAATAAAAATAGATACCAATAAAATTACATCAGTTGAGGCATCAGTAGGTTACATGTTTTTGAAAATTTAGTTCAAAGAAAAACCTAATTTTATCACAAAAAACTGGGAAAACTTATTGACTCGCGTATAAGTCGAGGGCGGGAAATGCAGCAGCTGCTGGTAAATTTCAAAAATAAAAATAGATACCAATAAAATTACATCAGTTGAGGCATCAGTAGGTTACATGTTTTTGAAAATTTATTTCAAAGAAAAACAGTAAACTGGCTCTGTAAGTGGAAAAGAGGGTCAACAAGAACAATATGGTATCAACAATAACTTTAAAAGTACAAAAACCTTAGCTCAACCAGCAACCAAGCTAAAACACAAGAGTTAAAATCCTTCAAAACTGGATTCCTCATCATCATCTGTATGTCCAAATGTAACCCAACTTAGATTTTAAGAGTGATATTATCAGAAATAGAAAATCTACTATTAGCTTCCATTGTAAACAATGGGGATGGGGGACCCCTTTTGGGGGTCAATAACTTTGGATCCCCTGACCCAAACTTCACCAAACCTGGCTGGTATCATAAAGAGACTCTCCTGATGAGACCAGCCAGGTTTGGTGAAGTTTAGTTCAGAGGGTCCAAAGTTATGGACCCTCAAAAGGGTAGCCCCATCTACTAATAGCTCCCATTGAAAACAATGGGGAATGGGGCACCTCCTTTGGGGGTCCATAACTTTGGACCCCCTGAACCAAACTTTACCAAACCTGGCTGGTATCATCAGGAGTGTCTTCTGAGGGTACCCTGAAATTCTGGTGCCGCTAGCATAAAAACTGCACCCCCTGCTGGCCGGCAAAGTAAAAACACACACAAATTTTTAATGACCCGCATATAAGTCGAGGGGAGCATTTTCAGCATTAAAAATGTGCTGAAAAATTCGACTTATACATGAGTATATACGGTAGCACAATTCCCAAAAGGTTGTGTGGAAATACACAGGCACAAAATAATATCCATGACCATAATGCAGACTTTGTGTTCAGATTTGGGTTCAAGCCTGTGTTTGTTTATAATCACTGGCTGACTGACTGATTTGCTCACTCTTTATTGAAACAATTGGCTGCCAAGTGGCTGGCAACAAGCTCAGGCTGGGGGGGTGAGGGATAACTGTTAACTCACATCAGTCTGCGTGGAAACAGAAATGCATGAAATACTTTTGATTTGCCCTGTACTTGAATATGAAGAATGTAGCGAACGGAAGGTGAGCTGAACCAAGTGGAGGTTCAAGCAGTTCTCTACACACACTATTATGGACAAAGACCCTGACATCGACTGTTCTGTATTAGGGGTGGCGATTCTTTTCTTTTTCGGCAGAGTAAAGTAGCCCTGGGAGGCGGTACAGCCAGATGCGATTCGGCTTCACGGGTGAAAGAGCTTCAACTGAATGCTGGAGTCAAGTATTCAGGTGAATCTCTTTCTCAGCCCTACCACCTTTTCCCAAGTGAACTTTTCAGGGTTCAAATTTTAAAAACCTGAAAAATTTCGGTAAAAGCCGAATAAAACGGATGCGTATTGGCTTTATTGAAAATGTGCAGGTTTGAAAAACCCTCACATGAAATATAATGAGCACAATTGTTTGTGCTCACTTCTATGCTGTATCTTAGCTACTTTCTATCAAATTGAGACATATAGGCAAAGAATTCCTTAATGCATTCTCTTCCAAGGGCATGAACATAGATTGCTCTCTAATTTCAATGCATAAGCTACAGTACCCGGAAATCATAATGCCAACACTTCTTTTGTTGTTTCCATCGGGACCGAAGGGGTTAAACAGCCCTTTGCTTATGTTTTGGCTTTTGTGAAAATGAATTTGGCAGGCAACCCTTCATTCTTCCTCTTTTGAAAATATCCCTCTCCCTCGCCCACCTTTTTTTTAAAAAAATGATTTACTGAATGGTGCATATGTAGGGTTTTTTTAAAAGCAAAACGTTATTTGATATATACAGAAGCGAGTTTTGTTGATATGTATGGAAATGAGGCAAAGTTATGCACTTGGAGCTTCAGCAAAATGAGTGCTTGCAAAGCTGAGTTTTAAATTCCTCCCTGTTAGATTGCATTTTACAGGGTGCATTTCTGATGCCTGTTGTACTGATTAGAAGAAATATTTAAGCGTCTAAGAGATCAGGGATGAGATTTCTCTGGGTTTTTTTTTCCTTTACGGAAGGGGAAGGCAGGAGGTCACTCAAAAGTGACCCGCAAATTTCCAGGCAATTAAAGGTAGTTCTCCGTGATGCTGAACTTGATTCCTAGTTTGTTCCTAGTTCCCAGTTATGCATATTTCCTTGTTCCTGAATCCTGATTTGGACAAGTTCAAAGCTCTCTACCTCAAAATAAGATTTGGACCACCACACATCATACATCCCCACGTTCAGGGGACTCTGCTCTTGAGGGAACTGCAGAGGTTGAGCGCTCATGGGGACATGTAGGGACACATGTCCCCAGGTGCACACCAACTGGTCACACCCCACACACATCCCTCGGCCCTGCCCCACCAGGCTAATCCTTCAGCTGGCGGAACCTCTGTTGGCTGAAGGAGCAACCTGGCTGGGCCGCTGCTGGGTGCCCCTCGACCCTGCCCCGCCAGGCTGCTCAAGGGGCGGCCTGCAGCAGGTCCCACCGGCTGATGGGGCGGGGGGCAGGGGGTAGGGTAGCCAGAACAGGTGTTACCCTAGGTGCCATCCCCCCCCGGGGGATTGCATATTTCCTCCCAATGGGGCAATTTGGGATGGTGGAAATTTGCTTAGGAAAGGCCTCCCTATCAAAACTTGGCAGACCCACTGTGCAACTTCATATTATTTGTACCTGCTGCCATTTTGTGGCTGGCCCCACCCAGGAGTCCTTTTATGAGTCTTTTCCCTAAAATGACTCTGTGTTATCAACTAAGGATCTGGCCCCTTCCGCACACGCAAAATAAAGCATTTTCAAACCACTTTCACAACTGTTTGCAAGTGGATTTTGCTATTCCGCACAGCTTCAAAGAGCACTGAAAGCAGTTTGAAAGTGCATTATTCTGCATGTGCGGAAGGAGCCTCTGATTCAGATCCCTGTTGCTTTGACTCAGTCTACAGCACCTATATCCAACAGGACAAGCCACCAAATAATCACAGTGCTACGATGATGCGGACTGGAGGAGGCATGTACCTCACGCACCACCTTCCTCTGGGACAGGGGTAGGGAACCTGCAGCTCTCCAGATGTTCAGGAACTACAATTCCCATCAGCCTCTGTCTGGCAGCCCAGTGTAGCCCATGCTGGTAGAAACTGATGGGAGTAATATTAATGTTATTTAGATTTGTATACCCGTAATCCCGAGAGAATCCAGTGAATTGTAGATTCCCTGAACATCTGGAGGCATAGGTTCCACCTGCTCTAGAAGACCAAGGATGCTCCTGCAGCAGGTGGCGATTCTGCACAAACCTTTTAAAGCATTTTGAGACAGGAAATAACATATTTCCTTTGTGGAGTTACACATTGTTTTTACCCCCAAGCATTTTATTTGCAGCCACGAAACATTTTAAATGAATTCCCTTTTAAAAATGATTCTCTGGTTGAAATGTTTTGAAAACATCTGCAGTTGCTGTGCAATCTATTGACTGCGTCTCCCATGCTTCTCTGCTTCCCCGAGCTTCCACCTTAGAGCTATTTTCTGAGTTCATTCCAACCCTCTTCACCTGTTTATGTCAGTCATTTCTGGTTTTTTCCTAATTGAGAGGCCAATCTTTGATACTCCAAGTATACAAAGAATTGAGAAGCACATCAAGAAACTTTGAGGCCCTGAAATAACAGTTCAACACAGGACTTTTTTAAAAAGGGGGAAGATCATGTAAGGATGGCCAGGAATCGTTTTGAGGGGGTGGAAATACATCATGGGCTCATTCCGCCCATGCAGAATAATGCACTTTCAAACTGCTTTCAATGCTCTTTGAAGCTGTGCGGAGTCGCAAAATCCACTTGCAAACAGTTGTGAAAGTGGTTTGAAAACGCATTATTCTGCGTGTGCGGAAGGGGCCTCAGTAAAGGAAGAATTGAAATGTTGTTGATGATTTGTGTGGAAAGGGATGGTGTCGAGCCAGGGTCTGCCCAGGGACTCAGTGAAGGACATGTTGGCAAAGAAAGTGACACAGACTAAAAAGCCTACTGAGGTATTCAGAGTCAGTCTCAGATGCACAATCTGGGTAATCCATCTTGCTTCACAGTTTGTTTATGTGAGATAGGGGGGAGGGGTGTAATGTATTCCCCCCCCCCGCCCATACTGTAAAATGCTGAGATTCATCTGCTTAGCAACAGTTTCACTTTCCACCTCCACTTCAGTTTTATACTTATTAGTAAAACAAAGGCCCCTTCTGCACATTTCTGTATTTGTTTGTTTATAATTGAATGTATATACCGCCCACCCCCGAAGGGCTCTGGGCGGTGTACAGCAGAAACAGCATAACAACCAAGAAGAGCACGACCAGAAACAATAAATATAAATATGAAACGGCTCTATACATTAAAATAACTAAACCCAGTTAAAAATGCAGCATACATGCAGAATAATGCACTTTCAATCGACTTCCACAATAGTATGCAAGTCAATGTTGCTCTTCCACACAGTAAAATCCAGCTTTAAAGTGCATTGAAAGTGGATTGAAAGTGCATTTTTCTGCATGCGCGGAAGGGGCGAAAGCTTCAGCAGCTCCTTAAAATCTAACAGGATTTATTCCGTACTGTCTAGTTAGTGACCGATTCAGTGTAAGGTTGTGCCATTGCTGTTATAACAGTTATTTATTGGTAAAGTAATCCTCTTCAAAAATTTTAACAGTAAGTTCTTTGGGTACCTTTTTGCCTATGAAATTACTGCATTTGCCAAATACACTGAGAAATAATCATAATAATACATTGTATGATACCATTAAAGCAGCAGTGGCGTAGGAGGTTAAGAGCTCGTGTATCTAATCTGGAGGAACCGGGTTTGATTCCCAGCTGTGCCGCCTGAGCTGTGGAGGCTTATCTGGGGAATTCAGATTAGCCTGTGCACTCCCACACACGCCAGCTGGGTGACCTTGGGCTAGTCACAGCTTCTCGGAGCTCTCTCAGCCCCACCTACCTCACAGGGTGTTTGTTGTGAGGGGGGAAGGGCAAGGAGATTGTAAGCCCCTTTGAGTCTCCTACAGGAGAGAAAGGGGGGATATAAGTCCAAACTGTTCTTGTTCTTGTTCTTGTTCTTCTTCTTCTTCTTCTTCTCCTTCTCCTTCTCCTTCTTCTTCTTCTTCTTCTTCTTCTTCTTCTTCTTCTTTTCTTCTTCTTCTTCTTCTTCTTCTTCTTCTATAATACCATTAAAAGGGGAAAAAAGCACCAGGTCAATTGCTGACCCATGGGATGATGCCACATCATGTTTACTAGGCAGACTGTTCACCAAGTGGTTTGCCATTGCCTTCCCCAGCCATCTACACTTTACCCCCAGCAAGGTGGGTACTTGTTTTACTGACCCAGAAAGGATGGAAGGCTGAGGTAACCTTGAACTGGCTACCTGATATCAACTTCCTCTGGGATGAAACTCAGGTTGTGAGCAGAGCTTTCACTGCAGTACTGCGGCTAACCACACTGCACCAACAGCTCTTGAATATGAACCGACTACCAGAGTTCTAATAGAATACTATCAGAGACATCAAAACATATACTTGTTTTGGAATATAATCCTTCCAACATCTGTCTGAATTTCTCTTCTACTTGCTTTGGGTGAACAAAAGGTGAAAGTTGGAAGTTTAAGATGTATACACCGAACAAACTCCCCCTGTTCTCTGCTCCACACTTCCAGAACTTGACAGTTAGCATGACCCCCACCTCTCTTTCCACTTAGGAAAAAGAGGACGCTCTGTGCTCTGTGAGAATTGTTGCTAATGCATATTAATATGTGTGCTGAATTTGTGATGGAGAAACTTGTAAAAATTTAACTACTTGAAAATAAATACTGTCACTATCCTCCACACTGTAATAAATCTTTTCAAATCACTGTCGCAGGCTGGGGCGGTTGTTTACTTGGCCTGCTGAGCAAATCCTTAAAATAAGACTTCTTTCTGACCCATTTTCATCTTCCTTTGATTGCTGATTTTTTAACAGAGAGAACTCTCTGTACGGATCTGTGACCCCCCGTTGTTCTCTCTGTTGAATTTCTATAGCAATTGGCAACTGGTACAGCAAAAGAAGGGTTACTTGGAGTCTGAGTATCCCTCGTAAGAAGTCTCCAAGAAATGTTCTTACCACATCGCTGACTCCATCTGGGAAGGAGCCAAATTGCCCACTATTATATTTAGCACTGGAGAGCACCGACTAGCCATCAATCTTCCCAGAGCTGGTCCATTCAGCCACTCTTTGAGGATGGTGCCAACTTTGGAACACAATAGTAACTTAAAGTTCCAGCCAAATTTCGCTCACTCTTCCTTTCATTGTCTTTGTCACAACAGCTACTGTCCCCTCCCTTCATCCTCTCAGCTCAAAGGGTGTTAACAGCAACACAAATCTACACATGAGGGCCCAGTCTTGTTTTCGGTTACCAATTCTGCCTAGATGAAGCCTCCTTGCTGTGACAATAGAAGCCATTGCCTTCTGAGGGTGGGAACCACCTGGGTGAATCCTCTCCAATAACCACACTGGACTCTTTGCTGGGATAAACATTTTGGCCATAGCCATTTTATTAGCCAACCAAAAACAGAAGCGTGAGGCGTAGCATGGGTCTTGATCTGGCCTGTCTGCTTCATAGCGAAGCTCCAACGGGCAGATGCCCTGTATTGGACTTCGCTCCGCTGAAGGGCTCTGCCGGGCGGACACTCCTGGCAAGAGGTGATCCCCATTTGCCGGTTCGGCAGGGCGGTTGCCTCTTGCCGCCATCGGCACTTCCAGATCATTACCCATGCGCCACCGCCAAACGGCTATGACAGAAACATGCAACAACCGAATAAACCCAGGGAGAGGTGGGTGGGCAAATCGCTGGCTGGCCAAAGCACATGGCCAGAACAAAGGAGGGATTTCCCCTTTAAAGGGTCAATCCGCCCTCCCTTCCTGGTGACATCAGCCCTTGCCCAACATGGCCTGGGCTTTGCTACCGCCCTCAGTTAAGCGGAAGCGGTCACCTTGGCTCCACCCATTCCCAGAGGCAACCGCAGCCGGTGGGTGATTCACAGCTGTCTTTCTTGGGCTTTGGGTAGACCTTTGTGGTTTTTTTAGCAGAATCAGATTCCAGGGTGAGGTTTCAGTAGAAAGGGGAGGACTCCCTGTTTTACTATTTAGTTTTACAGGAAAATATAGTTGTAAATTATGCCAAGGCACCTGAGAGCCTTTTCCCTCCATGTGCGTATTAAGCTGTAATTATTAAACAAATGAAACCTGAGGGCTCTTTTGGCAGCCCTGCCATTTAGTGTGCTCAAAGAGCCAATTCAAACGTCCCTGTGGTATAGTCATTGCCGCCACATTGCAGCTGAACTGTACCAATTATGGGAAGACGCAAACGGTGTGATGTAAACAGACTTGGGGATCTACATGAAAATGAGCGACTTGCTCTGCAGTTTGTCAGCTTGATGAGAAACACATCAGTGTTCATGCTTTGGTAGCTTAACAATTGCCATATTGATGCAGTAAGGCTTTTACAATGAATGTTCTCCCAGAATCCTGTGTAGGAATGTTTGCTACCTAGTGTGTAAATTTGTGCCTCCGAACCAGTGCTTGCTTGCTTGCTTGCTTGCTTGCTTGCTTGCTTGCTTGCATTTATTTATTTATTTATTTATTTATTTGTTTGTTTGTTTGTTTGTTTGTTTGTTTGTTTGTTTGTTTGTTTATATTTCTATACCGCCCTATCCCCAAGGGGCTCCGGGTGGTAATTAAACTAGCTCTTGCATATAACAATAGCTTTGCAATTGGTGTACGTACACGAGCAGTGTAGTAGTAACAGGACAAACTCACCTTCTCGTATGGGAACTCCAGTCTTCCACAAAGCAGGTATTTTAATTCCCCAAAATCTTATTGGTTTCCAAAGAGTTATTGGACTCAAATCTATCTAGAGAGCCATCCAGTGTGGTGGTTAGGAGCAGATCTCTAATCTGGAGAATTGGGTTTGATTCCCTGCTCCTACACATGAAGCCTGCTGGGTGACCTTGGCCTAGTCTCAGTTCTTTGGAATCGTCTCAGTCTGTTGTGGGGAGAGGAAGGGAAAGGAGTTTGTAAGCCACTTTGAATCTCCTTACAGGAGAGAAAGGTGAGGTATAAATCCAAACTCCACAATGTTTTATAACTTTTTGAAATGCTGAAAAATGATAACTGGCTATGGAAGGGTTGTTTGCTGTCAAGGCACAATTGGCTTATGACAATCTTGTAGGGTTTTCAAGGCAAGAGACATTCAGTGGTTGTTTGCTATTGCCTGCCTCCAAGACATAACCATGGTCTCCCATTCAAATTCCATGGTCTTGGAGGTCTCCCATTCAAATTCCATGGTCTTGGAGGTCTCCCATTCAAATTCTAACCAGAGCTGACTCTTCTTAGCTTCCACGATCTGATGAGACTGGGTTATCTAGACCAGCGTGGTGTAGTGGTTAAGAGCAGCTGACTCTAATCTAGAGACTCTGGTTTGATTCCCTGCTCTGCCAATTGAGCTGTGGAGGCTTATCTGGTGAACTAGACCAGCTTGTGCATTCCAACACATGCCAGCTGGGTGACCTTGGGCTAGTCACAGTTCTTTGGAGCTCTCTCAGCCCCACCCACCTCACAGGGTGCTTGTTGTGGGGTGGGGAGGGAATGGAGATTGTAAGCCCCTTTGAGTCTCCTTACAGGAGAGAAAGGAGGGGATATAAATCCAACTCTTCTTCTTCTTCTTCTTCTTCTTCTTCTTCTTCTTCTTCTTCTTCTTCTTCTTCTTCTTCTTCTTCTTCTTCTTCTTCTTCTTCTTCTTCTATTTAAGTCAGGACATTAGCTACATTAACTTGAAACAGGAAACTAAGAAAGTGGCTATAATGTATAAGCAAATATCTATGTATTCACCATCTTGAAACAAGATGACTTTACTATTTTGCGGCACAATTTTTGAATGTGATTTCGAATGAGTTCTTAATTAGAAAGTGACATTTAATTAGGCACGAGCACTAATAAAAGATAGCCGCAGATGTTGGGCTTGGGTTTTTTTAACCTGGAAATTTTAGGTAAGGCCAAATAAAGGCAATGTCCATCTGAAAATATTTAGGGTAAAAAACCCAAACCCGAAAATTTTCAGTTCTTCCCCCACCGCACCCACGCCAGTACTTTCAACGCTCCAGAGGGCTTGGAAAGACAGATCCTGCATGTGGTGCTGAGCTAATTCAGTGTCACACGTCACATCTGGCCAGTGGCATACCGCTAATGGAGATATGGGGTATCTCATGTCTCTGGGCACACGCCATTTTGTCACATGGAAGGCACTAGGTGTCCCTCCCCCACATGATGAAACGGCGTGCGCCTGAGCCACATGCTGCCAAGCCCCGCCCCCTGGCCTTCCTACAGGCCAGCTTCTGCCCTCCCCAGGCCCTGGGGCAGAAGTTGGCCTGCAGGAGACTGGGAGGGCAGGGCGCCGCAGCATATGTCCCAGCTACCCATTCAAGCTTCCCCAGTGGTGGGATCCAAAAATTTTAGTAATAGGTTCCCATGGTGGTGGGATTCAAATAGTGGTGTAGCACCAATGGGGCTAGGTGGGGCACGACATGGGCGTGGCTGGGCATTCCGGGGCAGGGCATTGCTAGGTGGGGCTGTGGCAAGGATGCAGCCGCTGCGCCGGTCCTTGGGCGGGAAACGAATGCACGCAGGCGCAGGCTGCCACGCACGCCGGTGCACCTCCTGCTAGACTGCTCCAAGTTCTGCGCGCTACTGCTGAGAGGAGGGGCGTAACTAAAGCAAAAATCACGTGGCAAAATCACCAATTAGTCACCCCCTCTCGGCACACACAAATAATGAGTAACCTACTCTCTGGAACCTGTGAGAACCTGCTGGATCCCACCTCTGAGCCTCCCCCTCCCTCATCCTCCCTGTTGGCTCCCGTAAATGGGGCGCAGGGAGCTGGGGGTGTGTGGGGAGGCGGTCATGCCACCGGGCACCATTTAGACCCGGTACACCACTGCATCTGGCTGACCATTTCCCACCAATGCTTTTCAAGACCCAGCAGGATTGTCTACATGACACTGTAAAATCCAAATATTGTAACAGTTAAGAGCAGGGTCTGGAAGACCCATACGTGAATTACTAACCTGCCATGAAAGTTCACCGGGCTACCTTGACTCAGCTTTTCTCTCTGAGCCCAACTTACTTTGCAAGGTTATGACAACAAAATGAAAGTGGGAAAACAGGCGTACACTGCTTTGGGACCCCACTGAGGAGAAAACAGAATATCCATATCTAAATACATACATTTTTTAAAAAACCAGTTGCATGTTGAGATAAACAATGCTGTTGCATGCCTATAATCAGTTACTGTCACATGTGAAATACAATTTCATGTCAGTTATCAAATATACCCGGTAGTAAATACCACAAAATGCAGACTGAGAGTTATTCAGCAAGTATTTGGTCCAGGATTGCTGGAACATACCTGACCTCAAACTGTGCAGAAATTATGTCAAGGGAACTATTGGGGAGCAAATTAATTTTAGCTCTCTGGTTCTATTCTTCACCCTGTTTTCTTCACAATGTTTCTTCCTGCAGAGAGATTGGGTAAGTGGTAGCGTGTTTCAGACTTCTTTTTTGGGGGGTGGAGCAGCAGTGGCATAGTGGCTAAGAGCAGTGGCTGAGAGCAGGTGCATTCTGATCTGGAGGACCCGGGTTTGATTCCCAGCTCTGCCGTCTGAGCTGTGGAGGCTTATCTGGGGAATTCAGATTAGCCTGTACACTCCCACACACGCCAGCTGGGTGACCTTGGGCTAGTCACAGCTTCTCGGAGCTCTCTCAGCCCCACCCACCTCACAGGGTGTTTGTTGTGAGGGGGGGGGAAGGCTGCAAGGGGAGATTGTAAGCCCTTTTGAGGCCCCTCCCTCTACAGGAGAGCAAACGGAAGGATATAGAAATCCAAACTCCTCCTCCTCCTCCTCCTCCTCCTCCCCCTCCTCCTCTTCTTCTTCTTCTTCTTCTTCTTCTTCTTCTTCTTCTTCTTCTTCTTCTTCTTCTTCTTCTTCTTCTTCTTCTTCTTCTTCTTCTTCTTCTTCTTCTTCTTCTTCTTCTTCTTCTTCTTCTTCTTTGTGGATTGCTAGTGGAAATGAAGAATGTAGCTTCTTTATACCTAGCTTTTTCCATGTGAGTTGTTTACAATATATCTTGCCATCAAATGCTACATTTTCTTGATTTAATTCTGCACTTTTCCCTCCATTTCGTTCTGGAAGTGTTTTCCGTTTTTCCTCCGTTGTTTCCCCACCCTTTTTATCACAATGGGTTTTTTAAATCCATTTTTGAGCCAGCTTCTCTTGAGCATGCAGGCTTGTTGAAATTGTCTTTATTCCTCTATGCCACCAAACAACTGACCCTTATCCAAGCCCACTAGTAGTTGTCCAATCTCCATTTCAGCCATTTCCTACTCCCTTTTGTCCCCCATTTTCCAAAGGTGTTTTTTCTCTCTGTTGTATTAGAGATGTAACATTAGGACATCAGCACAAGTCAGTTGATTGGATCAGCTTTGTCAATTTCATCCTGAATGAGCGATGTCAAATTAAGGTGAAAATACATTGTGTCTTCAGTTAGGAGTGAATTAAATTGGCAATGGGAGAGGTTTTTTGCAGGAGGAAATTGACAAGGGACTTTTGCAGTCACAACGGTGCTTTCCTGCAGCAGTCCCGTGTCAATTTCCTCCGGCAAAAGGAACTTCTCTTGTCAATTTCACTCATTCCTGATTTTTGATGCATTGTATCCTTGGTGGATTCACACAGGCCAGATATAGCATCTGCAGGACATTATAAAAACTGGGGGTTTTGGGGAGGGGGAACTTCGCACAGGTCCCATTCCCAAAAGAAGTTTGGCCCTTTTTATTCCCCTCAACCCAGGATTTTGGAAAATCGTTAAACCAGTGATCCTTTTGCAGAATCCTGGGTTGGAGGTGCTGCTGCACGAACATAACAGGCAGGAGACACTTTATTTCCCTCCCTTCCACCCGTTCACTTTAGGTTCCAAGCTACCCACTGTTGTGGTCGAATCCCCACTTGAAATTCGCATGCAGATCCAAACCTGTTTGTTGTGAAACCGTGTCCTCTTCATCAGAGTTTCTCCCTCCCCACCGCAGCGAGCATACAGCAGACACACCCGGTTGCAGAACTCTTAGCAATCCCCACTACCAGGTGAGCTTGCTTCGCTGGTTTCCCCTGATTGGCTGGCGTGCCTTGATGGGGCAGCACCTTTTCCCACTGCAGAAACGTACATTGTAGGGGTGTGATTAAAAAAACAGCATGTAAAAGTTTAACGTTTAACTGTTTAACTGTGCAAACAGTTAATCGTTAACTGTGTAAACCATGAACAATTCAAAGTTAAGCGTTTGACTGTTTAATGTTTGCATCCCATTCTGCTGGCCGATCACAAAAGCGGAAATGAAACCAAGGAAAGGCTGCATGCGCATCGCAGTGCTGATTGGTTGCCCAAATTCCGTGTCACACTCCAGGGCAGGAAATGAGTCAAGGTTTCAACCCTCATCCCTCCCCTCGGATCAGCTCTGAACCGTGTTAATGGGGTCTATGCCACTTGCAACCAGGTCCTACCGGAACGCGGATTAACAGGGAGAACGAGCACCAGAAACGGAATCTGCCACGCAAGCAATGGGGAGGTCATCCCTCAAACCTGGTTAGTTTGTGTTCTGAAACCTGGCTAAGATGGTAGTGGGGATTCGACCTATGTCAGGGAGAATCCGCCCACCTGCCATTCAGTGCAGGCTGCCCGGCAGGTTGTGGGCAGATTCTCTGAGCGCCCCACAAGGTACAAAGTTCCCCAAACATGCCTTCTCCTTGTGGTAACAAGTATGGCTGCCCCATAGATCTTACAGCAACATTTTCATTGTTGCCTGTCAGTTGCAGGGAGGCGCCTTTTTTGTTTTTCTTTTGTGTGTTACACATGTGCAGCTACTCGGGGGCAGTCCATTGGATTGTGGGACAATCAGCATGGCTGCAGAGGTTCATTTGGGGTCAATTCCCCACCCACTATTAGATGCGCGCTTCTCGCGGCAAATACCCCAGGGTCCTACGGCACTCCCCACTACACCAGCAGTGACAACGCAGCGACAACGCAGTCACCCCGATTCTGCCACCCCTCCCACCCCTCAGCGCGGGTCATTTCATATCCTGGTCGGAAGTAGACCTTTTTGAAACCACGCGCTGAACACAGAGCAGGGGATCCCTCCACTTTCACTTTTGAAGTGGAGAAAGGGCCTCTGTTTGCTTGCATAGCTATGCAAGTGTCTCAGGAAATCTAAAAAAGAGAACTATCTTTGTGCGAAGATGCAAAAGCAACCTGGATTGTTACCACGGGCTCCAATTGCTGCCTGAATGGGTGAAGGGCACACACGTGAACAGGAAATAGGAAAATGAGTTCCTTTATAACAACTGCAACCCATTATACATAAGATGTGCAGAATGACCGTTGCCTTAAAGACAGCTGTGAATCACCCACCGGCTGCAGTTGCCTCTGGGGGTGGGGTGGGTGGAGCCAAAGTGACCGCTTCTGCTTAACTGAGGGCAGAAGTGAAGCCTGGGCCACGTTGGGCAAGGGCTGACGTCACCAGGAGGGGAGGGCAGATTGACCCTTTAAAGGGGAAAGCCCTCCTTTGTTCTGGCTGTGTGCTTTGGCCAGCTGGCGATTTGCCCACCCACCTCTCCCTGGGTTTATTCGGTTGTTGCATGTTTCTGTCATAGCCGTTCGGTGGTAGCGCATGGGTAATGATCTGGAAGTGCCGATGGCGGCAAGGGGCAACCGCCCTGCCGAACCGGCAAATGGGGATCACCTCTTGCCAGGAGCGTCCGCCCAGCAGAGCCCTTCTGCGGAGCAAAGTCCAATACAGGGCATCCGCCCGTTGGAGCTTCGCCATGAAGCAGACAGGCCAGATCAAGACCCACGCTACGCCTCGCGCTTCTGTTTTTGGTTGGCTAATAAAATGGCTATGGCCAAAATGTTTATCCCAGCAAAGAGTCCAGCATGGTTATTGGAGAGGATTCACCCAGGTGGTTCCCGCCCTCAGAAGGCAACTTGCCATCATCCTTAGGTTACATGGCTAATGCAACGGGGGGGGGGGATTCCTTTCGAAAATGTAGGACAAGGGGGAGGAGAAAATGGCTGAAGAAGAGGGTTGTTCTTCTGTGTCATGAATAACATCTCACCACCATTAGGAATACTCTGTTTTTAACTGTAGCATGTGGAATGAATGCAACTAAGAAGACAAAGGGGGAAACAGCGGGGGACCGGGGGGGGGGTGGACATGTGCGAAATGATTTTACAGAAAACCTGGAGGCTGGCACCTCTATCTTTCGCTGAGCCAAGGTTCCCCGACATGATGGTATAACAAAGCGACTGAGAGCAAAACAACTTGTTATTTGACAAACCTCTCATTTAAATGTGGCCTCGAAGCCAATTATGTAGAATTGATTTTGTGTGCCTCCAATCATGCCCCCAACCAAGGGGCCTCCAGCATTCTATCTACCTCTTCCACTCAATGAGGCCGTCGGGGTGTTAAACAAAATCGGTTCCCTGGCGTCTTGGGGGTCTCCATATATTTTGCCACAACAGATGTGACTTTTTAGATTAGCAGCAGCCTTTCAGAGACAAGCTCAGACTGGCACTCGCAGACTGTCTCTGAAGCCAACCCTATTTAGACAGAGAAAAAAATGTGCTATTCATCCATCTTGAAAAGGCCTTCTTTGGTGCACTGTGTACGTCTCAAAATATACGGCTGCCAAGCCAGTACTCCTCTGCGGGAAAACAAAGACATGTCAGGGTATCACTGCTCTTGCAAGATCTAGTGACACAGACAAACAAGAGGGAAGGCACTGAATTACGGAGCATGGGAAGAAGCCAACGAGTAGGAAAATACACAGGAGTCCTGCCTAGAGGAACAAATTTTGCTATCACTGGGTCGACTCCACGTCCTGTTGTCAACAGTGGGGAATGTGTTTGTGGTTGCTATAGCGAGAAAATTGCCCTGGAGAAGTAGCCTCCCCTCAAATTAGTTCTTAATAGCATTGAGGTCTAAAGGGAGAGAGATTTTTCTCCTTGCTTTGTTAACCCTCTCCCCCCATTTCCTAGAGTCACAGTCACGGACATCCTTATGAGTAGGGACCGCTTTCTGATAACACTGGCAAGAAGCTAGATGAAGCCGGAAATGTGCCAAAATCTGGACACATGTATTCACATTTGGATAGAGAAGGCATACCCTCTGGGAGATATCTAATATAGAGGTTTTTTTAGAGGAATGTTCTGGATCTCGGGGTGACCTTGTGTGGGAATGCTATGTGAGTGCTGCAGTTGGAGGCACACAAGATCTACAATGGTAGTAGAGACACAGAAAAGTGATGTTATCAGTCTGTGTTAATCATAAGAACATAAGAACAAGCCAGCTGGATCAGACCAGAGTCCATCTAGTCCAGCTCTCTGCTACTCGCAGTGGCCCACCAGGTGCCTTTGGGAGCTCACGTGCAGGAGGTGAAAGCAATGGCCTTCTGAGGCTGTTGCTCCCGAGCACCTGGTCTGTTAAGGCATTTGCAATCTCAGATCAAAGAGGATCAAGATTGGGAGCCATAAATCGACTTCTCCTCCATAAATCTGTCCAAGCCCCTTTTAAAGCTATCCAGGTGAGTGGCTATCACCACCTCCTGTGGCAACATATTCCAAACACCAATCACACGTTGTGTGAAGAAGTGTTTCCTTTTATTAGTCCTAATTCTTCCCCCCAGCATTTTCAATGAATGCCCCCTGGTTCTAGTATTGTGAGAAAGAGAGAAAAATTTCTCTCTGTCAACATTTTCTACCCCGTGCATAATTTTATAGACTTCAATCATATCCCCCCTCAGCCGTCTCCTCTCCAAAGTAAAGAGTCCCAAATGCTGCAGCCTCTCCTCATAGGGAAGGTGCTCCAGTCCCTCAATCATCCTTGTTGCCCTTCTCTGCACTTTTTCTATCTCCTCAATATCCTTTTTGAGATCTGGCGACCAGAATCGTGGTTGGTCACCCTCCATGGGTGGAGCCTGATCAAAGCAGCCTATGCCGGCTTGGCTCACCAACCCTACAGTCCAAAGAATGCCCTTCAGTATGCTTTTGATTGCTGTAAAGCAGTAACACCCCCCCTCCCGCACCAATATGAACAGGTAGGTAAAGATAGTCCCCTCTGTAAGCACCCGGTCATTACTGACCCATCAGGTAACTTTACATCGCTACGTATACTTGGTAGACTATGTTTACAAGGTGGCTTTCCATTGCTTTTTCCAGTCATCTATACTTTACTTTGAGCACTCTGGGTCTGCATTTTTCCAAACTTGGAAGAGTGGAAGGCTGAGTCAACCTTGAACTGGCCATCTGAAACTGACTTCTAACAGTCCCTGTTAGAATAGATAACCAGTGCAGAGCCTGATGACATATGCTTTGGAAACAAACGCTTCCCGCTGCATTCTCAAAATTAAACTCTACCTTGTGTCAAGCTGCATTTTGCCTGGTTGTCCAAACTCAGGCACCTGGACAACTTGGACACATGAAACTGCCTCATACCAAATCAGACCACCGATGAGCATTGTCTCAAGAATAGTATCATCTGGGTCGAATCCCCACTACCGTCTTAGCCAGGTTTCAGAACACAAACTAACCAGGTTTGAGGGACGACCTCCCCATTGCTTGTGTGGCAGATTCCGTTTCTGGCGCTCGTTCTCCCCGTTAATCCGCGTTCCGGAAGGACCTGGTTGCAAGTAGCATAGACCTCATTAACACGGTTCAGAGCTGATCCGAGGGGAGGGATGAGGGTTGAAACCCTGACTCGTTTCCTGCCCTGGAGTGTGACGCAGAATTCGGGCAACCAATCAGCGCTGCGATGCGCATGCAGCCTTTCCTTGGTTACATTTCCGCTTTTGTGATCGGCCAGCAGAAGGGGACGCAAACGTTAAACAGTGAAACGTGTAACTTTGAATTGTTAATGGTTTACACAGCTAACGATTAACTGTTTGCAAATTAAACAGTTAAACATTAAAATTTTTCATGCTGGTTTTTTTTATCACACCCCTACAATGTACATTTCCACCGTGGAAAAAGGTCCCGCCCCATCAAGGCACGCCAGCCAATCAGGGGAGACCGGCGAAGCGAGCTCGCCTGGTAGTGGGGATTGCTAAGAGTTCTGCAACCGGGTGTGTCTGCTGTGTGCTCGCTGCGGTGGGGAGGGAGAAACTCTGATGAAGAGGACACGGTTTCACAACAAACAGGTTTGGATCTGAGTGCAAATTTCAAGTGGGGATTTGACCTTGGTCTGACCAGTAGCTGGTCTCCAGGTTCCCAGACAGAAGTCTTTCTCATCACCTACTACTGGAGGTAGTTTTTTTAACTGGAGATTCCAGGAATTGAACTTGTGACTTTCAGCATTCAAAGCAGCCATGATCCAAATAAATTTAAAGAGTGCTGCCTCCCCAATAAACCGACATTCTAAACTAGATGGTTCAAAATCCTGGTTTGTGGGATGGAAACAAACTCTGGTTTTTCCAATCATGGCAAACAGGCACTTAATCGAAGCTTTGAACTACATTCTGGCCTCTTCCACACATGCAGAATAATGCACTTTCAATCCGCTTTCAGTGCACTTGGCAGCTATGTGGAATAGCAAAACTCACTTGCGAACAAGCGTGAAAGTGGATTGAAAGCAGAGGTGGGATCCAGCAGGTTCTCACCAGTTCCAGAGAGTGGGTTACTAATTATTTGTGTGTGCCGAGAGGGGGATACTAATTGGGTCCGCTTTTCCACCTCCACGCCCTTGCCTCCCCGAGAGGCATCCTGCCTTTGAACGTGAAGGTTCCATATAGCAATTGCGACTAATAATGTAACTCCCTGAACCGAGTTAATCCCTTCCAGGTACTGCAATTCATTGATTCTCAGCCTGTCGTACCTTTTATCTCACCAGTCTCTATCAAAGAACCTGTGTTTTCACTATTGCTGTGTTCAGATTTGTGAGTTGGGGCATTTTCTATAATGTGATGATGATTTAGAAATGACCAGGTGCAAAAAAATTTGGGGGGGTCATGGTGGGGTGGCTGCCCATGGGGGGGAATCCAACTCAGGTTTTGCCCAGGGCTCAGGTTTGCCTAGGTACACCTCTGCCCCCTTTGCTGAAGGGGGGCTGGTGAGGGAACCTGTTGCTAAAATTTTTGGATCCCACCACTGATTGAATTGTTCTGCATATGCAGAAGGGGCTCCTGTTCATGAGGGGAGGATGCAGGAAGAATATAGCAAATAACTGTTCTTGCCCATCACAAGCAAACAGAGGTTTGTTATGAAATCTGAATGTGGGTTCTGAATAAGTTACTACCATCAACTTCAACTTGAACTTGTTAATAGCGTCATAAGTCACATCAGTTACCAGCATGATTGGGCATAATTGTGCTTCAAAATGTTTGTGAGGGACTCCTTTTCATCTCAAGAGCAAGAATTCCTGCTGGGTTGCAGCAGCCTACAAAGCAGTATATTCCTAGGCATTGCTTTTTTAATTATTTTGTTGTCTTCTCCCCCTCCCCCACTGCAGCACAGCTAAAACTCAAGATGTCCGCTAAGCTAAGTTAAGCGCACATCATTTGCATTTGTGATTTCTGAATTCAATTAACTCTTAAACCATTTGATTATCACTTGGACGTTGGACCCCTTTTCTGATAAACGGAGTTCATTCACTGGAGCATGCTAATTAATTTGTTTGCATTCAGTGCTCTTAATGAAGAAGAGGCCAAGAAACCGCTATCTTAAATCTGCCTGGACATCTGCATCACATATGGGTTTTGCAGTAAAAGGTGGACACTTTCCTGCACATTCAACCAGATGCAGGGAATTATCTTCCTTCATGAAGGCCTGTCCTAATTTTTCCCAAAGAAAACAAAATATTATCTTTTGTCCCTAGACTGTTCGGAAAGGTTTCAGTTGCATTCCTCTCCTGCCAAACATTCCCCATATTTATATATATATATTTTTGTCGAGCTAAGCCTTTGCTGTTATGTTCCTAATTAAGTTAACGAGTGAAATGCACTGCATAATTTGGCAACAAAATATGCTATTGTGGCACGGGATCTTCAATAATAAAAGCACTATCCTATAATGATTCCTTTAAAAAACAAGGATTGAGCCTAGATCAAATAGCAAGTGATGCCTTTGAAGCCCTTCCTAATGCATGCCTCCGAAACATGAAAATGATAATGGTTTGATTTGCTTGTCATTATTATGCATGCTGGAAATCGGTGCCTCATATTTGCATGATGGTCGTTTAATTTACTGAAAAGAATGTCTACCATTTTCAGTGCTCTCTTTTTGTCTGTCGGTTCTACCAGAGCAAGTACCCTCCGAACCATTGGTAAGAATGAGATTACCGGTAATCCCCAAACACCAGAGAAGTCCACTGTTCAGAACATCAGACGAAGAAGAGTAGAAGAGTTTGGATTGATAACCCACCTTTCTCTCCTGTACGGTAGCTTACAAACTTTTTTCCCCTTCCTCTCCCCACAACAGATACCTTGTGAGGTAGGTGAGGCTGAGAGAGTTCTGAGAGAACTGTGACTAGCCCAAGGTCACCCAGAAGGTTTCTTGTGTAGGAGTGGGGAAACAAAAATGGTTCACCAGATAAGAATCTGGCACTCATATGGAGGAGTGGGGAATCAAGCCTGGTTCTCCAGATTACAGCCCACCTGCTCCTAACCCCTACACCACTCTGGTCTTTATTAAAAATCTAGTAGAGGTACCTTTGTTGATTTTGTGTTGGGAACATGAGGTAGAAAAGTTGGCCCTGGCTTCCTGCCGCGATGAGATTACGGATGTAATTCTTTTTTCATGGGGCAGAGGTGCCAAGGGAAACCAAGTTTTCTACAAAGTGTGTGAAGCCATAAAATAAAGATAAGGAAAGAATGCACAGATGGCAATGGTTACGTATATCAGGCTGGTTACATATATCTCAAAGCAGCATTGATTTGTTATTTCAGTTGGTTGCATAGAATTAGGAATGTGCCTTAATCACCCAGATAACATCCCCCTGACAATGGGATTGTTAAACGAAGCAAACTTTATCTACTATTGACAGCGAAATAGTAGATGGATGAGCTGCAAACACAGGAAACCTCTGTGGGGAATTCCCACTAGGATTGGTCAATACCCTAGAAATTCAGTAAAATTCGGATTCGGATTTATTTGGGCATAAAATAATCTGTATGCCCGAATAAGACAAATAACATATTCGGATATACCCAAATATTTGGGTATACCTGAAAAATTCGGGTATCTTCAAAAATGTGCAGCCTGCATAGAAATTCCCCATTGGGTACAATGGAGCCACTGAAGAGCACAGAATCTGCCAGGCTCTTCAACAAGTTCTATGGTGGGAAAAATTAATTAACTTTTCCCACCATAGACTTCACCATAGACTCTTTTGCACAGCAGGCTCTGTGCTGGAGATTTGGGGGAGGGTTCTGAGGGGGGAGTTGTTCTGGGTTGCGGTGCCTAATTTCCTGCAGGGCTGCTGGTGTGAGTCTCCTGAAAGGAACCAGCCAAATTTGCTAAAGTTTGGATGGCTGAGCACTTGTTCTTTGGGCATCAGGTTTACCTTCAACTGGGTGCCCGCACCATTTGCCCCTCCCAAGCAAACTTTAGCAAAGTTGGCTAGTTCCTTTCAGGAGACTCACCAGCAGCCCTGCAGGAAATTAGATGCAAAAAACCCCCACTAAAAATACCCCCCAAAAGCCCGAATGCCTTGAATTCAGATTCGTTCATACTCGGTCAGGACATATTTGGGGTGATTTGGGCCCGAATGTGCCTGAACGTGCCCAGATTCGGGCCAAATCCGGGATTCGGTACACCTGAATCGCCAAGCCTAATTCCCCCAGAATATCTCCCGCAGCACACAACATGGCGGGCACCACTGTGAAACTGACAAGAGCTTCATGCTGCAGGCAGGGAAAAAAGAAGATCTGTTTTGGCTGACAACGTTTGTGTTCTGCCTTACTGTGGAAACGCAAAATCCCCAAATGGACCTTTTGATAATGTCCTAAAGATGACATGATTATGCTCTGCAGAATCTACCTAGGTTTGTCTTCTGTGATGTTGGAAAAAGGCAAAGAGATAGAGTGTTGTTGGAACTTAAGTGGGTATGGAAGAGTGGTTTTTAACTAGGCCTGGTCTGAGATAGGATGGCCAAATTTTAAGCCTTGGCCTTGAGGCCCAGGTTTTTGGACCTATTCTCTGAGCCTTAGGCCAAAAGTTGCAGTCTTGAGGCTGCCAGTGCGTCCGCGCAGTTGATGGACGCTGCCTGTAGTCCTGTTCAAAAGTTGCACTGAACATGCAGTGCATGTTCTGTGCACATCGCCCACTTGATTTTTCTTTCCATGTGCATTGAGTAATGCTCATCTTGAATGCATGTACAATTGAAACGTGTGATTTAACCATTCATTTATCCAGATTCTGACCCACAGTACAGTGGATGTGTGTAGACTCTTTCTTTCCAATGGATATCTACATACATGAAGGTGTAGGTGCATTAGTTGTAACCTGGGAACAATCTTTTGTAGATTGGCGATGAGAGATAATTATCAGACAGCACCATTACATTTCTTTCATAGTTGCTTCCCAACTTTATGTATAGGTTAATTGCTACCTAGTGGTGAAGTGGCTGATAACTTCTGTTTAAAAGTCATACTGAGTGTATTCCTTGCAGGAGATATGGCTTCTGGAATGATTTTCTAAGGTGAATGCCTGGGTGAGGCCTTATCTACTGTGACATAACTGAGAGAAGAGCCTTGCTTTTCTGATGTGACCTCCCAATATTATAAATATATTGAGTGGAGCCTGTTATCTCAGTGTTGCTGATCATAATTTAAGGCTTTACGCGGCCTGGGACCCTCGTACCTTTGGGACAGCATCTTCAAAGCATCAAGGGTACGAGGAGCAGAGAATGATGCACAAGACTGTGGACCTTTGGGACTCTGCGTTCAGTAGAGGCCAACTTACTGGAGGTCCCTGGCCCTTCAATGATGCAGCTGGCCTCCACTCGGGCCAGGGCCTTTACGGCTCTGGCGCCGGCCTGGTGGAACACTCTACCACCAGCTGTCTGGGCCCTACGGGACCTTGGGGAATTCCGCAGGGCCTGTAAGACTGAGTTGTTCCACCAGGCCTTTGGAGAGACCAGCCGCTGAGGGTGCCCCAGCCCCCTCCCCTCTGGAACCCAATATTCTTTCTTGGGAGGGTTAGGGGTTAGGTTTTGTGGGACGTTGTTTTAGGATATAACTGTTGTTTAAACTATATTTATGTTTTTATATATGATGTTTTATATTGTACACCGCCCTGAGCCCTTCGGGGAAAGGGCAGTATATTAAATCAAATAAATGATTTAATAAATAAATAAATTAATAATAATAATAATAATAATAATAATAATAATAATAATAATAATAATAATAATAATAATAATAATAATAATAGTATATCTTGCTAAGGCTGATTCAGCCTTTTACCCATCTGAGGCCAGTAAAATGAACCCCAGATGACTGGGGAAGGCAATGGCAAACTACCCCATAAACATAATCTGCCTTCTAAATGTTGTGATGCGACATGACCCCATAGGTCAGTAATGACCCAGTACTTGCACAGAAGACGACCTTTACCTTTAACATATAGCTGAAAATTCAGTAAGACAAATACACGTGACCCTGGAACAGAGGTAAAATTTGAAGGAATTTCTTTCAGTGTGAGGGTGTGATTATTCACTGTGAGGATAAGATTATTCCTTATTGTCAATTCACAGGTTGTAATAATTAGAGAAATTTCATTTATAAATGCATTTTAATTTCACCCTATCCCCAAAAGTCTCTTGGTGGATTATAACATACGACTCATAAAAGTCATAAAATCTGATAACCTGGAAATGATTACAACCTATAACAATAAAACCTATTTAAAATTCACAGAAGCTATTAAAATCCTTTAAAAGCTATTAAAATGCATAAAATCCGTTTAAAGGTTCATATTACCAGAAGGGGAAAACTGTCTCTTCAGCCAAAGGCCAGGGAAAACAGGTGTGTCTTTACCAATTTTTGAATGCCTATAAAGAAAATGCTTGATTCCCCTCAGGTGAAAGATTGTTCCACAGTCTCAGGGGCCACCACTGAAAAAGCCCTATCTTGGCTCCCCACCTTTTTACCCCCAGAAGGATTTCCTCTGCTGATTTTAGGGCATGGGCAGTTCAATATGGAAGAAGGTGTTTCATTAGTTATCTGGGGCCCAGTCAAAGATAACACCTTGAAGCAGCGGTGGCATAGTGGTTAAAAGCAGGTGTACTCTAATCTGGAGGAACCGGGTTTGATTCCCCGCTCTGCCACTTGTGCTGTGGAGGCTTCTCTGGGGAATTCAGATTAGCCTGTACACTCCAACGCACGCCAGCTGGGTTGGAGTGTACAGGCTAATCTGAATTCCCCAGATAAGCCTCCACAGCACAAGTGGCAGAGCAGGGAATCAAACCCGGTGACTGTAGAGGAATTGCCATTATTAGCTTGGCCAAAGCAATGGGGGGAGGGGGGAGTTTTGGCATAGCAGTCCTCAAGATCATGGCTTGTTTTGGCTTTTCCCCAGTGCTTTCCACTTACCACTGAGCAACAGTTGATTGAGGTTGTGAACCAGCTGAATGAAGTTTCTCTAACAGGAATGATGAGTCATACTTCCTGTTTGGGTTAATTGGTGCTACTCCTGATTAGGTTTTGGTTTTTCTATAACTGCCTCTTCATGGTGAATTCAGTTAACCAGTTGGTTCTGCTTGTAGCAGCCGTGTTGTAATCATGTCCTTTTTGTTCATGGAGCTTGTGTAAGATTTGTTGCTTGCTTAAGGATCTCTTGATTTTAATTGCTGGCCCTTCGTGGACTGGTTGCTTGCCAGTATTTTTTAAAAGGACTATTGTAGTTTATAAAACCTTCAAAAAGGTATTTTAAAAGGTTTTATTTTGTCTCCGAGTTGTGAATATTCTCAGAGTCCTAACCCACGCAGAGAGGAGAGAGGTTATCTCTTTCTCTGCAGTGACCTTGGGCTAGTTACAGCTCTATGGAGCTCTCTCAGCCCCACCTACCTCACAGGGTGTTTGTTGTGAGGGGGGAAGGGAAAGGAGTTTATAAGCCCCCTTGAGTCTCCTATAGGAGAGAAAGGGGGGATAAATCCAATTCTTCTTCTTGAATTGAGCTAAGTAGCAAATTGGCAACCAGTGCAGTTCTTCTATGAATGGTAGTGCCTGTTAGCAGTCTCGCTGTCACTTTCTGCGCTGGCTGCAGCTTCTGAATTGTCTTCAAAGGTAGGCCCTCAGAAAGCATATCACAGTAGACCAATCTGGAGATTACCAGAGCACGGATTACAGTAGCCAGATTGTCTCTGTCCATAAAGGACCATAGCTTGAAAACCAGCTGGCATTAGGTACTCCTGGCCACTGCCTCCCCACCTGAACTTCAAAAGTCATAGCAGAATCCAGAGGCACCCTCGGATTTTGCACCTGTCCCTTCCATGGCAATACAGCCCTGTCAAGTACAGGATGTCTCCCCACTTCATGGACCCTAGACCCGTGGTGGCGAACCTTTGGCACTCCAAGTGTTATGGACTACAATCCCCATCAGCCCCTGCCAGCATGATGGGAATTGTAGTCCATAACATCTGGAGTGCCAAAGGTTCGCCACCACTGCCCTAGACCCACTGATACCTAGCACCTCCATCTTCTTTGGTTTCAGCCTTCATTTATTGGCCCTCATCCAGCCCACCTATTAAGCCTCTAAACACCTATTCAGGACGTTGATCGCCTCTCCTGATTCGGATGTTATGGAGAGACAGAGCTAAGTATCATCAGCATACTGATTGCACTTTACTCCAGACTTTCTGATAAACTCCCCAAGTGGCTTCATAGAGATGTTTAAAGACATGGGAGACAAAATAGACACCTGAGGGACCCCACAAGTGAGTTACTTGCAGTGTTAAGCAAGAGTCTTCCGTGACTACTCTCTTGTACCAGCACTGGAGGTACAAGGTGAGGACCACATTGCAAAGTGGTGCTCACAACACAAGCTCTGTTGCCTTTCCAGAAAGAGACAATGGTCAGTATGTATTTTCCTTCTATTGTACATCTAACAGTGAACATAACTGTACAGCATTTTGTATGCATTTGGAGTTGCATTGCTTTCAAATGAAGCTTGTCTACAGAACTTCCCCAAAATAACACCAGAAATTTTACCTGGGTGATCTGCTTCTGTATGGTTTCTTTGGGACTTGTCCTGCAAATCTTTTCAGTCTAGAAAGCTCCAGCTGCGAACCTTTAATAGTGTAAAACTTTTCTTTGGTTTGATATTGGGCAAAGAGATGAGACAGCTATGGTTAACCATCCAGGTCTTCCCCTTTAATCCAATCCAGCTCTCAGTTTTTGATTCCAACTCTATTATTAGTCTATCAGGACCGCTCAGCGTGGTTAATGCATGTTTAAATTGCAATAGATTGGATATGTAATAGCCGCTTGGATTTATTTAATATTTATTATTATGGCTAGTAGATGTTTTAAAATGTTTTATGGATATGATGTGAACCATCCTGAGTCTGGAAGGAGAGTGGCGGCATATTCAATTCAATAAATACGTGAACAGCATCAAAAGCCATCACGAGATCCAGGAAGACCAACAGGGTTACTTTGCCCCATCTCTCTCCTAGAAAAGGTCATCATTCAAGGTGAGTGAGCTGATTTCAGTTCCATTAACCCAGATTGAAATGGGTCTAGATAATCAGCTTCTTCCAAGCATGTCTGAATGGTCTCAACTCTCTCTAATATCTTGGCTTAAAACAGTATATTAGCCACCAAGCTATAAGAGGGGCTTTCCCCACTGACAGAGTTGAACTGGTTTCTACCTAGGTTTGCCTCAGTGAATCCCCACTGCCACCGAGCTCAACATTGTTTTGTCTCAGTCCCCCCTCCCAGAACTGCGACATCCTTGTTGCCGTTATGAATTACACTTTTCTGCTGGAACAAGGTTGATACCGCTTCGAAGTGGGGAAGCATAGAAATGACACCTCATTCGTTCAACCAATCACAAGCCGCTGCACAGAACGGGAGAGTTGTGGCAGGCAGGCAGAAAGCACATGTAACTGTAAACTGTAAACTGTAAACTGTAAAAAAAAAAGAATGCTCCCGTTTCCCGGCGTAACACAAGTGCCAATCACGATCGAGGAGCGAAACAGGCACCAAGATGATCCCACCCACTTAGCTCAGTTCCAGGGGGGCAACTCAGTTGCTGTGGGGACAGCCTGGAATCGCCCTCCACTGAATGGAACCGAGTCGACCTTAGCTCCCTTCTGTAGTGAGGAAAGCCCCATAATAGTTAATTAGATCTGCAGGGTGTAAAGAAGATCCCTTAAGAAGGGGGCTCACCACCCATTCCTTGAAAACTAGCAGAACAACTGCCTCTCTCAAGGAGGTATTCACGACCCCCCGTATCTATTCAGTCATACCCAGGGGGCTAGCTTCTATAAGCCAAGAGGGTCAAGGATCTAAAAGGCATGTTTTTGGCTTGACCCACATAATCAGGCCTCATGAACTAAAACTGATACAAAATGACTGGACCAGATAGTTTGGTGGATGCCTCCTCTGGACCATTCTCAATTGTGGCATCCAATTCTCTGCGAATCTGAGCAACAATGTCCTCAAAGCGTCTTGCAAAGTTGACACTGCAGACATTATCTGACCACTGCCCTTGTCTTCTCAGGCTTGATCTTGCAAGGCCGTTCACTATTCGGAAAGGTTCTGCTGCATGACTACTTGAGATGAGAGAAAGAGAAAAACACACCTTTTTGCCATCACCACTGCTAATATCTCCTCTAGATTAGACTACTGTAACTCACTCTACGCGGGCTTACCTTTGGCCATGACCCGGAAATTGAAACTCGCACAGAATACGGCAGCCAGACTCCTCACTGGAGCAACAGCTAGGGACCAGATTACTCCGGTCCTATACCAACTACACTGGCTGCCAATCGAGTACCGGGTCATGTTTATAGTTTTGGTATTGACCTTTAAAGCCATTCGCGGCCTTGGCCCTGCTTATCTAAGGGACTGTCTCTCCCTATATCGCCCTACTAGGCCCCTCCGTTCATCGGAGGCGGACCTACTGGTGATCCCTGGCCCCAAGGCGATCCGGCTGGCCTCTACAAGGGCCAGGGCTTTTACGGCTCTGGCCCCTACCTGGTGGAACAGGCTTCCAGGTGAGATCAGGGCCCTGCAGAACTTACAAAGTTTCCGCAGGGCCTGTAAAACGGACCTGTTCCACCAGGCGTTTGGCCAGCCGGGATGATGTCAACTAGCCATAAAAACATCTGGCCTCCCGTGGGTACATAAAGGGGAATAGAAGAATTGAAGCCATCTATAGTTTAATATTTTATGTATTTTAGATAAATTATATATACGATGTTTTAAACTTTTGTTGTTGATGGAAACCGCCCTGAGCCTTCGGGGAGGGCGGTATATAAATATAACTAACTAACTAACTAACTAACTAACTAAATAAATAAATAAATAAATAAATAAATGGTCCTCCAATGATTTGTGCTGAGCCCAATGTTTATTATCTTATTTATGACTAAACTTTAGGCCAAGTATGAGCAGAACAATGAGAGAGCTGTATGGAAAACACATATACATAATCACACGTTATTCAGGATGGGGAAACTCCTCAGGTCTTTGAGGAGCTTGAAAATGGTCTGACCAAACTGCAGACAAGAAAAAAAGAAGATGAGATACTGGATGAATAAATATAAAGCGATAGGCATCATAATGCACTCTCACTTGTGTTCGGTCAGCTTCGCAGTGGGATTTATGCCACCTGCGCTCTAGCTGTTGACCTTCCTATTTCATAGCCCAAAGCAGGTACCAAAGAGTTTTACAGGTTCTACAGGTAAGGCAAAGGCACCTTGGCATGATCATGATGTCGAAAGGAAAAATGACAAATACGATCAAGCTTAAGCTTTTCCCTGAAGCAACCATTTCAGCAACTTTTTTTTTACCTCCCTTCTTTGGAATACTTGTTGGCTTTTCTTTGTTACCACTGACTTCATGGGTTCATCCCTTTTCAATCCTGAGGTGAAGAGTTTCCTCACAAAAGCTAACAAAGGCCATCCCTTGACAGTCTTTTCATCCAGTCTATCACAGTTGACTAATACATCCTAATCATCGACACTGGATCTGGCTGCCGTTAAATATAACACTAAGAATAAAAATCTGTGTGTGTGTGGGGGGGGGGGGTTGCTGTTGCCTGGAAAGACTACTAATGCAATTTTCAGCATCAATGAGCAATCTATGCTCATTGTACTTACACCAATAGCATTCTCTAATATGCAGGTAAATAATTATTAAAGCAAGAGATTACTTGAAGTTAATGGGACTGTGCCGACAACTACAGTAATTTCCAATTCTGCATTCACCATTTTCCAAAGCGGAACTTTAGGTTACAATTTATAGGTACTTAGATTGTCTTTGGCTGATCTATTCCACATGTATAATGTGACTTTTAAGGGAGGCATAGAAAGTTTCATTATAATGCAAATTAAACCTTTCATGGATGTCATTTGTGCCACCAATACTGACAGCATAGGGGAATTCTGCTACCATATCATTTTTCAGTCTCCAAGACCAAATTAAAAATGGGACTCTGTCTATGAAGCTTTGCACATATATTAATTCTGGGGTTGATGCCTGGAGCTTGAGAAAAAGTGAAATGTTGGGTACAAATCCAGTCAAAGTTGAGCTATGTTCATGTCCCACGGATTTTGGTGGGAAAATAAAATATTGACTAGGATTTTAAAGTGTTTAATTTGGACTGGATTGCACTTATATCATTTGTAATTCACAATGAAACTGGGTTTTGATATTTTAGGCCCTTTCCCCACTCACCTGGCGCGCGCCCCGGCTTCCCCACAACCCCGCGCTCTGCGTGGGATCATCAAAAGGTGCCATTTCAAAAGGCGCCAGGAATTACGCGCGCCGAGGGGGCGTAAGACAGGCAGCGTCACGGCGGTTGCGTTCTCGCCGCCCCTGAAGTGGGGAGTGCAGCTGGACCCCACGCTACTTGAGGAGAGTAGTGCGCGGCTTAAGGTAAGTGGGGAAAGGGTTTTAGAATTGTGGTTTGTTTTCACATGAACCATATCTCAATATTGTTGACATTCAGAAAGTGGCACGAACCCATGTGTATTGTTGTTTTATTCCATTTCATTGTTGTATCTTCTGGAGGAAGAAGGAGAGTTGGATTTATATCCCCCCTTTCTCTCACATAAGGAGGGGCTTACAAACTCCTTTCCCTTCCCCCCTCACAACAAACATCCTGTGAGGTAGGTGGGGCTGAGAGAGCTCAGAAGAACTGTGACTAGCCCAAGGTCACCATCTGGTGTGTGTTGGGAGTGCCCAGGCTAATCTGAATTCCTCAGATAAGCTTCCACAGATAAGCTTCCACAGCTCAGATAAGCTTCCACAGAGCTGGGAATCCAACCCAGTTCCTCCAGATTAGAGTTCACCTGCTCTTAACCACTACGCCACTGTTTAAGGAGTGGCTTAAGGAATTCCTTAAGGATTAAGGAATGGCAAAATCCTTTCTACCAAAGATTGAAGCTCTGGGTAGAGCCAGTGGCTAGACAAGCAAGCACCCTCTTGTGGAGTCTCTAATTCAAGGTACTGTTTTGTTGCTACCAATATCAGCATAACTGCTGAATAACAGATGCCACAACAGTGGAACGTACAGCCTCAGCAGAGTTACATTCTTCTAAACCAGGGGTCTGCAACCTGTGGCGCTGCAGATGTTCATGGACTAATTGGCCAAGCTGGCAGGGGCTGATGGGATTTGTAGTCCAACCTGCAGAGCTGCAGGTTGCAGACCCCTGTTCTAAACCCATCATTAACCTAACTTTCCATAGAACGGCACTAATTACCACCTCCCATCTTAAAGTGCTGTATTATGAGATACTACTATATTGAGGCTGAACCTGCAGAGGTACCGTCTTATGATATCCATTTGCTTGCCAGTCTTGTGTGCCAGTCACCCCTTTTGACTCTGTTCACAGTCTAGAACATTCAAGCATGCTTCTTGAGATTTTTGATGGGTCTAAATATTCATCTAAATATTCTTTCCTCTAAATTGAACCTTATTTTCAACTCCCTTTTTCTTTAAAAAAAAAGGTGTGCAAAGGTCATCTTCCACCAACTTAGACTGTTGAGGCAGCTATGGCTAAGAAAGAACTCACAATTTTGGTACGTGGCCAGGTAATATCTGTTTTAGATGACTACTCTGCTACTACAGCATCAGCTAGCTTACAACTATCCCAATTTTCACGGTAGCTCAGCAAATGCTGATGCCAAAATCAGAAATTTTATTGTCTTAAGAAGCCGCCATTAGTTAGCAGTGATATATTTTGCCAAGTTTTTTTTAATATTGAGAATACACTATGACATGTAAAAGCCAGAAGGCAAGACTAATATGTACCGCCTGGTCTATTCATGGATCATTTTGTCCCAGATTCTATGATGGACGTCGACAAGATTCTGGATCCTTGCCCATCCTAGCTGCTAAAATCAGGTAAGAACTACATCAGCAAACCCTTAGTATCTATTATAAATTAGTTACTAACGCAGGACATCTTCCCTCAGCCATTCAAGGAGGTGGTTATCCATCTGCTACTATCCCTATAGAAACTATCCCTATAGAAAAATGATGTGGCCAAGTCTCTAACTTTGTGAGAGCAATTGTGAGAGCAATTGCAGATGAACTCCAGGTCTTTCTGGGTAACTCATCTTCTCTGCACCCTTTTCAGTCTGGCTGCAGCTGGGCTATGGCACAGGGACAGCTCTGCCCACTTTAGTTGATGACCTTTATTAAAGTGCAGACAAAAGCCATGTCTCTTGGTTGCTCTTGTTGGACTTCTCTGCAGCCTTTGATACGGTAGATCATATCATCTTGTTGAGGCGCTTGGAGACAGAAGTAGGTCGCAGGGAGATGTGCTGAACGGGTTCAAATCATTCCTTGCTGATTGGACTCAAAGGAATGATGTGGGGAACCAACTTTATAGCTAGAGAAGCCATTTGCACTACCAACTCAATCTAGCGCAACAGATGGCCACCGGGATCCAAGGCACAGTAACATCAAGCATAAATGATTGCAATTCACTGTTCATTGGCCTTTCCTCGTAATCGATTCAGAAATGCAAGCTGATGCGGAGTGTCCACAACTCTCTGTTATTATCAGGCGTTAAATGAAGCATGAATATTATTCTTATCCTTCAGGCACTTCACTGGGATGTTCAACACAATTCATTTAGAACGTTTTGAGGCAGGAAATGGCACATTTTCTCCATTGTTTTTACCGCAAAATGTTTTATTTCCAGCCCCACAATGTTATAAATGAAACCCCTTTTGAAACAATTCTCTGGCGGAAACATTTTGAAAACACTTTAGCTGTTAAGTGACCTGCTGACGATATTTCCCACGCTTCTCTGCTTCCCTGAACTTCCTCCTTGGCACCATTTTTTGAGCTCACTCTGTTCCCCCTGGCCTGTTTATTTGCAGCATTTCTCTGCTTGTTCTTTTATTTTTGGGAAGGCTAATCTTCAAAGCATCAAGTGTACGAGGAGCAGAGAATGATGCACAAGACTGTGAACCTTCGGGACCGCCTTACCCCATATGTCCCTACATGGCCTCTGCGTTCAGCAGAGGCCAATTTACTGGTGGTTCCCAGCCCCTCAATGACACGGCTGGCCTCCACCCAGGCCAGGGCTTTTACGGCCCTGGCCCCTGCCTGGTGGAACACTCTCCCTTCAACTGTCCGGGCCCTGCGGGTTTTTGGAGAGTTCCGCAGGGCCTGTAAGACCGAGTTGTTCCACTGGGCTTTTGGGGAGGCCAGCCGCTGATGATGAGCGCCCTCTTTGTCTCTCCCTTTTAACATTCTGGGAGCTTGTGACATCTAGATTTACTGTCCCCCTCTCTGGGAGGGTTTTATTGATAGTTGTAATGCTGGACGCCAAGTGGTTTATGTGGAACGCTGTAATTTTATGTTTTAATGATGTTATTTATATTAATTATTTGCTGCTATTACCATTTATGTAATATTATTTTGTTGTTCACCGCCCAGAGCCCTCAGGGGATGGGGTGGTATATAAATATGATAATAAGTAAGTAAGTAAGTAAGTAAGTAAGTAAGTAAGTAAGTAAGTAAGTAAGTAAGTAAGTAAATAAATAAATAAAGCAAGCCTTGAAACATCAATTCAACACAGAATTTAAAAAGGGGGGAGGGGAATCATATAATGGCAGCCAGGAATCCTTTCAAAGGAGTGAGTGCGAACAAAAGGGGAAGGAATTGAAAATGTTTTACAAGTGTTTTACAAACATTGTAGGAGATTTGTGTTGAAAGGGCTGCCTATCAGTTACTGTCGCTTAAGGTACTTGCTGTCACATAGCCCTGGACCCACATATCTGTGAGACCACCTCTCCCTCTATGCTCTGCCACAACAGCTTCACTCATCAGAGCAGGGTCTTCTGCAAGTGGCAAACCTCAAACGGGCAAAATCAACAATTGCTCATACAAATGTAACCTTCGCCATTGTGGCCTCACTTTCTGACTCGCCTGAGGAGATCCCACTCTCAAGGCCTTCTGCAAACTATGCAAACTGAATTATTCAAGAGGGCTTTTCTATGCAAGCAATAGAATTGCACTATACTAAATGATACACATTGACTTAGGGAAAATATTAGGTACTGCTGTCTGTAATACTGTGTACAGCTTGCTGAAACTAGGATCCTACAATTTTGCTTCATTTAATATGTCATATTAATCAGTGGTGGGATCCAAAAATTTTAGTAACAGGTTCCCATGGTGGTGGGATTGAAACTGTGGTGTAGCGCCAATGGGGCTGGGTGGGGCATGACAGGAGTGTGGCCGGGAATTCCGGGGCGGGGCATTCCTGGGCAGGGCTGTGGCAAGGACTCAGCTGCTGCGCCGGTCCTTGGGCGGGAAATGAATGCACGCAGGGGCAGGCTGCTACGCACACCGGTGCACCTCCTGCTAGACTGCTTCAAGTTCTGCGCACTACTGCTGGGAGGAGGGGCGTAACTAAGGCAAAAATCACATGGCAAAATCCCCAATTAGTAACCCCCTCTTGCCACAAGCAAATAATTAGTAACCTACTCTCAGGAACCTGTGAGAACCTGCTGGATCCCACCTCTGATATTGATACTTAATCTTTGTTTCAGTTTTGATTTTAAACTTCTGGTTGGTTCTACAACCGTATTATTGTTGCATTGTTTATTGAATGTTCCATCCATCAATTAAATTGACTCACTCTGTGCAATCTGCTTTGAGTCCAAGTGAGCATGGCAAACTATACATAACATAAAACAAGCAAATAAATAAGTTACAGCAGTGAGCCCTGCATGGGGTTGCTTTTGAACCTATGGAGCCCCATAGGTTGGCCACCCCTGCCTTAGACCAACGTACCTTAAGAACCACCTACTCACATATGAATCTATGAATCATTATGATCATTTTCAGGGGTTCTGGCAACCTGTGAAGAGATCATGGCATTAAAATTATGGAATTCCCTCCTAGGAAGATTTGTTTATCACCTTCAAACCTTTGTGTCCTAGCAGCAGATGAAGATGTTTCTATTTCAATCGGCCAACTCTTAATGACTCTCCTTCTTGTTCGTTTGTTCATAGTTGTTTTTATCTAGCTGTACTGTTCTTTAAAGTTGGTTTTTTAATCTTTTTAACAATTTTCCTCCTTGAGGGTCCAATTTGGGTCAAAAGGTGCTACACAAGAGTTTTAAACAAATAAATGATAGTGGTTAAAAAAAACCCCATCTATATTTGTATTTGAATGAGGGCTGCCAGCTTCCAGGTAGGACCTGGGGATCAGTTGGAATTACAGCTCACCTCCAGATAACACAGATCAGTTCCTCTGGACAAAATGGATGCTTTGGAGGGTGGATTTTAGTGCATTGTATCCAGTGGTGGGATCCAAAAATTTTAGTAACAGGTTCCCTCGCCAGCCCCCCCTCAGCAAAGGGGGCAGAGCAGGGGCGTACCTAGGCACACTGGCGCCCGGGGACAAAACCTGAGTTTGGCGCCCCCCCCCCCCGCCCAGCATATGGGCGGCCACCCTCCCCCGCCATGACCAAACATTGATTTTTTTGTACCAGCTCCCAAAACACCTCCCACTCCCATCAAAACATACATGGCTCTCTCCCCCACCAACTCTTTTTCCTAATTTCCTAATCACAACAACCCTATGAGGTAGGTTGTTAGCCTGAGAAACAACTCCAAGCCGAGGTGCAAGTGCAGGTAAGGCATGTAAAATCTCTCTACAAATCACCCCCAGCAAAACCATTTTACCAAACAAATGTCAAGCATCATCTCTCCACAAACACCTCCAGTGGAATCCACCCCAAACAGAAGTCACTTTCAGTGGTGTTTAAACTGAGTCAAAATTCTTCTTTTAAAATCTACCTTAAAGCTGAGGAGAATCTAGGGGTCCCCGAAGTTAAAACAAAGATTGAAAGTGATGCTGTTTGGGGAGTGGATCTACCCTGAAACAGCATCACTTTTTTGAGGGGTTGCGGAGATTCCAGATGAAACAAATAGCAGATTTGGCTGGAATCTGGGACAAATTTGGAGCACATTAGGACAAAATTGTCGGTTATGTCCCTGCCAAAATATGAACAAATCACCGAATACAAAGGTATTTGGGGTTTTTTGGGGGGGGTATTTTGGGGAGGTTTTAGGCCTGCAGGGGCCAGCATTTTTAAAGCTAGCAGCACCATGATTTTCAAGGGACATCATCCAGAGACTGTCCTGATGATTACCACCACCCGAGTTTGGTGATGTTTGGTTCTAAGAACGCTTAAAGTTATGGACGCCCACTAATGGAATGCCCCCCATCCCCATTGTTTTTCAGATGGGAGCTGAAAACCTGAGATGCGGGCTACCTTTGAGAGGGGACCATAACTTTGGTCCCCCTGAACATAACTTCACCAAACTTGGTGGGTGATTTTAATCATAAGAATAGTTAACAGATGATACCCTGAAATTTTGAATTGTCACTAGCTTTAAAAATACACCCAGAGCACCCCAAAAAAATTTATTGGCCAGAATTCCTTTGTTTTGCAGTGACTTTGCTCCATTGTAGCTAATGAGGGAATTTCTGAGGCAGGCTGCACATTTTTTGAATATAGAGGTGCCAGACTTTCAAGGTGGCTCCAAGAGGCCTTGAGTAATAGCATCAAGCTTGGTGAGCTTTGTCTTCTATGGAGGTGGGGGGGGGGGGTTGAGAGAGAGTTCTGAAGAGAACTCAGCCCACAGGCTTTCTTATGCAGGAATGAGGGAAACAAAAGAAATAAGCCTTTTGAGGGGGCCCATGAGTTGAACCCCCAGAGAGCAAAGGTTTCCAAACCTGGATGCGCTATTACCAGGAGGCCCTCCTGGAGGCCACCCTGAAAGTCCTGGTGCCTCTATCTTCAAAAAATGTACAGCCTGCCTACACACTCAGAAATTCCCCATTGGCTACAATGGAGCAAAGAATCACTGCAAAACAAAAGAATCTTGGGCAAATTTATTGGGGTGCCTGGAAGGGTGTATTTTTAAAAGCTAGAAGTGACACCAAATGTTCAGGAGTATCATCTGTTAACTATTCTTATGATGTACCCACCCAAGTTTGAGGTAGAAGTTATGTTCAGAAGGGGGGACCCAAAGTTATGAGATGCTCTCTCAAATGGGTAGCCCCATCTCAGAGTTAGCTCCCATTAGAAAACAATGGGGATGGGGGCACCCCTTTGAAGGTCCCATAACTTTGCTACCCCTGGACCAAACATCACTGAAATTTGGAGTGGCTATCATCAGGAGCGATCTCTGGATGGTACCCTGAGAATTTTGGTGCCCTTCCTAGCCTTAAAAATCGCCCCCTGCAGGCTTCGGAGACAGTCGAAAAAAACACTTAAAAAATTAAAAAAATACACAAACGACCCTGAAATGTTGGCGCCCCCCCATGTGACCAAATGGGGGGCGCCCGGGGACAAAGGGTACCCCCTGTCCCTAGGCAGGAACGCCACTGGGGCAGAGGCATACCTAGGCAAACCTGAGCCCTGGGCAAAACCTGAGTTGGATGCCCCCCCATGGGCAGCCACCCCACCACGACCCCCCCCCCAAATCTTTTTGCACCAGGTCATTTCTAAATCATCATCACATTATAGAAAATGCCCCAACTCACAAATCTGAACACAGCAAGGGTGAAACACACAGGTCCTTTGGTAGAGACTGGTGAGATAAAAGGTACAAAAGGCTGAGAATCCCTGAATTGCAGTACCTGAAAGGGATTAGCCCAGTTCAGGGAGTGACATGATTAGTCGCAATTGCTATATGGAACCTTCACGTTCGAAGGCAGGATGCCTCTCGGGGAGGCGATGGGGTGGAGGTGGAAAAGCGGACCCAATTAGTATCCCCCTCTCGGCACACACAAATAATTAGTAACCCACTCTCAGGAACTGGTGAGAACCTGCTGGATCCCACCTCTGATTGTACCTCACATGTCCCCATCCTCCTCAGACTCCACCCCCAAATCTCTAGGAGTTTCCCATCCTAAATCTGGCAAACCTAATCATAGCCCCCACCAGTCAGCCGGGGTGGGGTGGGGTGGGGGGTTGACAACCCTAATTTGAATGCCATCAGTGTTTGTGTTGAATGAATGAAATGGCCTGAAACTGAATTGCACCCTATCTTCCTGAAGGTTCATGGTGCTTTCTGTTGGTATCAGAAAGAAAGAAAAAATCTTTCCCAGCATCTCCAACTTGGGATCCTTTAACTAAAGATCTCAGAGATTAAATGTGGAGCCTCTGCAGGCAAAGTTTGTTTTCGACCACTCATTTTTATGTTAGAATTTAAAACAGCAGCATATTATGATAGTATGCCTTGAAAACTCAAAGTCCAAAATGGGCAGGGGTGATGGCTCTTTAACCTTACCCTGAAGCTCTTTAACCTTACCCTTTAACCTTACCCCAAACCTTACCTCAGGTGGTCAGCAAAATTTTGGGAGAAGGCAGGAGAGGAGAAGCGAATGCATCCATGGCATACGTGTTGATTAAATCTGCAGGAGAAACAAGACAATGAGATCGAATCATTCCCTTGAAGTCAATGGCCCAGTAAATGGAGTATAACATAAAGCCACAGTATTGAAAATTGCTCCTAATCCAGGAAACTTTTCTCTGTCCACTATTGCTGCTTTGGAAGGGATAAGATTGGATTATTTTAAACATTGATACACAGGCCTGTCTGTGAATGCTGACGAAGCTTCTTCCCTGTGCGAAGGCCAAAGCAGCCGGCTATCCTTCAAAGAGGTCTACTGCCCAGGAAGCCCTAGGGACCTCCTGTTATATTTATAACTGGCCCTGGAGGATCTGATCTTTGAAGCAAAGTTGGAGCATTACAGTGAATTTCAGAGCAGTTGCGGATGTTCAAACACAAACTGATGATGGTCACACATGAGGTTGAATGGAAGCAGGTATGCTCTGGGATATTTCAAATGCAAAACAATACCAAAGGAACAGTCGGAAGAGGTGTTAAACTGAAAGAGCTTTCAGACTTCTAAACAGTTCACAATTACGGGTTGGAAAACACCCAAACTCCTTGACATTAGTGCAGCTTTACAACTTCTCTAAAAATTTCAGATTGCACAATTTGCCATAAATGCTTGCAACTAAGAACTGAGATTTATGCAAACGCCTATTTCAGTTATGTTCGGTACACTTTTTTGTTGCATTGCTTTTTAAATATTTCCCCTATGCCAGCGGTGGTGAACCTATGGCACGGGTGCCAGAGGTGGCACTCAGAGCCCTTTCTGTGGGCACATGTGCACAGAGTTCATTGGGGGGGCGGAAAATCACCCCCCTACACACATCTAGGCTAGCCTGGGCACGATCCCTTACCCGGAGTAAGCTCGGCTACTGGCAATGGGGCTTGCTTCTGAGTAAACCCTCCTAGGGTCGTGATTCACCCATTCGAAGCGTTGCACAGTTGCTTCATCAAGCTTACTCCCGAGTAATGTGCGCATCGGAGCCAACTGTTTTTGCTAAATTAAAACCTCAGCATTCAGGTTAAATTGCCGTGTTGGCACTTTGCGATAAATAAGTGGGTTTGGGGTTGCAATTTGGGCACTCGGTCTCAAAAAATTTGGGCACTCGGTCTCATGGGGTAGAAAATGTTGACAGAGAGAAATTTTTCTCTCTTTCTCACAATACTAGAACCAGGGGGCATTCATTGAAAATGCTGGGGGGAAGAATTAGGACTAATAAAAGGAAACAATTCTTCACGCCACGTGTGATTGGTGTTTGGAATATGCTGCCACAGGAGGTGGTGATGGCCACTAACCTGGATAGCTTTCAAAGGGGCTTGGACAGATTTATGGAGGAGAAGTCGATTTATGGCTACCAATCTTGATCCTCTTTGATCTGAGATTGCAAATGCCTTAACAGACCAGGTGCTCAGGAGCAGCAGCAGCAGAAGGCCATTGCTTTCACATCCTGCAGGTGAGCTCCCAAAGGCACCTGGTGGGCCACTGCGAGTAGCAGAGAGCTGGACTAGATGGACTTTGGTCTGATCCAGCTGGCTTGTTCTTATGTTCTTATGTTCTTAAAAAGGTTCGCCATCACTGCCCTATGCCTTGGTTCCAATGAATATTGTCAGGAAACGCATTTATAGGATGCCTTGAACTAAGGCTGAACCAGCAGAGCTACCTTCTTAAGATAACCATTTGCAAGCCCTATGTGCCAATCAGCATGTTCAGCAGCTATTTTTAAGTTAGCAGCAGGTTGGTTAAGAATGAGCCATAGTGCCTGGCATCATTTTCATAAGGCAATGGATTTTCAGCATTCCTTGGGATGGCGTGGATTAATTTGAATTACATTTCCTCCATTAGTTGCAGACATTTATCCTGGAGCTGGGGAACCTACTCTAGATATAATCAGTGGGAAAATCATAACGCTCTGCTCCTTATGTTCCCACTTCTTATGGACTGGGAGTGGCCATTTTTCTTCCTAGCTTCATGTGTCTGACAAGAGTCTGTGACACCAGATGTCCTGGTTACTTTCCAGAGCTTTCCACTAATCGACGGCAAAGCCTGTCGAGTCGTATTTGCCAGCAGAATTGTGCTGGAGCTTTGGACAACCTGTGGGTACCTCAGCAGGGGTTACTCATTTGACAAAGGACCATCATGCCTCATGTGAACACGAAGCTAGTGCAAAAATATCTGCTTGAAAAGAGCCAGAATTGCTAGTTGCTTAGACTGTCCTTGGACTATCTCCATTGGGGATTTTGCTAAAAAAAATGTGAAGGATACAACAATAAAGAGTAGAAATGGAAGCTGTTGAGTTTTCTTGCTTGACAGCTGGATGTACAGCGGAGTACAGAGAACACATAGGTCAGCATGGTTAATGGTTTATGTTATTGTAACCACACTTGGCAAGACTTTAGACTAGAGGAAGGACAGCATGCACTATTTATTCACAAAGCCTCATTTCGAACTGCGGTGCCATGGGTATCTACTGGGTGGCCGAGGGCCAATCCTCCTTCCACAGCCTAACCTGCCTCACACAGTATTTATTATGAAGGTAAAATGGGGGATGGATGTCGTCTCCAACCACTTTGGGCTCCACTGAGAAGAAATGCAGGGTATGAATATCTAAAACAAATAAAAATAATAAGGACTGTTGTTTTCCAGTCTGTGAAACAGCCAGTTGGTTCCAGCTGTGAAAGCCTTTGATAATACGAAGGACCAAGTTCTTAGGAGCAGCAGTGGCATAGGAGGTTAAGAGCTTGTGTATCTAATCTGGAGGAACCAGGTTTGATTCCCCGCTCTGCCACTTGAGCTGTGGAGGCTTATCTGGGGAATTCAGATTAGCCTGTACACTCCCACACACGCCAGCTGGGTGACCTTGGGCTAGTCACAGCTTCTTGGAGCTCTCTCAGCCCCATCTACCTCATAGACTGTTTGTTGTGAGGGGGGAATGGCAAGGAGATTGTGAGCCCCTTTGAGTCTCCTGCAGGAGAGAAAGGGGGGGATATAAATCCAAACTCTTCTTCTTCTTCTTAATGCCATTATTTGCATTCGTGTCATCACTATGACAGCATGAAAACAAGCCAAATTGTGTGTAATGTATATGACAGAGGAACAAAACAACGCGTCACACACTGAAGACAGAGGATCAATATATTCAATAAATGTATTTATATATATTATAATTGTCCAGTTACTGAGTCCAATTATTGTACATCCAGTTTTTTGAAAAACAAATATATTTTTTCAACAATAAAAGTTCATTTTTGAGATATATAATCCATATCTTCAATATCTACTGAACAAAAATAGTTCATTTTTTCAATATCTTTAGGATAATTATATTCCATATAGAAAGTACTTCCCAAACGACTCGCGCGTTTATAAGTACGTTTTCACTGTAGTCTTCCTCAGGAGAAGCAATTCTTTCAGGAAAAATTATTCATTCATTTGCCATGCACAGGTCTTTCTACAAATAAATAAACAACATAGTATAATTTGAACATTAGATTCTAGTAATATCTAACACCATTTTTAACATTTTTAACATTTATATAAAGTAACAATTTTACAAAATCAGTTTTGCAAAAACATTAATAATTACTATAGTGGGAAATGTTAGCAGTAATAATTTTCTTATTTGTGTGACGCGCTGTTTTGTTCCTCTATCACTGTGATAGTGCCATCTCCGGTTCCTATCTAACACAACATTCCCCTCTCTGCCCTTTCTGTGCTTTGTAACTGATTTTGTAGATTCTGGACCCATGACTCTGTCTCCCCCGAATCAATTGAGCATCCTCTGCTCATGGCCCCTCGGCACCTGGAACCAGCCCTACTCCAGATGCATGTTGTCATGTTATTAGCCATCATATTGAAGTAACGTGTGTTGAGGCACTCCCTGTGTGACTGCTTGTGCAAACAGAACTGTGCTAAGTCCCTTTCAACTCACGCATCAATGGATTCTGATGGTTGCTCTTACCTGATCGGAATGGGATCTGGTAGTTGTGCTTTGACTGTGTGTTCCTGTCTGGCAGGTGTTTGAACTGCGTGGCCTTTGTGGTCTCTTCCAACTCTATGATTCTGTGAGTTACACATATTTTACAAAAGGAGTGGGCAGCTTCCAATCCCCCCACGCTCTGCAGTGCCACAGTTCAAGAATTTAGTGCCGTGAAATATGGTAATTTCCCCATCTTTGATGTTAGTGTTTTCAGTCAGCCACAATAAAGATCAAACACTTGCAGCATCAAAGATAAAGACCACTCTCTACCTTTTAGCAATTCAGAATTACTTAGATGTAGCACCGGTTCCTTTCAGTAGGAGCTTTTCAAAGAAAAATGCACACTGCCGTGTGACAGCTATGAGGAGTGGTATTTTATGTATTATAGCATATATCATTACAGTAATGATAACATTTGAGGGAATTCAAATTTCAGTACGAAAAATATGGGAAGAATGGAAGATATCTTTACAAAGCATAAGCGTGTATAGCAGGCTGAAAGGTAATTGTGAAGTCGCTGATATTTACTTAAAACTATATTTGTCTGTCCCTATGTGGCTTTATTTGTGTGTTCCTATCCTAAGCACACTTGTACCGTTCCAAGGTTCAGTAAAGTGAATGGGCTTAGAAGGGTGTATCTTTGCTTAAGGCTGCGCTATCAATTGTTTAAATAAACCAGCAACTAACTTTAACTGATACTTAACCAAGTAAGTAGGAATGCCCAACCTCTTGACCAGAGGCGTACCTAGGCAAACTGGAGCCCTTGGCAAAACTTGAGTTTGATGCCCTCCCATGGGAAAAACCTGAGTTTGATACCCTCTCCCACCGTGATCAAACAATGATTTTTTTCCACCAGGTGGTTTCAAAGTCACCATCACATTACAGAACATCTCCCAACTCACAGATCTGAACACAACAATGGGCCAGGCCATTTAAAAGGAGAATCTGGGCTCCCTAGTTTAAACAAGTGATGCTGGAATCCACCCCCAAACAGCATCACTTTCAATGGTGTTTAAATTAGGGAGCCCAGATTCTTCTTTAAATCCACCTTCAAGGGAGAATCTGGGGTCCCCACTTAAAACAACATTGAAAGTGATGCTATTTTGGGAGTGGATTCTCCCCAGTGGTGGGATCCAAAAATTTTAGTAACAGGTTCCCATGGTGGTGGGATTCAAACTGTGGCATAGCGCCAATGGGGCTGGGCGGGGCACGATGGGGGCATGGCCGGGCATTCTGGGGGTGGGGCATTCCTGGGTGGGGCTGTGGCAAGGACACAGCTGCTGTGCTGGTCCTTGGGCAAGAAACGAATGCACGCAGGCACAGGCTGCCACACACGCTGGTGCACCTCATGCTAGACTGCTTCAAGTTCTGCGCGCTACTGCTGAGAGGAGGGGCATCACTAAGGCAAAAATCAAGTGGCAAAATCACCAATTAGTAACCCCCTCTCGGCACACACAAATAATTAGTAACCTACTCTTGGGAACCTGTGAGAACCTGCTGAATCCCACCTCTGCATGAACCTCTCCTTGGAGGACTTTCCTACCTGCCAGGATAAGTTCAAATGAACAGTAAGGATAGTCCTAGGTAGACCAAATGGCCAGTTAGGATCACCCAACAGAAGTATTGTGATGCAAGATTGTTTACTGCCATCACTATGGAAACACCCAGACTTGTGATGCAAGAATGTTTACTGGCATCACTATGGAAACGCCCAGACTTGGATAGCCTAGGCTAGCCTGATCTCCTCTGATCTCTGAAGCCAAGCACGGCCAGTCCTGGCTAGTGCTTCAATGGGAGGCCTTCAATGAATGCCAGGGTTGTGCCAGAGAGGTGGGGATGGCAAACCACCTCAGAATGTCTCTTACCTTGAAAACTCGACCAGGGTTTGCCACAAGTCAAATGTGACGACAGAAAAATACAAATTAAAAATATGAAGAAAATATAACTATGCCATATGCCACAAGCATGTGGAGTTTTTTTGCACTAAATTAATAGAGAAAAGTGAGATAGATCTAAGGCTCTAGGGGGCACCTAGTAGTATGACAAACTGATTTGCAGAAGACTACAAGTCACTGGGAGATACCAGCCTACAACAACATCCCACAGTAGAGGGGAGTAGGGTTGGTCAATACCAGCCAGATTTGTTCCAATTCGGATTTGGCCCAGATTTGGATCAATGGGTTCGGATTGGCCGAATTCCGAACCTTGCAGGTTCGGACTGGGCCGAATCTGTGGGAAAATCTGGGAATTTTGGGTGTTTTTTAATTTTTGGGTGTTTTTCCACGTTTCGGCCTGCAGGGGGTGAATTATTTGACATATTGGCACCAAATTTTCAGGGTATCATCAGGAGACTGTCCTTATGCTACTCCCCAAGTTTGGTGAAGTTTGGATCAGGGGGGCCACAGTTATGGACCTTGAAAGGGGGTGCCCCTATCCCCCATTGTTTCCAATGGGAACTAAGGAGATGGGGCTACCCCTTTCAAGGTCCATAACTTTGGCCCCCCTAATCCAAACTTCACCAAACTTGGGGGGTAGCATAAGGACAGTCTCCTGATGATACCCTGAAAATTTGGTGCCAATATGTCAAAATCACCCTGCAGGCACCCCCTGAAATATGTCCAAGATTCTTTGTTCTACATTTACACAATCCATTGCTGTCAATTGGGAATTTCTGGGGGTGCCTGCAGGGGGTGCATTCCTAAGGCTAGCAGCACCAAACTTTCAGGGTATCACCTGGAGACTCTCCTGATGACACCCCTAAAGTTTGGTGAAGTTTGGCTAATGAGGGCCAAAGTTATGGACCCTCAAAAGGGGTGCCCCATCCCCCATTGTTTCCAATGGGAGTTAATAGGAGATGTGGCTACATCTTTGAGGGTCCATAACTTTGGCCCCCATGATCCAAACTTCACCAAACCTGGGTAGTATCATCAGGAGAGTATCCTAAAGATACCCTGAAAGTTCAGTGCTGATCTTTAAAAATTCTGGTTTGTGTTTTTTTTTCACCCCTCCTCCACATGAAGCCTGCTGGAGTGAGTGAGTGGTGAAAACACAAACCAGACCCACAAAAGCTAGCAGCACCAAACTTTCAGGGTATCTTTAGGAGACTCTCCTAATGATACCACCTAGGTTTGGTGAAGTTTGAATCATGGGGGCCAAAGTTATGGACCCTCAAACGTGTAGCCCCCATCTTCTATCAGCTCCCATTGGAAACAATGGGAGATAGGGGCACCCCCTTTGAGTCCATAACTTGGCCCTCGTCAACAAACTTCACCAAATTTGGGTAGTACCATCAGGAGAGTCTCTCAAAACATCCCTGAAATTTTGGCGCTGCTAGCCTAAAAGTTGCACCCCCTGCAGTCCAAAAACAAAAAAAATACTTTAAAATATTTTTAAAAACACACAAACGGGGGCGGAGCTTCAGACATGTAAGGGGGGGTTTGAACCCGAGAAACCCCCCTTACCTATGTCCTTGTCCCTTCCACTCCCACCCCCTCACATCATGCCTTTCTCTGCTGCCTACTGTGATTTCCTCATAGTGCCTACTGTGATTTCCTCATAGTGCCTACTGTGATTTCCTCATAGTGCCTACTGTGATTTCCTCATAGTGCCTCCTGGCAGGTGATCCATTTCACATGTCTGAGTGGATGGGCTCTGACCCAAGGAAGTTCATGCTGGGATCCATCATAGCAGCAAAACAGAACACGATCCAGCAGTACCACATGGATGGGTGATATCTAGTTCATTATGAGCGTTTATACTCTACAGCTAATCTCTGTAAAAGACTGAGATGGCCACCCTTTTGCAGTGTTGATGCCTTTTCCATTCATTGGGTTGTCCTCTGAAAGATGACAGGGCACTTTAGAATTTACAAAAAACTCTGGGAAAAAAGCATAGCGTTTTTGCAAACTGTATTGAGATTGTATTGTCAAAGGCAACCATAGACAAGGAGTTACTCCTCCTCCAACATCCACATCAGTCAGGAGATGAGAAGCCAGAACTGGGGCAAAATCGACAACCACAACTTGGCTACCAGTACTGAAAAACACCAGAATCAAAGGTCAAAGGCATGCTAGGTTCATGGACAATGAACTCCACCCAGACACAGGATTTGCATTCACTAATACTGTTGCTACTGCAGGGAATGTAAATGTGAATACTAATGTAAATGGACTGAAAACCCCACTTGCAATTCAATGCAGTCAACTACACCTTTATATAGCAAGTTCCACCCAAACACTTACTGGCCCCTTCCGCACACGCAAAATAATGCATTTTCAAACCACTTTCACAACTGTTTGCAAGTGGATTTTGCCATTCCGCACAGCTTCAAAGAGCACTGAAAGCAGTTTGAAAGTCCATTATTCTGCATGTGCGGAAGGAGCCACTGATTGGTTCCCCAACCTGGAACATGAACAATATATACCCCACTAAACATTCCCTTCTCACAGGACACAGCGTGTAACACACTTCTCTCTGTGATACACCTCTGAAGATGCCAACCACAGATGCAGGCGAAGCGTTCGGCACAAGATCTACCAGACCATGCCCATACAGCCTAGAAAGCCCACAACAAACTGTATTGACATTGACAGCAACACTAGAATTGCTGTCAGTGTATGTGCTTGTGAATGTGTAAGTGTACGTGCACACATGCACAGCCTATTGCTAGGTCTTTTGCCCTATTCTCTGGCATTTTGTGGGGGAGGGGCAGTAGCTGTATTGGCAAGCAGTGATTGACTTGTCTGCAGACAACCACTATTGGGCACCATTGCCTGATTGGTGGGTGCTGTCAGAGTTGATGGACTCTGGAATGTTCACGGCACAGTCTGTACCTTGTGGAGTCCATAAGGCTCCAACCAGCACCACTGCTATTATGTGGCGCACTGCGCAGCAACCCTCAGAACTGAACCTTAGTTAAGGATTTTTTAAATTATGATGATTTTTATTAAATTCATATCCTGTCCTTCTTGACCAAGGCAGGGTTCAGGGTGGCATACATACATATTAAAAGCATTACATAAATATAAGCTCATAAAACAATTTATATCTCATCATTAACATCTGGAAGATGGCAAAATAACAAACATACTCCTATGAAAGGCTACCTACCCCATCTTGACACAGATCCCTTCATCAAAGGACTGTCCAAGCATGAGGAAGTGTGAGAAGGAGGAGCAGGGCAGAATGCAATATGCATGTTGGTGGTAGTAGTTGGGAGGCTGGCAGATGGAATTTGGCAGACAAGTGGCTTTGCCACCAAGGCCCAGTGGAACATCTTTGTCTTACAGACCCTGCAGAACTTTTTAAGGTCACACAGGGCCCTGGTGTCAGTTGACAGAATGTTCCTCCAGGTGGGAGCCAGGGTAGAAAAGGCTTTGGCTCTGGTCACATCTTTGGGGCCAGGAACCCCCATCCATTGGGCATCCATTCATTGAGTGTTGGAATACAAACAAAACATACCAATTTATTTTTTAAAAATCTTACAATGTGACTGATTCTATTACATCCCCTGGTGGCATACCTTAATTTGTGTGATTTACTTGCTTTGTATTCCTTGATTTTGATATAGCTTACAAGAGAACCTTTTAATCTACTTTCAGACTTTGTTTTTCCTGCTGTTCATATATGATCTTTAGAGGTCAAATTCCAGTCAATTGGAAGTTACATGTTCTCCTTCTCCCTCTCATTCTTTCTCCAACAACATAACCTCCAAGTTTGCACCTCTGTATATACAGACTTCGGTTCCCATACAGTGTTTGGGAGGTGCACATGTATTATTCTGGTTTGTTATCAGAGGTGTAAATGTAGTGTGATCCTGTTCCATGGTTATTCTCAACTAGGTCCCTATCACGCCTTCTACATACAGGAAATACTCCAAGTAAGTATGCCTAGAATTGCAGTTTTGTAATATATACAAACAAGCTTAAAGCGGGGCCAATTGAATACTTGCATTTCAGTCTGGAGAAGAGACAAAGAGAAGATATCTGGGAATGAAATACCTGTTGAAACATCTACGAGGTCACTTATGTACCAACAGCTCTGACAAAGAATCCCAAGAAATGGCATGGGTCTTTACAGTGAGCCATGTAACCCAGCAAACTCTGCTCATACTATCGCACCTCATAAGAATGAAACAAAAAACTCCCAAGAGACAACTTAAAACAGTTCCAAGAGTATTAATTTGGTTTATTTTCAGAGATACAGTTAAATAGACTTGCCAACACCTCACTCCAGAATTGCTTACACACTTTCCCATCACAAATGGAGAGATTATACTCTGTAAATAAAAGTTCCAGAGACCTTGGAGGGAGAAACACACGTTTCTTTTGCAGGGGCAGAAAAAAAGCGGGAGAAGAGAAGGGGAGCCAAGCAGCGCGATCATTTCTTGGCTGCCTAAGGAGCAATTTTTTGCAGCTTGATTGCCTGAAGGAATTGCTCATTTTGCTTACCAGATTATCTAACTCTTTGAGAAAGAAAAGAAGCTAGAGCTGTTTCATCAGCCTGCAAAGGCAAAATTTCCCCAAGAGCACAAAACTCCAAAACGAAAGGCAGCTGACTGACAGAGTCCACAGAAGTTCCCAGGAAGAGGACTTGGAGTCTTAAGGTGGAGACAGGGCAACTCCTGCTCCCGCCTCAAAAGCACTCACTTGTTACTTATGTGGGTCCTCAGACCACCTTAAGAAAGACTGCTTAAAGAACCCTAGCAACCCAACTCCAGGAATGCGGCCCTCTCCTTCCAGCAGCCGAGAATGATTGTCGTTCTCCCCCCCCCCCCCGCTTTTTTCCCAATTCAGTCCAAGGTAGCAGATGAGGGAGGCAGAAGCTGGGGAGGTTTTTTTCCCTTCCAGCAGCCCGATGATCTACCAGGCTTCTCTCGCCAAACCCGTTCCTCCCTCCTCCCTTTTTTCCGGCTCGGAGCAGCGGCTCCTTCCTCCGAAACCATGGGTTTCGAGGGAACGAAGTTCCCGAAAGCCACCTGGGGGGTCGGGCAAAGCACGCCTGAAAGGCTTTCCTGGAAACTCGTGGCAGCTCCTCGGCTGGAACACAGTTCGACAGCTCGGATCACCAAACCCCTAAGAGGGGAGAAGGCATCTGGAGGATCGCAACGGCTTCCAAAAGGAGGCTCAGATTCCAAAGGGGCACCCTAAGAAAAAGAAATGCGCAGCGCTTAGACCCACTGGAATGATGCATATTCACTCCCTGGCTCTCCAGGAAGAAAGAAAAAATCCAATCTGGACACCCCCCTGAAGGAATTTGACATGGAACATCTATAAATGAAATTCTCTTATGGTGTCACCTATACGCCTGTAAAAATACCACAAAATTGCAACCATGGAAGCCAAAAAAGCTAACACTTTTGAGAAATAAGGGCTCACTCAAGAAGGCCAAGGAAAACTCCATCCGGAGTATCAAAAGGGTTGGCCTGGAAGCAGAGGAAAACAATAGAGCAAGCTAACATGGGCCTTCCTAATCGCGTTCTGTAAAAAAGCCAAGGCATAATCCCAAATGAGGACGAATGCTGGATTTGTGTCTCTGGCTGTTTCTACCTGCAATGGCAGAGGGACTCTCTGCAGGAAGGACAGAGAAGTCCATGAACCTCTCCTTGGAGGACTTTCCTACCTGCCATGATAAGCTCAAATGAACAGTAGGATAGTCCTAAGTAGACCAAATGGCCAGTTAGGATGACCCAACAGAAGCATTGTGATGCAAGATTGTTTACTGCCATCACTATGGAAACACCCAGACTTGTGATGCAAGAATGTTTACTGGCATCGCTATGGAAATGTCCAGACTTGGATAGCTACCATCTACACATCTAGAGTGCATGTGCATTTGAATATGTGCACAGTCCTGTCATAAGTTCCATGACAAATATAGGGATTGGAACCTGTGACATCCCAAATGATGATACACACAGCCAGTGGGAAATAAATTAAATAAATAAAAGCACCCATCAACAACTGAAGAACTGAAATAACGTGCAATGAGGATTTTGATTTGCCAATTACTCATGGGTCAGGAGGTATGCACTGGCAGCTGGAGCACGTCAAGGCAAGAAATCTTATCCCAATGCACTTCCTCCCAGGTGTGTGCCAGGAGCAGAAGCACTTTGGGGCACAATATCTTGGTTAATCTTCCTACACATGGTGTTAGTATGGCCTTCATCCCCTGCCTTATGAAATATTGGATTTTCATATTATTCCGATACTGTGTGCTATAAAATGCCAGTTTCCATGTTTGTATGGGTGGATAGCAGAGTGTCCAAACTGAAAGCAAACCTGAGGCTTTTTGTTTGCAAAGTTTGCAAAGTCTTGTTGAAGACTTTCACAGCCGGATTCAACTGGTTCTGGAGGGTTTTCCGGGCTGTGTGGCCATGGTCTGGTGGATTTTGTTCCTAATGTTTCGCCTGCATCTGTGGCTGCATCTTCAGAGGTGTATCACAGAGAAAAGTCTGTTTCTTAGACACAGTGAGAAAACTTTTTAATTGAATGGCACAATTAAAGAATGGTATTTCAAAACATGAAATGATAACCTGGGATCTCCCAGAAATATATCTCATTTCTAGACAATAGAGATCAATTCTCTTGGAGAAAACGGATACTTGGGTGGACTTTATGCCACCAGGACCCCTGTCCTCCCCAGGTTCCATCTGCAAATCTCCAGGAGTTGTCCAATTTAAATCTGGCAACCTGCACTCCCTCCCCATCAGTGGCTGGGCAGATCTGGCAACCCTAGCAATCACTCGGTATTGTGCATAGATCACACTGTGTCCATAGCTACTGTTTTCACATTGATCCTTGCATTAACAGATCACCTCTTTGTTGGAGAGGAACTCCCCTGACATTTCATTGGCTACACGCCATTATCATTGTGAACGGCTTAACGTTTCAGCAGATTTTATAGAGGTACCCATCTGTTACCCACATGCCATATTAAGCTTGCAATTTATTGTTATTATTTTGGATAATGTGTTAGATTGTGCCTATTTTTCAATTGTATTGCCTTTTTCATCCACAACCGAGCAACATCTGTAGCTTTAATGCAGGTGGGATCCGTACATCTAAAATGCTACATTATCAGTGCTTTCACCGAGTTTAAAATACTGCCCACTGAAAGGAGGCAACTCACTATATTAAAATCAGACTCAATTCTAAGGCTGGAGTAGGAGACTGTTTCTGTTAACATGATATAAGATTGGGACATCACTAAGTATCTGATGTTTTAGAGGACACACAGAAAACATTATCATTGTGACGCCACTTGGATAAACTGCTTTGTATGGCCTGTATGGGGAGAAACGATATTCAAATCTAATAATAAACCATAAATTAGATTGTGGCTTGTACTGAATTACACAGAACTACATACGTAACAAAAGTTACATGTGTAATATAAGATAGTTCATTTGAATACTCGTGACTCATGCAATAGAGATTAATTCATAAAACTAATGTTCTAGGAATTTACCTTCTTGGTAACATGATGTTAGGCCACTGTTCATACTTGCCCTTTTAAAGGCTGAAAATAATATTTTTGGGATCATATGTGGATAGAATGTAAAGTGGTAAAAAAGTTTTGGGAGAATATTTTGAAATATGTAGAGCAGTTAGTAAAAGTAAAAATTGATATAAACAATGATTTATTAATTGTAGGGGTAATAGATGATATAAGAGTGAATAGAAATTTGGAACCAATGTATACAATAATGATTAGAGCAACACACGCAGTGTTGGCATTGGGATGGAAAGATAACAAGAAATGGACAGTCTCAAAATGGTTGGAATATATTTGGGAACAAATTCAGTTAGAGATTTTTGAGAGACTGGTAAAAAATATACTATGGCAAGAGACACTAGAAGATATTATGAAGCTATGGACATTGTATGAAAAATGGATGGAAGAAGCCAGATTTAACTAAGAGCCATGGAATAAGAGAATAAGAAGAATGAACCTTCTGCTGCTTGCTTGAAATAATTAATGGAAAAGAGGGGGGAGGGAGGTGAAAAAGGAAAAATGTATAGTTGGAACAAACATATCGAATGTAACAAATATAATAATATTCTATACAATAAATTTTTTTAAAAAAAGAAAAAGAATATTTTTGGGATTGCCAGTCAATGACTGGCAACCAGCAAGATGTGAATGGGGGAAACAGCACTGCACTTATTTCTAGCAAACAGCGAAGTCATGTTGCTAGTGTGATACTGAGGCAACACCCTAGGATTTGACAAAGTCCTAGAGTATCACTTTGTCATTGCATTGGTGACATGACTTCTCTTCTGGTATTGTCTGAAAATGATGGTGTGGTGCCATTAAAAAAAGTCCTCCCATGGTCCCTCAGTGGACAACAAAAAGGCAGGGAAATCACTCACTGACTAGGCTTGTCAGATTTTTTCCCTCCTATTTCACCTCAGGGTTCTACTATGGGTTCCCTCCTATTTCACCTCAGGCTGCTTCTACTATGGTAGCATTTGGTGAAAACAAGCACTTTCCTTCAGTCCTATTAAACATCCTAGCCATGTTTGAGGATAGCCAGAAATCATTTGGGCCAGGGAACACCAGAAGATTGTTACTCACTGAACACAGTGATCTTTGGAAGAGATAGGTTCAAGAGTGTCCTTGATACTTCTTTCACTGGAAAAGGATAAGGCTGTTGTCTGAAGTGTCATAGTAATGCTTGTCAACTGAGATCTTTAATTCTATAGCAACAGCTGGGAAACACTGTAATATGAAAATTGTGAAAATCTGGGGCAGTTTACTGAAGAGGAGAGAGATTTGGGTATTTGAAAAAACAGGTGGTGAAAAATCATGTTGTTCACAGTTCTTTGGCCAGATGATACTTTGCTTGTCAACAGAAATCAAGTCCCCATGTCCAGCATGGTGTAGTGGTTAACAACAGTTGACTCTAATCTGAAGAACTGGGTTTGATCCCCCACTCCTCAACATGAGCAGCTGACTCTAAAGTGGTGGACCAGATTTGTTTCCCCATATGAATCCTGCTGGGTAACTTTCGGCTAGTCACAGTTCTGTCAGAACTCTCCCAGTCCCACCTACCTTTCCGCACTGTAGGATTCAACCTAAGTTTGACGTAGGTCCGGCCCGGGTACTCCGCACAGTCGTAGAGTTCGACTCGTGTCTGTCTCTGCTCCCCCCACCATCAAATTTTCGAGCTCGACTGGGAGGTACAACTTTTTGGCGAACCCGGGTTGCACTCAAGCCAAAGCCGGCACAGTGCAGAATCTCCCTCGCCTCGGTTCTCCTGGCCAGCCAATCACAGTGTACTATTTTGGCCATGCGCAGATTGAGAGACTCGCGGCTGTGAAAAGCGCACCTTCAAAAAAAACCCTCTTCTCATGCACGAAGCAACGGCCAGAAATTGGAACAGTTATCCCGCATTTCTGTGGGTTGGCCAATCAAACACGCTCCCTGCCACCCTCCCTCCCTCCTTTCTGGTGGCATGTTCTGATGGGAGTGTCAAAAGCTTGAAAGGGGAAAAAAAAAAAAGGGAGGCAGATGCACTCATGTTTCCCACTTCCGTAGAGAAACGGTAGCCGATTGGGAATGAGGAGCGAGGAATACATAGGAGACAGTAATCCCGCCCCTCTATGAACTTCGGCTCCAGAGAGATGATCTAGCTGCTAGGCAGAGAAGAAGCATAGAGCCTCCCGAGGCTCATGTAAGGATTTCCATGATTACGAAGAGTTGAGAACCTAGGTTGCCTCTGCTGTGCAGAAAGCCTCTGTTGGGCAGAGATGAAAGGAAAGAGTTTGCAAGCTGCCTTGAGATTCCTTACAGGTGAGAAAAGTGGGGTATAAATCCAAATTCTTCTTCTTCTTCTTCTTCTTCTTCTTCTTCTTCTTCTTCTTCTTCTTCTTCTTCTTCTTCTTCTTCTTCTTCTTCTTCTTCTTCTTCTTCTTCTTCTTCTTCTTCTTCTTCTTCTTCTTCTTCTTCTTCTTCTTCTTCTTCTTCTTCTTCTTCTTCTTCTTCTTCTTCTTCTTCTTCTTCTTCTTCTTCTTCTTCTTCTTCTTCTTCTTCTTCTGGTACCTGTATCTGGTAAAAAAAAGGCAGCAGCATGTATAAACTAAATAAATTTGACATATTAGGTACTAGTCAATAATTGTCAAGCCACAGTTATTAAAGGCTTAGAATTAAAAAAGAGAGAGAGAGACAAAGAGAAAAAAACAGAAAAAAATTGTCCTGGGTCTAATACAGTATATAGATTCACCTACAAATGTTATCTGGCACAATCATGGCAGTCGAGTATACCGCAAGGATGCCAAAAAAAAGTACACAGCATCCCTACAGTATGATTAATATCATTTTGACCCCAAATTGACCTCATGCATCCCTGCATACAGTTAGTATAGAAGCTTCATCTGTAAAATTTACATCATCTGAAGAAATCAGTAAGTCAGTGTTTCCCAACCTTTTTGAGGTCAGTGTTTCCTTGACCTCACTCTTCATATCTCACGGTACCCCCGCCGCCACCCTCCACCTTCCCCTCCCATTGCCCCTGCTTGCCACACACCCCACCTTCCTCCTCCCAGGGTAAAGGGAAGCCAACTGGCAGGAGGTGAGGGAATTCAGCTGCTGACTTTGTGGCAGGGCCCTGCCCCATGCCGTGAGCCCAGCTCCATGTCCTTGCTGGCGCCATGGTGGGAGACACCACAAAAATGGGGAAGTAGTGTTGCTTCATGGGTACCCCCCTGGGACATGTCTTCCCCCAGCTGGCACCCCAGGGGTGCCACAATTGCTACCCTGGTTGAGAATGGCTGCAGTAAGTTTTAAACATTCACCATTCTTTGGTTGAGAATATGTGCAAATTTCAGTGTGAGTCTGATGCTGGATGAGGTTAATTCAAAAATAAATAACCGGAGACCCTGGCCTTAAGGAGGGTTTTTTTTTAAAAAAAAAAATGAAACTGTGAGTCACAACATAATTCAGTGGCACGTGCATGTATTTTAAGACTGGAAAGGGATGTACTGGAAGGCATTCCCATAATTTAAAGGTAACAAGGAAGGCTGACCTCAGTAGATAAATCTTAGAAATTATGAGAGCTGCCCCGGATGGTCATCTATTTCATCAGGGCTTCCAGCAGAACAAAATAGTTGTCGGGGGATAAACAACATCATTTTTGTTGCGGGAATGTTGAAGGGGGGGAATCTTAATCTTGCATCCATTGGTGATAAATGTCTCTGTTTTCTCTCCTGCTGCTGTATTGGTGCCATATTGTTCTGGCACGTTTTCTTCCAAGGAATCTTCACATAGATGATCCCAAAGAATTGAGGAGCACGTGGTAAACATGACATCATGGCGTCACACAGCCAATCAGATTGGCTGACAATGCAGCTACGCTTCCTGGATCAATGTAACTCCATTTTCCTTCTGAATGCTGAATGTTTCCCCACCTTTTGGACAATCCTCACCCAAATGCCATTAAGAGGCAGGATCTAAAAGCTCAACAAATGAAATACTCCAGCAAATAAATAAAAACTAAATACACTGTACAGAGCAGCCCTTAGAATTTTTTGCCATTTTTAAAAATCCAAAATCAAGGCTCGTCATCAAGTGACATTTACAAAAATCTTAAGATGAGTGGATATTGAATTTCATAAAGGTGGTCATGTCCAAGGAGTTGTTATGTTCAGAGTTAAGATGTTCCCTGGTGAATTCTGCAACCTTGTCCTCTCCTAAACAGATTGCGTACAGCTATCTGTGAAAAACAAAAGCATTGTAATGATGGGAGGAATGTGAACTTTGAAAAAAACATTGGCTTTTGCAATATTTTCATGATAAATTCCATGGGAATGGTACCCAAATGCAAAGGAAGGAAGGAAGGAAGGAAGGAAGGAAGGAAGGAAGGAAGGAAGGAAGGAAGGAAGGAAGGAAGGAAGGAAGGAAGGAAGGAAGGAAGGAAGGAAGGAAGGAAGGAAGGACGGACGGACGGACGGAAGGACGGAAGGACGGAAGGACGGAAGGACGGAAGGACGGAAGGAAAGGAAGGAAGAGGACGGAAGAATGTAAACGGTTGGGAATGAACCAGTTGGACAAGGAAAGAATATTATTGGAAGACAGAAGAATGAAGAAAAGGACAAGAATGGGAAAAACAGCTGCAGCAAATATTTGAGATGGAGTGAATAACTTTTTTTAAATGCCCAGTTTAGGGCTGCCTTCCATTCTGTACCATTTTTCCATTGCAGAATGTCAAGGGGAGGGCAATACAGTTGGCAGCTGGACTTTGGAGTCAGTAAACAATTTTCCTCCAGGTCAGATTGCCTGGAGGGGGTATTTGCCATCTTCTGGACATGGATCAGAAGTCGCTGGGGGTGTGGGGAGGAAGTAGTTGTGAATTTCCAGCATTATGCCCAGGTTGGATTCAGTTACCTTGAAGGTCCCTTCCAATTTTCTGTTTCTATGATTCTATGATAATCTGTTGTATGTGGAGCTGCCAGAGGGCCAAAAAGCTGCCTCTAGGGCCATCTGGGGTCAGGAAAATGATTGGATGGGAAGATATGGGTCAGTTGTGCCCATGCATCATGCTCCTAATCCAGATTGGAGCTCTGCGCTCTTGAGAATTGAGTTTACATGGGTTACTTCCAGCTTGCGTCCGTCTGTAAGTCTCCATGATGCTCACATGTCAAGCCTAATATGTACTTCAGTCCTACCAGTATACTGAAGCTTTTGTGGACAATAAAATAGCTTTATTTTTCCCCCTGCACAATATATCAAACAAAAGGATATTTGCCTTGTTGAAGTCTTGTCATGAGAGCCACAGGAAGAACTTGGACCATTTTTGCTCTGCTGAGGAAAGGTATCCTTTACTCAGTGGTGGGATCCAAAAATTTTAGTAACAGGTTCCCATGGTGGTGGGATTCAAACAGTGGCATTAGCACTTTCAAATGGGGCTGGAAGGAGACACTGATGGGGACGATGGCTGTGAGCACCTTTGACGAGGCGATGAGCAATGGCATTAATAATTTCTCTGTTACTGTAAAAAACTCTTACTGTAAAAAAAAAGTTCCTAATTTCCAGCTGGTATCTTTCTGTCCATAATTTAAACTCATTACAGCAAGTCCTATCATCTAGGTGCCAAACAGAAACAACGACTTCTCCCTCTAATTGACTGCCTCGTCCAAATGCTTAATACTTTCAAATACTTAATTTTTGTTTCTAGAAATCAAAAAAAAGGATACTTTCACTTAAACAGAGGAATCCTTGCGTTACCATTACATTTCTAAAACATGTTTTTAAAACAGCCCAACAGGGAGAATTATCCCGTTTTCTACCTTTGCTAGCCAGCCACATAGGAAACAACAGGACTTTATGATTTTTGGACCTAATGGAATTTCTAACGGAAAAGCAGACCCAATTAGTAACCCCCTCTCGGCACACACAAATAATTAGTAACCCACTCTCGGGAACTGGTGAGAACCTGCTGGATCCCACCTTTGCCTTTACTGTGAGTATGGGGTGGCAGTGCCAAGGGGGACAAGGTAAAATTGCCTCCCCCCGCCTTCACTGACACAAGCCCCAACAGAAATGGGACCCTTTTCCAATCCAGATGGGGAGGCAAAAATCTGCAGAGAAAATAGCAGAGGTTCTGTGCTGACATGTTTGCCCCCCATCCACCATATAAGGGGCAGCCCTGCAGGCACAGGGGCAAATGCACCCGTGGCTGGCCACCCTCTACTCCACAGAGCCAAAACCCAGACATTTGGGATGCTGCGGAGCTGCCCTGGTGTCCTAATGCGAGGGTATTTCCAGAACCAAGTTCAGTTGGCTTCCACTGGCATTCGAGCTCGGGAATGCCAGCCCTCAGATCCTTGGACTTACAGTGCACTTATGTGCAACATAAGCTACTGAAGTCAATGGGGCTGTTTTGGCAATGGGAGGGATTGCGATTTTGCCTCCCTACCGCACCACCGAAAAGCCCCTGTGGAGGTGGCATGACGCTGCCGTTGCCACACTGCCTCCACCCACCACAGCAATCAGGATTGCTCTGTAAGTCTCACTAATCCTTGCCTATCATGTTAACCACTACACTAAGGTGACCACATTGTCACCTTTTTAAACCGGGACCAGGGTGGGCATGCGCATGCGCGTGCGGCCGCAGGAATGCACTGCCTTTTGGGGCGCTCCCCAGTTTCCCGCCCTGTGACAGGGCTGGAAATGGGAGCACCCCAGAAGGCTGTGCGGCAGCGCAGGAGGCTGCCACACTGCCTTCTGGGGCGCTCCCCTGTTTCCCACCCTGTGACAGGGCAGGAAAAGGGAAGCGCCTCAGAAGGCAGTGCAGCAGCCTTCCAAAAATCGGGACAGTAAAAAAACCCCGCAGGACGCGGGACAAATTGGTGTAAGGCGGGACTGTCCCGCCAAAAGCGGGACATCTGGCCACCTTGCACTACACAGCACTTTATACATACATCTCCATGATCTAATGACCAAAACCTGAAGTGGTGACTTGCATCTGTGAACAGGCCATCAGATAAATCTTTATGTATTTATTTAGATATTTATACCCCACTTTTTCCCCCAAAGCAGTTTACAGCATCGTCCTTTATCCTCACAACAACACCATGTGGCTAAGAAAGAAAATGACTGCCCCAAGGTCACCCAAAAAGCTTCATGGCAAAGCTGGGACTCCCTCTAACCCAGACCTGGGCATTATACGGCCCACGGGCCACATCCGGCCCACTGGATGACCCTGACTGGCCCCCCCTGCCGTGCTAGGGAGCGAGGCGCCTTTGAAAGCCCCACAGAAGCCGGTTGCCTTGGCTGCCGGCTTCTGCGGGGCTTTCAAAAGCGCCTCGCCCCCTGCCTTTTGGCCCGGCCCTCCACAATATTTTCTGTTTCTTATGTGGCCCCATGGAAAAAATAATTGCCCACCCCTGCTCTAACCAGTACATCGTACCAGTGCCGGTGCATCGGTCTATCTGTGAAGGCCAGCACATTTAACATCGCTTCAAATGCAATTCTCTTCGGTGGAAATCAACTCACACATTCAGCTGACAGGGAACAGCTCTTAAAAAGTATAAAGGAAATCAAGTGATGCATGTTCATATACCAACCTGCCCTTAGATAATGACAGGTGTATCAATATACCTTTCCTACACACATCCTTTGTGAAAACCTCTGCATTTATAAGACAAAATACCCACCCCATTCTGTCTGCTGAGAGTCCCTCATATATTGCCCTGCAAGTAAAGCAAGACAGTTACTCTTGGCAGAAGGAGAGAGAGAGTTACTCCGTGAAGAAGTACCCTTTCACTATATTTAAAAGGTAGGGCATGTTTTCTAAACGTCTCTTGACTGAAAATAAAGAGGACAAATTTAATCATTTGAACAACACGAAGATACAATAGATAACTCATTACGCACCAGTATCTGCTGGGTCTCTCTAACCCAGGGGTAGGGAACCTGCGGCTCTCCAGATGTTCAGGAACTACAATTCCCATCAGCCTCTGTCAGCATTTGGTGGCCATGCTGGTGAGAACTGATGAGCCAGTTCCTAATTTATCGGAAAGGATTCTATATCCAACCAGGTGAGATGGAGGCTCTCAAATGTTCAGGAACTGCAAACAACCCATCAGACTCTCTGGATACTTGCTCTGCGAGAAAGAGGCTGATGGATTGCACTTTGTCCGAAGTTCCGGCCCACACTATGAATCATTAATTTAACATTGCGGCAAATACCTGAAAGCTGAGCAGACTTTACGATGATAATAAAACGTCCAGCCCAGCATCTAGGAGGCGAGCGTTTCCGAGTACCTCTCTAATACTAAAGTGATAATTGTGCCACTGCGCTCTTTTACGAGGCCGTAATCCAGCTCTGCGAGTGGGTAAACTACAAGGCTGGAGGCCGTGCAGTTTATCTTGACGAAGGAACCGGATTATTGCCGAGTGAAACAGCGTGACAGGGCCGCAGCTGCCATTGTGCCATTGGTGACTTTTCAAAGTCTTTAAAGATTTGTTTTCCTCAGGTAATTATGCTCCTGACTGCAAATGGGAACAAGCACCTTCAAACAAAACCTCCATAAAAAAAAATACAAGCATATGCTTTGGAAATTGCAACCTGTTACAGCAGTGGATGTGATACTAGCTAGTTTTTCCACTGGCCAAAGCAGAATAAATGTTGGATTTTGTGCCCCATTTTTCTCTCCAAAGGAGTCTCCAAGCTGCTTACAAATGCCTTGCCTTCCCCTCAACGGGCATCTTGTGAGGTAGGTGGGCCTGAGAGAGTTCAGAGAGAACTGTGACTGGTCCAAGATCACCCAGCAGCTTCACATGTAGGAGTGAAGAAACAAACCTGGTTCACCAGATAAACCTCTGCCACTCAGGTGGAGGAGTGGGGAATCAAACCCAGTTCTCCAGATTAGAATCCACCTGCTATTAATCACTACACCACAACACACAGGCTTATTCTGCTCAACACAAATAGAATGTCTTCAGGATGGAAAAAGGAGCAATTTGTGGAGGAATTCCACACTGCTTTTCCCCCAAAATGTTTTGAAAATGTTGATTTCAGCTCAAAATGAGTTTCTTTGGGCCTATGTCGCACAACACAAATAAAATGTCTTCAGGATGGAAAAGAAGCATTTGGGGGAGGAATTCCACACAGCTTTCCCCAAAAAAATGTTTTTAAAATTGTTTATTTCTGCCCAAAATGTGGGTTTTGGAAATGCAAAACTAGTATCCTTTTTCCTGAAATGTTTTCAAAACATTTCCTGCTTGCTATGTAGAGAGCAGGAAATGTTTTATTCTTCCCACCTGAATTTAAAGCTCTCTCTTTTGTTTTCTCTGTCACTCACCCCACCATTTTCTGCCGGTTCAAGATTCTCTGTGCTGTCTGCCATTTGCTGAATGTTTCTCACGGACATTTCCTCAGCTGGCATCATGGTTGCCCGCCATTTCGGTGATTTAAGTTCATGAATAAACTCAGTACTGCCTGCCGATTATGGGAATGTGTCATCTTTCTTTCTTTCTTTCTTTCTTTCTTTCTTTCTTTCTTTCTTTCTTTCTTTCTTTCTTTCTTTCTTCCTTTCTTTTTCTTCTTTCTTTCTTTCCTTCTTTTTGTGTGAGGCATCTTTGAAGTTATTTTTCCACTCTATGTGGACAAAAAAAAGCCAAAGCAGTTCTTTTTGAACTTTTGCAAAACGTTTTAACTGTTCTGCGTGGAAAAAGAGACAGCATGCTTATATTTACGTTCAGACTTAACATTAACTCTGACAACAATGTAAAAATATGCTATTTACTTTTGTAACATCACTATATAAATAAACATTGTTCTGATGAATAATAATTGATTGTTGAAACGCATGCCAATTTTTGCACAACCTCACTAACATACCCCCTAGAAGTTGGCAAAAGCCGTTTAGGTACATGAAAGAAAAAAAAATCTCATTTGGCCTGAATAACTTTGGTTATCATTCGTAAGAGGCTGCCTGTGCTGTAGAATATTTCTGAGAGGTGATGAGTTGGGAGTCGGGGGAGGGGGAGGGGGTTAAATGACAATAAACTGTCAATTTGCGCCACATTCATTTCCCCCGCCTCTTGATTCATGCACATGTTCTGTGAGACGAAGCGCCGAATGACAAAATCCCTGCAAGATCAAATGATGAACAGCCTCCTAAGATAAGTACGTCCTACCCATCTGAGAAGCTAGGAGGGAAAACCATATTGCTTTCCTTCCTATAATTCCTTTCCGCAGGCTGGATAGTAAAACATGAAATAAAAGGCATTGCCTGGCCACTCACCAACAGGCAGTGCAAATATGCAGGAAATGAGTGGCTATTCACCTACAGCCATAAAGCATGCAATGAATGAATCCGAGATGTCCTCTGAGCGATTCTTTGCTCGGCACTGCAGTTTTTTGTTACGCATTTCAGTCAAGGAGCAGATGTCTTTTTTTTGCCACACTTCATCCCCATTAAGTTGGGATGAAATAGTATCAAAGTACCTGAGAATTTCTTTTGCCGGCCGGCGAACCCTTTTACGGCAAGCAAAGTCCCGTCCTTAAAACCATGTTTTTTAAAAAAGACACGCATTGTGTTTCTCACACGCACTCAAAGAACTGCTCAGATTTGCAGAACTGCTTATGTGAGTATAAAAGTTATAAACTTTATTTATACTTTATTGATGTTGAGCTCATTGGGCCAGAGGTCTTGAGCACCTGAATAATAAATAGCAATTTATAATAAGAGGATGGAAACACAGCAAGTAATTATAAAACTCTGTTAAAATTTTGCAAACAACTGAAACAGCAGCAATTGATAATATGGTTGCAAAGACAAAAAGCACATGATAATGAAATGTCTTTCAAAGCAATCACAATAGCCAAATATTTCACAACTGAGAAGAGTTACCTCAGGATCAAGGTCTGCTAGCAAAAGAGGTACTAGCCAGGGCTCTAAAGGAAGGCTATATCTAAACAGAATCGGAACGATCCAAACAGTTCTTGGACTAATCCAGTGAACACACACAAAAATTAGATGGTCTGAAGTCTCAGTTGACCGAGACATGCGTTTATGTGAATAAATGGTCAGAAAACAGTATTTTTCCAAAGTGCCCACTCAGTTCTCGAGACTGCATTTAGTTTGGCTAGCATAAATGCACACTTATGGATTGGAAGTACAAGAGATTAAATATAGAAGAAGGGTAACAGCTAGCACAAGAACAAACACATCTCATTTTAATTTGGGTGCTGCCATGATCTAAATCAAATATCCTCTTCCTCACCAGATTCTTGCCGTGGTGCATGCGCCAGATTCCTCACCAGATTCCTGCCGTGGTGCATGCGCATGGTGTTTCATCACGTGTGGGTGCTCAGTGCCCCCATGTGATAAACAGCATGTGCCCAGGGACATGGGATACCCCAGGTCCTCATAAGTGGTACACCACTGGGCCAAGGAGACAGATCTTTCCATCCACCAATCTCTCCCCAAAGCTTCTGAATGTATCTCTCTCTATTGGGTGTAAAAGTCCTCCTTGATCATTTTAAGCTGAGAATGGGACCTTTCACCTTAAGTTGAAAGCTGCCGGATAGGCCCTGGATTCTAACAAGTTCTGGGTAAATGTGACTCTTAAGTGTTACTCAGGAGACATAGATTGGAACCCCTGATATACTTTGTAGGAAGTGGAGAAGTATATTATCCAGTCGTTCAGTCACTTTCTTTATCCAGATACCTGCTGCAAACAATAATCAATATATATATAAAGATAACCATCCGTTTGTTGGTGACTCCCTAACGCCGAAACGACTCGACGGACCGCCCCAAATTTTCACAGGACGTCCCTCCCTGTTGCGGGCAGGTAATCGGACGTTCAAATCACCGAAAGTCCATACCTGAGCCAGGTAAAACTTTTTTTCCTGGAGCACCAGGCCATGAAGCTAACTGTGTTTAACTGTCACCCTTAGAATGTTTGTGCAGCCTGTCTGTCTGTGGCCTGAGGGCTTAGAATATTCACGCAGATGGGCAGAGATGAGCAGTGAAAACAGTAAATAGGTAGTACTGGTAGGTAATACAAGTGGAAGTGAAACACATACACACTTTTCCATGTGAGACGTCAGGTGGGGTTCCCCCCCTCACACGCAGATTTGACCACCCCAAAAGGCTATGCTGCAGATCATTGGACCTGCTTGGACATCTGTGTGGGTTGCGGACTGTGATGAGAAGGACAATTGCCACAGCAACACGTGGCCGGGCCCCGCTAGTTGAGAAATATTTTTTGCATTAGAAGCCACAATGGCTGAAAAATGGCTTGCTTTGGCAGCACATATACTAAAATTGGAAAGCTACAGGGAAGAATTTGGGGAGAGGGTGGCATTACACTTAGCTATAATGTCATTCTCCAAAGCAACTATTTCCTCCTGGAGAACTGATCTCTGATGTCGGGAGATCCGTTGTAATTCTGGGAGATCTCCAGCTGCCCTCCCCCGGAAGATGGCAACCCAACAATTGTCCATTTGGCACCAGGCCAAAGAAGTTTCTTGTATCCAGGCTTCTCTCACCAATGGAAGAGCCTTTTTTGTCAGAACAAACATCTTCCCAGCAGAGAAATATCTTTTGCTACAAGCGGGGATCTATGAGTTCTAACCCCAAATTCCTACCTCAGGAATAATTCAGTTGATTCATTTTCTGTGAAGCGAGGGGCTTCATATTTGTAATGACATGTAGAGTGACGTGTGAATTTTGAGAGATCGGGACGCCTCGCTTTCACATAGCTCTTATCATTTCCAGAAGCGGACGATCAAATCGATGAATTGCACTGACAGTTTCTTGGAAGATTTTTTCCTCCTTAATTAACAGTTACTCATTAAGACCCTTACCTGACAGAACTTAAGTAATGGTATTGGATTTTCAGTGTCTTGTCATTTTACATGAAACTGAATTTTCCTTTGTCATTGCCTCGTCCATTCTTCTGGATGTTATAATTGCCTTTCATAAGCTCCGCACCATCATAGTTCTCTTAAATTATTTTGCGTTGTTTCATGGTTTTGCCGCTTTCTTGTTCCCATTGTCCAGAGCATCACCAAATATTTTAAAAATGCAGATTCAACTTGCCTAGAGTGCCTTGGTATTAATTATTCTCTAACGGGAGAATTGGATGCCATATTTTTATATTCATATTGTGGGCTTAGTGGCTTTTTAGATAAGCAGCAAAAGGGGGGGGATTTTGATCAAAATAGGCTCTTAGTGGCTCAAAATAGGAGCAGCAGTGGCGTAGTGGCTAAGAGCAGTAGCTAAGAGCAGGTGCACTCTGATCTGGAGGAACGGGGTTTGATTCCCAGCTCTGCCGCTTGAGTTGTGGAGGCTTATCTGAGGAATTCAGATTAGCCTGTACACTCCCACACACTCCCACACATGCCTTGGGCTAGTCACAGCTTCTCGGAGCTCTCTCAGCCCCACCTACCTCACAGGGTGTTTGTTGTGAGGAGGGAAAGGCAAGGTGATTGTAAGCCTCTTTGAGTCTCCTACAGGAGAGAAAGGGGGGATATAAATCCTTATTATTATTATTATTATTATTATTATTATTATTATTATTATTATTATTATTATTATTATTATTATTATTATTATTATTATTATTATTATTATTATTATTATTATTATTATTATTCACATAACAACACAGCACAAGTGTCTGGAATTCATCTCTGAATATCGAGTCCTTCCCAGGGACCTAGGGATATTAGAGGCAATTGCTATGTAGAAATATGTGCAGTTCCTAGAAGTGCTGCTTTCTGCAGCATGTGGACTGATGTTCTGTCCAAGTTTAGGCTTTCCAGATGTTTTTTTGTAGCAGCAAGCCATAATTTCTCTGTTCTCTGCACACCTAATATTTTCGGCGTTTGTTCGGTACTTCCAGTAGCCCTACAGTCTTCAGCCCTGGTTGCTCAGCTGAAGATCCTGAGTCCCTGTTCATTTTCCATAAAATGCCCAGGTACTCCAGCACTAGACGCTTAGGTCCTTATTTGACCTAGTAAGGACGACCGATCAGGTATAAAGTTTCTTTTTCTTGTCTTCACCATGGTTTTGGGTTTTGGACACATTTAGTCTGGCTCCCTCATCAGAGGCCTCTCTCTGGTTTGGGTGGCCCTCAGCACAGTCCTCTCGACCTCATTGGAGCACCTAGAAGCCCCACCACCACACCAAGGTAGTGCCCTTGGGGGTGTTATTATTATTATTATTATTATTATTATTATTATTATTATTATTATTATTATTATTATTATTATTATTATTATTATTGACAGCAAAACAAGTTATTCTATACGTCTGGGTTTTTTTCCCTGTGTGCCCAATTTTGAAAACAGGAATGTGAAGTTTGGAACATTGCTAATTAAGATCCAACCCAAACCATGGCCATAATTTAATGCTGGAAATATATAGAAGTGGCAGTGCATGCTAAGATGGTCCTTTTCTATTCTGCCAGTAGCAGGTGAAGCGTCACTACCTGAACAATTCAGGCAGTGGCTGGTGGAGCAGAGCAGAAAAAGGACAGAGCATCTTAGCAGATAGTTGCCCAACAGGAACATCATCCAATGAAGAGTTTACTTGAGATGGCACCTCTCCCTTGGCAACCAGTGGGGGATGAACAGGGTTTTGGATCCAGGTTGGGAAACTCCTAGAGATTTTTGGATGGACTCTGGATTTCATTTTGGTCAGAGGTGGGATCCAAAAATTTTAGTGACAGGTTCCCATGGTGGTGGGATTCAAACTGTGTGCCTGTGGGACCAATGGGGATGAAGGCGAGGGCATGGCGGGGGTGTGTGGCTGTAGGCATCTCTGGGGCAGGAGACATTCCTAGGCGGGGTTGTGTAGCCGGGGCAGCAGCCACTGGCCACCAGTCCCATGGTAGGGACAATGAATGCTGCCTTGAGTGCAGACTGCCACCCTTACAGTCGGGTGCACCTCTGCAAGTTAGACTGCGGAGACCTACTCTCGAGAACCTGTGAGAACCTGCTGGATCCCACCTCTGATTTTGGTCCTGGTAAGATCTCCACTGGCCAGCTGGAGGGCACGGGGTGGGGCTAAAGTGGGGGATCCCCTGCCCCTAGCGGGGGTCTGGCATTTTTAAAAGCCGGTAAATCCATGGAGCCCGTCAACATCATAACAGTCTGCAGAATGATTTGTCATTTTATGTAGAAAGGGCACTTGGGGGAAGTGATCAGTGGTGGGATTCAAATAATTTAACAACCGGTTCCGGTGGTGGGATTCAAATAATTTAACAATTGGTTGTTCACAAGCACCATTTTAACAACCGGTTCTGTCGAAGGGATGTGAACCTGCTGAATCCCACCACTGGAAGTGATATATAGTTCTTTGGGGATTTTGTGAACCCCATTAGACCCAACAGGCCAGGAAGGAAGGAAGGAAGGAAGGAAGGAAGGAAGGAAGGAAGGAAGGAAGGAAGGAAGGAAGGAAGGAAGGAAGGAAGGAGGGAGGGAAGGAAGGAAGGAAGGAGGGAGGGAGGGAGGGAGGGAGGGAGGGAAGGAAGGAAGGAAGGAAGGAAGGAAGGAAGGAAGGAAGGAAGGAAGGAAGGAAGGAAGGAAGGAAGGAAGGAAGGAAGGAAGGAAGGAAGGAAGGAAGGAGGGAGGGAGGGAAGGAAGGAAGGAAGGAGGGAGGGAGGGAGGGAGGGAGGGAGGGAGGGAGGGAGGGAGGGAGGGAGGGAGGGAGGGAAGGAAGGAAGGAAGGAAGGAAGGAAGGAAGGAAGGAAGGAAGGAAGGAAGGAAGGAAGGAAGGAAGGAAGGAAGGAAGGAAGGAAGGAAGGAAGGAAGGAAGGAAGGAAGGAAGGAAGGAAGGAAGGAAGGAAGGAAGGAAGGAAGGAAGGAAAAGAAACTAACACCCAATCCTAATCACTTTTGATTTTGAAAAAAGTCTCAGTGATGTCTGTGGAGTTTATTTCCAGGTAAGCGGTTTTGGAGTCTAACCCCAAGGGTGGTACAATTTAACCGTTTCCATGGAATGATGAATCGTGAGATTGGACATATAAAGGGACTCAGGAGTAGTACCAGAAAAGCACAATACAACAATTAATCTACAGAATCATTAGATAAAAGCCACATTTTCAGGCTTCACATATTTGGCACAGACTAGTTTTTACCATTTCAGTCCTTAATTAAGTCAATTCATTTAAACATTTTTTAAAAGCCGGTAAATCTTTGCACTGTCAAGCTTAAAGTGGCTGAGTCGGGAAGAAAAAACCTAGTGCGGATATGCGAAGCTTTTTTTGTCTCTCTGCAACCTTGTTTGCTTGAAAGTCATTCTCTTTTCCATTTCAAACGTTCTTCCTCTTGCCTCCTGTTCTGCTGGTGTCAAGGGTTATGGCGTCGATCGCATCACGTTACATGTTACGCGGCACAGACACTCAAAACTGGCAATTTTTTTTATGACTGTCATTTTATGTTTCATGATGCTTATCTCCACAATGTGTTTGGAGGAATTCAGGATTTGGAAGGGCTCGAACGTATTTTACAAGCCTGGATCGTAGGCCCAGGACGAAGCAGCCGAGATGTAAAGGGGAAAAAAAAATAATACCCCATTGTCCTCCGCTGTGTCGTTTCACCATTAATGAGCACAACATTCGCAGCTTCGAGTCCTGTAAACTTCATCTGAGATGCCTCCGCAACAGCCAGTGTTACATTAAAACCCTGAAACTGGAACGATAATTAACAAGTTACAATACCAATTATTTTTAAGCTTTACACCACTGCTTACAGATCCTTCACAAGAAATTGCGCGAGGTCATCAGAATTCAGTCCCCACTCCCTGCATCTTTTGCCTGGTTCTCAGAGCCAATGGTGATGTCATTTCTGGGGTGGGGGAGGGGGAGAATTGATTAAATGGATTTCCTGTGGTTATTAAAGTGTTAATCGCTGCCGTTGGGTGGGGGAGTACAATTTGAATTGGGATTGTGCGGTCACAGAGGAATGTTTCTCCCCTCCACACACACGCACACACACACACACTTAACCTTGTTCACATGCGACAGTGCATGGAGTTTAAGTCACTGAGCTGTAAATGTATTGAATATAAAATTATTCAAAGTACATTTACACTGTACCACTATATACATATACACTGAACACAGGTGGCATGTGCTTTCACTGTCACTTGTGAAAAGGGTTAGTATCTCTTCCTGGTTTCTGTTGGCCCACAAGAACTGCTAATTGGGTGCTGTGTGGTTTCCGGGCTGTATGGCCGTGTTCTAGCAGTATCTCCAATTCGTTTACATGCATCTATTGTAACAGCATCTTCAGGATGATCTCTGAGTAATATCTGGCAGCCTCTTTCGCAAATTCTGTTCTTCAAACCTAACCTAATCGACTTGATGAAAGCCTTCGACAATACAACTGCTAATTGCTCTGTGAAAGAAACATACAGATACTGTATGGGAACAGCCTATATTCCAGAGGTGGGATCCAGCAGGTTCTCACAGGTTCCCGAGAGTAGGTTACTAATTGTTTGTGTCTGCTGAGAGGGGGTTACTAAGTGGTGATTTTGCCATGTGATTTTTGCTTTAGTTACGCCCCTCCTCTCAGCAGTAGTGCACAGAACTTGAAGCAGTCTAGCAGGAGGTGCACCGGCGTGCGTGGCAGCCTGCACCTGCGTGCATTCGTTTCCCGCCCAGGGACCAGCGTCCTTGCCACAGCCCCGCCCAGGAATGCCCTGCCCCCGGAATGCCTGGCCACGCCCCCATCGTGTCCCGCCCAGCCCCATTGGCGCTACGCCACAGTTTGAATCCCACCACCATGGGAACCTGTTACTAACATTTTTGGATCCCACCACTGCTATATTCCCTTCACTCCCCAATGTGGGGAAAGCAACTGGGGTCATAAAAATGTGGAGGGGGTAGAGTTAATCCACCTACCCACCTTGAAGAACTGCCAATCCAGGCTTAGCTTCTAAAGATGGCACCAAGGTCATGTGTTGCATGCCGCCCCTCCCAACTCCATGTGCAATTGGTGGGGGTGGGGGGCATAGTTTGAGGCTGGGCTCATCCAGGTCTAGCTTTAAACTGAAGGCTCCAGCACCAAAACCTGCACTTTAATGTTGGACCCAGCCAGGCCATGACCAGCCTTGGACTGCTCTGCCCAGGTCCAGCTTTATACTGCTGTCTCCACTCCCAAAGATCTGCTTCTGAAGTCCATGTGGACTTTGTAGAGGTAGCCAACTGTATAAAACTGGATCCAGCCAGGACAGAGATGGAAGTTCGAGACTGGCCCCTGCCTAGCTAGCGGAGAGGAGAACACTGCTCAGTGATGAGAGGCAGCCCTGTTCCCGGACATACGTTTAATAGAAGAGCCAGCCCTCAAGGGATCCCTTGTCGGTGGTCGTTTCCCCACTTACCTGCTGCTGCGCGCTACTCTCTGCAAGTAGCGCGGGGTCCCCCGGCACTCCCCACTACAGGGGCGGCGACAACACAGCCGCCCCGACGCTGCCGCTGTCGCGCCCCCTCAGCACGCATCATTCCTGCCGCTCCTCCAAATGGCGCCTTTTGATGATCCCAGAAATGACGCGCACTGGGAGTAGCGCGCAGCAACCACTCACCCAGGTAAGTGGGGAAACGCCCAGCATCTGAAGGGAACAAATCTAGCCACAAGTTTCCCACCTGAGAGAGTATAGGGGACACGGTGGAAAGGTAGAGGGAGAGTAACCCTTTCTCCTCATACCATTAACTACTTCAGAAATCATCTCTCCAAACTCCTATTACTGGTATTATTAGCAGGAAAAAGGGACAGGTTCCCATGTTTTACAGAACTTTCCCCTCTCCCATGGTAATAGCAACTGAGGGGGAAGATTTCTGTCAGTTTGAAGCCTTTCTACTACACTGCCACACACCCAATCTACATCCCACAACTCTGCCGTTTCTGCTTTTAATATTAAAGGTTAGACATGTATTTCGCATGCTATACAAGCTTCAGAAATTAGGTTTTGAGCAGTGGCATTTTGATTTACACTAGAGCAGACAGACAAGGACATGAAACAGAGGAAAGGAGTCTAAACTGTGCTAAAATGCAAAACCTGGTAGAAAAAGAAACTTGCATTAAAGACATGCAAATATGTTTGATTTTTTTAAACAAAAATTCCTTTTAGTCACAGGTAATATTTCTAATACCTCCTCTGTTGTCTTTTTTTCCTTTTGCCTTCCTCACAGATAATGCGAGGGAAATGTAATCACTTATTATCAGGTTTAATTATTTGCTTTATCCTCTTCCTTTATCTCTTTCCCCTCTTCCAAAAAGGTGAGCGTCTATTTCATCCTCTTCCCTTTGTTGAAATATTATAAAGCCAGCCAATGCCGTCTTGCGCTTTGAAGACGAATAATTTAGATTAAGCAAGTCGCTGGGTACTTCCATTTCCTTTCCCACAATGGCATTCACTTGAAAGATGACTGGGGCGGAAAATGATCTGGCCCACTGCCAATTTCATGGCGACCATAGAGGCACCAGGAACAACGATCAAGTGGATTGCCACCAGAACAGCAGGCCAAGAATGTGAATCGTACTTCTAACACTTCTCCAAACCATGTTTTTCTGTTCTAAAGCTGCTCCTCCCCCACACCCTTTTCTTCATGGTGCGATCACATGATACTGGGAAGAGTATATATAATTGCCAAACGTGGGCATGGTAGATTATGCCCCTTCACTCAGTCCTCCATCAGGGCGGGCACTACCAGAAGAAGCTATGTGCTTCATCCCCATTATTTAATTGCTTGATACCATCCTGATGAGGAGAGGCTGCAGCGTTTGGGACTCTTTAGTTTGGAGAGGAGACGGCTGAGGGGGGATATGATTGAAGTCTATAAAATTATGCATGGGGTAGAAAATGTTGACAGGGAGAAATTTTTCTCTCTTTCTCACAATACTAGAACCAGGGGGCATTCATTGAAAATGCTGGGGGGAAGAATTAGGACTAATAAAAGGAAACACTTCTTCACGCAACGTGTGATTGGTGTTTGGAATATGCTGCCACAGGAGGGGGTGATGGCCACTAACCTGGATAGCTTTAAAAAGGGCTTGGATAGATTGATGGAGGAGAAGTCGATCTATGGCTACCAATCTTGATCCTCTTTGATCTCAGATTACCAAATGCCTCAGCAGACCAGTTGCTCGGGAGCAACAGCCGCAGAAGGCGATTGCTTTCACATCCTGCATGTGAGCTCCCAAAGGCACCTGGTGGGCCACTGTGAGTAGCAGAGTGCTGGACTAGATGGACTCTGGTCTGATCCAGCAGGCTAGTTCTTATGTTCTTATGTCCATACTGTACTGGTAGCTCCATAGGAAACAAACTCCTATATCTTTCTACATGTGTGTGTGCATGTGTGTGCGTGCATACGTGTGTAAGTGCCCATAAGGGTTGGGCATTCCCATCCACAGCTCCAGGTGGCAGGCTGCGGTGCCATGGCCACACTGCCTTGCCACTCCCCAAGGGGTTTCCCAGTGGCACGGGGAGGGTGCACAAGTGTTATAGCCTCCCCACTGCCAGGAAGCCTCCACAGCATACAATACTCTTACACCACCCAAAAGAGCGGTGTAAGTGTCAACTTGCAGCCACCGGTATAATCCATTAGATGGCCAGGAGGGAGCCAATTAACTTCAGCTCTTCACCTGGCCACGTCCCTGACCTGCCCCCACCACACCTGTAGGGTGTGGCAGCATCCTGCACTGCATCCTACCACCATGGGGTGGGGGAGATGGCAACGGCTACATGGCAGCAGTTTCACTCCTCTGCCAGGGCAGGTATCCTGGAGAGGAGGAGGAGGAGGAGGAGGAGGAGGAGGAGGAGGAGGAGGAGGAGGAGGAGGAGTTTGGATTATATCCCCCCTTTCTCTCCTATAGGAGACTCAAAGGGGCTTACAATCTCCTTGCCCTTCCCCCCTCACAACAAACACCCTGTGAGGTGGGTGGGGCTGAGAGAGCTCCGAGAAGCTGTGACTAGCCCAAAGTCACCCAGCTGGCGTGTGTGGGAGTGTACAGGCTAATCTGAATTCCCCAGATAAGCCTCCACAACTCAAGCAGCAGAGCTGGGAATCAAATCCGATTCCTCCAGATCAGAGTGCACCTGCTCTTAGCCACTACACCACTGCTGAATCTGTTGGTATGGCTGCCCCACCACTCCCACAAACTCATCCCCCACCCTTTGAATGGGGCCATAAGACTGGCACATACCTGTGTGTGTGCCATTTAACTCAGTGAAACTTCTTCCAAGCGTGGAGGGGATTCAGGCAAGTGATGTTCAGCACAAGTGATTGCGACGAGTTTTATGGTTTTTAATCTCACAACAATCGGGGGGGGGGGGGCTGCTAGGATTTACAGAAGGCATCTTATTCCTCCTCGTATCCCCTCCCCCACTATTTCCTCATTCCTTTTTAGGGCAGGCTCCACAGCCTCTCATATTTTCCTGCTTCTTTCTCTCCTTCCCACCCACCCACCAACAAACTTATCTTGATCTGCTCCCTTGTCTTCAGCTTTCCCACCTCCCCTACTTCTAGCAGCCTCTCCCCAGGAAATGTCTGGCTCAGATGTGTTCGGTCGAAGTTGGGCTTAATGGGGGAGACTCTTTCCCTGGCTATTTAAGCCTCCACGTCCTCACCCAACCCATCGCTTTGCTTTACAGAAAACAATGTTTGGGAAGTTCAGCAATATTGTTGTGGTTGCCTAAGAATCTCCAGAACGCCAAATGAGAATAAAACGGGCATTCTTTTCTTAAAGCAACGGGGGTTTTTTTCCCCCTAATTTTGATTTTTATTCTTTTAGATTTCAGATTTCTCTGCAACTCTTCAGATATTCTTCAGATTTATGGAGGAATCTCCCCTATCACTCTCTAGTTCAATTTTGCAGATCTATGAATCCATATTCTATGGCTCTCCTTGCAAATGGATATATGATCATGCCCCTGCATCTAAACTGAAGAGTAGATCTTGACACCTGGGTTGAAAAATACTCCTTCATAGCCTCAGTAAAGCCCAGTAATATGACAAAGTGGATCCAATGTTAGACTAAGGTCGAATCCCCACTACCTTCTTACCCAGGATTCAGAACACAAACTGACCAGGTTTGAGGGACGACCTCCCCATTGCTTGCGAGGCAGATACCGTTTCTGGCTCTCGTTCTCCCTGTTAATCCGCGTTCCGGCAGGACCTGGTTGCAAATGGCATAGACCCCATTAACACAGTTCAGAGCTGATCCGAGGGGAGGGATGAGGGTTGAAACCCTGATTCGTTTCCCGCCCTGGAGTGTGACGCAGAATTCGGGCAACCAATCAGTGCTGCAATGCGCGTGCAGCCTTTCCTTGGTTTCATTTCTGCTTTTGCGATTGGCCAGCAGAAGGGGATGCAAATATTAAACAGTCAAATGTGTAACTTTGAATCGTTAATGGTTTACACAGGTAACGATTAACTGTTTGCACAGTTAAACAGTCAAACGTTAAACTTTTACCTGCTTTTTAAAAATCACGCCCCTACAATGTACGTTTCCACAGTGGGAAAAGGTCCCGCCCCATCAAGGCACGCCAGCCCATCAGGGGAGACCGGCGAAGTGAGCTTGCCTGGTAATGGGGATTGCTGTGTGTCTGCTGTGTGTTCACTGGGGTGGGGAGGGAGAAACTCCAATGAAGAGGACACGGTTTCACAACAAACACGTTTGGATCTGCGTGCAAATTTCAAGTGGGGATTCGAACTAAGACTGAGGAGAACTGGATTCAACCATAAGGCTCGCTGTGTAACTTTCAGTTAGCTACTTTCTCACCCTTTCTCAACCTGTTGTGAGGATAAAATGGAGGAAGGAGAAATAATTTATGTTGCCTTGAGCTTCTCAGAGGCTTGGAAAAAGGTGACTGAAAGGCAGGTAGGAAGAAAATCTATATATGACCTGGGCATCCCAGTCCTGCTGCTGCAGTCACCACTGCCAGCCACTGGCATATTAGTGGTGGTGCTGGATCTCTATGGACATTCTACAAGGACAAAAGTCAACATGCTTGACATGTTTGGCCTTTACAAACCACAAAAGAATGGGCGTGGGGGGAAGAGAATTGCCCAGCAGATGGGCTGCCCTGAGCATCCATCATATTGGCTATCCTTTCACAGGTGGATTCCGCATGGGCCAAAAACAGTGGTGTGAAAACGGTGTGAAAACGGTGTAAACCCTTTTACACCCCTTTAAATCCTTTTACACCATTTTCACACCACTGTTTTGGGCCCATGCTGTTTTGGGAATCCGCCACAGTCTTTTTTACCTCCTTCACCCTGAACGGAGCAGCAGTGGCGTAGGAGGTTAAGAGCTTGTGTATCTAATCTGGAGGAACCAGGTTTGATTCCCAGCTCTGCCACCTGAGCTGTGGAGGCTTATCTGGGGAATTCAGATTAACCTGTGCACTCCCACAGATGCCAGCTGGGTGACCTTGGGCAAGTCACAGCTCTACGGAGCTCTCTCAGCCCCACCCACCTCACAGGGTGTTTGTTGTGAGGGGGAAAGGGCAAGGAGATTGTAAGCCCCTTTGAGTCTCCTGCAGGAGAGAAAGGGGGGATATAAATCCAAACTCTTCTTCTTCTTCTGAACCTTCCACATATCTGCACTGAAAGCCCATTTAACTTATCAATTGCCAGCAGAGAGACACGGACACGTGTCCCTTCAGGTCACCCCCAGCCTGCTTCCTATGTGAGCTGTGTGTGGTATCGCTGCCAGCTCCTGGTTGGGAAGTTCCTGGAAATGTGTGGGTGGATTCTGTGGAGGGGGGGAACTCAGCAGGGTATGCTGCCATAGACTCCATCCTCCCATTTCTCCAGGGAATCTGATGTTTGTCACCAGGAGATCAGATGTAATTCTAGGAGGTTTCCAGGCCCTACCTGGAGGTTGGCAACTTTAGTGGGAAGGAGTTTGGGATTGTGGAGAGGTGGCCATGTCAGTCCATTGAAGAGGTGAGCTGTAATGCATGGAAGCTCACAGTGAGCGACATGTCATCAGACTTTAAGAAACCGCTAGTCTGTATTACATGTTGAAGCTCAGCAAAACAGAGGGCCAGTGTCACCATGAAAACTGACACCATCTGGCCCAGCATGTCTTCCCAACAGATACAGAAAAGCTGATTTTTATGCTGTTTGTCCTCTGCCTACAAGGAGCCTCAAAGCAGCTTACAAACTCCTTCCCTTCCTCTCCCCACAACAGGCATCTTGTGAGGTGGGTGGGACTGAGAGTTCTGTAAGAACTACGACAAGAGGGGTGGGGGGGGGGGGGGGAGGGGGGGGGGGGGGGGGGGGGGGGGGGGGGGGGGGGGGGGGGGGGGGGGGGGGGGGGGGGGGGGGGGGGGAGGGGGGGGAGGAGGAGGAGGAGGAGGAGGAGGAGGAGCAGCAGCAGCAGCAGTTTGGATTTATATCCCCCCTTTCTCTCCTGCAGGAGACTCAAAGGGGCTGACAATCTCCTTGCCCTTCCCCCCTCACAACAAACACCCTGTGAGGTGGGTGGGGCTGAGAGAGCTCCGAGAAGCTGTGACTAGCCCAAGGTCACCCAGCTGGCGTGTGTGGGAGTGTACAGGCTAATCTGAATTCCCCAGGTAAGCCTCCACAACTCAAGTGGCAGAGCGGAGAATCAAACCCAGTTCCTCCAGATCAGAGTGCACTTGCTCTTAGCCACTACGCCACTGCTGCTCTCATACAAGGTACAAGCCCAAGGTCACCCAGCAGGCTTCATGCAGAGGAGCAGGGAAACAAACCTGGTTCACCAGATTAGTCTGCCACTCTTAACAGCTATGCTACTTAAACTGGTTTAGCAGTTGTTCTGTTTCCCAATGGAATCCTGGGATCTGTAGTTCTCTGAAATAAGTGAGGGATTTCACCCGGCGAACCATCTCAGAATCCTCATCAGTGTAGCACCAGGATTCTTTGGCGAAAACCATGAGTTACAGTAGCACAGGCCTAATATATATTTGTGGAGCAGGTACACCACATCTCCCGCATTTTTAATATCACTCTAGCAAATTTACTATGACTACATTGTAGGAAAAGGTTACAGCAATCGCAACTCTCTCCCTGCTTATCTCGCATCTGTCAAAAACACATCCAATTATATTTTTTTATAAATATCCTTTGCCTTATTAATGCTGAAAGGTGTTTTATTATCCTTTGATACTTTACACTGCTATTCTCTTGAAAAATGAGGAACAGGGACACGCTTAGATGTGCTCAAAACTTACACTGATAAAGAGCTTTCGGTTACATCTGATTTTCATTAAAGCAGATCAAAATTGCCTTTTGCCTGCCTCTGTCGTGATCCTCATGCCTTTTCCTGTTTTAATCAGAAATTAAAGCCAAATATGAAAGAGCTGATTGCATTTCACTTGGTAGTTAAGCGTCCACCCAGCCCACCGAACTTCATATACCTCAGTTCAGTAGACATGCTATCTATCTAGTACAGGGGTAGGGAACCTGCGGCTCTCCAGATGTTCAGGAACTACAATTCCCATCAGCCTCTGTCAGCATGGCCAATTGGCCATGCTGGTGAGAACTGATAGGGTGTAGTTCGAAGCCATGAGTCTGATCCTAATTATTTTGTCTTCTCCTTTTTCCAGGGGGTTCAGAAGAGTTTCTCCCATTCTCATTTTCACTTCGGAACAATCCTATTTTGCAAGGATGTCAGTAAGGGTTTTTTTTCTCAGGTTCAAACCCCCCCCCCCCCATTACATGTTTGAAGCTCTGCCCCATTTGTGTTTTTTCTATTTTGCAGTGTCTTTTCCGTTTTTGGCATGTAGGGGGCCAACTTTTAGTCTAGCAGCACCAAAATTCCGGAGATTTGTTGGGAGACTCTCCTGATGATACTATCCAATTTTGGTGGGGTTTGGTTTAGGTGGTACAAAGTTATGGACTCCCAAAGGGGGTGCCCCCATCCCCCATTGTTTCCAATGGGAGCTAATAGAAGCTGGACCTTTGAGGGTCCATGGCACAGACCCCACAGGCCAAACTGCTAATCCTGGGTGGTATCATCAGGAGGAATCTACTGGGCTCACCCTGAGGTACTTTGTGTTGCTATCTGAACAATTGCACCCCTGACAGCAGGCACCCCCCCCCCCAATTCCCCCAGATTCTCCTTTTAAATCCACCCCCTTCGGCATGGATTTAAAGGGAGAATCTGAGGTTCCCAGTTTAAACATTTAAAGTGATGCTGTTTCAGGTTGGGGAAATAATGGCTTGCCATTGGCTTTTTAGCCATGGGCACTTACCAGAGGAACACATTTGCCTTCTTGCATTGCCACTAGGGAACTGTTGTGTGAGACACACCGTGTGACACATTTGCACACTTTGCTTTTGCAGTGTGTAATTGAGATCTCTTATCTTGGAAGTTGCTAGACAGTCCAGGAGGAGCCCAGCTATTGCTAGGTAAATTCAGTATGTTTTCTTTTAATTCTCAAATCAGCTTCCGCAATCAACAAACATGGACTAAGTTTCCACCAGAGCTTTCTAGGTACCTGATCTGAGAGTACGTACTGTAAAGAACAAAAGCTGCCTGGGAGTGTGTGTAGGAATAATATTGTCCATTTGAAATCACAAGAAAGATGCCTATGGGTGATTCCGCACATGAGTAAAATAGGTTCGACCCAGTTCCCTGAGAAGGGTACTAGCCTAGGTCGAAGCCATTGTTGTTCCCCACTGCAACCAGCTTGATCCCATCTCGGAGGGCGGAATCATCCTGTGCCTCTTCGCTGCTCCATTCTGATTGGCTACTGTTCTATGGCCATGTTCTGTCTATCCCCACACACATTATAAAAAAACTGCCACAGAAATGGAGGGACGAAGGTGGCGTTTTTTGATTGGCCAGCTGTACGCATGTTCAAAACACTCAGCTGTGATTGACTGAATGGGGGACTCCTGGCACCAGATATTCCTCACTTTACTAGAATTGAGCTGAGTTCGAGCGTGGTTCCCTGAAAAAGTAGTAGTTCCCAACTGGAGTCGGAAATTTGACCGTTACACGGGGCAAAGCTGGTACAAAACCACGTCGATCCCAGTGGTTGTGCGGAGCACTTAGGTCGAACGCAGATCGAACTTAGGTCGATAACGCAAGTGTGGAATCGACCTATGAGAGGCAATGGAGCTCTCCCAAGAATAATCAGGAGCTTGATGTGCTGGGTGAATTCATATTCAAAGCTCTTGATTTCTAAACCGGCAGTATTGCTTGTTAAGATCGGCTGATCTCTTCTCTTTCCCTGCATTCCCAGCTAATACGATTTGCTAGTCTGCTAGCAGGGTAATGGTTGTGGTGGAGAGAGCAGTGATGTGTAGGATACTTACTGATAATCACAACTCCAAATTAGATAATAGTGCCTTTTACTGTAGGACTCCTGGGGGGAAAAGGCAGCTGTTGATGCTGATATTGTTCCACTTCATTATCAAGTATTTTAAGGTTCTGCACTGGGGATCTGCATGGGGCAATCTAAAAATGAGTCTATTTTTAATGCTGCGAATTAAATTACTGTGATGCCTTTGATAAAACAAGAGCCAAGGTGAGTGACGGGCTCTCCAGCTGCATGTGAAGGAGTCAAACGGTTTTATTGGTTCACTTACAAAGAAATATGACATGAACTTTGTACCTTTCACTGAATCAGATGCTCAAAGGCCCTGTGCCGGACTTGACTCGGGCCCATGAGAATTATGAAACCGATTAACCTTTCTAGATTGATTCTCAACAATGTTTGCAATGCTCGCTCTGACACAGAAATCTCCGAGAAGACTATCTGAGGGTAAGGATATGTTGTCTGTACACAGAAGACCCTTTCTTCACAGAAGAGCAGCAGTGGCGCAGGAGGTTAAGGTGTATCTAATCTGGAGGAACCGGGTTTGATTCCCAGCTCTGCCACCTGAGCTCCAGAGGCTTATCTGGGGAATTCAGATTAGCCTGTACACTCCCACACACGCCAGCTGGGTGACCTTGGGCTGGTCACAGCTTCTCGGAGCTCTCTCAGCCCCACCTACCTCACAGGGTGTTTGTTGTGAGGGGGGGGAAGGGCAAGGAGATTGTCAGCCCCTTTGAGTCTCCTGCAGGAGAGAAAGGGGGATATAAATTCTTCTTCTTCTTCTTCTTCTTCTTCTTCTTCTTCTTCTTCTTCTTCTTCTTCTTCTTCTTCTTCTTCTTCTTCTTCTTCTTCTTCTTCTTCTTCTTCTTCTTCTTCTTCTTCTTCTTCTTCTTCTTCTTCTTCTTCTTCTTCCTGGAATAACGGGAGCATCTCCTCTTAACTACAACTGTGTACTAGACCCGGTCCAGTCAACAGTGACTGCTGAAATCTGAAATTGCAAGGAAATTGAGTATTCAGCTTTTTTTGCTTTTTAAAAAAACCTGGGATCCACCCCAGCATCTTGATGCACGTTCCAGAAGACTGATTGATTGACTGATTACCATCAAGTCACAGCTGACTTACGGAGACCCCAAAAGTTTTTCAGGGCAAGAGAGTTCAGAGGTGGTTTGCCGTTACCTGCCTCTGTTTCAGGAGCTGGTGTTCCGTGGTGGCCTCCCATCCAAGTGCTGACCCAGTTAGATTCACAACTCGGACAAAATTCGGTATGGCACCACTGGACTTCCTTGGTAGGCTCCTATCCAAGGACAAACCAGGACTGACCCTGGTCATTTCCCCACTTACCTCGACCAAAGGTTGCTGCGCGTTACTCCCAGCGCGCGTCATTTCTGGCGCGCTCCCAGGGTCATCAAAAGCCGCCAAAAGATGCCAGCCACAGATGCAGGCAAAACGTCAGGAGAGAATGCTGCTAGAACACGGCCATACAGCCCGGAAACCACACAGCACCCCAGTGATTCCGGCTGTGAAAGCCTTCGACAAATCTCCTCTTTCCTTTCTTCCAGTCTGCTTGCCATTCCTAGCAAACTGGGCTTTCCATCAGGCTTACTGGCCCCCAAGCAGGTCGTAAGAATTTCTCTGTGTAACTAACGGCCATTTAATCAACTCGAATTGTCCCTTCCTGAGTGCTAACAGCTCCGGAGAGAGAACGTAATGCCTCAACATTATTTGCTAGGCTCTTACAACACAATCAGAGGTTGGCGATTGCTTATGAAGGATAGTGTTCCAGTCTGATCTCCTGGAGGAACCGAATAGCGTTCTTCCATTTGCATGGCTGACTCCAGATTCTTTGGGGCAAGAGATAGGCAACGGGCCACTTCTTCTCCCCACACACAAATACACACACACATGCACACCAGGAAGAGACACAGGAAACATACAGACCCACACCCTATGTGCACATACATGGTATGAATTTTGCCCTTATGGTAGTATTTATTCATTTTATGTTTGTCTGTTGGCCCCTTCGATGAGGCTGTTCTTGGGTTGGCTCATCAGTAAAATAAAATCCAAACGGAAGTATGAGAACAATAAAAAAAGGAGCATCATGAATGAAGATGGAAACGAGAATTATTAGAAACTAGAAAATCAGTAACAGAGCAAGGGACACGGGGCAGTGGGAGAGAGGAAGGCCCTTTCTTCACAAATCACTAAAATGTTTTAAAATGTTTTCTTTCTCCCTTTTACAAAGATGTATGTCCACATTCACCCCCCCCCCCCTAAAAAATTTTATGGCTGCCATTAAATGATCCCCCCCCCTTTTGAGTTCTGTGGTAAATCAATGTTTCGATGCTTCTAAGCCTCATGCTAAGATTCTCTACTCCTCATACAAGCAATGCTTCAAAAATCCCATCCACCCCCCAATTTTTTAAAGAGAAACCAGAGATGTTGCAAATAAATAGGTGAGAGGGAACTGAGTGAGCTCAGAAAACGGCGCCAAGGAGGAAGTCCGGGGAAGCAGAGAAGCGTGGGAAACACAACCAATAGATCACACAGCAACTGGAGACATTTTTAAAAAGTTTCAACTGGGAAAATCATTTTAAAAAGGAGATTCACTTGAAATGTTTGAGGCTCAAAATAAAATGTTTGGGGGTAAAAAATAGTGCATAATTCCATGGAGGAAAGGTTTTATTTCCTGCCTGAAAACATTTAAAAAGGTTTGTGCAGAAATAACAGTCGTTAAGAATTTCCTGTCATGTGCAGGAACTAGATGACCTCGGAGGTCCCTTCTAGCTCTATTTTCTATATTCTCTATGTTTCTAATGCAAAACATCACGTAAGCATCAGCAGAAATAAAGCCAAAATGCACATTAAAAGCATGGCAGATCATGAGACTCCCCCTTCCAGTGCATCTGTTTGAGACGGTTGATGGTGTGGCTCAGTTCTACCCTGTTTCCCCGAAAATAAGACATCCCCTGAAAATAAGATGTAGTAGAGGTTTTGCTGAAGTGCTAAATATAAAGCATCCCCCGAAAGTAAGACATAGCAAAGTTTTTGTTTGGAAGCATGCCTGTCGAGCAGAACACCGGAGCATGCAGCTGTGGAGTGGAAAAATAAGACATCCCTTGAAAATAAGACATAGCGCATCTTTGGGAGAAAAAATTAATATAAGACACTGTCTTATTTTGGGGGAAACATGGTAGATAGGGTTGCCTGGTCTCCGCTGGCCACTGACAAGCAGTGTGGCGTTAGAGTTTCCAGATCCCAGTTTAGGAAGAAGCTGGTCACACAGCTCTGGAAATCCATCCCACCCAACACTGACCTTAACCTTTCCTAGACCCTGGAAACAAAACTTATTCTCCACAAGAACTGATCTCTGTAGTCTGGAGATTAGCTGTAATTTCCAGAGATACTGAGGATCAACCTGGAGTCTTGCATCCCTAGTGGTATTGAGCACCTGCTTTGCAAGCACAAGGTACCAGTTTCCACCTCTAGAATCTTTGGCCCCTTCTGCATACGCAAAATAATGCATTTTCAAACCACTTTTGCAACTGTTTGCAAGTAAATTTTGCCATTCCGCGCAGCTTCAAAGAGCACCGAAAGCACTTTGAAAGTGCATTATTCTGCATGTGCGGAATGAGCCTTTGATTAAAAGGATCAAGTAGTAGTTGATTTCGAAGATCTTAAGTTTTGACCCTGGAGAGCCATGGTCAGAGGCATAGCAAGGGGAGAAAGCACCTGGTGCACTGGTGCGTCCCCCGCCCCGCCCCTGCCCCAGAACACCCTTGCCACACCCCTACAGGGGCACACGCCCAGTGCATCACACACACACCCTGCCCCCTTGGAGTTATGCTTCTGGCCATGGTTAGCCAGGACAGGCAGTACCAGCTATGATAGCTCCATGTGTTCAGATATCTACAGAGGCATACAGAGCAGCAGTGGCGTAGGAGGTTAAGAGCTCGTGTATCTAATCTGGAGGAACCGGGTTTGATTCCCAGTTCTGCCGCCTGAGCTGTGGAGGCTTATCTGGGGAATTCAGATTAGCCTGTGCACTCCCACACACGCCAGCTGGGTGACCTTGGGCTAGTCACAGCTTCTCGGAGCTCTTTCAGCCCCACCTACCTCACAGGGTGTTTGTTGTGAGGGGGGAAGGGCAAGGAGATTGTCAGCCCCTTTGAGTCTCCTGCAGGAGAGAAAGGGGGGATATAAATCCAAACTCTTCTTCTTCTTCTCTTAAAATGTTTACTTGTATGTCCTCTTTCACACATGTATTCACCGAAAAGAGTCTGTGCTTGATTTCTTAGAAACCAGAGGAGGCAGGAAGATTGACTGTACGAGAAGAGTAATCCTCAACCTCTTCCATTCTATGCATTTAGAACTGCAGCTGTTGGCATTTCCCCATCGATTAACCTATCAGCACTGCCACCAGGTGAATCGACAGGAAGCAGCGGGTTTGGTCCAAATGAAACATTTTTATGTATGACATTTTTATGTGTGACATTTTTATGACCGGCTGACCCTCAGGGCACAACCTGACATGCTTTGTGTGGGGATCCCACAGGACTAAATGAGGGAAATCTGGGTTGAGTAGCAGCAACAGAAAGCTTAGAAATTCCACCACCTTCCCATCAAACCTTAGATTTCACAAGGTCTGGAAAAGCAGAGGGCATAGGAGAGTAAAACAGCCGGGCAAAATGTTCAGTTTGGAAAATGCTGGAAGCTCTCCTTTTTCAGTGGTGTGAATGCAAACATCCAGAGAAAAACCATGTTGTTTTCTGTCCTCTTGAGTTATCCAACAACAGCTCCTATGGCAGGGGGAAATTAACACTCCAAAGCAGGAAGTTTCTCCAGCCATCTTCTCAGTGGGCAATATTAATGTTGCATCAATTTTCTTGTCATTTTTTATTGTATTGTGGGGAGTCAGTGGACTTAGAAGGGTGTAACTCTGTTTGGGACTGCAATGGAAGAGTCTAAGGCCGTTTCCGCATGGCCACGCTGGGGTTGGGTCGGCGTATGTGACTCCGACCCAAACCCCCCCCCCTCCCCCCCGGGACCGTTCATGCGAATGGTCCCGGTTTCAGTGGGGAAGACGGCGCAGCCTCCACGCAGGCTGCGCCATCCCCCAAACGCCTTACTGTGTCCTCCGGCCTCTGGCATGTTGCACAGGCCAGAGGACACGCCCCCTTGCCCTGTGCAACAGCTCGGAAGTCACAGGGCAGCGGGGGGCGTGTCCCCTGGCCTGTGCGACGCGCCGGAGGCCGGAGGACACAGTAAGGCGTTTGGGAAGGGGGGGAAATGGCACCTTCCAGCCGCTGCCGTTCACATGGCAGTGGTTGGAAGCCGCTGTTTCCCAAAAAACAGTTGGGAAACAGTGGCTTTGTGCTGCTGGGGGGGGAGTGAGGGCGGTGCGGCTGCGATGCAGCTGCGCCTCCCATGCGAACAGCTCCCTAGGGACGGAGTTTTTGCCATCCCTAGGGCGCTGTTATTAGCCCGTGCGGAAAGGGCCTTAGTGACTGTTCCAGTCCTGCGACTGTATGTATGCACCCTGTGACTAACGTTACGTTGATATTATGTAAACATTCTCCTTCTGTTTTCAGCTTACTTTTTCACATGCAGCCTCGGTTGGGTGGTAGGCGACAGCAATATTACTAATCAATTCAAAATTGGGGGCTTTATTTCTGCTTAAGCCATTAGTCATTTCTCTTCTGAAGAGGTTCTTTTTTTACATTAGAAAGGGGAACAAAATGGTTTGACAGTCATCAAATAAGAGCTTGCGTCTTTCTCAGTACACAGCACTCAAAGTGACAGAATATTTTTTTAAATGGTGTTTTGTATTTGCTGCCTAGATTCTCCCATTATTGTAACGATTGTGTGTTTCCATGGATTAGAGTTGCCAGTCCCCCCAACCACTGGTGGAGAATGTGTGGGGCGGGGGGGGGGGGGAGGGTTGCCAGATCCAGGTTGGGAAACTATCTCCAACGACCAATACTGCACATAAATCCTTCCAGTCATCGGTGCTGAGTCCCATTTGGCAACAAATAAGCCTGTAGAAGCTGGATGTATTTAAAGTAGATCTTTAAATTGTTACATTGATCTGATATTTAATCCAAATAACAAGTGGGAGGGAAGGGTTTTTTTTACGACCAGCGCATTGCCAACCTCTAACGAAGGCTTAGCTTCATGTCAGCAAAGGTTCTGTTGGGCAGATCAGGGTTAAGAAGGTGTGACCTGCTACAAAGAAGGAAGGTGCCTGCAAAAGGATCAACGCAGGCCTGGTGTGCCTATTAGGCCAAACTAGGCAATTCCCTAGGGCACTGGATGGGTAGGGCATCAGAAGCATCATGTGGTAACCCTGAGTGGGAGCCCCAGGACTGCTGCCCAGATTCATGGCACCACCAGTGGAGAATGGGGGGGCGGGGGGAAGGGTTGCCAGATCCAGATTGGGAAACCCCGGAAAATTTGAGGGTGGAGCCTGGTGAGGACAGAGGCGCCAGTGGGGTACAATGTTCTAAAGTCCATCCTCCAAAGCTTCCATTTTCTCCAAGGAAACTGATCACTGTAGTCTGAAAATGAGCTGAAATTCTAGGGGATTCCCAGGACCCACCTGCAAGGGGCTACTGGCCCAGACTTACTTCCTTCCTTCCTTCCTTCCTTCCTTCCTTCCTTCCTTCCTTCCTTCCTTCCTTCCTTCCTTCCTTCCTTCCTTCCTTCCTTCCTTCCTTCCTTCCTTCCTTCCTTCCTTCCTTCCTTCCTTCCTTCCTTCCTGCCTGCCTGCCTGCCTGCCTGCCTGCCTGCCTGCCTGCCTGCCTGCCTGCCTGCCCTCCCTCACCCCCATGGGTGAGGAGGAAACAAAAGGCATCCTCCATCCAATTCACAGGACAGTGGCTGCTGCTTCTTGGTCACCTGGTCCCCATGCAGAGGCTTGGGGTACATCCAGGTCTGTGCCCTCCCAGCTTGACCACGGTGGCCTGGGATGCGTCTGATGTCATGCCTACTCAGCTCACAACACGGAAGGTCTGTGTACTCCCAAGCGTGCGGCAGGGGGGCAACCGGGGCGTGCATGCCCAACTCAGGGACTATTTGCCACACAAGAACCGCTAAATTACATCGACAGTCTTACCGAAGAATTGGATTCATGCCCTGCTTTCCTCTACCACATGGAGTCTCTGACCTATTATCCACTCACTTGCAGCTGTGAACTTCAAAATGGAGTTTCCCCACTGCTTTCTGGGCAAATGAGCTGTGAAGCACCTGGCAGCCATGTGACTGCATCCCCACTTCCTGCCTGATTCTCTCCTTGCCAGAGTTCCTGCTGTTGTGCGGGAAAGGACAGCCAGAAAGAGCAAGAAGGCCCAGGGAAGGCAAAACGTGCATGCTTTGGGTGCAAAGGGAGGGGAACAGTTGCGTTTTCCCAGCATTTCACAGCTGCAGACTTTAGTCCATTGAGGAGGGAAAAATTTCTGCATTCATGTAGAGATTTTGTAAGGTTGCAGTTCAACCTTGGAAACTCCCGCTGGAGTTTCTGGTAGAACGCCCGGGAAGGGGAGTTTCACTGCTGTGGTTATCTTGCTTTCGCTCGCTTGCGGTGTGAGATTCTGTGTGAGAACCTGAATTGTTTATCTTCTTTGGGCGGGAGCTTGTCTGAAGCCCATATAAGCAGCTGTTTGAGATTTGGGGGTTAAGAACATAAGAACTAGCCTGCTGGATCAGACCAGAGTCCATCTAGTCCAGCTCTCTGCTACTCGCAGTGGCCCACCAGGTGCCTTTGGGAGCTCACATGCAGGAGGTGAAAGCAATGGCCTTCTGTGGCCGTTGCTCCCGAGCACCTGGTCTGTTAAGGCATTTGCAATCTCAGATCAAAGAGGATCAAGATTGGTAGCCATGAATCGACTTCTCCTCCATAAATCTGTCCAAGCCCCTTTTAAAGCTATCCAGGTTAGTGGCCATCACCACCTCCTGTGGCAGCATATTCCAAGCACCAATCACACGTTGCGTGAAGAAGTGTTTCCTTTTATTAGTCCTAATTCTTCCCCCCAGCATTTTCAATTAATGCCCCCTGGTTCTAGTATTGTGAGAAAGAGAGAAAAATTTCTCCCTGTCAACATTTTCTACCCCATGCATAATTTTATAGACTTCAATCATATCCCCCCTCAGACGTCTCCTCTCCAAACGAAAGAGTCCCAAATGCTGCAGCCTCTCCTCATGGGGAAGGTGCTCCAGTCCCTCAATCATCCTTGTTGCCCTTCTCTGCACTTTTTCTATCTCCTCAATATCCTTTTTGAGATGCGGCAACCAGAACTGGACACAGTACTCCAAGTGCGGTCACACCACTGCTTTATATAAGGGCATGGATCTAGTTAGTTCTCGCATTGCCTGTATCTGACTAAGAATGCCAGCTCAATAAAGAACTTAACACGGATGCTTTTGACTGGACTTTACTCGTTCGTTACAGATTTCCTCGAAAAGAATCAAGGCTTGCTGTGGAGAGACCACGCATGCCTAATGTCTCTCAAACTCGTTCCCTTTCCCTCCCGCCAGTGGGCACCTTGCGGGGCAGGTGGGGCTGAGAGAGTTCTAAGAGAACTGTGACAGGCCCAAGGTCACCCAGCAGGCTTCCGGTGGAAAAACTGGAACTCAAACCCAGTTCTCAACATTAGAGTCCCACTACTCACATGGAGGAGTGAGGACTCAAACCCAGTTCTCCAGATTAGAGTCTGCCACTCTTTAACCACTATGCCACAGAGGCTCTCATAGGTTTAACAAAGGAGGTGCTTATTTACTGACTTTAAAAATATATATCACTGGGTATGCAAAAGATGTGAGGCTGGAAAGTTTGATGTTTACACGAATAGGCTTACTAGAGATACCTCAGAGACAGAGGAAAGGACTGTCTACGTCTGCTTTTGTTTCATGGCCCAGACTTCTAGAGCAGAAAGAAAACTAGGTCAGTTCGAATTATTTTGATTTTGTTCTGTGGCTTATACTCATATTTGGCAGTAAAAAAAAAATAACTACTCTTCCCAGGCAATGCTTGACACAGCAAAGAGTATGCAATTCTTCACCTACTGATACCATTCTGTGTCTAAGTCAGTGATGAATTCTCTTGTTTTCCAGCATTTTCTCTCCACTAAATGGGATCCGTATAATTTGGGGCAATAATTTTTCAGTTCTGTTCAATACACTGTTACCATTAGGCCACACAGCCCATTCCCCATCTTATATTTTGCTGATGTTGTCTTCTGACATAGACAAGTTCTGAAGCTTACCACAAGCAACTCCCCCCGCCCACATCCAAATCTCCCAGCACTAAAAGAAATCCTTCCCTTATTTATCTTTATGTTGCAGATAGTGTGGAGAGCCAGTCCTTCGCTGTGCCATGCTCAAAAGATCAGCTCAGCTTGCTCGAATTCATCTGCTTTGAAGATTTATAAGTAAACAAAAAGCCCACCACCAACATCAGACTACTGTTCCTCACATGTAAACATCGGCTATGTTTTGCTGGGACTCTTCCTGGCTGTTACGGGGCCCACACACCAAGTCAGACCACATGCTAGATTTCATCTTTTAAATTAGGGCAAACTGCATTCAGGAGGCATAAAACTCGGCCACCCAGGCACTGGAGGAGCTGAAGATGCTGTGGTCCAGTGAACGAGTAGAGGCCCAGGCTTCGTGCCCCTGGTGTCCCAAGCAGCAGCAAGAAGGCAAGCAGCATGAGGCCAGCCGGCGGCAGAGGCAGCCAGGCCTGGGATAGCTGCCTGGGCACTGCAAGCTGCAGAAGGAGAGCAAAGCTGCCACCACCTTTCCCTGGGCGCAGAGGGGTGTGGCCATGTGGGGGGGAACGTTTCCTTTATTGGCTAAAATAACCATACAAAATAAGCATACGTACCACCCATTATTGCTCAATGTAATTATACACTGGTACTAAAATACTAAATAAAATATATACATGGTCCTTCTGTAACTATAGGACATTCTTCAGCTAAGTTGACTCTCACTTAACGCCCTCGATGCCGACAGAAGTTAGAAAAAATTACCGTTGGCTATATGTATCATAATAATACAGACGCTGATTGGTATTCATCTGAATTTCACGCCTATTATCGTTAGCAGAAATTTTAGCGCCACTCAACACCGTGGGGATCCATGTTGTTCAAAAGCATAGGTAATCTTAAGAGCACGGGTATAGATTGTTATACAGAAATGGGATGGGTGCGTATCATATTCTGATTTTGCAAACCTACACAATGAAAGAGGGTATGATCGAAGTGTCTCCACCTTCCGACCCATATTGCATGGACATAGCCCCCCTCATCAATTTGTTGATATTCGCCATAGAGCAGCATAGAAGGCATTAGATTGAATCTCAGTCAGTGTTAAAGCTCTCTGACTTAGGTTGGTGACTCGTAAATAATTGGCCATGTCCTTGTTCAATTGGAATGGGCAGGGTCAGGGGAACACCTTTCAAGAGCTGTTATCATCCCCGATAATTTTGTTCTAATAGCTTAGTTTTCAAGCAGCTATATGTTTGATAGGGAAAGAGGGACTAACGACTCTAATGAAAAAAGCCAAGAGTGTTGATTTTTCCCTCAACCAGTTTCAGCCACCTAGAATTTGCATAGTCGAAAGCATGAGGTGTAGCAAACTGAGTGATCCTGCAACAGGATAATGCATTGCATTCGACAGTTCTCAGCCAGGCCATCGTGGCATATGATATTTGCCCGAAGTTCTAAACATAGCTGCATATGAAGAATAATTTGGTAAGCCCATAATTTTATGGAAGAAACGGGACTGGGTTGTGTTTATATTTTTATTTATAGTTCGATTCAAATTGGTGTTCATAGAGAAGCTGAGACGATGGCATTGAACACCTTCTCACGCGATGGTATATACTGGTGGCCCGCGTGAAAAGAAACGCTGAATTGCTAGGGGCACTGTTGTGGCTGCAGCGAAGTGCTAATTTCCTATGTACCGCCCAATTATAAGCCACAGCTGGTAAGAGTTATGCCCAAATATTTACCGTTGACTTGTTCTATGGGTCTGTTATTGATGGTCCATGGTTTCAGGGGTTCTACGGGGCTAATCATTATTTTGGTTTTTTCATAGTTAATTACCAAAGTTCGTTCCTCTACAATAATATTCAGCACAGCAATTTAAGAGACCAGTGAGACCAACTCTTTAGTGTGGGGAAAGAAGAACGGTGTCGCCAGCATAAAAGCAACGTTATGCTAACGCAGGTTTACGCTTAGTTTGGGAACATGCCCATTGGCCTTCTGAGGGTTGGCACTAGATCACTAAGGAATATATTGAACAAAGTGGGGGGCCAATGTACAGCCTTGACCCCTCTGGTTGTGATGATATTTTCTGTGAGCGGTCCTTTTGTTGAGGCTCTTATTCTGCAGTTAGTGCAAGTGTATAGTTGTTTTATAAGAAACAGTAGTCTGGGGGGTCTATGTAATGCCATCAATTTTTTCTCCACAGTAGGGCTCTAGATATGGAGTCAAATGCCTTTTAACCAGGAGCTGCAAAAGTTTCTTACGTTATTATGAATTATACTTTGTTAGCTATGCTAAAACCAGCTACATGATCCAGTGTTGATTTCTGGTTTTAGTGAATCCACTTACCCGTCCTATTACTTCTGCTTACAACTTTTCAATCTCTTCCACCTCCCAAGGAGTAGTTTTTTGCATATAGTTTGCCAATTACAGATAATAGGCTTATAGGACGATAGTTTGAAGGATTAGTAATATCACCCTTTTTGTAGATTGGGACAACTATAGACGCCAGCCACATCTTTGGGATGCGGCCCGTGTTATTTACATGGGTAAATAAGGAAGCCAGAGTTGTAGCCCACCACTCGGGTGAGGATTTAAGTATTTCTGGTATTATTGTATCAGGGCCTGGGGCCTTACCGCTTTTCAAACCACTGATTATGGTTTGCAAACCTTATGGGGGGCAATGTTATGCTCTCACACATTAATAAATGACCTCTGCTTGGGGACGTGTGATCCCACATGTCCCCATGGGCAATATGCCACTGTGTGTCAGTCAGGAATGGCTATGGAATATTTGCCTGCCAATCATGTTTGCAATAAAGCTATCGGCATCCTGATTCGTAAAGAAGCATGGAGGGGCATTCTGAGTTAGCTTCTTAGGAGCAGCAGGAGTTAGTAGCATTCTGAGTTAGGAGCAGTTAGGAGCATTCTGAGTTAGCTTCTTAGTAGCAGCAGTGGCGTAGGAGGTTAAGAGCTCGTGTATCTAATCTGGAGGAACCGGGTTTGATTCCCAGCTCTGCCGCCTGAGCTGTGGAGGCTTATCTGGGGAATTCAGATTAGCCTGTACACTCCCACACACGCCAGCTGGGTGACCTTGGGCTAGTCACAGCTTCTTGGAGCTCTCTCTGCCCCACCCACCTCACAGGGTGTTTGTTGTGAGGGGGGAAGGGCAAGGAGATTGTAAGCCCCTTTGAGTCTCCTACAGGAGAGAAAGGGGGGATATAAATCGTAACTCTTCTTTTTCTCCTTCTCTTGACATTATCTTCCTTTGGAATTAAAAAAAGAATGATGTTGCCTCAAACTGCCCCCTGCCCACGCTATTGTCTTCAAACAGCGTTGCAGCACTATTCAGCAATGCACACACCACCTTCAGGAATGGATGAAGTTGCTACGAAGTCATTGGCTGTTTCTCATTTACTTCTGTGGCTCGGCTGGGTGCTTCGCCATGGGGTTTCCCCCATAGCTCTTCGTTTAAAAATGAAGCCTGCTGCGAGGCTTCCTCCTCACCGATTGGCATTTTGTCTGGCCATCATTTCCTGTTCCACTTCCTTTGGGAGATCACAAAACCCAGAAGAAGAGTTCCACTTTCTAATTGGCTGATTCGCTTTGCAGGGAAAGGGAAACATAAGGAAAGGTCACATTTTGCCAGCATTTGAAAACAGCACAGCTTCTCTGATCTGCGGCACAGTGGCTTTGGGAGAAGAAAAATGCATAAATGAAAGTCTACAGCGAAGGAAAAGCGTAAATGGCCATCTAGTCCTCCAGAGGCAAACTGGGCTAAATCTTTTGTTCATCATCATGCAGTGCACTGCAGTCTCACAAGGAAGGACTACACAGGCATACCTGCACAGAAGACACTCGATGAATAACAGTTACAGGTTAAGTGAAACATAGGCACCTTCCGCACACGCAAAATAATGCATTTTCAAATCACTTTCACAACTGTTTTCGAGTGGATTTTTCTCTTCCACACAGCTTTAAAGAAAACTGAAAGCAGTTTGAAAGTGCATTATTCTGCATGTGCGGAATGAGCCATAGTTTTTCTTTACACCAACCCCAGGTTATGCTTTGGTCTTCCAAAGAATGCTTGTAAATAGAGTTGCTCATTGTTAAGCAGAACCATCTGCTATTTATACAACAACACAGATGTATGATAGATGACTAATATAGAAGGCACACAAGTCGGGAAGTTTTGCCAAGACAGCTGATAACATGGCATTCTTCATATGAAAATATATATTTTTTAAAAAATACCCATGAGACCACAGTCTGAGGTATGACACAAGGAAAATAATATTAATCGCTTCACCTAACAGTGCAGTCCCAAACAGAGTAACCCCCTTCCAAACAGGTTGACTGCAACAGATTTGAAGGGTATGACATTCTTTAGGATTGTACTTAAGTTTTCCTGCCACATAAATGAAGGATACTTATGTGAACCTCCTCCCAAACCTACCCGTGTAATTAACCATCCACCGCTTGAGTGCAATAAACACTTTAGGTGAAAATGTTTTGCAGTTGTTATGTACTTTTGAAAATGCAGACACTTTTCCATTCTGCATCCTTTGAAACTTTTACTTGTAGTCCTATAATTGGTTGCATTACCTCCTACGTATATATTATGCAGAGTAATTTTTTCTCCTAATTACACATTTTTCAAGTCACATCAATTTCCTAATCTACACCTTATATGCTACATGAATATACCCAATGTTGAATGTTGTTTCAATGGGGGGGGGGGTGAGACTGTATAAGCAAAATTAAAGGTTTCTTTCTCTGAACCACTTTTAACCTGTTTTTCTCCAAAACAAGAGCCAAAATCAAAATTGAAACGGAGGAAAAAAATCTGAAAAATATGTTTTTCGATGCACTTCCCAAGTTACTGTAGCAAGGATCGACGTGGCTGTAATGGCTGGACCTGAAGGAAATTCGCTAACTTTTCTAAATGCAAAAGGAATTGGACACTTATTTTACCACCGTGCTTAACTGCTTTTCATAGAGGAAGGTGGAGTGTCAAATTAAGTCATCCAACCTTTCAGAATGTTCTGTTGAAGCAATACCTACCAAAGTAGTAGCACAATCCCTTGCAGTATATCAGCCTTTCCAGCTAATATCTTGTAAGGATCCAGTTACATCTTCTTCTCCTTCAGCCACATAACCACAGCTAACAGACAGCAGCTCTGGGCAGAGACACTTTCTAGGATCTATGGGCCTTTCCCCACTTACCTTAAGCCCCGCGCTACTCTCCTCAAGTAGCGCGGGGTCCCCCGGCACTCCCCACGACAGGGGCAGTGACAGCGCAGCCGCCCCGATGCTGCCGCTGTCGCGCCCCCTCAGCGCGCGGCATCCCTGGCGCTCTTGTAAACGGCGCCTTTTGATGACGCCCAGGGACGCCCGGGCGCATGCCAGGGATGCCGTGCACTGAGAGCAGCGTGCGGCATAGGGGGGATCGTGGAAAGTGGGGAAACGCCCTTGGATAAACTGATGATGAATGTCATCAGCATACTAATGACTCTCAACTCTAAAGCTCTGAACAATTGTAACCTATTTATCCTTGGCCACATCAATCTCCATTGGAGACCTAGGAAATAATATATGACAGCACCCTGTGGCTTACCAAACAAATATGAAATTGCTTGAACAAATTAGCAAACTTTTAATCTTTAACACAACTTTCTATCATTTCAGGATAAATAATAGTGAACATGTAGCGAACATATATATATATATGCAGCACAACTCAATTGAACAAAATCTTCAATGCTTTTAAAGAAAAACACTCAGAACAGTAGCCACCACTAACAATGTCCAATAATGAAAGATAGCAATAAAGTCCAACTATTAATAAAGCAGGGCTTCTTTCTCTCATCTGGCCTTCTGCATCTGATGTAGCTGCTGCAGGTCTTTCTTCAATTTGGGCCTGTAAAAAATAAGTAATTCCCTCAATTGAGCTGTAGGCCTTCCTTCTAGTGCAGGCCAGATCAACTGAGGAGGGTGGAGCTCTTGCAGTTGGTAATAAGTAAGCAAGCTTACCAACTGCACATGCTCAGTGAGCTCTTATCCCCTGGGCCCTAAAATCCAAACAAAACAAAAAGTCTAAAATGGCATGGGTTACATTCTCCCCCACTAAACCGATGTCGTCCCTGACATCCTTCCATGTGGTGGAATTAATCTATGTACACCACAGACATAATCATGGAATCTTGCAGGAATGTGCCTTTGCCTATGTGATCTACGAGGCAAATTTTCAGTTTCATCTTCCAATATGGAAGTTCCTGTATCTGGTGTCTCAACATGTTTATCTTCCATTCCAGTCCCTGGAAGTTCAACAGACACATCGCACAGTTCGTCCCCTTGAGTATATGATGCTATATCACTGGAGTCCACTAACATTGTACTTTCAGCTCCTGGCTGCCAAGTGTCTTGTAAAGGACTAGAATCTTTTGGTTCAAACTCTGTTGCGTCAGGATTTAGTTCAAAAGTTGATAAATCATAGTTAGAAGGAACAGCTTGTTGGACTCCTTCCTCTTCCCCAGCTGAAATAAACCCACATGGCCGCAACATATCCCGATGCAATGTTCTTTGAGGACCATCACCATCTTCAGGCTGGACTATGTAAACTGGAAGGTCTTGTATCTGCTGAATGATAACATAAATTTGCTTTTCCCATCTGTCTGCTAATTTGTGTTTCCCTCTTAAATTAAGATTACGAACCAGTACTCTATCACCTTCAGAGATATGTGAAATTTTTATTTTTGCATCCCACCTCCTTTTATTAGCTTCCTGATTCTTTTCAGATTCTCTTCTAGCCAGTTCATAAGCATGCTTCAACCTCTTTTTTAGGTCCTTCACATATTGTTGATGAGTTATTTTGGATTTACCTTGCAGTCTAATACCAAAACATAAATCAATGGGTAACAAGGGCTGTCTACCGAACATTAAAAAATAGGGAGACTCCCCAGTTCTATCATTTCGGGTACAGTTGTATGCATGAACCAGGGGTTTAACGTATCTTCTCCACTTAGCCTTTTCAAAATCTTCCAGTGTTCCCAACATACTTATTAGAGTCCTATTAAATCTTTCCACTGGATTTCCTCGTGGATGGTATGGGGTAGTTCTTGATTTCACGCCAACAATGTTGCAAAGTTCAGATACTAATTCAGATTCAAAGTTTGCACCTTGATCACTGTGGATCCACTTGGGAAAACCATAGTGGCAAAGGAAGTTTTCCCACAAGGTAGTAGCGACTGTCTTGGCCGTTTGATCTTTTGTTGGGTAGGCTTGTGCATATCCTGTAAAATAGTCAGTAAACACCAAAATATTCCTGGTATCTTTGTCATCAGGTTCCAGTACCAAAACGTCTATACATAAAAGTTCCATTGGTGCATAAACTTTTATGTTTACCAATGGTGCTGCCTTCTCTGCTGGAGCTTTCTTTCGGATACACCTCTCACAGGTCCTGCACTTATTGTCAACGTCAGCTGCCATTTTAGGCCAATAAAACCGGTCTCTAGCTAAGTCCAGTGTTCTTTCTATGCCCATGTGTCCCACTTCATCATGGATACCTTGTAATGCTCGACTCCTATGAGACCGTGGAAGAACTAACTGATCAATAAAATCCTCCTTCCTTTTTACTCTTCGGTAGAGTACCCCTTCCTGCAAATGAAGTCGTTTCCATTCTCTCAGCAGCAACTGGACTTCATAAGGTTCATGTTTCTCTTCTCCCTTACTAGGCCTGCTACCTTCCTCTATTATTTGGATCACTCGGGCAACAAACTTGTCTTTTCTCTGTATCTCTCTCCAATCTTCAGAACAAAGTCCAGGCATACTTGATGTCCCAGGCCATGACTGTGGGTATTCATATTCATCTGGCACAGCTCCATCATCGCAGGGTAGCAGCTCAATCATAGAACAACTATCTTCAGTTGAATCCTCTCCATTTGTCTGTACCATGACACGAGCAGCATGCTTTTGCCACACAGCAGCACAACTGGCCACAGACATTTCTTCCAAATCCTCGGTGTCAGGTTTAGCTCTTGCTAATAATTCTGAGACACGCTCCTGTAACTTTAATCCACTATCATCTTCTGGTACAGAACAGTGGCGTTCCTGCCTAGGGACAGGGGGTACCCTTTGTCCCCGGGCGCCCTCCATTTGGTCACGTGGGGGGGCGTCAACATTTCAGGGTCGTTTGTGTGTTTTAAAATTTTTAAGTGTTTTTTCACGTTCCAGCCTGCAGGGGGCGCATTTTTAAGGCTAGCGGCACCAAAATTTCAGGGTACCATCCAGAGACTGTCCTGATGATACCACCCAAATTTGGTGATGTTTGGTTCAGAGGAAGCAAAGTTATGGACACCCAAAGGGGGTGCCCCCATCCCCATTGTTTTCAATGGGAGCTAACCTGAGATGGGGGCTACCCATTTGAGGGACCATAACTTTGGTCCCCATGAATGTAACTTCACCAAACTTGGGTGGCATCATAAGAGTAGTTAACAGATGATACCCTGAAAATTTGGTGTCACTAGCTTTAAAAATACACCCCTTCCAGGCACCCCAAGAAATGTGCCCAAGATTCTTTGTTTTGCAGTGACTTTGCTCCATTGTAGCCAATGGGGAATTTCTGAGTGTGTAGGCAGGCTGCACATTTTTGAAGATAGAGGCACCAGACTTTCAGGGTGGCTCCAGGAATCCCTCCTGGTAATAGCATCCAGGTTTGGAGACCTTTGCTTCTGGTGATTCAATTTTATGGGCCCCCAAAAGGCTTATTTTGTTTCCTCGCTCCTGTACATGAAAGCCTGTGGGCTGAGTTCTCTCAGAACTCTCTCAACTCGCGCCCCCCCCCCACTCCAGAAGCAAAGCTCACCAAGCTTGGATGCTATTACTCAAGGCCTCTTGGAGCCACCTTGAAAGTCTGGCGCCTCTATCTTCAAAAATGTGCAGCTTGCCTCAGAAATTCCCCATTAGCTACAATGGAGCAAAGTCACTGCAAAACAAAGAATCTTGGGCACATTTCTTGGGGTGCCTGGAAGAGGTGTATTTTTAAAGCTAGTGACACGGAATGTTCAGGGTAGCATCTGTTAACTATTCTATGATGCCACCAAGTTTGGTGATGTTTGGTTCAGGGGCAGCAAAGTTATGGACCCTCAAATGGGTAGTCCCCATCTCAGGTTAGTTCCCATTGAAAACAATGGGATGGGGCACCATTTGGGTATCCATAACTTTGCTGCCCCTGAACCAAACATCGCCAAACTCAGGTGGTATCATCAGGGCAGTCTCTGGATGATGCCCTGAAATCATGGTGCAGCTAGTTTTAAAAATGCGCTCCCTGCAGGCCAAAAAAACCCACCAAAAATACCCCCCCCCAACCCAAATACCTTGCATTCACATTTGTTCATATTTGGGAAGGACATAATCGGACAATTTTTGTCCGAATGTGCCCAAATTTGCCTAGATTCCATCTGAATCTGCTATTTGTTTCATTTGAATCTTCCTCAGAAGTGATGTTGTTTCAGGGTGGGGGAGAATCCACCCCAAAACAGCATCACTTTCCATTTTGTTTTAACCGGGGACCCCAGATTCTCCCTTTAAGGTGGATTTAAAAGAAGAATCTGAGCTCCCTAGTTTAAACACCATTGAAAGTAATGCTGTTTGGGGGTGGATTCCACTGGAAGTGTTTTGTGAGAGATGATGCTGACATTTGTTTGGTAAATGTTTTTCTGGGGGTGATTTGTGAGAGATTTACATGCTTAATACCCACTTGCACTGGCTTGGAGTTGTTTCTCAGGCTAACAACCTACCTCATAGGGTTGTTGTGATTAGGAAATTAGGAAAAGAGTTGGTGGGGAGAGAGCCATGTATGTTTTGATGGGCATGGGAGGTGTTTTGTGAGCTGGTACAAAAAATCATTGTTTGGTCATGGTGGGGGAGGGTGGCCACCCATACGCCAGGCGGCGGGGGGGGGCGCCAAACTCAGGTTTTGTCCCCGGGCGCCAGTTTGCCTAGGTACGCCCCTGGTACAGAATCATGTGGTCTACGGGATAACCCATCTGCATCCGCATTCATTCGGCCTGCTTTATATGTAATAGTAAAATCATAATTAGACAATGCTGCCAACCACCAATGGGAAGTGGCATCCAACTTTGCTGTAGTGAGAACATACGTCAAATGATTATTATCAGTTGTAACCTTAAATTTTGCTCCATACAAATAGTCATGGAATTTTTTAGATATGGCCCATTTAAGAGCAAGAAACTCTAAATTATGTACAGGGTAATTTCTTTCACTTGTACTTAAGCCACGGCTGGCAAATGCAATCACCCTGAGTTCTCCCTCTTGTTCTTGGTATAGAGCTGCTCCCAATCCACTCAAACTGGCATCTGTATGTAGTACATATGGGAGTTTCCAGTTAGCAAATCCCAAGACAGGTGCAGATGTTAACAATTTTTAACATTATCAAAAGCTTCTTGGTGTCTTCCACTCCACTCTTCTAATTTCTGAGTATGCTTGCTATTTCCTTTTCTAACTTGCATTCTGCCTGCCAGAAGTGAAGTCAAAAGCTTAGTGATGGTTGAATAATTTTTTACAAATCTTCTATAATATCCTGCAAACCCTAAGAAGATCCGCAGTTCTTTTACAGTTTTTGGCCTTGGCCAGTCCGTTAAAGCAGACAGTTTATCTGGGTCAGGTTGTATGCCTTCTTGTGAGATAACATGTCCCAAGTACTTCACTGATGTTTGAAAAAATTTGCACTTGGAAACTGATAACTTTAATCTGTGTTCTATTAACCTTTGTAGAACCTTCATCACTCTTGCCTCATGCTCTTCTAGGGTTGCAGAAAATATTATTAGGTCATCCAGAAATGCTATTACTTCAGTGAGGTTGATATCTTTCATGACATGTTCCATCATCCTTTGAAAAGTTGCCGGAGCATTAGTTAGCCCCTGTGGCATCATGCGGAACTGCCAATTTCCCATTGGTGTGGTAAATGCCATCTTGGGTTTATCTTCTTTCTCCATTTCAACCTGGTAATATCCACTCTTCAAGTCCAGTACAGTAAACCACTTGGATCCAGAAAGCAAAGCAAAAGTTTCTTCAATCCTTGGTAATGGATAAGCATCCTTCCTTGTTATACCATTAAGACGCCTATAATCCACCACCATCCTTAAGGCACCAGTTTTTTTCTAACTAGAACTACAGGAGAAGCATAAGGACTATCCGATTCTTCTATGATACCACTTGCCAGCAATTCATAAAGATGATTTCTTAAGTCTTCAAAATCAGCTAATGAGACAGGTCTTGTTCTCTCTTTGAAGGGCATATTATCTGAAAGATGAATAGCATGCCTAACTCCTTTAACATGGCCCACATCTAAGTCATGCCTGGAAAAAATAAGTAATTCCCTCAATTGAGCTGTAGGCCTTCCTTCTAGTGCAGGCCAGATCAACTGAGGAGGGTGGAGCTCTTGCAGTTGGTAATAAGTAAGCAAGCTTACCAACTGCACATGCTCAGTGAGCTCTTATCCCCTGGGCCCTAAAATCCAAACAAAACAAAAAGTCTAAAATGGCATGGGTTACACAATCTCATTCAATTGATTTGTTACAAAGGTTGAAACGCATGGGAGATAACACAGAGCCTTACAGATCCTCTGTTCACTGACCACTGTGGGCTCAATCCCACACTGAAGACTCACCAGCAACAATCTCCTGATTGGTCAGATGAATAGAATTAAACCAGTAAAAAACCACCAAACTTCAGATTCAAGAGGTGATGGCAGGACTGGTTCTTGTTCATCAGGGATACTACTGAAGCAAAACTGCAGAAGGACCAGACTTTGGCCCCTTCCGCACAAGCAAAATAATGCATTTTCAAACCACTTTCACAACTGTTTGCAAGTGGATTTTGCTATTCCGCACAGCTTTAAAGAGCACTGAAAGCAGTTTGAAAGTGCATTATTCTGCATGTGCGGAATGAGCCAATGATTCAGGCCCATTATTCACTCACCTCCTGCAGTGTGGCTGTGAGTTTCAAAATGGAGTTTCCCCACTGCTTTCTGGGCAAATGGGGATTCTCCAGCAGTCAAGCGCTTGGCAGCCATGCAGTCCAGCCCCACTCCCTGATTGTCTCCCTACCAGAGCTCCTGCTGTTGTGTGGGTAAGGATAGCCAGGAAGATCAGAAGACCATGGAAGGCAAAATGTACACTGTTTGCCTTTGCTTTGGGTGCAAAGGATGGTGAAGGGTTGAGCTTTTGCAGCATTTCAAAAGCCACGGAGCTTCGGTTCTTTGAGGCGCAGCAAGCGCAAGGGAGGGGAATCAAGGGTTACTGTGGAGGAGACCACGTGTATGTAAATGACCTCAGACACCAACACCAACATCCAAATAGAATCAGATCTGAGGCATTTTCAAAGGCTAGAACTGGGCAAAATTCTCACAGTTGATTGATATCCATCTAGGATTTAAACCTTGGGATCAACTACTGTTGAATGAATAATTTAGCTCAATATGATTCAGTTGACCTAATTTGAAAAGAGAAATATCGTTGATGTCATGGACACCTGAACTTCCAAGTTTCTCTATTGGTGTGGTCTTTCAAATCTGGCATGGATTTGCTACTAGTGTTATGCCAACCTTGTCTAATCTCTCCCAAGAAGAATCCTTGCCCTGTGTAAACTACAGGGCAAGGATTCAAATTGCAAGATCGTGTAAGACACCCATCTGGTACTCACACCAGAGCTTCTTCCAGCTAGGCTCCAGGACCTAAACACTTGTGCTATAGGACAGTGGCGGGATCAAAAAATGTTAGTAACAGGTTCCCATGGTGGTGGGATTCAAACAGTGGAGTAGCACCAATGGGGCTGGGCGGGGCATGACGGGGGCATGGCCAGGCATTCCGGGGGCGGGGCATTAATAATTTCTCTGTTACTGTAAAAAACTCTTACTGTAAAAAAAAAGTTCCTAATTTCCAGCTGGTATCTTTCTGTCCATAATTTAAACTCATTATAGCAAGTCCTATCGTCCAGTGCCAACAGAAACAACTACTTCTCCTCTAATTGACTGCCTGTCAAATACTTAATACTTTCAAATACTTAATTTTGTTTCTAGAAATCAAAAGAAGGATACTTTCCTTAAACAAGGAACTTGACCATATTTCTAAAACATGTTTTTAAAACAGTCCAACAGGGAGAAGTATCCCGTTTTCTACCTTCGCTAACCAGCCACATAGGAAACAACAGGACTTTATGATTTTTGGACCTAATGGAATTTCTAATGGAAAAGCAGACCCAATTAGTAACCCGCTCTCGGCACACACAAATAATTAGTAACCCACTCTCGGGAACTGGTGAGAACCTGCTGGATCCCACCTCTGCTATAGGACCAGCTGCACTTGAAAAGGCAAGGAAAATTTGGATACCCTGCAGTCCATTACTACCCCTTGGGCTGCAATCTTCATTCCCAGGTATCACTTGACTGGACTTTGATGCACGACAACTGGAACTAATTTGGATACTTCAGGCTCTTTAAAGCTTTGAGCGCCAGATGGGACAAGTCATCCAGTGTAGGCAGACTTAGAACTTGAGTTTAACTTTGCCCCTCCCTGCTCCCTAGCGATTGGTCATTCTTTCTGAGTCATGTGCTTGGGCCACTTCTGGCTTGCACCCTCGGAGTGAACCCTGGCATCTTTTTAAAAAAATCTTTTTAATTAGTTTATCATTTAGGAATACACATTAATTAGCAGACAATCTGACTTAAAGTGGTTCCAGTAATAACAGGACACCAGGAAATGTAACTGTCTTTAAGGCCCTAAAGAACATGATATTCAGCCCCCAACTGAGTCCCCTGTCCAACTTTGAGCCCTCATCCCTCAGAATATTCTGGAATCCGACATGATTTGTTAGTTCCTGATAGTGGACCACTCTTGTCTACCATCCCTGCAAGCAGGAGACCTCACTGCCTTTAGCCAGTGGTAGGATCCAAAAATTTTAGTAACAGGTTCCCATGGTGGTGTGATTGAAACTGTGGCATAGCGCCAATGGGGCTGGGCGGGGCACGGCAGGGGCGTGGCCGGGCATTCTGGGGGTGGGGCATTCCTGGGCGGGGCTGTGGCAAGGATGCAGCCGCTGCGCCGGTTCTTGGGTGGGAAACGAATGCACGCAGGCGCAGGCTGCCACGCACGCCGGTGCACCTCCTGCTAGACTGCTTCAAGTTCTGCGTGCTACTGCTGAGAGGAGGGGCGTAACTAAGGCAAAAATCACATGGCAAAATCACCAATTAGTAACCCCCTCTCAGCACAAACAAATAATTAGTAACCTACTCTCGGGAACCTGTGAGAACCTGCTGGATCCCACCTCTGCCTTTAGCAGAAAACAGTATAACAGTGGCATATGTTGCCAAATACCCCATTACCAGACCACCAGATATTTTGCACAAAAAGATTAAATCCTTTGTCATATATTGGACCCCGAACAAACTGAGGCCAATCCATCACAGTTGTTAAGACTTATGGCTGACCCAACAAAGAAGCATCAACTTGAGAAGTGAAGTCTTCCAGAACGAACTTCTAGGTACCGCACATGAAACCAGTTGAAGTCAGGACACCCACTAGAGAGCTAGCTGGATGGTATACTAGCAGGGTACCCAAACTGCCCTGGAACTTAGCACAAGCAGCACACCATCAAAGCTAGCAATGTTTTACCCCAAAGTACTGTGGAAGTCACAGGGGATTATGGTAACAGAGGCACTGTTCTCTACTATGTAGCCGATGAAGGATTGTACAACCAACTGGCATTAATTGAGACAGAATAATATTGTCTGAGCCCTCCAGCGATTTCTGCCACACTTGCCAAGTCAATATTTTATTCCACCAATATATCATGAAACAAGATCTTATTCCTAACAGACCTGGTATTACTGGAGTAGATAACTTTTTGTCTCATAACCCATCAAAAGACTGGTGCAAGCAGTTGTATTTCACCTCATTCACATGACACAAGAGAGCCACCCCACCCTCCCGTGGATGGCAAACAAAGGGAACAAATATTTTTGAACTATACCAATAATTAGAAAAAGTGAGGAGGAAAGGAGAAGATTTGGGATAAAGAGAATTTGTGCTTTATTACTTCCAGGGATGTCTATATATAGAATAAAGAAGAAAAGCAGTGTTGATTGCAATCGAAACTGACCTGAGTTGAATGTAAGCAAGGCGACATCATTTGACTTGCTCAAGCTTATTGGGAAGAAGACGTCCAAGGTTTCATTGGTGGACATCAGCTGAGCCCCCGGTTCCCACATTGGATCCTACAGGCAACAAGAAAATCTGCTGTATCAAGGAAGATCACGTGACAACATAATGATGGGTAAGAGAAAAATCAAATTGATTGTCTAGCTAAGTATAGGTAGAAAGGGAACCATGGTGGAGATGTTTTATTCCTTCAGATCTGGGATAATATACACATTAGTTTTGACAATTTTAGGCCCCTTCCGCACATGCGGAATACTGCACTTTCAATCCACCTTGCAGCTGTGCGAAATAGCAAAATCCACTTGCAAACAATTGTGGAAGTGGGTTGAATGTGCATTATTTTGTGTGTATGGGAGGGGCATTTTATCCAATATTCTAGCAATACCTCAGTAGTCAAGTGTATGCTGTAGATCAGTTAAGAATTGATTTAAGAACCCATTCTGTTCCTTTTTAAAGCTATTGTGCTATGGCAGGGGTACGGAACCTGTGGCTCTCCAGATGTTCAGGAACTACAATTCCCATCAGCCTCTGTCAGCATGCCCAATTGGCCATGCTGGTAGGGGCTGATGGGAATTGTAGTTCCTGAACATCTGGAGAGCCGCAGGTTCCCTACCCCTGTGCTATGGTGATGTGTGCATGTTTTGTGTAGCTTTAAGTGAGCCCTCCAGAACAATTTATTCCCCTTCAGGACTTTTTTAGGAGGGTCCTAAAATGTGTTTGGTGTTCAGGCTGTAGTCACTCAGAGTTCTGCATTAGAAAATATTCTCCCACAGTTGGAAACAATACAAACTTGTTGAAACTATCAGAGTTTTCTGAGTTTTGGCTACAGAGCAAGGAGGATGCAGGATGCGGGCAAAGTGAACCTCACCCCTCGCCCCCATGACTGAGACAGTACTGTTGTTATATTGATAATAATTTATTAATCTTATTGCCTGATAGCTTTTTAAAATTTACGGTAGTGTGTCCTTCAGATTATTGAGGTTTTAATGTTCTCGATCAATGTTTGCAGATTATTTTCTGGGCAGTTGTGTTCCTTGGAAGCTTGGAAGCCAGGAGTGAGAAGAAAGTAATGAGTGAGCTTCACAGAAAGTCTGTTGTCTATGGTTGCCACCAACGTACCCTGTAAGCCGTGTGGCCACGATATTAGACACCATATTAGCGCCATGATATTAGACACCATATTAGCACCATGATATTAGACACCATATTAGCGCCATGATATTAGACACCATATTAGCGCCATGATATTAGACACCATATTAGCGCCATGATATTAGACACCATATTAGCGCCATGATATTAGACACCATATTAGCACCATGCAGACTGGGTGGCCACCGTGCAGGGGGAACTTTCACAGGCAGTGAAGTTCCACTCAGTCATAGGGAACTTCAATGCAGAGGTAGGGAATAGTTAGACTATTGGCTGCCACTATTCCATAAATGCAAGAGAATATTGGATGAATTATTGGTCGGCCAACCAGGCAGTTAATTTGAATGGAGTGGGTGCTTTAGAACAGTTCTCAGTATCGCCTTATGAAGACTATTGCACTGACCTGCCTGAGTCCAACTCTGTTGTGGAGCTTTTGTTAAATAACACAGAGGCCATGCTCTTGGAAAAAGTAGTAAAATTTCTTTTACAAGTGACAGAATTTTCTAAGTAACGTCCAATGCTAGATACAGTTTATCTGTCTGTGTTTTGAATGTACTTTTGATTTGTACTTCAGAAATGTCTGTAATGCTCTGGAGCCTATTTTAATATGCCTAATAAAGGTTGTTGTATTGTATTGACCTGCCTGAGTGAAGGCTGGTTATGGAACCACAATTGCAACCTACTAGAGATGACTTCGAGTTGAAAGGGTAGGAGTTTGAATCAGCACTCAGAGCATTTTTCTCTTCCTGAAGGTTTAAAAAGGCCCTCACAGTCTTACCTCTCCTTCCTCCTCACCTCGGTGTCCCGCAGGGCAGGCTTATTTTGTGGGATCTTCCCCTTCTCCCCTCCAGCTGGGGAAAGATCCCAGTGATCCCCCACTATGGGTAAACATAGGTCGATTCTTCATTTGCATTATTAACCTAAGTTCGAGCTGCGTTCGACCTAAGTGCTCCGCACAACCACTAGGATCAACATGGTTTTGTACCAGCTTCACCCTGTGTAACGGTCAAATTTCCAACTCCAGTTGGGAACTACTACTTTTTCAGGGAACCACGCTCGAACTCAGCTCGATTCCAGTAAAGTGCAGAATCTCTGGTGCCAGGAGTCCCCCATTCAGCCAATCACAGCTGAGTGTTTCGGGCATGCGTACAGCTGGCCAATCAAAAAACACCACCTTCGTCCCTCCATTCCTGTGGCAGTTTTTTTTAATAACGTGTGTGGTGATAGATAGAACATGGCTGTAGAACAGTAGCCAACCGGAATGGAGCGGCAAAGAGGCACAGGATGATTCCGCCCTCTGAGCTGGGATCAAGCTGGTTGCAGTGGGGAACAACAATGGCTTTGACCTAGGTCAGTACCCTTCTCAGGGAACTGGGTCAAACCTATTTTACTCGTGTGCGGAATCGCCCATAGTGGCTAGGGTTCTACCATTTGGCTGCACTGAGCCACTGTTGTCATGGTGAAGAACATTCCAGCCCACCAGATGTGAGGCAGAGATGGATCTGGTGGTCCCAGCCAGTTCTAGCACAAGATATGGTGGTGTGGCCTGGCGGGGGTGGCAGCGGGACCAGTGTCAGATGCTCCACCTGGTCCTGGATACCTCTGTGGCATAGAGGGATTCCATGACAGATTTCATCAGGAAACAAATTGATACATTATTATTTGTTAAGTGTGAAGTTGAAATACCACTGTTCTCATCAGTTCAGTGTGTAAAGGAACATGGTATGTGTTTGTATACACTTCTGTAAAAATAGCATGAGGTAGAGATGTCTGTCTTGAGGGATGGAGCGCTCTCGTGATGATCTGTAGGATGAACATTCTCTGAAGCAGCCTTTGTACAAAGCTTTTTTGAGTTTTGTCCTTGAGTTTGTTTGCAGCTTTGTGTGTTCTAAATATTTTATTCTCCTTGCCATTTTAGAAGCAGGATAAGGACAGTCTCAAGGGAAGTCAACAGTATTATTTCATTTTAAGATTCAAAAAAATCTTCAGGGGAAACTTGGGAAAGTATAATGCTCTACAGCTCCCCGAGGCCACAAATCCCAATTCAAAACGACCATGTCTTGTTCTCTGATTTACATAGAGCTGAACAAAAGTTTAATTTGGCAGCTGGTCGAGAAGTAAATATAATCTTCTCCAAGGTGCCATTGATTCCATTTTCATTTCCCACGTATATAGATTATAGGAGGTGCATGACAATCAGCGAGGGAAATGCCATAGCTCGGTGGGAGAACACATGCTTTGCATGCACAAGATGCCAGGTTCATCTGCCATTAAAAACGCCATTTTCATCCATTTCTACTTTATGCATTTGTAGGATCCTGGATACATCATATTATCAGCAGAGCTTAAAGCGGAGTCACTCGGGTAAGATGAGAAGGTCTTCTTGCACTCACTGCAGCCTGCTAGCACACTTGGAAAAGAATACTCTCCTCGCAAGATGTTCTTTCCATAGGAAGGTCTTACTTTAGCAGTTGCAAGGTTACACAAATCTATGCTATACAAGACTATAAGACTATACAGAACCCTCCAGCAAGTTGAACACACACAGAACTCAACTCAGACTCTATATCTCTGAACTTAGCATAGCATATACAGTGCATACATCCAACAAGGATACTTTTCCCCGCCCTGACATCAGCCCTCTATTCATTGAGCCTCAGATCAGAAGACTCAGGAGCCCAGATAGTTCAGGAACTACAATTCCCATCAGCCCCTACCAGCATGGCCAATTGGCCATGCTGACAGAGGCTGATGGGAATTGTAGTTCCTGAACATCTGGAGAGCCGCAGGTTCCCTACCCCTGGTCTAGACAATTACAGTTGAACTCGCCAATCATGTTAAAGGTTAACTGCCACTTCACCCTAGACTGACTGTCTCCGGCCTCTGGGGTTGGCAAACTTCTGCTAACTTAGAAGATGACCTTTTTATGAACCTTTACTTTTTTTCTATATCATGACACATATAACAGTGTATAGTCTTGGGAGTTCCTAAAAGCTGTAAGTCCATAAGTTCACAGTTCCTCCACTGGCATTCATCTTCTATGCTATTTCATTCTTGTTGTGCCTAAGGAAAGTCAGGATGGTTTGCCTATAACACAAGACAGCTAGTGTGAATCACAGAGTTGGCAACTCTGGGTTGGGAAATACCTGGAGATTTTGGAGAGGGAGCCTGGGGCTCGTGGGGCTCAATGTGGTATAACTCCAAAGTTCTCCGAGCGGTTTCCAACAAACTTTGGGATAAAACAAAAGCAAATGTTAACACAAATGTTGAACTGGTCTAGGATTGGCCCAATATGGGAAGCGTATGGTCCAGATAATGGGCAGTATTCCTACCACTGCTTTTGAGCACTAAAAAAGACTAGGGATCCATGTGAATAAAATCTACATGGGGCAGTGCCTGCAGTGTGGTGAAGAAACAGAGTAGAAAAGTTGCCAAATTTAGGATTTGGAATAATCAGGAACATAGTGGTCAGAGCTGGTCATTTCATTAATTTCAGAAAACCTTGGTTATTGATCTTATCACTAAAACACATGACCACATTTATCTTGTGTTTATTGATGTTACACATCATACACATCTAAGCTTGTTGGTTTGATTCCAATATCTCTATTATGATTTTGCTTTTCCTTGGTGAGAAGGAAACCTGTAAAGACCTAAAGGGGCACCTCCCTTTAGTCCCATAATGCGTGCGTTCTTTTCTGAACCAAAAAAGACACAGTTCACTTGAATAAAAATTATTTTGTATTTTTTCAAAAGGAATGCAGGTTAATGACATCTATATCGCTAGGGACCAGCAGTGGCGTAGTGGTTAAGAGCAGGTGCATTCTAATCTGGAAGAACCGGGTTTGATTCCCCACTCTGCTGCTTGAGCTGTGGAGGTTTATCTGGGGAATTCAGATTAGCCTGTACACTCCCACACATGCCAGCTGGGTGACCTTGGGCTAGTCACAGCTTTTCGGAGCTCTCTCAACCCCACCCACCTCACAGGGTGTTTGTTGTGAGGGGGGGAGGGCAAGGAGATTGTAAGCCCCTTTGAGTCTCCTACAGGAGAGAAAGGGGGGATATAAATCCAAACTCTTGTTCTTCTTCTTCATTCACGGATAGTGCAGAAAAGAATTTGAATAAATGCTACCAATAATAATACAGAAAAAGCCAATATTGTCAAGTCCATAGAATTCATGGTAGTGCCGCCTTCGTCACATAGAAGCAAGCATGAAAAATAATACTTAGCTAGGAACAAAGAAGTCAGTCTCGAAGAAAGGCATAAGACATCAAAACAGCAAGTCAAGCCAATATTCAAAGTAAAAATGGAAGATGATGATGATCTCTAAGTTGGAATAATCAGCATTGTAGAGAAGGCTAGGTATCACATGGCCTAAACCCTCCAATCAAAAGACCTCTACTAATTAGTACAGCTGAAAGAATTTGAAGTTACATTATCTAAAGCTGGTGCAATGAATCAAAAGCTAAGGAGTTAACATTGGAATTCAGCCTTCAGTTATCTTTCCCCTGTCATAGTGACCTTGAGCAGCTAGGCACCAGAAACTGCCAGCTGAACCTGATAAGGGATAGAGAGAAAGAGACCCATTTTGATCTTACAAAAATCCTTGATAAAATGGCTGCTCTTATGCTAAGTTAACATGTGTAGTTCAGCAAAGTACTCATTCTTCACAAAACCTGTTATTATTTTTGCACCATTTTGTTTCCATACGCTGAAATTTCCTCCTCATAAAAACAAATAACATTTTCTGTGTATGTGGGTGGTTTTTTTTGGTATTCCAGTAGTATTTAAATAGCATAAAAATGGCTCACCCTATCAGGTTAGTATTTTAACAGATACAATTCATAAAATATAGAAGGACAGAATGTTAGAAGTCACTAGGGGGGTCCATGGAACAGAAAAGTAGAGTATAAACTGAAGACACTTTTCCACAGAACCACCAGATATTATCAGTTCTGTAGATCATTTAAAGAGTTTTTTCCCCTTGAGGGACAAAGAGGGTTGCTAACCTCCAGGTAGTGGCTGGAGATCTTCCATGGTGACAGAGACCAGTTCACCTGGAGAAAATGGCTGCTTTGGAAATGAAAGAATCTTATAGAAATGAAAGAATCATAATAATATTAAGTGTACAGTGATTAATAGGTAAGACATAAAATGCCCTTTATTGGTAGGATATTTTCATTGAGCTAACGAGGGTTGTAATGAAACAGATGGATCTCTTCTGTGTATCCTTCACAGATCAATTCAAACCTATTAGCCACTGCAGTTGCTTGCTTCTTTTGCCTAGAGTAACATAGTATGCATCTCTGTTGATAAAGTGTCTTACCAGTGGAAATAAAATTACTCTAAGTAATGTTTATCATAATGTGGATTAACACATCTGTGCTTCACACTATATGATGCTCCGGGGAATCTTTATCGCTGCCAAGTCTTAATGGCTCACAACACTCTGGGCTGTGGAGCTTCCTCCAATGTCCATATCTTCAATTTTAAGACATTTGAGGGAAGAGAGAGGAGGAGGCGGGAGGGGGTTGGATGGAATCGACATTGACATTCTCTAGCCCCTTCCTCTCCCCGCAACCCACTAAAAATCTGGAGTGGCTGCATTTCTTAGAGAGCTAATTTTGCAGGAACAGTATTGTGCAAGCAAATATCAACTGATATGATTATCAAGGGACTCGGTTTTCATACCAAGCTGTGGAGAGAGGGGGGGTGTCTTCATTTGTTTCTTTTTCTCGTTCGTATCTAGGAGGAAGATGACAGCGATCCCAGTAACAATGATGGGTTTGGGAGTTGCCTTTAACACAAAGGTTATTTCAGGAGAAGAAGAAGAAGGAGAAGAAGAGGAGGAGGAGGAGGAGGAGGAGGAGGAGGAGGAGGAGGAGGAGGAGTTTGGATTTATATCCCCCCTTTCTCTCCTGCAGGAGACTCAAAGGGGCTTACAATCTCCTTGCCCTTCCTCCCTCACAACAAACACCCTGTGAGGTAGGTGGGGCTGAGAGAGCTCCGAGAAGCTGTGACTAGCCCAGGGTCACCCAGCTGGCGTGTGTGGGAGTGTACAGGCTAATCTGAATTCCCCAGATAAGCCTCCACAGCTCAGGGGGCAGAGCTGGGAATCAAACCCGGTTCCTCCAGATTAGATACACGAGCTCTTAACCTCCTACGCCACTGCTATCATGGCCCAGACCCCCACCAATCAGAAGTCAAGACAGCAGTCCAGTCTTTCACTGTGTATTGGAATCACTGTACACGCCCACTTATGCAGCGGTGGACAATACAGAGGAGCCCCATACCGTTCCCACAGGTGGAGTTCTAAACAGGGCGGAGCAAGGGAGAACTGCGCCCAGAGCTTGCCTGCGTCCTCCGCCCCTGCCACGTGCCAACCCCTGCCCCACCCCAGAATGCCTGCACCATGCCATGCCATGCCCCAGCTGCACGCCCGCACAGGTGCCACCCGGGGCGTTGTGCCCCACCCCGCCCCACCCCGCCCCACCACTGATTTTAAATCATCTACAGTATAGGTGGTAAACTCGCGGCCCTCCAGATGTTATGGACTACAGTTCCCATCATCCCCTGCCAGCATCATGCAGCATATACACACTCAGAACAGGAGCTTATCACTTGAGCAAGCATGGGAGCCCTGCTGGGATAGGGCGGTATATTAAATCTAATTAACAACAACAACAACAACAACAACAACAACAACAATCATCATCATCATCATCATCATCATCATCATCATCTACAGTTATCTCTTTTGTTGCATCCTATAGTTTGGGTCTCCAAGGTTTATTTGGGGGGCTTGGCAAAGACAGGTCAGCTTTTGGAGCAGAGGGTCTGTCTTGGATCTGGAGCAAGGTCTGTATTGGATAGCTTTCTAATACCCCCTTTGCTTAGTTCTGTGACCTAAAATGACGTTAAGAGCACTAAAATGGTCTCCTCCCCCAATCCTTGCTTTGCCTTTCCGTTTGTGAATGAAACTGAGCCACTGGGGTTGCTTTGCTGAAAAAGTTTCCAGCTAACATGTCCTGCGCCCGCAATGCTGCTGGAATGCAAGGATATCAGCTGCTCACGGTTGAAGCCGAGACAAATTATTAATTGATCGGCTGTCCTTTGAAAGCTTGCACACTTTATATGTGCTGATCGAATGCAGTCCATTTGAAGTCCTCTGATGCATGATGTCTTGCCAAATTGTGGGCTTCAGAAGATATTGATTCTCCTTGCCCGCTCCCACAAACGTTGTTGTGGTGTTTGTGTCCTGAGTTGGTAAGACACTGTAATATTAGAGTATTAGATCTGAATATACACACTCAGAACAAGAGCTTATAACTTGAGGAAGCCTGGGATATAGTACAATGACTCAAGGTCAAGCATTTTATGAAGTGAAATAATTCAGTCCATGCAGTATAGTAGTTTGGACAGTGGTGGCATCCAAAAATGTTAGTAACAGGTTCCCATGGTGGTGGGATTCAAACAATGGCGTAGCGCCAATGGGGCTGGGTAGGGCATGACAGGGGCATGGCCGGGCATTCCAGGGGCAGGGCATTCCTGGGCGGGGCTGCGGCAAGGACACAGCCGCTGCACCGGTCCTTGGGCAGGAAACGAATGCATGCAGGCGCAAGCTGCCACGCACACCAGGGCACCTCCTGCTAGACTGCTTCAAGTTCTGCACGCTACTGCTGAGGAGCAGAGGAAGGGCGTAACTAAGGCAAAAATCACGTGGCAAAATCACCAATTAGTAACCCCCTCTCGGCACACACAAATAATTAGTAACCTACTCTCGGGAACCTGTGAGAACCTGCTGGATCCCACCTCTGGGTTTGGAGCAGTGGACCCTAAATCTGGAGAACTGGGTTTCATTCCCTGCTCCTCTACTTGAGCAGCTTACTCTTACTTGGTGAACTGGATTTGTTTCCCTGATCCTACACATGAAGCCTGCTGGGTGACCTTGGGCCAGTCACAGTTCTCTCAGGACTCTCTCAGCCACACCTGCCTCCTAAGGTATCTGTTGAGGCAAGACGAAGGGAAGGTGATTATAAGCCACCTTGAGACTCCTTGTAGGTAGAGAAAAGTAGAGTATAAAAACCAGCTCTTCATCTACTACTTTGTTGCCCGGCATCCTCGTGATGATCCCCTTTTCTCAGTCATGTGACGCAGCACCGTGACAATGTCAAAAACTCAATACGTTGAACATGCAAGCGGAAAAATATGAAGTAATCCCAGGTTATGTGCATAGAACCATTTCCCAGAACTATTTTTAACCGAACTGAATGTTATTAGCACTGACATCTCTGCCAGCCTCGATCAAGGGGGAAAAGACACGGAGATATATTTGGTTCTCCAGGGCAGCTGGTTGAGCCCTGCACAAAGCGGGATGCCAGACTAGTTGGGCCACTGGTCAGATCCAGCAGGTTGCATTTGTTGTTGTTAAAATGTAATCTTTGGACTGGGGATGCTGCAAGTTTCCCCTCAAATATGTTTGACTGCTGGACTTACCATGCTCAAAGATGGTGATGAGATGGGAGGCAATTGTATGGCTATTGGAAAATCAAGTTGTTGTTTTTTTTTGCTGAACTGGCAAGTGTTCCAGAATTTCTGGATTGCTAAACTAGCCAAATTTAACATGACTGATGAAAATAAATGTTGGAAATGCAAAAAGAAAGTGGGCTCCTTTATCCACATGTGGTGGGAATGTTGTCAAATACGAACCTTTTGGAATGAGATAATTGACTTTTTAGATAAAATATTTCACACAAAAATAGCAAGGCGTCCTGAGACGATTCTTCTCGGGATGACCAGCAAAAAAGTAATAATTAATAATATTAACTTATCCCTCTATTTAGTAACAATTGCAAAAATAGAGATCGCAAAAATATGGAAATCAAGTGACACTCCTAAAGTGGAAGGATGGGAAACGAAAATAACATCCGTAATGTCTATTGACAGACTGACTTGGAAAATAAGAAATATTCCTGAAAAATTTAATAAAACTTGGGGCTTGTTAGTAAAATATTTATATAAATAAGGGAATATAGTTGGTTTGTGAAATGTTGTTGACATATATAAAGTATACATTTTATGGAATATTGGACTTACTGTATGAGACTTGGTGTTTCTTGTTTTTGTCTGTTTTTTAAATAGCTAGATAGCGCCTTCTTTTGATCTTTGTTTCAAATCTGTTCAAGCTAATGCAATTATAATTTATATATTCATATGTATAGATCATATAAGTATAACCTTTACATATTGTATATTATGACATGCTGATTTGATTGTATAGAATTTAATGAGTTTATTGTTACGATTGAAATGATTAATAAATAGTAATTATTAAAAAAAGAATCTCTGGATTGGACACAGTCCTTCAGAATCATGTAATCAGCAAACAGCAGCTGATGGTGTCAACATCAGTTTGGAGTGTTTCAGTAGAAGACAGCCATGTTCCCCATTGTGATGTTAGTTTGTGGTGGTGGTTTGCAATTCTTTCTTGCGTATGTTTACCCATGAGGAACAGCTGCACCTGCAGCGCGGCTGCCATTGCAGGAGGGAGGGGGTCTAGGTCGGGACCATCTGTCCGGCCGGGGGCCAGGTGCAGGTCTCGGCGTGTTCTCGCATGGCGAGGGCACGTCATCAGAGTGGGCCCTGAGGCAGGGCCTATAAAAGGCTCATGCTCCAGCAACAGGCAAGGCTTCTTTGGTTTGGGAAAAGAGGCATGCGTTGGCATGACCTAATGCCCATCTCACAGAACAAGTTGAAGACCTTCACCCCTCCCTACGCATTGGTGATTCAACCGGGAGAAAACGATATCCCTGCAGTGAGGAGCGTGCAGCTGCTACAAACAATGTTGTTGGATTTGGACGTCATTCACCATCTACTGCTGGAACGATGATCTTTTGGTCTCACCTGCTGGAGAGGCACGTCGGGAAGGGGGCACAGGGCCCATGTTGGGTGAATGAAGCCAGAGCGCAGACTTGCCGGGCGGTGACACGTTTTGTTCAGGGTTTTGGGGGGCGAGGGGGGGGTGCCGCATCGGGACAATTCCTTTAAGGTGGTGTTATGTACCCCTTCCACCCCACATCTTAAAACACGCATCCAAGCCGGGATATTTATAAATACAAGGTATATGTGAGATATACTTCTGAGTCGACTTATACATGAATATTTATGGTACTTTGCCAAATCTGGTCAATTTCATGGGGTTTATCACAACAGCAATAGACCTTCAGCATTCAAAAAAAAAGGGGGGAAAGTAAAGCCTTTCTAAATGTTCTGAAATGGCATCCTGAAGAGTGGGAGGAACTGCTGTGATGTGGGCGGAGAAAGGTGGGAGGGGCAAGAAAACCCAAAGAAAGCTAAACACATGCTTAGCTCCTTCGCTTTATCTGTAAAGGGGGAGGAAAAGTCACACTTTCAGAGCTTTTGGAAACTGTGGGGATTCTCTGGTGACTGATGGAGAGGGGAAAACGTGTGTGTAACTGATATTCAAGCCCAAAGGGAATGTAGTCTCAATGCAAATGAGACCACAAGTCCATAAGCGGCCAACATCTCAACTGGAGGAGCACCAAATATGCCACACTGATCCCAAAGCTTGCAATCACAGGCACGGGTATTCCTCTTCTTCAGGTAGCTATGCAAATGCCCTTCCCAGGTAACAGTAGTGCTCCATCCATGATCATGAAATCAGAAGACAATGATGGCTCTTCTTTATGTCTGGGGTTGCAAACTTTCAGGTTGGGGCTCAAGTTCTCCCAGAATTACATCTGATCTGCAGGCTACAGAGATCTGTTCCCCTGAAGAAAATGGCAGCTTGGAAGGGTGGACTCCAGCATCACATACAACAACACAACACAAGCCTTTATTGGCATACAAAACAGGACAAAATTTTAAAACAAAACAAGGTTAAGGAATGCAGTTAAAATTACTAATTTCCAGTATAAAATTTGCAACAGTTTCACAAAAGAGCACATCAGAGCTGTTCAGAAGATTGGGTATCTTATAACTAACACTTCTATGCCTCTTGCAGAACATTGCAAGAAAAATGGAATTCATGTATTTCCATGCGTATCTTTACATCAGATTTTGGGGCCATAGATGAAACAGTTAAAGAATGGTCAAGTGTTTTCAACCAGTAGTCATATCACATGAACAAACTCTCTTTTTGTGAATCGCCTTCCATATTCTTGCAGAATCTTTCCCTCCAGCAAGAGCTTCGATAGCAGCACATTACATCTTGCAGTAGCCAAGGCTTCTCCTCTGGGTGGGGATTAATCAGCAGATCTAAGATATGCTGCCATAATTCCACACACCTCACAAGGGATTAATAATGTAGTCGGGTAGCAGGTGGATGCTCTTTGGCTTGCAAGAGTCAAATAATGAAAATGCAAGATCCAAGAGCCTATTCTTAACTAGTCTGAAGGCTTCCACCTTTGTGAGCATTAGGAGTGATTCCAAGGGGAAATCAATAGCTTCAACCTTTCTAAAGATCAAAGTATACCATTCTGAAATAAAGTGATCTGATATCAGAGAGGGAATATAGCTATTGGATTCCCCACTAGAAAATGTATATGTCACAGCCAATAGCTCTGTGGCTCCTTTATCCATGCTAAGGTTTCATAGAGTTGTTTGGCCCATCTCTATGCACAACGCAGCATAAGGCACACATCTAGGGAGCCCCATTAGTTTCCGAAGGAATTTGGAATGTAATACATTAAATGATTTATTTATTGCCGAAATCCAAATGGGGGAACCGTACAGTAGCAAGGAGCCAATCCTAGCCTCAAAAACCTTCAAAGCCGCAGGAATGAATTGATTGCCTTTACTGTAAAAAAAGTGATATATTGCCGTCATGTTGGTATGTGCTGAAGTAGTTACTGCTTGTCGCTGTGAGGACCATGCATCACATGCCTTCTGAGCTCCCTCCCCATTTTCCACCCCCAAATCTCCAGTAATTTCTCAACTCCAAGTTGGCAGCCTGACTCCTGCCTTCGAACTAGACCAGGGGCCTGCAACCTGCGTCTCTCCAGAAGTTCATGGACTACAAATCTCATCAGCCCCGGCCAATTGGTCATGCTGGCAGGGGCTGATGGGAATTGTAGTCCATGAACTTCTGGAGAGACGCAGTAGTCCATGAACATCTGGAGACCTGCAGGTTGCAGACCCCTGGACTAGACCTAGGCCACCAGCCTAGTTCAAAGTCATCAGCTATTCTAGAATATTAATGACAAATAAAGTGCTCATAGACATTTGGGGAATGCTGGTTTAGAGGCCCCATGAATGATTTTAATCCATGCGCTTTTTTCATATTTACACCCATGCCCATTCAAATAAATAGAGCAAAGCTTGCCCAGTAATAGAAGGGAGTGAAGGGAAACATGCACCATTATTCTTACTGTGAGCAGCCTGACATTTGGTTTTGTTTTACATGGTTAATGGGTGATACATTGGATATTACAAAGGTCTGGATTACCTGCTAAAAGGCTTGTCAGTGGTAAAACGTTCAATTTATTTGGCTCTTTCACTAACAATTATATGATTTTTAAAAAAAAACTGAAGTAGATCTCCCCCATCAAATAGAGAACAATCTTTTCTGAGTCGCCTTTCATATAATTTTAAGCTAAAATGTCTGTCTTTGTACTGTGCTGCTCTCGAGAACAATGCATACTTGATGAAAACCTGTAATATGTAACATTATGGAGACTGTTACTAGACACTGACTGATGTATGTATTATTTTGTTGGCTGCATTTGGATAGGTACTTTTATCCACTGACGTGTACAACCCTCATTCCCCCAGTATCAGGCCTATGAAGACTCCTGAAAGAGATTTCATGTGACCCACTTTTCAAGGCCTCCTCATACGTGTGGAAAGTTCACCGTGTTTTAATGGGCAATTGTTTGTAGTGCAATGCTAAGGGTCCACTTAGGAGTGTGTCATTTTTCTTAGGAATTCATTGGTGGAAAGATCTCTCCGCCACCCCAGGCGTGAAGGCCATCGGATCTGCAGTCGTCCTATGCAAGCAGTGCTTGGATTTAAGCTCTCTTTAAGTTCTGCTTAACGTCTGGGGTTCTCAAGAGCAAATGGGCACTGCATGCAGAATGTCAAACGGCTTTTGGGGGTATGTTTTGCAAAACTTGAATCATTACTAAACATAATGCAAATGTACATTTTATACGATGTACAAAACCTCAAAGAGACATGCAATATTAAGTACAAAATCTTGCTTATGCTCCTTTGCAATCTAAAAGCAGTCTTTCTTTTCCTGGCAAGTGGATAGATGAAAAACCTTTCTATGCAGTTGCATAGTAAGGAGGCGCAGGTGGGCTAGAGCCCCAGGTACCAGTTTCGGGGGGGGGCCATGCAGGGCATTGCAGGGCCGTGCCCTCCTTGTAACTGCGCCAGGGGCACAGTTGAACACTGGTCACTGGGGCTCGCCTTGCTCCTGACCTCCATGTGAAGTTTGGAAGCAGGGCCAACTAGCTTTCAACTGTGCCAGCCGGCATTCAACTGTGCGCAGTTGTGAGGTTGGGGTGAAGTGGAGGAGAGGAGAGGGGGCACCATTTTACAAAGCTATGCCCTTGTTTCTACCTTATCTTCTGGATTATTACAAGGGCCAGATGCACTACTTTTCCATCGGCCATTACAAAGGGTCGCTACCTATCTATCCCTCTCCAGGATCGGGTCTGTCCACACGGTAAAAACCAAGTGGAGACTCTTGCTCCCATTATTCTTGACTGTCCGAGATATGTGGGCATTAGGAACTTCTCTCCTGGGCAGGTCTTAGACAAATCTGAAAGAGACGCTGACAACTCTGTTGTGGAGCTTTTGTTAAATAACACTAGAGGCCGTGCGCTTGGAAAACGCAGCAACATTTTCTAAGTAACGTCCAATGCTAGATACAGTTGATCTGTCTGTGTTTTGAAGGTACTTGTGATTTGTACTTCAGAAATGTCTGTAACGCTCTGGAGCCTATTTTAATATGCCTAATAAAGGTTGTTGTATTGAGTTTAACTGTGTGTTGGAAATCTACCTTATCTTGGTCAAAAGTTGGTAGACTTGTCAGAGGCTGGTTCCAGCTCCATTGAGGGCAAGTCCACAAGTTGACTCGCCTTGCTCTGGAGCAGACTTGTACAACTTGTGCCTCCCCAGGCTGAATAAACACACCCTCCATGGCCTCTTTGACCCCAGCAGCTACCCTGTTTTGCCATTTCAGACTGGTAACCAAAATAGCCACTTCCTTGAACCCTATGTGGCTGGTGGGCTGCAAATGGCTCAGGAGGTTGAAGTTGTGGAAGCCACGCCCAGACTTTCAGGCTTTCAACCTAGGGTTGCCAGATCTCCCGGAATTACAACTGACCTCCAGACCACAAGGAGCACTGGAGAAAATGGTTGCTTTGGATAGCGAATTCTATGCAATTGTACCCCTTGGAGGTCCTTCCCTCTCCAGGCTTCTCCCACAAAAGCTCCAGAAATGTCTCAGTGTGGAAATGGCAAGTTTACTTTGTACAGATGTGCATCATATCTATTGTTAGAGCAGTCCTGGGGGAAATACGGTGCGAGAAATTGATCCCTCAATTGGCTAGCAATGGTTATACTTTGACCCAAAGGAGCAATTGAAGTGTTCTCCCCTAACATGGGTTTTGCTGGTCAATCCTTGAAGCAATTTTCGGAAACATATATGTTGCAACCTGAATTACACAGGTTGATCAAGGGAGGGAGGTTCCAGGAGTGGTTCACACAGTCCTTTAAAAGCATTTGAACTAAAATGACCTTTGGTGGATTCATCGTTTATAATTGTTTCTATGGAGAACACAATGGGCTTTTTCGCACACACGGTTTGTTCTTGAATTAAGGCAATCCGCATCGACATCCTGACTTTTTTGTTGCTGGTTCATCGCTTGAGATCATTCACACATCACCAGGTTGTTGTGGATGTTCTTGTTGTTTCAGAAACCCCTTGGTTTTGCATTGCCCTGGAATGCAATACAAACCAGAGTTCCAATTGGCTGTTGTGCCGTCCAAGGGCGTGTTCCATGTGACGCTTGGCCCCCGTCATCACAAGCTAACGAGCTAACAAGTCAGCGTGATTTCACTATCTCAGCGTACCACTGCGTTGAGAACTTGCTATCTTGAGATATCGGGGCGGCGTTGGAAACAATGCACTGCATGAGCGACCGCGAGGAGGGGCGGGAGGAGACTGAGATGGAAACGAAACAGTGAAATGTGCACGCGCAACTGGCAATCTCTACCTCATCCTGATTGGTTGGAGGAAATCGCATCACACAGTGGGCGTGATCTCTCGCAGTCGCTTGTTCCAGTTGTGTTTTGCACCTAGGCACCAGATTGTGGGGGGAATCCGTTTTATCAAAGAAAGTTGCTCAATTATCGAACGACAGGAAAAATGTGAGACAAAGGCTGAAATGAGCGACAGGTTAGGGGTCGGGCCACATTACGGCTCAAGTGTGTGTGAAAAAAGGGCAGAAACCGTGACGACCTCATATATTAAATCAAGAACAAACCGTGTGTGCGAAAAAGCCCAATATGGGCCTTTCTGCTTCAGAAAACTCATGTGCTAAGGTTGGTTCACGCCCCAGATGGTTCTTTGACTGAAGGAGTACTGTTTGCTGCTTGTGCCATTCAGGTCATTTATATGATATGGCTGACCAATATGGCAAGTGAGTACAGGACATCATATATGGGTATCTTGCATATACTATTAAATGCAAACATTGGGCAATATCCTGGGGCATGCATTTGTGTGGGCATTGTAAAACAAGGCAAGCCCTCATAGCCACAAATCCCAGCAATGGTGCAGTAGTGTAGAGTTAAGAATGGTGGGCTGTAATCTGGAGAACTGAGTTTGATTCCCCTCTCTTCCACATGTAGCCTACTGGGTGACCTTGGGCTAGTCACAGTTCTCTCAGAACTCTGTCAGCCCCACCTACCTCACACGGTTGTGGGGAGAGGAAGGGAAAGTGGTTGTAAGCCACTTTGACTCCTTACAGGATAGAAAAGCAGGGTACAAAACCCAATTCTTCTTCTTCCCTTTGCAACCTCGTGTCTTTCTCTTGTCCGAATCTCAAGAATTGTTTCTGGGTGGATTCAACGGGAGATTTCGCATTCCAAGGGATATTCTTCATTCAAATACACCCCTTGAGGAGATCAGGATTTATCATGTGCAGGAAGATTTTGATTCAATGCACCATCCCTTTAAAAGCTGATAATCTTGGTATGCACAGGGGAAGATATTCTACTGTGGTTTTCCTCGGGCAATTCTGAAAAGAATGGAAGAGAGAAACTTAAGTCCATCATCCTTCTGTCCGATTTATGGACACAGTGCTAACATTTAAGGGGTCATACTAAACAACAATAGTCAGATCTCAAGAAGGCTGAGTATTGCAGGGATTAAGATTATTCCTTCACTGTTCTCAGGTATCACAGTAGCAAAAACATGAGTGCTAGCTTGCTTGTTCTAAAGCGATCAAACATTTAGCAAACTCAGGTTTGTGATGTGCAACAGCTCGCTCTGACATGCAGATTTGCACAACACTGAAGTCATGTGCGAAATGGTCTTTTGAATGAAATGTCCATCTATTAAGTCAACGGCTTCAGTGAGTTGTTTATTGGCAGAGTTAATAAACATTTTTCATGGGAAAGAGCTATGGACCACATAATTAAAAATGAGTGCTATGTTTTGAAACCACCCTTTGTACTGCCCTGTTTCTCGAATATAGGACATCCCCTGAAAATAAGATATAGTAGAGGTTTTGCTGAAGTTCGAAATATAAGGCATCCCCCGAAAGTAAGACGTAGCAAAGTTTTTGTTTGGAAGCATGCCCGACAAACAGAACACAGAAAAATAAGACATCCCCTGAAAATAAGACATAGCACATCTTTGGGAGCAAAAATTAATATAAGACACTGTCTTATTTTCAGGGAAACACAGTATGTCCTGGTATTTTAAAGTTCCTAATGAGTGCCTCCTTTAATCTCCCTGGGGCTTTTTTAATTTGAAGGTAAGCATAATATGCTATCTGCAACCATCCAAAGCTTTCGCAAGGGCCAAAGAGACATATTTTTTAAAACTCAACAGTGACCTCTCTGGACAGTCGAGGAAGAATATTCAAGGGGGGGGGGTGTTTCCCAACTGAAAAGCATAAAAAAAATAAACAGCTTCAAGGTAGAAAGAGGGAGGCAAATTAAAATTGGATAAATGAAGTTTGGAGTGCTTATGTCTTGCTGTCGGGGAGAATGAAAGCGCCGAACACAGTAAGCAGATCTATTTTATTGCAATTGTCTGCAACAAGACATCAGCTTGAGATTTTAATTTTGGCTGGTTGTCACTCATTATTATGCCACGGCCGTGACAATTGCATACAGTGAGACAAACACAAAAGGAGGGTGCTGACTTTAATTTAAAACGAAATTGGTTGCGTCTTGCTACGTCCAGAGCCGCTTCTCCAGGCAACAACAGCCCCCTTTGCTTTCCAAAAAGCAGAAATGAAAGAGGCAGCCAAAGAAGGGAAGGGAAAGAGAGGGGGGGGAGGAATAATTTTGTGGCAGAACACTTGCAAAGAGGCTTGTTAAGGCTTAGAGTTGAGCTGTAAATAGAGAGGTTGCCTGCCAGTTCCCTAGAGTGAAAAAGGAGTCCAAAGGAAATGGTTTTTCAGAGAACAAGTCGACCACTTTGGATAGACTGGAAGCCAGCCACCAACACAGCTGGCCGGAGAGCCAGCCAGTAGCTGGAACGGATGCTGCTGGAAGAATCTTCTCTCTCTGATAGACTAGTGAGCATATGGGACTTTTGATAACCAGCTAAAACAGAGGAGGAGGAGGAAGACAGCGTCAGGATAGTGCTTTTTGAATCTGTGGGGAGAAGGTGGAGAGGAAGGGAAATTTACCGCGCGCGGAGAAAATAGGCAGAGAAACAGAGGGGCATCCTCCCTCCCCAGAAATATAACCAGATATGTGCAGTTTACAGTTTGATCTTTCATAGTGAACTTTACCCCAAAACGTTGTATTTCTAGCCATAAAATGTTTTAAACGAATCCCCTTTTCAAACTATTCTGTTTTCTGAACCGTTTTCAAAACGTGTTCACTTGTGTGCGTATCTCCTTAAAACATTTTACCAGGCTCTCTGCTGTCCCCAAACTTTCTCCTAGGCACCATTTTGTGAGCTCACTGTCCATTTCCCCTCGCCTGTTTATGGTCGAATCCCCACTACCGTCTTAGCCAGGTTTCAGAACACAAACTAACCAGGTTTGAGGGACATCCTCCCCGGTCGAATCCCCACTACCGTCTTAGCCAGGTTTCAGAACACAAACTAACCAGGTTTGAGGGACGGCCTCCCCGGTCGAATCCCCACTACCGTCTTAGCCAGGTTTCAGAACACAAACAACCGTTAGTTTCGACCGGGGAAGTCGTCCCTCAAACCTGGTTAGTTTGTGTTCTGCCAGGAAACCTGGCGTGACCGACTGTAGTGAGGATTCAAATTCGCCATCATTTCTTTTTAAGTTGGGGGTGGGGGTAACCTCCAATACATTGAGTATATGAAGCACAGAGAACCACAGATGGCCATGAATCATTTTCCGGGGGGAGGGGTGTCTGTGTGGAAAGGGCCATTGTCTTTTGCTTGTGTAGAGTGAGGAAATAATAACACACTCATGTCTGTTTCTTTTAGGCCAATAGTCTCCATTTCATTTGCCTCTAATATGTTACTAGAGCCTAATTGTCTGGCCTGTTTAATGAGCATTTCCAAGTTTTGTTCTTTTACTGATGTACAGAAGCAAGGAGGGTCCCCATTTCTCCCTGAAGAGCTTCCAAACTGTTTTGAAAATAAGACAAACACCACCCCCCACCCCCGCAAGTTTGGGTTGATCTTTTTCCACCAAGGATGTAAGCAGGTTTGGATCCCCACTGGGGGAAAAGACGAGGCATATCTTTTCAAATAAATAAACAACATAGTAAATAAAATAATTTTCACAGACTAAGAGCCTTCTGGCTGTTGCCCGTCGGCTTGTATCTCTAACTCTGCCCAGGCTAAATACCTGCAAGGAGAGAAAACAAATTCAGCCCAGATGGAACTCGACTGCTGCTAACTTGCTGTCAGCTAGAAGGTACTCATTGCCTCTTCTGCCACCTGTTTTGTTTTGATGAAGCTACAAAATGGGGGGAGAAGCCAGGGCTGGCAACTTCTTGATGGGGGGCTGGAGTTCTCCTGGAATTATAAATGATCTCCAGACTGCAGAGAACGGAAATGATAGGTCCTTTCCCCACTTACCTTAAGCCCCGCGCTACTCTCCTCAAGTAGCGCGGGGTCCAGCTGCACTCCCTACTTCAGGGGCAGCAAGAATGCAGTCGCCCCAACGCTGCCTCTCTTGCGCCCCCTCAGCGCACGTAATTCCTGGCGCCTTTTGAAATGGTGCCTTTTGAAATGGCGCCTTCGTGGGGAAGCCGGAGCACGCGCCAGGAATTGCATGCGCTGGGAATTGCGTGCAGCAACCCTCGGACAAAGGTGAGTGGGGAAAGGGCCATAGCTTCAGAGAGTGAAGTGTGACATCACGTCCATGGTGAGCTCCACCCCCTCCCCAAACTCCACTCTCCTGACTCCACTCCCAAATCTCCAGGAATTTTCCAACCTGGAGTTGGCAGCCTTAGGAGAAACAGAAGTAATATTTAGTACAGTGCAACCTTGACAATTTATTGTGCCCCCTTCCTGTTATTTACCACTACTATAAAAGTTAATGTTACTTTACTTATCTCCTGACCATAGTTACTCTCCAAAGGCAAAAACCCAAGTAGCATTGTGAAAAGTTTGTACAATAATCATAATAGGTAGTGATGAGTGATACCTTTGTACAAGTTACAACTAGGGGCAGTGGCCAAATGTAACTGATAGGTATGTATATATAGGTATGTATGTATGTATATGAGCACCAAAAAAATTACTGGAAAATTTTAGGGGTTTTTAACCTGGAAATTGTCAGTGAGCAGCGGAAACGAAAGAGGTTTGTGCAACAGAAATAAAGTGTTTCCTATATTGTCGAAGGCTTTCTGGCTGGAATCGCTGCCGAGTGCTGTAGTGGTTTCTGGAGAAACAGCTATGGCGCGTGTTCTAGCAGCATTCCTCTCCTGAAGCCCCGTTAAGAGAAGCCTGCCACTGCATCCTGTGGCTGGCATCTTCGAGGAGGATCACAAGAAAGATCCTCTTGATGGGGGGCTAATTCAGATCCTCTGAAGATGCCAGCCACAGATGCAGGCGAAACGTCAGGAGAGAATGCTGCTAGAATTTAACCATACAACCCGGAAATATACAGCACTAAAATGTTTCTCGGCCACCTTACGAATCCTCTGCAGGCAGGAATCATCTTCAATGCAGGTTGGGGGCGAAAGATCACTAGCCTAGCTATTTTTAAAAAACCTCCAGATTAGACTATTGTAACTCGCTCTACGCGGGCCTTCCCTTGCGCCTTATCCGGAAGTTGAAACTGGTCCAACATGCGGTGGCCCGGCTGCTCACAGGGGGCGCCTTTCGAGAACATATTCACCCTGTGTTGCGCCACCTGCACTGGTTACCGGTTGAATTCTGAATCATTTTCAAGGTGTGGGTACTGACTTTTAAGGCCTTACGTGGCCTGGGACCCTTGTACCTTCGGGACCGCATTACCCCATATGTACCGGTTCGCTCTCTGGGTATCAGCAGAGGCAAATTTACTGGAGATCCCTGGCCCCTCGATGATGCGGCTGGCCTCCACACGGGCCAGGGCCTTTACGGCTCTGGCACCGGCCTGGTGGAACACACTACCACCAGCTGTCCAGGCCCTGCGGGACCTTGGAGAATTCTGCAGGGCCTGTAAGACCGTACTGTTCAACCGGGCCTTTGGAGAGTCCAGCCGCTGATAGTGCCTCCGCCCACCCCCCCTCTGCTACAGAGTCCCATAACATCATAGACACCCATTTTTTTACTTTCTGGGGATGGTTGGATATGGGTTTGTGGGCTACTATTTTAGAATATAACTGTTTTAAATTGTATGTTTTATGTATGATTTTATGTTGTTCACCACCCTGAACCCTTCAGGGATAGGGCGGTATACTAAATTTAATAACTAACTAAATAAATACATACATAAATACATAAATAAATACATACATACATACATACATACATACATACATACATACATACATACATACATACATACATACATACATACATACATAAAAGAATGTAACGAGCTGGACTTGTTTTGGGATGAGAACTGTGAAGTTTGTCCCCCAAACACTTCTTATAACATCCTGAAGACGTTATATTCAGGCTGTGCGTAATCCACCATGGAGCTCTCTCTCCCTCCTCCTCTCCACTGGCTCCCAGGTCCATATGACCTCAGGTGCATTTGGCTTTTCAAATTCAGCTGGGGGTTTTTTTCAGCAAAAGAATCCCCCCTCCAAAAAATCCAATTTGTTTTTTTAAAGGGGAGAGGGGGTTTCTGTGATTTGGATTTATTGAACCACCAAGCTTAAATGTGCATGGAATTTTGCCATAAGCCATAACTCACTGTGTCTGGTTAGGTTTTTCTTATTCATTCAAAATACTTTAATATTAGTCCAAAGATTTGATAAGATTGAAATAAAGTCTCTCTGTGTGTGTGAGAGAGAGAAAGAGAGAGAGAGAGAGAGAGAACCCCATTAAAAGCTCCTTGAATAGCAAGCCTAATACATATAAAATGCCTGATCATTCCTTTCTTTAAACAAAGGCATACATTAACATGCTTGGCTAGGAATCTGCAAAAGTCCTAATACCACTGAAAGAGACACTTGCATCCTATATTTAAATGTGATTAGTGCAATATGTATAGCACAAAGGAAGCTAATTTCCATAAACTAATTTGGCTACATCATTTATTTTGGGTGATTCATTTCTGTGTGTTTGCCTTAAAACTGCCGTTTGTTTTCCTCCATTTGTGGATTCCTGGGGATTAGAAATGCCTTGCCAGCACTGCGGGACTCTTTGCCAACATCCCCAGAACTATCAAGATGTTGAAAAGTTTTCCACATGAAACAGGGGGCCTCCTTTTGATCGACACAGACTTCAGAGAATAATCAGAACTGCAGAAAAAACAGTTGCTGCTAACCTGCCTTCCATTGAGGACCTGTATACTGCACGGGTCAAAAAAGGGCTGTGAAAATATTTACTGACCCCTCGCATCCTGGACATAAACTGTTTCAACTCTTACCCTCTAAACGTCGCTACAGAGCACTGCACACCAGGACAACTAGACATAAGAACAGTTTTTTCCCCCCTCCCATCACTCTGTTAAACAAATGAATTCCCTCGATAATGTTAAACTATTTATTATATACTTATTATATAATTACTGCACTACTTTTCATCATTCCTATTACTCCCATCTCCATCCCCACTTATGACTGTGTATGACTATAAGCCTGTGCTGACATTTTATTTTATTTTATTTTATTTTATGATTTTACATTTTATGTTTTCATTACTACTGATTGTTTCCTGATTGCTTACTAGACCTGTATGACAATCATTAAGTGCTGTACCTTATGATTAAGTGCTGTACCTTATGATTCTTGACAAATGTATTTTTCTTTTATGTACACTGAGAGCATATGCACTGGAGACAAATTCCTTGTGTGTCCAATCACACTTGGCCAATAAAGATTCTATTCTATTCTATTCTGTTTCTCCTTGATATGCCCTTGTTCTGTGAAGGTCTGAGGACAGCAGCTCTCCAGTCCCTCACCCAGAGATAAGAACATAAGAACAAACCAGCTGAATCAGACCAGAGTTCATCTAGTCCAGCTCTCTGCTACTCGCAGTGGCCCACCAGGTGCCTTTGGGACCGTGGTGGCGAACCTTTGGCATTCCAGATGTTATGGACTACAATTCCCATCAGCCCCTGCCAGCATAGCCAATTGGCCATGCTGGAAGGGGCTGATGGGAATTGTAGTTCACAACATCTGGAGTGCCAAAGGTTCGCCACCACTGCTTTGGGAGCTCACATGCAGGATGTGAAAGCAATGGCCTGCTGCTGCTGCTGCTCCTGAGCAGACCTGGTCTGCTAAGGCATTTGCAATCTGAGATCAAGGAGGATCAAGATTGGTAGCCATAGATTGACTTCTCCTCCATAAATCTGTCCAAGCCCCTTTTAAAGCTATCCAGGTTAGTGGCCATCACCACCTCCTGGGGCAGCATATTCCAAACACCAATCACACGTTGCGTGAAGAAGTGTTTCCTTCTATTAGTCCTAATTCTTCCCCCCAGCATTTTCAATGCATGCCCCCTGGTTCTAGTATTGTGAGAAAGAGAGAAAAATTTCCCTCTGTCAACATTTTCTACCCCAGATCTTTGAGAGTACTTGCTACCAAGTCCTTTTTAAAGGGCAGTTCAAAGGATGGGACCTAGTACCTTGTGCAAACAAAGCAAGCTACTCTACTGTTGAGCTCCACTCCCAATCTCATCTTACTATTTGTGTAAAGTGGTACTGAAGGAGGATGGCTGTGACACTCTTTTGACAAAGTGTAATGGATTCTCACAAGTCTGGGTTCCCTCCTCTGCTGAACCACAGGACTTCCAATGAGCAGCTTGACCTCTTCCATCTAGAGCCAACTTCGGGTTGGGAAATTCCTGGGGATCTGGGGTGGAGTCTAGAAATAGTGAAGTTTGGGAAGGAGAATGAGCTCAGTGGGGTTTAATGACATACAGTCCACTCAGTGCAGACATCTTCTCCAGCAAAACTGATCTCAGTCGTCTGGGCATCAGTCATAATTCCAGGAGATCTCCAGCCCCTACCTGGAGGTCCACCATACAGTTAGCAGCCAGGCCTGAGGTGGAATTGTTTTTAGCAAGCAGTGTCTGTACCTGTCCTCTCCCTCTCCTAAAAAGTGCACTAGCAGTACTGGCCAAAGATGAAAGCCACCTCCTGTACTGGCTCAGTGTTACCAATAGGGAAGAGATCTGCCCGGGCAAGTCTCCCTGTCAGTCATTGAAATGCACAACAGCCAGCTTTCCTTAAAAAAAATCAGAAAAGACAAGATCCTAAGCCTGGGAAAACCAATCCCCACCTTGGGACTGCAGCACACCTGTCTCCAATGTAAAAAGGATATGCTAACTAAATGCAATCAGGGCTCCTGCTAGTTATTCTTCAACATACTATCTTCTTTTTCCTGTCTAACCTCTGGGAAAGACCATCTCCATTTGAATCGGAAAAGCCCCGGAGTTGTGATTTCATCAATCCACCCTAAAATCTAATCATTTCTGGACATTCCCCAGGCTCGAGCCATCAAGCCAAGTGCCTGCCTTTTGTTCTCCCTTGGAGGACAAACTCACCTTTTGTTTGGGAAGATTAGCTCTCTTAACACAGCTAGAGGGCCAGATTTTCCCTATAATCAGACTGCCCACTTTGCAATCAGTGTTCAGTGTTTTCTAGACTATGCTTTGGTCTGGTTATACTGTTCCCAGTGCTGCTTTTCACCCCATCTCTTGGAGATCGATGCAGGTGTTGAACCCTGCTTCTCAGACCCATTCTTCTAGATAAGGTAATTATTGCCTCCTCCCCCCCCAAAAAAACCCTGACCTATTCCATCACTTATCCCTTCAACTCCATCTATATCCTAGGACTGTGTGAATTCTCTATGTTTGCATTTACTGTTTGTGTACCTGTACATTTGTTATTTTTACTTTTTGAAATAAAATTGTTAAACATTCACTTCTGACCCCTGTGGATTTCTGAGGAGAAAAAAACACCATAAACAAAGGTGGTAAAGATCTTGTGGCTGCCCCCTCTCACAAAACAATGTCTCTCCTGATGATTCTCCCTTCTAAAAGAGACAGACGCTAGCATTTCGGGTAACATTATTGCTCCACCATATTGTTTTTCCTTATCCCATTAGACAGTTACTATATATCGATAATGTGATACTAACATAGAGAGACACAGATACACATATATAATAAGGAAAAAAATTCTTTCAATTGGAAAATTCAGTGTCACCTTACATATGGTTTTCCAGTGATGCCTGAATCGCAGAAAGGTACATCAAGGAATTTAAGGAAATACTAGTTCCCCTTCCATCCACAATTTGGCAGACACTGGGCAATATTAGAAAATATTTTTCCAAAAAGTTGTGAGACCTCAGAAGAATAAATTCGTAGCACTCAAACAACAATACCAGGGTCTGTGAACATCTTGAAGATAAAGGGTGGGGAGAGCATTTTCTTTTGACTCTTTGGGTTCTAGTTTTTGGCATTGCTCAAAACTTGGCATGTTGTCAGAACTAACACACAAGAGTAGGGAAACAGATCTTAGGGTTTCTAACTTCAAGGTGGGCCTGGTGATCTCCTGGAATTACAACTGGTCTCCAGACAACAGGTCTCCCTCCTGCCCTGAAACCCGGCCCCAAATCACCAGGAATTTTTCAACCTTGAGGAATTTCCCAACCAAGTGACATCTGATTTGGGGAAGAGGCAACTAATACATACTTTTGGCTGCTTAATTAAATTTGGATGCATTCTTCAGTCTTAAGCATGTTTATTTTTGGGGTATGACACTAATTCTTAACCATCAACAGATGACCCCATTTGCTTGTATGGGGGGTGGGGTTGAAGTACTTGCTGTATTCATGAAACATTCGAGGACATGACATGTTAGTCCTGCCTACTCTAGGATTGCCTGACCCCTTTTGGCCAGTGGTGGGGAATGTGGGCTAGGATTGCCAGATTCAGACTGGAAAACTCCTGGAAATTTGGGGTGGAATTGGAAGGGAAGGGAGGGACGGGGCCTGTCATCTGGACATGGCCCACCCACACTAGTGGAGGGGGAGGGGAGGGAGGGGAAGGGGTGCCATACAAGGGCAGGGGAGTGAGGGAGGGGAGAGAGTGAGGGATGGCATGCAAGGGAGAGGAGGGAGGGGGCCCAGCTTCTGGAGATGTCCCACCCACCCTAGTGGAGGGGAGGGAGGGGAAGGAGTGCCATGCAAGGGAAGGAGAGTGAGGGAAGAGAGGCAGTCAGGGGTGGCATGAAAGGGAGAGGAGGGAGGGGGAGGGGCCCGGCATCTGGACATGACCCACCCACCCTAGTGGAGGGAGGGGGAGGGGGAGGGGTGCCATGCAAGGGAAGGAGAGTGAGGGAAGAGAGGCAGTCAGAGGTGGCATGAAAGGGAGAGGAGGGAGGGGGAGGGGCCCGGCATCTGGACATGACCCACCCACCCTAGTGGAGGGAGGGGGAGGGGAAGGGGTGCCATGCAAGGGAAGGAGAGTGAGGGAAGAGAGGCAGTCAGAGGTGGCATGAAAGGGAGAGGAGGGAGGGGGAGGTGCCCGGCATCTGGACATGACCCACCCACCCTAGTGGAGGGAGGGGAAGGGGAAGGGGTGCCATGCAAGGGAAGGAGAGTGAGGGAGGGGAGGCAGTCAGGGTGGCATGCTAGGGAGGGGAGGGAGGGGGAGGGGCCCGGCATCTGTACATGACCCACCCACCCTAGTGGAGGGAGGGGGAGGGGTGGCATGCAAGGGGGGAGGGGACAGGGGCCTCAGTAAGGTACAGTGCCATAGAGTCCACCCTTCAAAGCATCCAGTGTGCAGCTCACCAAATCCACTCTTCGCTCTTGCCTCTCATGGCTGACAGTATCATGCCTGGCTGGGTCCAGGAGCTGGTAAATGCCTTTCTGTGGAAGGGTAAAGTTATGGTCACTTTGAAAAAGGTAGTTGTGAAACCATTCCTGAAGAAGGCATCCCTGGACCCAAATGAACTAAACTACTCCCAGTGTGGTATAGTGATTGAGAGCAGGTGGATTCAAATCCAGGTTTGATTCCCCACTCCTCCCCCTGAGTGTCAAGGGTTTATCTAGTGAACCAGGTGTGTTTCTGTAACCTCAGCTTGCGGGTTCTGTGGGGCAGAACTTGGAAGGTGTTTGCAACAACTAAATGTTAAACAAAATGGTTTACTTTTCTTTAACATATGACACTTATCAAACATTAACATTCAACTTAACACTGCAAGGTCCTGTTCAAGTTTCATTCCAAGTCCTTCCAATTACAGTCTGATAATGCCAAGTCCATTCTTCCTGCTGGTGGCTGGCTCATGGAGACTCCAGAGGCTTGGTGAACGGGACTCAAGATGATGAAGGTCCCCAAAAAAACTCTCACCAATGACATACACAAAAACCCTGAAACAATCAATTCTAACATTTACAATATAGCAAAAATAAACATCTCCCTTCCCACTAGTTCCCAACAACATTGCAGTTACCTTAAACAAGGTGTTGAGGGCTTATAAGAATCAGTCAAGGTCCCAGCTTGGTAGCCTGGCTTCCTCCAACCTCATGAGCCTTGCAGCCTTCTGCTGCTTTCAGTCTCCACCCCTCTCTGGGTCATCCCATTCTGAACATGGGGGTTACATTTCCATACTCTTTCATTTCTGCTGGATGACCTTGGACTAGTCTCAGTTCTTCATAACTCTCTCAGCCCCACCTGCCTCACATGGTGTCTGTTGTGGGGAGAGGAAGGGAAAGGAGCTTGTAAGCCACCTTGAGTCTCCTAACAGGAGAAGAAGGTGGGTTATAAATCCAATTTTGTTTCTTCTTCTGGCTAATATTCCATTCCAGGTACTTAAGCAGGTGGTTGTTATACATCTTCAGGCAATCTTGTAGGGGACAGGCTATGTCAGGGGTAGGGAACATGCGGCTCTTCTGTATTTGCACTGCGGCTCCACGAGCCGAGCCGTCGGCCCCATCCTTGCCCGCCCTGCAGGAAGCAGGGCAGGCGCACCAACTGCCCACTGCCAGCTGGGCTGCGCCGCAGGCTTCCCTCTCGCCCGCCCCTTTGGAGCGGGGCGGGCGCTTTCCCGGCGGCCAGTGAGGCCAAGCCGCCGGCTTCATCCTTGCCTGCCCTGCAGGCAGCAGGGCGGGCACACCAATTGCCCACAGCCAGCTGGGCCGCGCCGCACCGCGGGCTTCCCCACTTGCCCGCCCCGTTCGAGCGGGGCGGGCGCTTTCCCGGCGGCCGGCGAGGCTGAACCGCCGGCTTCATCCTTGCCCACCCTGCAGGCAGCAGGGCAGGCGCACCAATTGCCCGCGGCCCACTGGGCCGCACCACGGGCTTCCCCTCCCGCCCTCCCCGTTGGGGCGAGGCGGGTGCTTTCCCGGCGGCCGGTGAGGCCGAGCTGCTGGCCCCATCCTTGCCCGCCCTGCAGGCAGCAGGGTGGACGCATCCATGCGCTTCTCAGAATGAGAGGAGTAAAAGGTAAAAAAAACCCAATATATACAGTGTTATCTTTATTTTAAATGTCAACAATTATTTGCAGCTCCAAGTGTTTCTTTTCCCGTGGAAAACGGGTCCAAATGGCTCTTAGAGTGTTAAAGGTCCCCTACCCCTGGGCTACGTAGACCCATTTCAACCTGGATTCAGGCCTGGTTTGGGGGCAGAACAGCCTTGGTTATGCTGACTGCTGACTGTTGCTGGGGGGAAAGGGCCAGTCTGGTCCAGAAGGGCTTGAGGCCCACTTGGGTGGGGCTTCAAGCTCAAAGAGGTGCTGACATTTAAACACGATTGTGTATCCAGACCCTTTGGGGAAACAAGGATGTCTGGAAATTCAGTCACATATCTCCGGCAACAAATATTGTTTGGTCCTTAGACAGCCTTGTTAAGTTCAAAGACCTACCACAAAATTTATAGGAAGGGGAAAAAATGAACCTCAGAGAGACGTGTGGGAAGTTAATCATCCATTTCCCGCCTTTCTGCTCAAACACCCACACAGCAGGTCATGGCATCTCATGATAATATTTGTTTTTGAAATGGGTTTCTGTTTAAAACTGAAAGGCACACATTGGATAATGTTCTTGCTGTTTGCTGTTAATAAGAAGTGTTTTCGGGGCCATTTTAAAGAGTAATCCTACCGGAAATGTTCCACGTTGCTCCTTCTGAAACTGTGTGGGAAAGGGACATGCAAATCAGCAACAAACTGGCTAAAACTAAATGTCAGGACTGGAATGAGATCGCAACCTCATGATCTTCTTCATAATGCATTTCGATTCACTTGGATAAGCCTGGCCCAAGGACATATCACATTAAAAACGGGGATCCAGTCAGAATGAATACCATCTTTTTCATATACACCTATATGCATATATATATACATTCTCTCTCTCTCTCTCTCTCTCTCTCTCTCTCTCTCTCTCTCTCTCTCTCTCTCATATATATATATATATATATATATATATATATATATATATATATATATATATATATATATATATACACACACACAACCCTATATAGAATACACATGCATATAGAATAGAATAGAATCTTTATTGGCCAAGTGTGATTGGACACACAAGGAATTTGTCTCCGGTGCATATGCTCTCAGTGTACATAAAAGAAAATACATTTGTCAAGAATCATAAGGTACAGCACTTAATGATTGTCATAGATAGATAGTCATAGATAGATTGTCATAGATAGATAGATAGATAGATAGATAGAGAGAGAGAGAGAGAGAGAGAGAGAGAGAGAGAGAGAGAGAGAGATCTATATATCTATATCTATATCTATCTATCTATCTATCTATCTATCTATCTATCTATCTATCTATCTATCTATCTATATATCTATATATCTATATATATATATATATATATATATATATATATATATATATATATATATATATATATATATATATATATATATATATATAGAGAGAGAGAGAGAGAGAGAGAGAGAGAGAGAGAGAGAGAGAGAGAGATACACACAACCCTATAAATACACATGCACCTATATAGAAATACACACACATGCATACACAGAGAGATTTTAGATTTAACCCACAGTCCAACCATTCTTGCAAAATATACTTAACACTTTTTCTTAATTAAAAGGATAAATGTAGCGGGATATGAAATTTAAGTGCCCAGTCGCCTGAGAGGTGGCACTTACGACCATATGAAATTGCTCAACAACTTTGTTAAAGGCCATCCACCTGATTAAGGAGTTACACCTTCTTTGGCAGAGAAAAGTGCCTACTCAATAGTGGTGCCTCACTATAGACCACTCTTCCTAGTGAGATTTGCTGAAGTATACTTTCAAATAATTAGTTTGGCTAATAGGAGACCCGTGATACTGAGTGGGAAGCTGCAGCACTGCAGCCAAAAGCTCTGCTCACGATTTGAGTTCAATCCCGATGGAAGTTGGTCCCTTTCCGCACGGGCCATAAACAGCACCCTGGGGACGGCAAAAACGCCGTCCCCAGGGAGCTGTTCGCACGGGGGGCGCAGCTGCTGCGAAGCCGCCATTTTCCAACCTCGCTTCCCCAGCGAGGTTTACAGAATACGGCGGCTTCCAGCCGCTGCCGTGTGAATGGCAGCAGCTGGAAGGCGCCATCCCTCCCCCCTGTGACCAGTGGACCTACTGTCTCTGTGGCCGTCCGGCGCATCATCGAGGCCTGGGGACACGCCCCCCCTGCCCTGTGACGCCAGAGTGGTAGCGCAGGGCAGGGGGGCGTGTCCCCTGGCCTCGGCGACGCGCCGGACGGCTGCAGAGACAATAGGTCGACCGGGCGATGGCGCAGCACGGTGCCGTCATCTCGGTAGTTTTTGGGACTGTTCATGCGAATGGTCCCAGAGGGGTTGGGTCCAACCCCCACCGTAGCCGTACAGAAACGGCCTTGGTTTCAGGTAGCCAGCTCATGGTTGACTCAGCCTTCCAATGGTGGTAAAATGTGTATCCAGCTTGCCAGGGGTAAATTGTAGACAACTGGGGAAGACAGTGACAAAACACCCTATAAACATGGTCTGCCTAGTTAGTGTCATGATGGGATGTCCCCTCATGCATCAGTAATGACTCAGTGCTTGCAAAGGGGATTACTTTACCCTTCCGGGGTTTACACAGAATGGGTAAAAAACAAAACAAACTAAACAGCAGAATGTGGTGGTTCCTCACTCTCTCACATGCTTGCTCTTCTCCCCCATTGCCGAATAATTCCAGTCACTGCACCATCTGCAGCTGCCTGAGGAGGAACAGGCACCAGCATTGGCTGGGAGGGTCGTGACTGCCAGTGGCCACAACTGCACCATTGACTGTTGTGTGGTGACCCCGGTACCCAGCAAGAGAAGCAGGCATCTGGGAAGAGAAAGAGAAGGATGAAAGAACTGGCGACATGGAGCCGAGGGGGGGGAGAAAGGTAGGAGGGGTCACCTTCAGTGGCTGCCATTAACTTTTCTGTGCCAGTGTAACCTCTATCTGTGGGTTCTGTGGGGCAGAACTTGTAATGAGTTTGCAACAACAAATTTTAAAAACAAAATGGTTTACTTTCTTAACATATAACATCAAACATCAACATTTAACATCACACTTCAAGGTCCTGTTCAGGTTGCATTTCCAAGTCCTTATATTTACAGTCTACTGATACTGCCAAGTCCAATTCTTCTTTGCAAGTGGGTTGGCTCCTGAAGACTCCAAGGGCTTGATGAAGAGGATTCAACATGATGAAGGTTTCCAGGAGAACTCTCACCCATTACAAACATTAAAAAACCCTGAAACAATAAACTCCAACATTTACAACATAGCAAAAATAAACTACCACCTTCCCACTAGTTCCCAACAACATTGCAGTTACCTTAACAAGGTGTTAAGGGCTTATACAAACCAAGGTCTGAGTCTGGTAGCCTTGTCTCCTCCAAACTACATGAGCTCTGCAGCCTTCTGCTGCTTTGAGTCTCCACCCCTTTCTGGGTCAACACATGGGGGTTACACCAGCACAAGCATCTGGGAAGAGGAGGAGGACAAAGATGGCGCTAGTGGTATGGGGTCAATTGAGGAGGGCAGGTTGGAAGGGTTGGGCCCATTAGCGGATGCCTTTAACCCACCAACCGTTTTCTAGAGCCCATTCTATTTGTTCATTCGATGGGCTGTACTGTTAGTATGTACTTACGCAGCAAGCACACTCTCTGCCACGAATCAGGCCTTTCTTGGTTTTCCGAATGCCTCCCTTGCACCCCCTCTATGAGGTCTGAATTGGAGGGTGCCCAAAGGCTGCTCTGTAAGTGAACATTTTAAAAGCCTCTAAAGCTGGGAACCCCTTCTCCCCCCTGAAATCTGGCAGGAAGAATCCCTGAAGGGAGTGGTACAATTAGGGATCCCAGCCTCTAGGTGGGACTTGGGGATTCCCCAGAATTATGGCTCATCTCCAGACTACAGAGATCAGTTCCCTTGGAGAAAATGGCTGCTTTGGAGGATCTCCTGTCCTCCCCAGACCCCACCCCCAAATCTCCATGACTTTCCCAACCAGGATCTGACTGTCCCCTGCCCCCTACCCCCCGAATCCCACACCAGTGGTCAAGGGAACCTGGCAATCCTAAGTACAACCTCAAAGAATTTCATCCCTATGGGGTGGAGGGAACAGATTTCATTGGCAATATGTTCTCCCTTTAATTCCATGTTGATGTAGGCGTATGTTCCGTTTACGGACATTAGTATATGTCAGCCATGTGTAGACTGTAGGTATATTCTGTGATCCCCCTTCCAATTGGACATTTGTCAAAATTCTTTGTATTTCATCTGCATTTCACCAATACAAAGAATTTTGACTAATGTCCAATTGGAAGGGGGATCACAGAATATACCTACAGACAACACATGGCTGACATATACTAATGTCCGTAAAGAGCGGCTGCGACTTACCACGGCTGCCATTGCTGGTGGGGAAGGGACAGCCTCCTAGGTAGCTGCCGCCTTCCTCATTGCCTCATGAGCTCCCAACAGCTCACGAAGTTTCTGGCTGTGCTGTGCCACATGGGAGCTACAAGCCTCCAGGGCGCCAGGAAGTGACGCCTGGCACCCTGACGTCGCTGGAGGACGTGGGGCCAGGCAGCCTATTTTAGGCTGGGCCTGGCCTAACCCCTCCCCATTTTGCCAGAGCGAACACGTGTCCCACCCACCTCTCCCCGTTTTGACATTTTGTTAATGCATGTTTATTTTGTTGTAGGGTTTGCGGATTGCGCATGGGGGACTGATCTTTAGCTTGGGGGACAGCGGGCAAAAATGCCCGTTTTTTGGGAACCTCCTTATGAGGTTTGGGGTGGAGCAAGCCAAGGGGTAACCTGCCCAGACGTGGGCTTCTATGGCTTGCGCCCCTGGCAGCAAAGAGTCTTCAGGAAGTGGCAACCGCCCATCTGGAATCTCACAGCTGCTCCAGCGTGTGTTAATTTTTAATCGGCAGGCGTGCTGAGAAAAAATTAGGTGGCTGGGGGACAGCACTCGTGCTGCCCAGCACACAGGTCATAAGATCAGACTCCCATGCTGCGCCTTACACTTTGTTTTTACCTTGAACCAATTTTGTTAATAAAATAACTTTTACCACACACAAAGTGATGTTGTATTACATTTATTTCATGAAGGGCTAGGAGGGTTATTAGCTACTTCCCTCAAACAGCAAACGGAACATACACATACATCAACATGCTGTTTCTCTCTTAGACTACGTGAAACTCCCTTTAATTCCATACAGACATGGGATACTTTGGCCTCTCTTCCCCAGTGTTAGCAGGCAGGGATCCCATGAACACAAACCCTCCAAATATCACCCCAGTTGGCTGCAGAAACCAAGACGCTGCAACCTAACAGGGCATTTTCCACTGAATGAGAAATGAAAAGAAATAAATTATTTTTGTCTCAGTAACTAACTCAGATGTACTGAACACAAATGTGCCGGTGACCCTAACGCTTTTATGCCCTGCGTGTAAGATTCCCAAAGGAATCTGACAGACTACAGTTCAGAAGTTGGATAAAACAGGCCTTTGGTCCTTTTTCTTTCAGCGGGGCTGTTCCGACTTTCTTTTAAAGGTTACTCGGACACAAAAAACTGCATGGTTTTCTGGCATTTCAGCACCACATTCCCCAGAAATGTTTGTGATACGACATCAAGGCAGAGAAGGCGATTGCGAGATAACACGGGCAGAGCCACCAAAACAAAACAGCCATTAATCTCAGAGGTTGGGCCTTTAGCTGTAGGAAAGGGGTAATGAAAAATGTTCCTCACATCAGGTCTCCTTTGGAGATTATCTCCTGAGGGGAACCAACAAAAAAGGAAGGAAGTGACTTATACTGTAGCAAGTTCGCAACAACTCTGAGACTCAAAGGAGTCCTGTAATTATACTAAGTCGAGACGGCTGGGAAATCCTGACGGAATCTTGAAGAAGCACCCATGAAGAAGAAGAAGAAGAAGAAGAAGAAGAAGAAGAAGAAGAAGAAGAAGAAGAAGAAGAAGAAGAAGAAGAAGAAGAAGAAGAAGAAGAAGAAGAAGAAGAAGAAGAAGAAGAAGAAGAAGAAGAAGAGGAGGAGGAGGAGGAGGAGGAGGAGGAGGAGGAGGAGGAGGAGGAGGAGGAGGAGGAGAAGTTTGGATTTATATCCCCCCTTTCTCTCCTGCAGGAGACTCAAAGGGGCTGACAATCTCCTTGCCCTTCCCCCCTCACAACAAACACCCTGTGAGGTGGGTGGGGCTAAGAGAGCTCCGAGAAGCTGTGACTAGCCCAAGGTCACCCAGCTGACGTGTGTGGGAGTGTACAGGCTAATCGGAATTCCCCAGATAAGCCTCCACAGCTCAGGCGGCAGAGCGGGGAATCAAACCCGGTTCCTCCAGATTAGATACACAAGCTCTTAACTTCCTACGCCACTGCTGCTCCTGAAATTTGACATCTTTGCACAAAATGGTGACCACGGGTGTCAGGATGATCATGGGTGCTGTGAAGCTTGACTGGGCCTATGAAAGCAAGTTTGTGGCGTTTTTAAATAATTTTGATGAAAGGATGTCACCCTTTCTACTTCCTTTGGTATCCCTTTTTGTTATTTTATTGTGATGGGGGGAAAATTTCAATAGATTGGGAATAGCCATGATTTTATTATTTTTGTAAGCTGCTCTGAGCTTTGAAGAAGAGGGTAAAACAGTTGAAATACTCGTGGTTCTTTCCCGCATGCCGGTTGCTGCTTGTTGTGATAGTCAACAATGGATGGGCCTGAAACATACCTTAAACTGTGGAACACGCTTCATAGCTAAGCAAGTGGCTTGGATCCTATGAATGTGTTGTGGGTGCAGGAGAAAGAGTCTTCTACAAAATGTGCTTCTGCTAAAACTTCCATGCAAACGGATTAGCAGAAGGAGAAGCATGTTCCATGACAGAGACCACTTAGTATGCTCAGAACTTATCCATGGGATCAGGGACGGAGGGAGAGAAAACTGCACCCAGGGCACGACCTGCCCGTGCCCCCCCACCCTGCCTTGATCCGCCTGGAGAGGGGGTCTGGGGGAGGCATTTTCCACCCTCATGTGACACCAGTGGTGTGTGCCCAGGACATGTCTCATCCATTCCCTCGTTCCGCCTGCCCCATCTCGACCAGACCTCTCTCAAATGAACAGATTTTGAGGGGGGGGGGTTAGCAAATCTGTGGTAGAAAAGCCTGTGGTGGAAGTCACAACCAGATCTTGACTGACTTTGCATTCCTTTCTATGCCTTGAGAGTAAAAGCACCAATATCAGTGGGCCAGAAATATTGCTGGATTAAAAAAGTGTGATAATGGGAGCAATTTAAACCTTCAAAATTGCCAACCTCGGGATCCCCCAGCATTACAGCTCAGACAACAGAGATCAGTTCCCCTGAAGACAATGGATGCTAGGAAGGTTGGGGGGTATGTTGTTGTACCCCACTGTGACCCCTGTCCTCCCCAGACTTCCTCCCAAAATCTCCAGGAGTTTCCAAACCTGGATCTGGAAACATCACCCCCCACCCCAATCCCTTGGTGGTGGTTGGGGATCTTTTGGATAATGGTGACCAACAGGTGGACAAGCGCAGAAAGGATAAGAGAAATGGGAAAAACTCACTCTTGGACCATTTTGATGGCACATGTAACTGGGCAGAAATTGAGTGTAATGGAGGAGGCATTCCGCCTGAAGCAAAGTTGAGACGTTGTAGTCTCCTTTGAAGCCTCAAGGCTCTCTTGAAGCTTTCTCCCTTTAACAGACGGCTGGCTTCTCCCATCCAGTTATCCACCTCGTCCCCTTGAGATGCATCTCCCCTCCTCCTTGGTGGACATGGAGAAGTATAAAGAACTGGCAATTTAGCAAATGCGCCGAGGGTAGTGCAGAATGTTTGGAAAGACAGTTTAGAGGCCAAGGAGAAAAACGGAATCTGCATTTTAAAAATAATGTTTGTCAGTTTCCTTTTTTTAAAAAGAGGAATTGTTCAAAAAATGAAGTATTAACAGCCAGAAATATTATGTATGCAAAGGAAATAAAGTGATATTGTCCTCACATGGTTCACTTCATTTGGCTTAAAACCCCTTGCTCAATTAGGTCAGTTCAAGCAATAGCTTCATTGGGGGAGGGGACTGAAGGCTTTACTTATGAATGAACATGTTCAACTTATCTAAAAAGGTTCTTCCTTCCATGGCCTTTTGTGCACAAGTCACTTAAAACATTTCAAGAGCAATAATAAAACATTTTCTGGAGGGGGGGGGAAAGCTGCTCTCCACAGGCCTTGGGAATTGTCCGATCAGACCATTGTGCCAACTATTTGTACATTTTGCACAATCCCAAACAACGCAGAGCGTACCCTTTGGCTCGTTTTAACGCTCTGCCTAACGCTATGACTTTTGGCAGGTATAATGACACTCCATATGAGAACAGGTTATGCCAATGTAATATGGCTGTTGTTGAGACTGTTCAACATGTATTATTGGAATGTCCAATGTACAAGTCGTTACGCTCTATATACATCTGTCCATTGATAGAGAGCTCAAACGATGTCAGGCTACCATCTACTATGAATTTTCTACTCAACGGTTCCTGGGATCTCGTATGTGAGAATGTTGCGAGTTTTTTGAGGAACTATTTGGTCAGGCGCAATCATTGCCTACATAGTAGAAACAGCTAAACTATTTTATGTGTGCATGAATGTTGTGAATGTTCAACGTTGTTTTAATGTATTTTAATATTTTAATGTCTCAGTTAGTTGATAAGTGCCCCTTTTTACTAACTCTGTAATTTATAATGCTAATAAAGGCTTTGGAATGGGAACATTTTCTCTGAGGACTTTTCCTTGGTGCCAGGAAAGTTTCCTTTTTTGCTTTAATCCATCATGTTTGAAACTTCATTAGAATGATATTTTTTTTCTGAAACATTTTCGAGCCTGCTTCCCCTCTCGTGCGGCCATACTTGAAACATTTTGAATATCCCGCCGAAAAGCCAGCACATTTCCCAAACCCCCGTGCCGAAGCTCAGCTTTACCCTCCCGGCTCATTTCCTCATTTGTTTTGGTTTTTGTGTTTGTTTTTGGAGACATCGACCAAGCAATAAACCAATGCATGATCAGAGCATCATTTCAGTGAATATACCAATGAACAAAGAAGAAGAAAAAGCTGGCTATGAAACATTTTGAGCAGTGGTGGGATCCAAAATTTTTAGTAACAGGTTCCCATGGTGGTGGGATTCAAACAGTGGCGTAGCGCCAATGGGGCTGGGCGGGGCACAACGGGGGTGTGGCCGGGCATTCCAGGGGCATTAATAATTTCTCAGTTACTGTAAAAAACTCTTACTGTAAAAAAAAAAGTTCCTAATTTCCAGCTGGTATCTTTCTGTCCATAATTTAAACTCATTATAGCAAGTCCTATCGTCTACTGCCAACAGAAACAACTACTTCTCCTCTAATTGACTGCCTGTCAAATACTGAATACTTTCAAATACTTAATTTGTTTCTAGAAATCAAAAGAAGGATATTTTCCTGAAACAAGGAACTTTACCATATTTCTAAAACATGTTTTTAAAACAGCCCAACAGGGAGAATTATCCCGTTTTCTACATTCGCTAGCCAGCCAGATAGAAAACAACAGGACTTTATGATTTTGAACCTAATGGAATTTCTAACGGAAAAGCAGACACAATTAGTAACCCCCTCTCGGCACACACAAATAATTAGTAACCCACTCTCAGGAACTGGTGAGAACCTGCTGGATCCCACCTCTGGTTTTGAGGAGTTGTGTACAGACACACATGGACATAAAGAGTGGGAGCCAAAATGTTTTCAATATGGGGTAAATGAGGTTTGTGGAAAAGGCCCGTCTCTTAATTTAGGCAAATCTAGGACCTTAATGCACAATGTTATCATACATCACTTTGTTGGAATAGGCACAATGTTACCACGCATAACTTCATTGGGATATGAACAAAACCAATTCCGGTGTACTTTCAATACCAGGGTCAATTCCTTTTGAGAGCATTGTAGATACAATATTCCAGTATTTCATTGCTCTAATACATTTCTATACATATGTATGAAGTCTGCATGAGGTTCATTACAATGCCCAAAGTGGTAGCTGATCCATTTGGTCGGTTCCTTTGCTCCAGTCTTCCTGATATTCTACTTACAAGATTGCCAATATGCTGCCGGGTTTTTGGTATCACCACCCTTCATGATTGGAGAGCTTTATATCCAATTTCAATAAGTATATTTAATAGGAATGCTTATTCCCTGGGCTTTATTTTCCTATGGAAGTGTACAGCAATAATCCAGTCAGTTCACAGATGTACTCTGGGATGCAGTGAGCTTATATAAGTTAAATTGTTCCTTGCTTTTAATGATGATGAATCCATCTGCATGGCATCTTCTCGGGATCTGGCTTTTATCTGTACAGATGTGAATAGAGGATATGGTCAAGGGCGTGCGTTTTATAAAGAAAGTATTTTTTTTCAAATGGAAAAGAGGAACAAAGAGCAAGATGCATTAGCTTAAGTGAAGGGCTATTGAAAGAGGGAGACTGAGGGAATTCTACGGGACAATTAGCCGTTGTTACCTCATGCGGGGTGAGGAAAATAGAACCATCAAAACTCCTGTAAATTATTTATCCCGTGGATTAAATTATTGGATGAATTATTAATGCAAATAATAATGTATTCATTATTTAACAGAGAAACGATTTCAGGGTTGGAACAGCGAGGCTGGTTCCCTATCTGCCAAGGGGAAGGGTGAGCCATCTTTTGATGGCATATGAGCCAAAGCTAGGTATGTCACAAAGCCTTGCAGATACCGCGTGAAACCTCTCGCTCAAGTTTCTGCAACTCCCTCTAATAAAGATTGGAATGATTGAGAGAGCATAGCTGTTTTCCTTGGAACAAGGCAAAGGTTTTTGTAGTGGTATCTTCAAGGCCACTAATCAAATTTCTTCTTTTGTAATGGTATCTTCAAGGCCACTAATCAAGTTTTCATTCACGCTTTTTCATTGTGTCCTCAAACAGATGGAAACCTTATGTTCCCTTCCCCCTGTCTAATCCTTCAGCCGATGTCAGGCTTGATGAAGCCCTGCGTGTGACTGCCACCATCTTGAATTGCATTTCACTGAATATGTGCAGCATGTACCTGCTGAATACGCACCAAGAGCCAGTCTTTATATGACAGTGGGTGCTGACATTTTGAACTACTGTATACGTGTGGTACAACAGTCTCATATACTGACAGAAAGTAGTGAGCATGAACGTGCAAAATTACAGGTCTCTTGCTCTCTCAAGACTTTGTAGAATCCATGGAAGCAGAAAAAGTTGGAGACGTAATCGATAGATCACACAGCAACTGAAGACGTTTTCAAAATGTTCCAGCCAGAGAATCATATTGAAAAAGGGGATTTATTTTAAACATTTGAGGCTGCAAATAAAATGTTTCGAGGTAAAAAAAAAATGCACAACTCCATGGGGGAAATGTTTTATTTCTTCCTGAAAAGTTTTTAAAAGGTTTGGGTGGAAAGGGCCCAGGTTGCAAACTCCAAGTTGGAAATTTCTGGGAGATTTTGGGGGGTGGAGCCTGAGAAGGGTGGGGTTTGGGGAGGGAATGGACTTCAGTGGGGGTATAATATCACAGAGGCCACATTCCAAACTAACCATTTACTCCAGGCAAACTGATCTCTGTTGCCTGAAAAACATTTGCCATCCCAGGAGATCTTCAGCAACCACTGTCAGAAGGACCTCTCCCTGTGATCTTGATTCCCACGCAGTAACATATAGGAAAAGGTGATCTTCCACATAGAAGAAGAAGAGTTTGGATTTATATCCCCCCTTTCTCTCCTGTAGGAGACTCAAAGGGTCTTACAATCTCCTTGCCCTTCCCCCCTCACAACAAACACCCTGTGAGGTAGGCGGGGCTGAGAGAGCTCCAAAAAGCTGTGACTAGCCCAAGGTCACCCAGCTGGCATGTGTGGGAGTGCCCAGGCTAATCTGAATTCCCCAGATAAGCCTCCACAACTCAAGCGGCAGAGCGAGGAATCAAACTCGGTTCCTCCAGATCAGAGTGCACCTGCTCTTAGCCACTGCTCTTAGCCACTACGCCACTGCTGCTCTCCAGTATGTGAAGCCAAGTAAGGCTTCAAAGGACAAAACCTTGAATTGGGCTCGGGAGCAAAATAGGTGGCCAATGTAATGGCTGCAGCATCACGATCCCAGGCTTCCAGTAGCTGACCCCAACCAGCAATTGAGTTGCAAAATTCTGCTCTAGCTGCAACTTCTTTAATGGTAGCCCCAAGTACAGCACATTGCCGTAGTTCAGTGCAGATGTAACTAAGGCATGGCTCACTGTGGCTAGATCTGGCTGAACCAGGAACAGACGCTGCGGGTGCACCAGGAAAGCTGGTCAAAAGCCCTCCTGACCCCCACAGCTCCCTGGTTTTCTAAGATGACTGCTCTGTCAAGCAGCGCTCCCAAGTTGTGGATCTGGTTTGTCAAAAGGAGAACAACCGCATCCAGCAGAACCAGCAGGATCGTACGCCCCCTGTCTAGTCCTCCAGTAGAGGTCCTCAACCAAGGCAATCTCTTCCAAATCCCAGCCTGAAGCCAGATTGAAGTGGGTCCAGAAAGCTAGTCTCTTTCAATAATCCCTACTGCTGAAAAGCAACCACCCATTCCAGCACCTTGTCCAGCAGTGGATGGTTGGAGATTGACCAGAAGTTCTATGACACTGCAGGGTTTGGGGAGAGGGTTTTTTTTTCCAAAACAGGTCTAATCACTGCCTCCTTGAGCATCATGAGCAGCACTAATCCTGCTCCCAAGGAAGCATTTACTACCCCTCTTTTCCACTCAACCATTTCCCCTCTGACAGCTTTTATCAGCCAGGACTGAGAAGAAGAAGAAGAAGAAGAAGAAGAAGAAGAAGAAGAAGAAGAAGAAGAAGAAGAAGAAGAAGAAGAAGAAGAAGAAGAAGAAGAAGAAGAAGAAGAAGAAGAAAAGGAGGGAGGGAGGGAGGGGGGAGGAGGAGGAGGAGGAGGAGGAGGAGGAGGATGAGAGGAGAGGAAGGAAGAGAGGAGGAGAAAGAAGAAGAAGAAAGAAGAAAGAGAAAAGAAGAAAAAGAAAGAAGAAAGAAAGAAAGAAAGAAAGAAGAAGAAGAAGAAGAAAAGAAAGAAGAAGAAGGAGAAGATGAAGTAGAAGAAGAAAGAAAGAGAAAAGAAGAAAGAAAGAAGAGAAGAAGAAAGAAAAGAGTTTGGATTTATATCCCCCCCTTTCTCTCCTGCAGGAGACTCAAAGGGAGCTTGACAATACTCCCTTGCCCTTCCCCCTCACAACAAACACCCTGTGAAGTAGGTGGGGCTGAGAGAGCTCAGAAGAGCTGTGACTAGTGCAAGGTCACCCCGCTGGCGTGTGTGGGAGTGCACAGGCTAATCTGAATTCCCCAGATAAGCCTCCACAGCTCAGGCGGCAGAGCGGGGAATCAAACCCGGTTCCTCCAGATTAGATACACGAGCTCTTAACTTCCTACGCACAGGTAATCATTCTCACTCATTGGTCCCTTTAAGGCTGATTCCGCATGGGCCAAAAATAGCAGTGTGGAAACGGTGCGAAAACAGCTTAAACCCTTTTACACAGTTTTAAACCCTTTTACACCGTTTTCACACCGTTTTCGCACCACTGTTTTTGGCCCATGCGGAATCAGCCTAAGCGTTCCCAAAGTGCTTGAAAATGCAGTTTCCCAGCAGTTTGAAAATGTTACATGGAACTGAGCAACCTTGGGGAGCTCCTCCTGTCTGGCAGCCTTTTACCTGCGCAGCACTTGTAAGGTGGCCATGCGGCCGTGCACACACACAGCTTACAGAGAATGTTGATCACACCTTTCTGAGGCTCTTGTCCACATCCTCGGTTTCCATCAGTGGAAAGGTACCATATATATTGGTTGAGGTGCCAAAGATACATTGCCTGAAATTGCACCCTTGCCAGCATCAAAGCCGGAGCAGGAAATGAGCTTGTTTGCATCCTCCATAAATCTGCGGTCATCCAGTATTTGGTTGAATTGCTTATTTTCTATGTGGATATCCTACATGGGGATACTGTTCTTAACATTATAAGTCAAGTCAAACCCCAGAAGCATGTTGCACAAAAGAGACATCGATTGCACATGTGGGGTCCCCTGTGAAATGGCAGCTGTATTAATTCCTGTGGTTTATGCAGCACATTGGAACATCTCCATTACAGAAGCACCCGATCTGCTGTGGGAGCCAAGGCATGAAAGGGAGCTCAACGACAGAAAGCCCATGTTAATGAGCGCTCCCTCATTTTGTTATTTTTACCTTTTGAAAGACATCCGCTTTTCCTCAGGTGCTTTGAAATATCAGTTGGGAGGAACATGCTTGGGTCATGACTGGCTACCTCTTATGTATGCATCAAGGCCTCTAAAAGAATTGGATGAATGATTTGAAACTGGAGAGGGTGTTAAGTCTGGAGTACAAATATCATTTCCTCTTTTCAAAATACTGGGGTCTTTAAATTGCTCAGTGAAATCCACCATTTTGCTTCAGAACATGCCTCAAAGGCCGTTTCCCCACTTTTAAAATGACGTCGGTTTCGTCTGATGCAGGACCATTTTAGCGCGAGGGTCGTGTTCCCGGGCTTCCCCACTGCCTCGCGCTCCGCGCGGGGTCATCAAAAGGCGCCATTTTGAGCAGCACCAGAATGACCCACTCTGAGGGGGCACAAGAGCAGCAGAGTCGGGGCGGCTGCGTTGTTGCCGCACCTGTAGTGGGGAGTGCAGGTGGACCCCGCGCTACTCGGCAAGAGTAGCGTGCAGCAAACGGTGAGTGGGGAAAGGGCCAAAGATAAAATTAAAGATAATCCCCTGTGCCAATACTAGGTCATTACAGACTAGGGTTGGTCAATACTAAAAAAATTCGGTAAAATTCGGATTTGGGTATTTTGGGGCATAAAATGATTTGTATGCCCGAATCCGAATCATAGCCAATTCGGATATACCCGAAAATTCGGGTAAATCCGAAAAATTCGGGTCCGTTTTATTATTTTTTTGAATTTTGGGTGTTTTTACACGTTTTGGCCTGCAGGGGACGCAATTTTAAAAGATCGGCATTCTGAAAATTTCCAGGATATCATCTGGACACTGTCCTGATGATTTCTCCCAAATTTGCTTATGCAGTTTGATTCTAGGGGGGGCAAAGTTATTGACTCCTCAAAAGTGGGTGCCCCATCCCCCCATTGTTTCCAATGGAAGCTAACAGGAGATGGGGGCTACACTTTTGAAGGCCGTCCATACAACGTTGGACCTCTGAAACCTCAAACTTCACCAAAACTTGGGGAGTAGCATTAGGGACAGTACATTTATGATGGCCCTGAAATTTTGGCAGGACAGTAGCTCTAAAACTGCAGACCCTCAATATCACTCCAAAGAAATTTCCCCCAGATTCTGTGCTCTGTAGTGGTTGGTTGGTTCCATTGTATTGCCATTAGAAATTTCTGTGAGGGAAAGTTGTGGAGTGCACATTTCTCATGGTAAACCTATTGTACAAAACTTCCAGGGCAAGTCTTCAGGAGAGTCTCTTCATGACACCATCCAGGTTAGGTGACCTGCTTTCAAGGGTTCACTGTTATGGGTAGGGGTCCATCTCCCACTGCCCCCATAAGCCAAAGTTCCTCAACCTGGATGGTGCGTCATCCAAAAGACTCTCCTGAAGATAATTCCCTGAACATTTTGTGACTGTACCTTGATAAATGTATGCACCCCACAGCCCTCCAACACCAGAAATCTATACATTGACAGCAATGCAGAAGTCACTGCAGAAAAAAAGAAGAACCTTGGGCAAATTTCTTTTTTTGGGGTGCTCTGCATATAATTTAGGGGGCCAAAGTTGTGGGACCTCAAAATGAAGCCACCATCTCCTTAGCTCATTGAAACAATGGGGATAGAGGCTCTCTTTGAGGGTCTGATACTTTGTCTCTTGAATTAACTGCACTAACTTAGAAATATCAGGGATGTCTCCCCGATGATATTCCCGAGGGTTCTGAGCTACCAGCTTTAAAAATCTTCGCTTTTCATGCTTCACCGCTTCCTGCACATGAGAAGCCTGCTGGAGGAGTGAGCGAAACACGCGAAACTGTTAGGGGGGCCAAAGCGATCCCCAAAATGGCAGCCTAGCTCTCATTGGTCGTAATGGGGATGAGTCCCTTGAGGGTCCATAACTGGCCCCTGAACCAAACCGCAAGTAGGGGTTACTGTACAGCCCCTGATACCCTGAAATTTGCCACTAGTTTTTAAAAAATTTGTTTTTTCATGTTTCAACCCCCCTGCACATGAAGCCTGCTGGCGAGTGAGCCAGGAACACTCCAAACCAGCATTTTTAGTTAGTGACACCAAACTTTCTCAGGGTAACATTGTGAGACTGGGTCCTGATGATACCCCCCCCCCCAAAGTCGGTGCAGCTTGGTCGAGTTAAAGTTATGGACTCTCGCGTAGCCCCCCATCCCCTGTCAGCCCTCATTGGAAACAATGGGGATAGTTAAAATCCCCTTTTGAGTGTGGTCCATACCTGAACCAAACTGCACTAAACTTGCGGGCAACATCAGGACAGTCACCTGATGATACCCCTGATAATTTGTCCCAACACATTCAAAATGCCCTCTGTAGTATTCTTCAGAATACTCATATTTTTGTTTCAGTAGTGACTTAGTTGTATTGTTGGTCAATGGGGAATTTCTGGTAGAGGGCTGTGAGGTGCAAAATACATTGAAGCCTAGAGACACAAACTAGGGTATTTTCAGGGAGAGTTTCGATGACAATTATTCAGGTTTCAGGGAATTTTGCTTCAGGGGTTTTCAATTCTAAGGGGGACCCAAAAAAGTGTGGCCCATCTCCCACTTCCCCAGTAAGTTCCCCAAACCTGGGATGGTGTCATCCAGAGACTCTCCTGAAGATGCCCTGAAAGCTTTGTGGGTTTACTCATGAAAAATAAATGTGCACTCCATTGAGCCCCCTCAGAAATTCCTCATTGACAGCAATGCAGCTAAGTCACTGCAGAACAAAAGAATCTTTTGTGCAATTCTTTCTGGGGGTGCCTGCAGGTGCATTTGTAGATGAGGTATCAATTTTAGGAGACTGGTCCTGATGATACCCTCCAAAAGTTTGAGTGCAGTTAGTCCAGGGGGCCAGTTATGGACCCCTCAAAAGGGTAGCCCTCATCTCCTTAGTTCCCATTGGAAAGAATGGGGGATAGGGACACCACTGTTGGGGGGGTCCATAACTTTGCCCCTAAACCAAAATGCACTGAGTCTTGGTAATTAATCAGGTAACAGTCTCCTGATGATACCCCCCGGTGCAAAATTTGGTGCTGATATGTTTAAAAAATGTCGTCTCTGGCAGGCCAAAATGTAGAAAAAAACACCAAAAAATAAAACGTACTTCGCTGAAAATCCTAATCCCATGGATTCCTGATCTGTTAGGATTCGACAGCTCAGGGCCTCGCCCCTGCTCGTCCGAATCCGTCCGAATCCGTGCAGATTCGGTAAAAATTCGGATTTGGACTGTCCGAATCTCCAACCCTATTACAGACCCATGGAGTGAGGTCACATCAAAACATTTACTAGGCAGATTATGTTTACAAGGTGGTTTGTGCTTGCCTTCCCCATTCACCTACTCTTTATTTCCAGCAAGCTGGGTCCGTGTCCTACCTGACTTTAATCTGGCTAAAAAGGCCACAATTTGTTGAAGACAGAAACAGGTGAGGCCTTCCAGAGGGATACAAAAGCTGACCAGAGCTGCAGGGAGAAAGCCATGGGGGGAGGCGTGCTCCCCTTTCTAGGCGGTATGGTGAAAGATTTGCTTAAAGCCAAATTCTTCCAGGAATTGTTCAAACACAGGAACCCACATACTGAAAGCTCCCCAATCAGCACTGTTCATACTTATCCATAAGATTTCAGATGGGAAATATATGTTTAAAGCCTGCACCACGCATGCCCCCCCCATTAAAAGCAGTACTCAGCTGCCAGCAAAAGTAATTTTCCAGCCAAATAATGCCCATGTAAAACCAAATGTCCTAACAACGTCTCATCCCTGCCAGCTGTGGAGCGCTGTTCTTCTTGGAAATTAAATTGGTAAGGTGACAGTTACAACACAAAGTCCTGCTATTGATGTGGTTTGTAGAAAATGGGCTGAAAATAGCCTGTTAAGAAATAACAGTGATAAAGTTGCTCTTTCCTAAAATGAGATGCAGGTTCTGTATCCGTTTTATGGCGAGTAATACAGTCGCTACACTGTGCTGTGGAGCTGCTAGCCGGATGATGTCTGGGTCAATCACACACATTCTGTTTAACAAAATCTCACAAGGCTGCTGTGAGGATAAGGGGGGAGGTATGAGGTGTACAGTTAATGTGCATAGTTGATATAGAAGAGAAGAGTTTGGATTTATATCCCCCTTTCTCTCTCCTGCAGGAGACTCAAAGGGGTTTACAATCTCTGCTTTTCCCCTCACAACAAACACTCCTGTGAGGTGGGTGGGCTTTGTCTCAAGAACCCAGTGACTAGCCTTAAGGTCACTCCAGTCATGCGTGGTGTGGGAGCGCATTGCGGCTAATCTGAAATTCCCCAGATAAGCCTCCACAGCTCAGCGGCAGAGTGGGGAATCAAACCCGGTTCCTCCAGATTAGATACACGAGCTCTTAACCTCCTACGCCACTGCTGCTCGTTATACTTATATACTTAGCTGGTATGTTTGGGAAGGGTGCCATCTTTGCAAGAATCAGGTTTTTATCTAATGTTATTGAATATTGTATTGTTGTTTTTAACTGTGCAATATATCTTGTTTGCCACTCTGAGCCTCTTTGATATGGCCAGTGGTTTAGAAATCAAATAAATCTAATCTAAAATAATATGTACACACATACTTACCTAGCTATCGAACATCAGGCAATTCCCTTTGGGTTGGCAATTATGTGATCTATGGCCCAATTCTTGTATTTTATAATAGCGTTAAGACCCTTTCCTGCTAAGTCTTAATGTGACAATCTTGCAACTAGCAGAATAGTTTTCTTCTGTTAATCGTTCTGTAATTGGTATTGATATCTGTACAGTGATTTTAGTATATGGCTCCAGACCTCTGGTCGGAGGAGCTTACTTCGTTAATAAAGTATAGAGGATATACCACCTTGAACTCCTTGGAGAAACACAGACCAGTTACCACAGTTAGTAAGGCTGCTAACTCTGGGTTGGGAAATTTCTGGAGAAGGGTGGTGGTGATTGGGGAGGGCAGTGTTTGGAGAGGGGCGGGAGCTCAATAAGGATGTGATGTCATTAGGGTTGGTCAATACTAAAAAAAATCGTTAAAATTCGGATTTGGGTATTTTGGGGCATAAAATGATTTTACACCAATCCTAATCATAGCCAATTCGGATAAGTCCGAAAATTCGGGTAAATCCAAAAATTCGAGGTCCATTTTATTTTTTTTTTGAATTTTGCGTGTTTTTACACTCTTTGGCCTTGCGGGGACGCAATTTTAAAGCTAAGGTGCGACTAAATTTTCATGGGGATATCAATCTGGAGACTGTCCTGATGATTCCTAAATTTGGTGCATTACGGTTTGTTCAGGACAAGTTATTGACTCCTCGTGGCAAAGGGTGCCCCACTTCCATTGTTTCTAAATGGAAGCTAACAGGAGATGGGGTTGCTACTCTTTGAAGGTCCATAACTTTGGGACCCTGAACCAAACTTCACCAAACTTTAAGGGGAGTATCATAGGGACAATTAGTCTTCATGACACCATCCAGGTTTGGTGACCGTTGCTTCAAGGGGTTCAGTGTTATGGGTAGGGTCCATCTCCCCACTGCCCCCATAGGCCAAAGTTCCTCAAACCTGGATGCAGGTCATCATTCCAGAGACTCTCCTGAAGTATACCCTGGAACGTTTTGTGGACTGTACCTTTGATAAATCGCTATCCTGCACAGCCCTCCACCAGAAATTCCCCATTGACAGCAAATGCAGAAAATCACTGCAGAAAAAAAGAATATTGGGCAAATTTTTTTTTTGGGGTGCTCTGTAGGGCTTAGCATTTTTAGACATATCAGCACTAAATATCACGGTATCATCAGGAGACTGTCCTGATGACACCCCCCCAAGCTTGGTGCAGTTTGGTTTAGGGGCCAAAAGTTATGGACCCTCAAAATGGTAGCCACCATCTCCCTTAGCTCCCATTGGAAACAATGGGGAATAGGGGCCCCTCTTTGAGGGTCCATAACTGGCCCCCTGAACCAAACTGCACCAAACTTGGGGGGTGTCATCCCAGGACAGTCTCCTGATGATACCCTGAAATTCAGTGCCACTAGCTTTAAAAATTCTGGTTTTCATGTTTCCACCGCATCTCCTGCACATGAAGCCTGCTGGAGTGAGTGAGTGCAGTGATTGAAACACGCGAAACTCCAGCATTTGTAAAAAGCTAGTGACATAAACTTTCAGGGTATCATCAGTGGGAGACTGTCTGATGATACCCCCCCCACAGTTTGGTGCAGTTTGGTTCAGGGAGCCAAAGTTATGGACTCTCAAAGGTGTAGCCCCATCCCTAGCAGCTCCCATTGGAAACAAGGGGGAATAGTTACACCGCGTTTGAGGGTCAATACCTGAACCAAACTGCAACCAAACTTGGTGGGCAACATCAGGACAGTCACCTTGATGATACCCCTGATAATTATGGTGCCGATACATCTCAAAATGCGTCCCCTGCCAGGCACCCCCCAGAGAATTTGCCCAAGATTCTTTGTTCTGCAGTGACTTAGCTGTATTGCTGTCCAATGAGAAATTTCTGAGTAGAGGGCTGTGAGGTGCACATTTCTGAAGGTATGAAGTCACCAAAACTTTCAGGGTATCTTCAGGAGAGAGTCTCTGGATGACACCATCCAGGTTTGGGGAATTTTGCTTCAGGGGGTTTAATTCTATGGGACCCAAAGGGTAGGGCCCATCTCTCACTGCCCCCTGAAGTAAAAGTTCCCCAAACCCAGATGGAGTTGTCATCCAGAGACTCTCCTGAAGATACCCTGAAAAAAGTTTTGTGCGTTTACCATGAAAAATGTGCACTCCACAGCCCCCTCAGAAATTCCCTATTGACAACAATGCAGCTAAGTCACTGCAGAACAAAGAATCTTAGGCAAATTTCTGGGGAATACACCTGCAGAGGGTGCATTTGTAGATGTATCGGTACCAACCTATTTCAGATGATATCATCAGGAGACTGTCTGATGATGCCCTCCAAGTTTGGTGCAGTTTGGTTCAGGGGGGGCCAAAGTTATGGACCCTCAAAAGGGTAGCCTCATCTCCTTAGTTCCCATTGGAAAGAATGGGGGATAGGGACACCCCTTTTGGTGGTCCATAACTTTGGCCCCCCTAGACCAAACTGCACCAAACTTGGAGGGCATCATCAGGACAGTCTCCTGATGATACACTGAAATATTGGTACCCTGAAATTTTGGTGCCGATATGTTTAAAAATGCGCCCCCTGCAGGCCAAAACGTGCAAAAACACCAAAAAAGGCAATTCGGCTGGTGATCCGAAAAAACACCAAAAAATAAAAACGCAATTCAGCTGGTGATCCAAATCCGAATCCGGATTCGGATCTGTTAGGATTTGGACAGCTCAGATTCGGCCCCTCCTCGTCCGAATCCGTCCGAATCAGTGCAGATTCGGTAAAAATCCAGATTCGGACTGTCCGAATCTCCAACCCTAGATGTCATAGCATCCACCCTCTGAAGCTGTCATTTCCTCCAGGGGAGATCAGCTGTAATTCTAGGAGACTTCAAGGTTCCATTTGGAGGCTGGAAACTCTACTAGTCAGATTGAATATACCAAGCTAGATGCACAGCCCTGACCATTTGGTAAATGCCATAAAGAAATATATCAATCTATTAGTGCAGCAGGAGATATGAAACAATAATATTAACAAACTGTTGCACTACAGCTGTCAAAATTCAATAAACTTTTTTATCCACTACTGTATCTTCCATTTGTCTAATTTGTTTAATCATATATATAGAGGAATTAATTTTTAACCATATATCCTTAATGCAATTCCATATTTCATACGATTAGTCCTTAAACTCATACTTTACAGCTTAAAACTTAAACTTTACAGCTTAAACTTAAACTTTACAGCTGAAAGGTGATATGGGTTACATCAGCTCAGGATAGAGGAGATATTACCCGTACAACACCTGTATAAATTAATTCCGCAGTTGAAGGAATGAGACTGAAGAAATTTGTGAAAAACGTGAATTATGCGCAATGCGTTTTCCTGATGGTTGAATCATATGAAATTTGAAGATACCTGCCTGATGGTTGAATCATATGAAATCTGAAGATATCTGAAGTTGAATGGACAATATATGATATTGGACACTTACCTGTTTAAGGATTGTAGAGGTGTTGTATATATTCCACACTGCAATTGATATATTAGACACTTACCTGTTGGATGTAGAATAGTTACTTACCTTTGAATGTTGTATGAGTTTAAGGACTAATCGTATGAATTATGGAATTGCATTAACTCTCTATATATGATTAAACAAATTAGACAAATAGAAGATTCAGTAGTGGATATAAAAAGTGTATTGAATTTTGACAGCTGTAGTGCAACAGTTTATTAATATTATTGTTTCATATGCCATAAAGAGCCAATATGAGTAGAGAGTGAGTAGGAATGAGCATACTTGCTCATGACTAAACATAAGAACATAAGAACATAAGAACTAGCCTGCTGGATCAGACCAGAGTCCATCTAGTCCAGCATTCTGCTACTCGCAGTGGCCCACCAGGTGCCTTTGGGAGCTCACATGCAGGATGTGAAAGCAATGGCCTGCTGCTGCTGCTGCTCCTGAGCACCTGGTCTGCTAAGGCATTTGCAATCTGAGATCAAGGAGGATCAAGATTGGTAGCCATAGATTGACTTCTCCTCCATAAATCTGTCCAAGCCCTTTTTAAAGCTATCCAGGCCATAACCACCTCCTGTGGCAGCATATTCCAAACACCAATCACACGTTGTGGGAAGAATTGTTGTGAAGAACATGCTAGACCCACCCTGTCTAGGCACATGTCACATGGGAGCACAGTGCTTATGATGGCCCCATGAGTCACGAAGGGTGCTTTCACATATACCAAATAATGCACTTTCAATGCACTTTGCAGCTGGATTTTACTAGGTGACATGGCAAAATCCACTTGCAAATGATTGTTAAAGTTCATCCAAAGTGGACTGAAAGAGCATTATTTTTGTACATGTGTGAAAGCACCCTGGGGTCATTTGCCTGGTGTGGCTTTTTAATCCAATAAAACACACCAAGAGTGGAAAACCAACAAAGGCTCTATTTTTCTACAGCAAGATAAAAGATCCTGTCACAGAGGGGTTCACGCTCTGGGCTCTGTACAAAGACTGAATCAGTTACAAAAGTTTAAATAGCTTCACTCGAAGGGGGCAGCTGCAATCACCTGTCCATTCACATTGATCCATTCTTTCCTGTGGCTGTCCTGGTCTCTTCCCAAATCTCCAAGACCCTTTCACAGAGACTCCAGACTTCCCCTAGAGATACATATTCTACCCCCTCATTTCATATGCACTTAAATTAGGGGTGTAATTCTTACCATGCTACGGAGACCTTTTACCAGGTTTGTACCAGAGAACCAGCATGGTGTAGTGGTTAAGAGCAGATGGATTCTGCTGGAGAACTGGGTTGGATTCCCTACTTCTCCACCTGAGTGACAGAGGCTTATCTAGTGAACCAGATGCGTTTCCACACTCCTACATTCCTGCTGGGTGACCCTGGGCTAGTCACAGTTCTTTGGAACTCTCTCAGCCCCACCTACCTCACAAGGCATCTGTTATGGGGAAAGGAAGGGAAAGGAGCTTGTAAGTCACCTTGAGTCTCCTTACAGGAGAGAAAGGTGGGGTATAAATCCAAACTCCTCCTCCTCCTCCTCCTCCTCCTCCTCCTCCTCTTCTTCTTCTTCTTCTTCTTCTTCTTCTTCTTCTTCTTCTTCTTCTTCTTCTTCTTCTTCTTCTTCTTCTTCTTCTATTGTTGAAGGCTTTCACAGCCAGAATCAACTGGCTAGTTGTTGGTTTTCCGGGCTGTGTGGCTGTGGGCTGGTAGTTTTTGCTTCTAACATTTCACCTGTGTCTATGGCTGGCATCATCAGAGGTATGACACGGTGAAGATGACAGCCATAGATGCAGGCAAAACATTAGGAACAAAACTACCAGACCATGGTCACACAGCTAGAAAACACGCAAGAGCTGCTTTTGCTGTGTTCTCTGGATTCTGGCAATTGACCCTTGAGTTTAAAAAGACCAGTGCACCATCTTATCTTATTTTAGGGATTTGCAGGCAGAAAGACAGCTTGTTTTTTATCAGCTGTAGATTATCTGCTCAGGCTTATTTATCATTCTACAGTCTTCTCAAGTCTACAGTGAACGTTCACGGATACATTAGACACGTATTGGAAATCGAGACAGGAAAAAAGCATTTGAATACCTGTTCCACTTTTGAATACTTCTGAACTTACACACATACAAAGGCACAGTTTTTCCTAATGTTCCTGACCAGAGGGGGACATTCGTATGGTTTGTACTCATGTGGTCTTTGGACTGATGCTGAGGCAAACATGCATGGACAGTTTGGGGACGGTACACTCAGGCACAGATGGGGACAAGATTTTTGTGCCGGCCTCCAGCACGTTATATGTACGTCTATTGTTATGTGGCCACCTAATACAGCTCAGATCCATACATACAAAAACAGCATTAAAAGCCAGCCATTTAAGTTGCCTGTGATTTCTCCACAGACCATCAAAGTGAAATGTATTCATCACTGTCTGACAGACAATTTAAAAGAGGCTGGAAAAAGGAGAAGATGTGTGATACAGACGGAATCCGTGGAGGAGGAGCGCGGCGATCATCCATTTGGTGGAAGAACAAATAGCTACTCGGCGCGTAGACTGAGGCTAAAAGGGGGCACGGAATATGGGGCAAGATGGGAGGCTGATCATTACAGTTCCTTATCCAGAGATTAATAGGCAATCAGTGTTCCCTTAACCTGCGTGCGCTTTATTACTCATAAAGAATTGATGCTATCGCTTGCCAGTCTTGCCAGGATAGCTCATTTCCTGACGTGCGTTTCTCGGTTAATAATTGTCTGTCAGGCAGCTGATGGGAGATGAGGCCATTGGAAAGCGAGTCAAGATTAATTGCTAGTTGCAGAAGAAGAGCCACCAGGGAAAGAGTGACACGCGCAACATGTGCAGCTCTCTGGAATGCGGACTGTACACACAGACAGTAATGACCAGGACAATAACGTCAGGGGTTTTTCAGGCCCTTTCCCCACTTACCTTAAGCCCCGCGCTACTCTCCTCAAGTCCAGGCACTCCCACTCACAGGGCGGCGACAACGCGTCAGCCTACCGCCTGCACCCCCCCTCAGTGCACGGCATCCCTGGCGCTCCTCGAAACGGCGCCTTTTGATGACCCTGCGCAGAGCATGGGGTCGTGGGGATGGCCGGATGCGCGCCAGAGATGCTGCGCGCTGAAAGTAGCGTGCAGCAAAGGGCAGCAAAGGGCAGCAAAGGTAAGTGGGGAAACGGCCTTTGTTGTTTCATCCACCACGACTAAATAATGGGTCATAAATGGCCTCCTGTGTATAATCAAACCTCCACAAAATAACCAGCTGTGGTTTGGGTTTCCCATCACTGTGGATGGGACGAATCTGTACATTGCTGATGCCCCTCCTCTCCTTAAACCCTGCCCTCCCTAGGCTCCACCCCCAAAATTGGCACAATTTGAGGAGGGAAGGGACTTCAATGAGATATGATGCCAATACAGTTCACTTTCCAAAGCAGCCATTCTCTCCAGGTGAACCGATCTTCACCAGCTGGGGATAAGATGTAATAGCAGGAGATTTTCAGCCACAACCTGGAAGTCAGAAGACTTCATTTCCCCTCCTGCTGTAACACTGGTCTAAACCAGAGGTGGGATCCAGCAGGTTCTCACAGGTTCCCGAGAGTAGGTTACTAATTATTTGTGTGTGCCGAGAGGGGGTTACTAATTGGTGATTTTGCCACAGCCCCGCCCAGGAATGCCCCGCCCCCGGAATGCCCGGCCACGCCCCTGTCGTGCCCCACCCAGTTCCATTGGTGCTACGCCACAGTTTGAATCCCACCATCATGGGAACCTGTTACTAAAATTTTTGGATCCCACCACTTCCTTTAGTTACTATTGCAAATAGCAACTGATAGCTGCCTCCGCCATGATAGACTCCACAAAACCCACTTTCAACTCTGTTGCAATTCTGCTATGGTTGGCGGCACTGCAAATTTCCATCATTTAGTCCGAGAATTGCAACATTTACTTTGTTTGGAAGGAAGCAGTGATCGCTGCTCCACAGTTGATAGTTGTAGCTCACACTTTGTATCTGGAATCTTTTCTTGGAAATGGGAAAAGAGACATAATTCTATTTGGTGTTTACCATTTTCAAACAGCTGCAAAATTATTACAGATTTGTTTTGAAATCTTTGCACAATGGGCTTTCTTTTCATGTACTGTATTTTATATACAACAACAACCACCTTTATTTGGCATTTAAAAAATAGGTTCTAAGCGTTGCCAGACATTTTTGAAATACAAATCATGTACTGTATTTTCAAAAATGATACCCCAAACGTTGGCCATCTTTCATAAATCCCATCCACGTACTGACCATCCCCCATCCGCACCCATCATTGATCAATAACACTGCTTTCTTTCGACAATACACTGCTTTCTTTGTTTCTTACATTTATTATTCTATTCAGGGTACCAGCAAGCAAATAACTTGTTTTCATATGTTTGGTTTAGACCAGTGGTGGGATCCAAAAATTTTAGTAACAGGTTCCCATGGTGGTGGGATTCAAACTGTGGCGTAGCACCAATAGGGCTGGGTGGGGCATGATGGTGGCGTGGTCGGGCATTCCTGGGCGGGGGCATTCCTGGGCGGGGCTGTGGCAAGGACCAGCTGCTGCGCCGGTCCTTGGGCGGGAAACGAATGCACGCAGGCACAGGCTGCCATGCACTCCGGTTCACCTCCTGCTAGACTGCTTTAAGTTCTGCACGCTACTGCTGAGGAGCGGAGGCTGCCACTAAGGCAAAAATCACGTGGCAAAATCACCAATTAGTAACCCCCTCTCGGCACACACAAATAATTAGTAACCTACTCTCGGGAACCTGTGAGAACCTGCTGGATCCCACCTCTGCATGAACCTCTCCTTGGAGGACTTTCCTACCTGCCATGATAAGCTCAAATGAACAGTAAGGATAGTCCTAAGTAGACCAAATGGCCAGTTAGGATGACCCAGCAGAAGTATTGTGATGCAAGATTGTTTACTGCCATCACTATGGAAACACCCAGACTTGTGATGCAAGAATGTTTACTGGCATCGCTATGGAAACGCCCAGACTTGGATAGCCTAGGCTAGCCTGATCTCCTCTGATCTCTGAAGCCAAGCACGGTCAGTCCTGGCTAGTACTTCAATGGAAGGCCTTCAAGGCATGCCAGGGTTGTGCCAAAGAGGGGAGGATGGCAAACCACCTCAGAATGTCTCTCACCTTGAAAACTCGACCAGGGTTTGCCACAAGTCAAATGTGACTTGACAGAAAAATACTTGACTGCTTCAAGTTCTGCGCGCTACTGCTGAGAGGAGGGGCGTAACTAAGGCAAAAATCACGTGGCAAAATCACCAATTAGTCACCCCCTCTCGGCACACACAAATAATTAGTAACCTACTCTCGGGAACCTGTGAGAACCTGCTGGATCCCACCTCTGACTAGGAACCTCCACATTCAGAGGCAGTCACCCTCTGAACCCCAATGCCTGGAGGAAGTGGTGTGATTCAGCAGGTTCACACCACTTCAGCAGAACCGGTTGTTAAAATGGTGCTTGTAAACAACCAGTTGTTAAATTATTTGAATCCCACCACTACCTGGAGACAACATTGAGGGAAGGCCTTGGGCTCTGTGCTCTGTTGTTGGACCTCCGGAGGAACTGGCTAGCCATTGTGTGAGACAGGATGCTGGAGTAGATGGACCACTGGTTAGATCCAGCAGGGTTCTTCTAAGGTTCGTAGTTATGACTGCAAAGGCTGTAGCTCTGCTCAGGGTATACTTTTAGACAAGTGATTTTTAAAAAAATTATAATTGAGTAAGTCAGGGAAAACTTTCTCTCTTTTTGGTATCTTTTATCTTGTTCCATATGCACAAACTTTTATCAGCTTCAACTGCCACTGTAATTATTGGTAGTAGACAGATGAGGTCCAGCCAATCTACTTTACATACATACATAAAACCTTTATTAGGCATAATACCAATATAACAACCAGCATTATCCAGGCAAATGTTCCATACATAAAACCATCACAGGTATTATTCCAACGTTCCTAAAAGGAACCTAGCTACAGAATTTAAAATCACAGAAGAAGAGTTGTTTAGTAGGAATGCAACCTTCCCAGCAACAGAGTATTCCTTAAACTTAGCAGGAAGAAGAGTCAAAAGCCTGGTCCTAGCTTCTTCGTATTTGGGGCAATTAAGCATATGTTCCATAGATTGCACCACTATAGAACAGTGGGGGCATTTCCGCTCTTGCGAATCAATTTTAAGAAACCTCCCTTGGAGTACAGAACAAGGGAAGGAATTACAACAAGCCCTTGTGTATATCTAAGCTTGGGCTCTTGGAGTATACTCAGATAGTCTGCCATCAGATGGCCAATCTACTTTGTGCCCTGGTTATCTCCTGAATCTATCTGCTTATCCTATTAATTTTTTTTAAAAATGCCTGTTTAAAAAATGTTATTTTGCCCAGAGGAACGGACAGTTTCAACCCCCTTGCTTGTATTATTGACGGCATCCAAACACAGAATGAAGACCGCCCAGAGCCCCTTGGGGATGGGGCGGTCTACAAATCTAATAAATAAATAAATAAATAAATAAATAAATAAATAAATAAATAAATGAATGAATGAATGAATGAATGAATGAATGAATGAATGAATGAATGAATGAATGAGAAAGAAAGAAAGAAAGAAAGAAAGAAAGAAAGAAAGAAAGAAAGAAAGAAAGAAAGAAAGAAAGAAAGAAAGAAAGAAAGAAAGAAAGAAAGAAAGAAAGAAAGAGACAGACAGACAGACAGACAGACAGACAGACAGACAGACAGACAGACAGACAGACAGACAGACTCTGGTGACTATGACCAGGGAACCATTTTATACCATTGGTGAATGTTCTCTTTTGCACTACTGATATTTTAATCATGATAGTTCTTGGTTTATTGTACATAGTGTTTTGTTGCCGGGGTAACTGCAGGTTGTCCTTGGCACTGAGCTTGATCAATAAACGTTCCAAAATGTAGCAACATCTCATCCTTTCATTCACCAGGAAGCGTTTGTGGCAGCTGAAACGAAAGCACAAAACTATTTTCTGAGAAGAACCACTGTGTCAGGTTCCCCCGTCCATAAATCTTTTATCTTCAGAGTAATTAATTAGTGCATACTTTATTTGGGGGGGGGACGATGGAACCCACTCCAAAGCCTGTGGAAACTGATAGCATTCTATTGACTTCGGCTGAGCATTGCCAGTTTACACCGGCCGGGGAATTGGCCGCTGATATCTTCCAAGAACTGACTAGTGAAAAGAGGCATTGCTTTAATTCCTCTAATTGTTCTGCCAAGTTAATTTGTGCGGAGGGAATGTGTGCAAATATTCCAGCGTGGTGCCAAGATAGCATTATCGCAGATTTTCCCTTGCTTAATCTCCCATCAGTAAAATACGCTTTGTTTTGGATTACCTACAGGACACATGGTCCTTTCTTATTACGGATCAATGGGAATATATTCAAGTAAATTAATTTGCAAACACAGGCATCGCTGTGCGAATGCATTTTCTCTTGGCGCTCATCACATTGCTTGTATCGCTTCTGAGGCTATTGGCATGTGTTTACATATAAGGGCTGCCAGCCGGGAATCTTCCTGTGATGTTGTTGAAGATATACATGTGACGGATTTGGAAGTTTGTGTGGCAGATGGAACATCTCTGCTGGCCAGTTTGCAGCTTCGCTGGCTTGAGATGGAGGGAGCAGCAAGACCGACCGAAAGCAGAGAGAATGCTCTCTGATGTGACACAAAACGTCTCTCTTAATACAGGAGCTCTGGATCTTGTTTTGAGAAATTAATTTTCCAGTCTCCCCTCCTGCTGTAGTCTGCTCACCTGCTCAGATCTTTCCCCTAAAGGCTGTTGTGCCCCCCCCCCAATCAATACGGGGGCCAAGCGGATAGGACAAACAACAAAAATGGCTGCCCTTTTCTGCCCGTAAAAATGGAAAACACAGGGTCAAATTGATTATTACTCTGATTGGTATGTCAATATAATATCTACATGAAAACAAATCTATGTGTAAAAGGTTTATATCAGAGCTGCTAGGGGCACAATTATCTCTAACTTTTCTGGAGCAGCAGTGGCGTAGTGGCTAAGAGCAGGTGCACTCTGATCTGGAGGAACCGGGTTTGATTCCCCGCTCTGCTGCCTGAGCTGTGGAGGCTTATCTGGGGAATTCAGATTAGCCTGGGCACTCCCACACACGCCAGCTGGGTGACCTAGGGCTAGTCACAGCTTGTTGGAGCTCTCTCAGCCCCACCTACCTCACAGGGCGTTTGTTGTGAGGGGGGAAGGGCAAGGAGATTGTAAACCCCGTTGAGTCTCCTGCAGGAGAGAAAGGGGGGATATAAATCCAAAACTCTTCTTCTTCTCTTCTTTCTTTCCCTTTCCCGATCATTTGGTGAATATGTGCAATACACAACCAAGCCTGGAATAATGAACTGTGCTGTTCACTGTAAGCCATTCTCCACTGCTCCATTGTCTTGGTCAACTGAGCCTATGACTACCAATCCCTTTTCCTAGAGTGGCTGAACACAAGCCAATGTAATCTTGGACTGCCCTGAATCCCGTGTTTTTTGGACTGAGCTTTTCCTGTGCTGGGCCTGCAGATAAGTTTGCCAGGTCCAGGTTGGGAAATACCTGGAGATTTTGAGGGTGGAGCCTGATGAGGGCAGGATTTGGGAAGGGGAGGGATTTCAGTGGGGTATAATGCCACAAAGTGGCCATTCTTTCCCAGTGAACTGATCTCGATTATAGCAGGAAACCTCCAGGCCCCAACAGGTTCTCACAGGTTCCCGAGAGTAGGTTACTAATTATTTGTGTGTCCTGAGAGAGGGTTACTAATTGGTGGTTTTGCCATGTGACTTTTGCCTTAGTTACGCCCCTCCTCCGCTCCTCAGCAGTAGCGCGCAGAACTTGAAGCAGTCTAGCAGGAGGTGCACCGACGTGCATGGCAGCCTGCGCCTGCATGCATTCGTTTCCCGCCCAAGGACCGGCACAGCGGTTGCGTCCTTGCCACAGCCCCGCCCAGGAATGCCCCGCCTCGGAATGCCTGGCCACACCCCCATCATGCCCCACCCAGTCCCATTGGCGCTACGCCACAGTTTGAATCCCACCACCTTGGGAACCTCTTACTAAAATTTTTGGATCCCACCATTGGCTATAGCCAATTAGTGTCCCATCCTTCACTCAGAATAGGGGCCGTTAGAAAGCTGCATTCTAGCTTGTAGGGCTGGCAAACAGAATCTTTACAAAAGTACAGTAGAGCTGGTTGATCAATTGATTAAAATACAAATAAGCAAAAAGTGTCTGATCTAAGATGCAGTGATTCATGTTCTATCTGCCACTTCCTTTAACATTGAAAAGAACTAAGGGAGCATAAAAATTAAGGCTGACAGCCAACTAATGAATTTGTAGAGGTTTAACTGTCTCACGTTTTTCAGCCAATTGATTCATGGACTGATTAAAATAAATATTATACTATCTTTACACAAATGATATTCCATGCACAAATGATATTCCAAAAATATTTAATGAAACACCACTTTCTCTCATTTAAGTGAAACAGACTCTGTTTCTTGACAGACTGATCATCTTAAAGGCATTGCATACATCAAGACAATGTTTACTATAATGCCATCTGCCCAGAGAAATGTTCAGAAGAGAGAAATCAGATTTACTGATCCCCATTCTGAATCTGCCTTTATTGAATTGATTCATCATGTTGATAAATGCAGCGATCCCCTAAAAAATTACTGAAGGACATATTTACAAATTAGGAAGAAATAACACGGCGCATTGAAAAGTTACAAGAGAAATTTTATTTATTTATTTTTATTTATTTATTTGATTTGATAAACCGCCCTACCCCCGAAGGGGGTAGAACTGGGTGAGGTTTAATCAGGGGACTTCACTTCCCCATTGAAATCCGGTTGGCATTTCAAAAATATAGTGGCCAATTCACACACTACAAAGCCGCCATGGGGACTTTGCACCAGATGTATGATGGGAGTAGTAGTAAGCCTCTTAGATGTAGACAGGCAATACACAGGTAGGAATGGCATCAGCCTTCCCACTCAAATTGTTTGTGCATCCTGGAACAGCCCATGGGAGTGAGTATTTTATTTTCCACTGGAGTTTTCCACTGGAGCAAATGGCAGCACAATGGGGTAGGATTGCGAACCTAGTACTGGCTCCTGGTGGGAGACTGCAGGAAGTTACCGGATCAGTATCACACTGATACCACTTCCAATGCAAACTGGAAGTGCCATCATTATATTCATATGACACTCTCAGACTAATTTTTTTTTTAAAAAAAAAAACCTCTATGGTTTTGGGTGAATTCTAGAGTGTCATGCTGTTGTGGTGATGTCATTTCTGTTTTGGGCAGGAAGAAACATCGCTGCACCAGGATGATACTGACTCATCCCTCACATATGGAGGAGGAAGGGGAAAGTGAGGATGATGTATGAGTCTGAAATTGTGTGCATCGAGGAATGCTGCTGTAAATTTCGTTGTGCGTGCACAATGACAATAAAAAATGCTTATGCTTACATATCTCCCTCCAGTCCCTCCCACAGTTGAGTGACAGAAGAGAATGGTAGATTCAGGGTGGGACCTGGCACTGTGTAAAGGAAGTAAAAATACTATAGGTTGGACGGGTGAAGCCACTTCAATCTACATACCCTGTTTCCCCGAATATAAGACATCCCCTGAAAATAAGACATAGTAGAGGTTTTGCTGAAGTGCGAAATATAAGGCATCCCCCGAAAGTAAGACAAAGCAAAGTTTTTGTTTGGAAGCATGCCCGACAAACAGAACACAGAAAAATAAGACATCCCCTGAAAATAAGACATAGCGCATCTTTGGGAGCAAAAATTAATATAAGACACTGTCTTATTTTCGGAGAAACACAGTACTACAGTCATGATCAGAAGTGTATCTGCACCCATCTGGAAGGCACAGAACTCCAGTTGCACCTCTGATATAAATGCCCCATAGTAACCGGGAGGGGGGGGGGCGGATTTTACTGTGTGAATTGACCCTTAAATTGAATGTTAAGGAAATATAATTATTTGTCCTTTTTGGCGATTGAATTTATTATCCATTATTTATTTGTTTATCAAGATCTCTGTCTGTTTTGCAATGAAGTATTCTCATCTAATAGCCAATCATAAAACAGTAAAACAATATAATAACGATACAGCATTTGACAGTTTAAAACCCTTTCAAAACTTCAGAGAACAGATACCTGTGCCAAAACAGTGATTGCCGTTCCAACAAATACCTTCGGGGGAAAAATGAATCCTAGAGGCCTCTTTCAATTAAATCTGGATCGGATAACACTCTTGTGACAGATGTCTCCGCAATCTCAGGGTTATGATCGAAAAAGAGACCTTGCTGCAGCTGAAATAGACAATCCAGTCTACATCTCCTAGCTTCATTGGGCCAAGTTATTATTAAGCTTTATTTACAAAATCATTTTCTCAAACAATTGAATGCAATGGGATGGGATGACACCACACGTGTCCTTCAAAGGTCTAATGAACTGTCTGGAGGCTAGGATCTAGCCTACATAATAACCGTACCAGAAGGCTTCATTACAAACTTGTGTAGTTACTCCCTTGACTCAAGAACAGCTTGATAGTCTGTAGCTTAATTGTGTCCCTAGATCACCCTAAAGCTCCTGACCATCCAGCTTTACCAGCAGCGGAGTTCATGCTTAAAGCCCTACCTACACAACAAAAAAAATAACTAACTCTGTTGCGGTCGGAAACATTTTATCAGAGTCTCCCAACACAAAATTGTTTTTGCTGGATGGACCAGGCCAAAGTCTTTCCTTCCATAATTACAAGAGGTCACTGCTTTTGTCTGAAGATAAGAACATAAGAACATAAGAACAAGCCAGCTGGATCAGACCAGAGTCCATCTAGTCCAGCTCTCTGCTACTCGCAGTGGCCCACCAGGTACTTTGGGAGCTCACGTGCAGGATGTGAACACAATGGCCTTCTGCGGCTGTTGCTCCCGATCACCTGGTCTGTTAAGGCATTTGCAATCTCAGATCAAAGAGGATCAAGATTGGGAGCCATAGATCGACTTCTCCTCCATAAATCTGTCCAAGCCCCTTTTAAAGCTATCCAGGTTAGTGGCCATCACCACCTCCTGTGGCAGCATATTCCAAACACCAATCACATGTTGTGTGAAGAAGTGTTTCCTTTTATTAGTCCTAATTCTCCCCCACAGCATTCTAGTATTGTGAGAAAGAGAGAAAAATTTCTCTCTGTCCACATCTTCTACCCCATGCATAATTGTATAGACTTCAATCATATCCCCCCTCAGCCGCCTCCTCTCCAAACTAAAGAGTCCCAAGCGCTGCAGCCTCTCCTCATAGGGAGAGGATCTTCTGATGCACAGAGGTACTTACTGATTGGAAACATAGCAATGAATAGAATTCAATTCAATAAGCCTTTATTGGCATGTACACGATAGTATAAAAATACAGTTCCAGTTAAAAAGTGAATAGTAAAAAACCTTGCATTTGTCATACATTCAGTTTACAAACTTCTGACAAAAACTTTGCCACTATAAGGCAACAATGAAAATCCTGACAATTTAAAAGCATAACTACTTTACCTGATTCAGTATAATCAATCATAGGGTCTATAGCTTGGGATAACAGGCTGGGTCGGAGTTCTTGGTATAATAAGCTGTTCAGGAGAATGTGTGGGATGGAATCCAGCTGTCCTATGCTACAGGTACAGAACCTCTTATCGCTTGGAAGACCTCTATGTAGCGGAGATGGCATGATGTTAAATCTAGCCAGCATATAGGCTCTCCTGTGTATGGGATTTGTGAGCGCTGTAATATAATAGGCTGGGTATCCCTGCGTGAAAGGAACTGACATATTTGTTGGTGAACAAGATTTATTTGCCAAGCTCTGCAGTTGTCCTTAAGGCTGTGGAAAAAACATTGGGTTAAGGTGTCCCTGTACCCCTATTGCAGATACAGAGCTATGGAGTTGGCAAATTCTGCTTCTCAAACTGTGAGATCTTGTTCCAAATGTTGTCAACAGCACACAGAATAATATTTACATAATCTAGGGTTGCCAGATCCCTCCTGGCCACTGGTGAGGAATGGGGTTGCCAGCTCCAGGTTGGGGAACTTCGGAGATCTGCGGATGGAGCTTAGGGAGGACAGCAACCTAAATGTGGTACACTGGTGTAGAATCCACCTCCTAGTGCTGCGTAGTGTTTTTGGAATGGTGCCCAGGGTCCCCATTACCACTGGGACAACCTCAGCTGGTCTGTGCCATAGACGCTGAAGCTCGATTTTCAAATCTTGGCATTTGGTGACCTTCTCATGTTCTTTTTCAATGACCCTGCTGTCCACTGGGTACTGCTATGTCGATGATGGTCACTTTCTTGTCCTCTGTCACTGTGATGTCAGGTGTATTATGTGCCAACACTTTGTCCGTTTGGATTCGAAAGTCCCAAAGGATCTTTACCTTCTCCTTTTTCCATGACTTTCTCTGGACAATATTCCATAAGTTCCAGTGGATCATCTTGGCCACTGAGCTGTGCCTCTTTTTGTACTCAGTTTGGGCAATCTTTTTGCAGCAGCTGAGGACATGATCTACAGTTTCATCAGCTTCTTTGCACAATCTTCACTTTGCATCATCTGAGGATTTTTCGATTCTGGCCTTGATCGAATTTGTTCTCATGGCTTGTTCTTGAGCAACTAAAATCAGGGATTCAGTTTCCTTTTTCAGACTTCCTGTTGTTAACCACAGCCAGGTCTTTTCGTTGTCCACCTTGTTCTTGATCTTCTCCAGAAATTGGCCGTGTAGAGCTTTGTTGTGCCATCTTTCAGTCCTCATTTTAATCACATTTTTTCTGTATTCTTGTTTAGCTTTCTGGGTCTTCAGCAAATGTCTGTTCTTCACCTCAATCAATGCCTGTCCTTGACTTTCATTCACATAATCAGCCAGCGTATGTTTCTCCTCTTCCACTGTTTGCTGTACTTAAATTAAGTCTCTGCCATCAGATCTCTGAGGGATGATGATGATGATGATGATGATGATGATGATGATGATGATGATGATGATGATGATGATGATGATGATGATGATGATGATGATGATGTGAAGCTACACAGCTGCAGCCAATTGGATTGCAGGTGTCCTGTTCCCCAAATAAAACAGTCTTAGATGCCCTGTACTCAGCCAGAACAAAGTGGGAGGCTCACCAGCAAGGTGTAACAATTTTTAAAAAAGGTTTGTTGCTAGAAGAACGGAGACCCTAATTCCTCCAAGGGTCTGACTAAAATAAAGTACTTGCTTGACTGGAACAACTTGAAGCTTGAGACTTTGATTCTTTCTTGACTTCTCCCAAGAAAGTCCACTTTGTCTGTGCTTTCTCTTGGTTCCTTCAGTGTCCTCTATCTGGATTGTACTTTCTGTTAACCCCTTCACTTTTATACTCCTTAGATTATACACCATAGACATAAGAGATATCGCAGCCTTCCAACTCTGCTGGCACCTTAGACTAAATTAACTAAACAGGGGCACTACTGGGTAATGAAAGGAAGACTGCCTCTAGGGGACTTCTTAAAGGGACAGGGTCTAACTAAAGTTCCCTCCTTTAGAACACTATACAAAAGGAACTAAACCCATTGTAACTAAAGGGACAACTGAGACTTGATAAGAAAATAATAAGAGCTTCTCTGGGGGCATGACAGCAGGATAATCAGCATGGCTGCGAGGGTTCATTTCTGTCTGCGCAATTACGCATGTGTTGCAAATAAAAAAAGATACGTGTTTTTATATGAAGGCGTGAAAACAACCAAAATTGTTTCCATGGGCTCAAATCGCTTTCTGCATGGAACACATGCAGATGGGAAAAAAGGGAAACGGGTTCCATTTATGATGACTGCAACTTGATATTAATACGTTGTGCAGAATCCAACATTGTCAATATACTCAAATACCTTAGATGAAATCAATCCAGTGCCTTCGCCCTCTGGTTAAACATGCTTTCATTTTCACAAGCAGCAATACGGCAGACTAATTTATCTGACAGCCCCCTTCTTCCAAGTGTGTTTGTAAAGCCTGCTTTTAACAGCTTTAGTAGATTTGGTTATTGAACGTCTCGTTTCATCATCAATGTTTTGATTCATGAAATAGAGAGAATTCCCAAAGTAGGTCAATTCACTTGTAGGCTGTGATCCTGAGAATAATTTCTGGTGAGACATAAATTGTCCCCACATCAGACTGATAAAAAACAACTGTCTTTCTGAAACTAATGATTAACACAAATCATGTACGGGATCCCCGATAGAGGTCCACTTTCGTTACTTTCATGACTCATCTGTACAGAATTAGTAATTAGAACATAATTATCTGCAACTAAGTTCAGCCACCTTAGCAAGGTTTAAATATTTCTATCCACCCTAAACTCAGGCTTTCCCCCCCATATTAATGTAAAATCCAGCCTCGTATCAAGCAAAGAACTAGAAGTCAGTGCAAGAATGAACTTGTTCTTCATAATTTTGTAACAGGAAAAAGAACAGAAATGTCATCATCACCATTCTACCCATCCTTCCGTCATGGAAGAATTTGAGCGTAGTAATGAATTCGTCTGGACTGCGAAACCTTGTAGCCAATAGTCCAGTGTCATCTCTCCACAAACAATATAAATTGTCTTTGTAAGATCAACAACCACTTTAGGATAATTGTGTTTGGTTTGTTCTGCTCTTGAATGCTGGGCTGGGGAAAAACAGCCCACGTCTATACCGGTTTATAGGCATTCATAAAACCTCCAATCAGATTTTGACTTTCAGTTCTGTTTTTTTTCCAGCTTGGTGAGCCAGAGGGCAACACATTTCCAAATTTGCAGTCCTTCTGTTTCGCTCCCCTTCCCTAAGTTGAATTGCTCACTTTTGTTACTCGGGTTTCGGACATGGATGCTTCACTCTGACATACTGCAGCATGGGTTTTATGGTCCTCGGGTGGTATTAACTCTTAAGCCCCTCCCATGCATGCAGAATAATGCACTTTCAATCCACTTTCAATGTACTTTGCAGCTGCGCGGAATAGCAAAATCCACTTGCAAACAATTGTGAAAGTGTATTGTCGAAGGCTTTCACTGCCGGAATCACTGGGGTGCTGTGTGGTTTCCGGGCTGTCTGGCCATGTTCTAGCAGCATTCTCTCCTGACGTTTTGCCTGCATCTGTGGCTGGCATCTTCAGAGGATCTGATGGTAGGAGTGGAAAGCAAGTGGAGTATATATACTATGAGGTGGAAAGGTGAGGCCATCTGAATAGAGTAGCCTGGCATGTGAGTCACAGAGAAGTCTGTAGCATGGGAGTAACAATGAAGCTAAAGCAAAGGTCAATAGGTGAAATGGATCGGAATAGAAGTATCCTGGTCTTTGTTCCCTTTGGAGTGCGCTATAGTCTATCGTTGTCCCAGGTTTATATGGATCTGGATCAGTCACTGTCTTGGATTCTAGGGTTTTTCAACACTGGCAGCCGAATGCTGTTCATTGTCATGGTTTCTTCCTTCCTGTTGACTGATCAGTGACTGATCAGCTCCACACAAACACAGGACAACTATAGACTAAAGCACTCAAAGGGAACAAAGACCAGGATACTTCTATTCAGATCCATTCAACTATTGACCTTGCTAGCTTCATTGTTACTCCCATGCTACAGACTTCTCTGTGACTCACATGCCAGGCTACTCTATTCAGATGGCCTCACCTTTTCACCTCATAGTATATATACTCCACTTGCTTTCCACTCCTACCATCAGATCCTCTGAAGATGCCAGCCACAGATGGAGGCGAAATGTCAGGAGAGAATGCTGCTAGAACATGGCCATACAGCTGGAAACCACACAGCACCCCAATTGTGAAAGTGGATTGAAAGTGCATTATTCTCCATGTGAGGAAGGGGCCTTATGCTTGAACATATGTGCTTCACTGTCAAAAATTAAATTGCCATGGAACCAATCCATGGGTGAAAATGCTATGCATGTTCAGATGGATTGGCTCTCATGCCAGATTATGCCATTCTTGACAGTTAACATGACAGCTGTATTAATAATCTCAAGAAAACTGATGTTTAAAATATTGTGTGAATGATAGTGTGAAAAACAGAATGAACAGTGGACTGCAGATATTGCAAGAACACTTTTTGCTTATTCATATCATTGAGATTAATTAATGAAAAGCAAGGTGGATTGAGGAATGGCTGTCACCATTTTTAGATCAGAGAAGGGAAGGCACATTTTAATCCAAAATCTAGAGTTCTTAAAAAAATAGTAATAACTAGCAGGCCCGGCCACACGTTGCTGTGGCTAAGTCTGGTGAAGTGGAAAAGAAAGAAAAGGGGAAGCAAACGGTTTGAACATGTGTCATTGCACAATGCTTGCAAGGGAGGGGAGGGGCAAGGGGCCCCTCACTCCCCTCCCTCTCTCCCATTCCCTTGCATGGCACCCCGCCCCGTCCCTCCCTAACGTCCTCTTTCCTCTGCTAGGGTGGGTGGGCCATGTCCAGGTGGCGGACCCTGTCTCTTTCACTCCCTTCCCTTGCAGGCGAATTACCTAGTTTAAAACATGCTGGGAGGCATGAGCTACGTTGTGTTCAAATTTCAGAGCGTTTGATCCAGCAAGCCCCCAGACCCTCCCTCACCTTCCCCTTCCTCTGCTAAGGTGGGTGGGCCATGTCCAGATGGTGGGCCCCATCTTTTTCACTCCAGATGGCAGCAGTTTTCAAGGAAGGCATGGTTGTTTCCCTTGTATCAGAGGGTGTTGCTTTGATGGATTATCACAAGGGCCAGATGTCGCTGTTGCGGAACAGAACTGTGGTTTCAACTGTCACAGGTGTGGAATGTACACAATAATGTGCACAGTTGTGACATTTACACAACAGGAGGTATGGAAACAGTATGGAAACCTGGCTGCACGGGAATGCAATGTGTGAAAAAATTTAAGCAATCGGTCCAGTAGTTTGGGAGATTACCTGTCAGCAGAAAAACACACTGGTAGATTTATAGATAGATAGATAGATGGTGGCACATCTAATTCTCCTGCTTTTCTATAGGCTTATTAGCTGCCAAAACATTGTCACAATGTGATCAAAAGGTGTGGCTGAGAATTACCTTGACCATTGTTGCCGCCTTGGAGAGGGCAGGGAGAAGGGCGGACTTGGCCCAACAGTATCTTGTTGCTCTAGGGGATGGTTTTCCCCCATCTGGGGGAAGGTTATTACTGGGGGACAGCAGTGACAGATCCATCCGCTATGCTGCGCCTCTGCTTCCTTCAGCCAGCATACCAATAAACAGGCTTTGGTCAAATTTTATTCCACACAAGGTCGTTGTCTGTGTGGTCTTTCCACACCCTTGAGTTCATTCTCCCCTCCCAAGGAGGCAAAGTGGTGAAACATAATTAAAGAAATCTTTCCAATTGTTGCTTGGAATTTGCTCTGTGACTATCACTGATGAAAATAATGTTCATTCATTTGGTAGAAACAAACAATAAAGGCAACCATTTACACTTCTGGGAATTTTGGGACATTGTTCAGTAAGGCATTGAACAAGATATTTGCTACTAGTCTTATCAATCTCAGCTGAAATGGCCTTTCCATTGGACAGTGATTTAATGTTCTGTTTCAGGTATAAAACATTTCTGGATTAGAAGGTGATTCATATCATACTAAAGTAATTGCTCATATTCTAGATTTTTTTTTGTTCTTGAAGATCTCTTTCAACTCAGTTGAAAGAATACAATCTGGCTTCCTCTACAAAATACTTGGGGTACCACACTCTGTACCATATGCTGTACTATGCTTAGAAACCGGTCAGAACCTACTTGAAACAAGAGCATGGCTGAATACATTCAAGTATTGGATCAAACTATGTTTTAACTCTGATGAGCGCAGTTTAACATATATTGTGCGCCCAGACCTATTTGCCTCCGAATGGTACCAACTTTTTAAATCAAAAATCTACTCTCTAGGTTTAATACTTGAAGATCTCTGTATGCTGTCACCCAGAGAGATTTTCCAAACCTTAAAAAGCAGACTTTTTGAACAGGAATATCATACCTTGTTGGGGCAAGCAAATAAATCATGCTCACCCCTCTCTGTTGGAATGATACCAGAACAGGGGCACATAGCCAAATATCTTGAATTATTAACTGAACCCCAACTGAGATGGATTATCACAAGGGCCAGATCCAATACTTTCCCATCGGCCATTACAAAGGGTCGTTACTTATCCATCCCTCTCCAGGATCGGGTTTGTCCACACTGTAAAAACTAAGTGGAGACTCTTGCTCACATTATTCTTGACTGTCCGAGATATGTGGGCATTAGGAATTTCTCCCCCAGGCTGGCCCTAGACAAATCTGAAGGACACTCTGGCAGTGCTGTTGTGCAGTTTCTGTTAAACAATGTAGATGTCGTGTTCTTGGAAAAAGTAGCAAAATTTATTTCACAAGTGACAGAACTTTCTAAGTAATGTATAGTGCTATATACAGTCTTTCTGTCTGCATTTTGAATGTACTCTTGATTTGTACTTTATAAATGGCTGATAACACTCTAGAGCCTATTTTAAATGCCTAATAAAGGTTGTTGTGTTGGATTTTTTTGTAAATGTGTCATCAGGTCCATACGCAGAACAGGACCGTGATGGTGGCACTAAACTATCTTACATGCAACACAGAATGTCTTTGTGTTCAAATCTGTCTTCAACTCATCAACCTTCTTTTTCCATCCGGTTTATCGTATCTCTGTTAATTTAATCTGTGAGATGAAGCACATATTTCAGTAAGCCGGTATCTCGGAACGGAAGCCCTTGTCGCCTATTCTCAGCGAAGTGATGTTTCTCATCAAGGAGGCTCTTGATGTCTTAATCTCTGTATCAGACTAGTCTTGATGCTTGCGGTCCCTGTGGCCAAGAATCTTCCGAGCGACGCTATGAAGCTGCTGTCTTAAAAATGAAAGCTTCCAAGTCCCACAGGCCGTTTGCCTACTCAAGGTGACTGGTCTTAGTACTCCGTGGCTTCTGTTCAGCTCGACTAGTTCTTAATTTATTGACACTGAGCTTTTAAAGTAATTTTCTACCTGGAGATTTCTGCAATGACTTGATGTGAATATTAATTTTAGGTCAAACTCAATGCTGGTGATATGTCTGCTGTTTAGCTCTAACAAACCTTGTGCCACTGAAGTATTTCCTCTTAGCTGCCATGTAGGAGGATAATATTTAGAACGAGGGCACACTTTCTGAAAGGGATGTGTTGTTGTTTTAGATTTTGGTTCTTTGAGTAGGTCCTGCCACACTGAGAACAATCTTACCTGTAGGAATGTTGGAAAACTCCACCTTCCAAGCTCAGACTGTTAGGGGCTTTCTGCAGAGTTGTACTGGTTTCTATCTAGGTTCACCTCAGTGTATCCGCACTGCAACTGAGCTCAACGTTGTTTTGTCTCAGTCCCCCCCCCCCTCAGAACTGCGACATTCCGCCTTTCTGCTGGAACAAGGTCGATACCACTTCGAAGCTTCGAAGTGCAGACGCATCGAAATGACACCTCATCCGTTCAACCAATCAGGAGCCGCTTTTGTGGCATTCTCAGAAGGGGAGAGTCGTGGCGGGCATGTAACTGTAAACTGTAAACTGTAAAAACTGTTTAAAAAAAAGAACGCTCCCGTTTCCCATGGTAACACAAGCTCCAATCACGATGGAGGAGCGAAACAGGCACCAAGATGATCCCGCCCACTTAGCTCAGTTCCAGAGGGCCAAGTAAGTTGCTGTGCGGACAGCCTGGAATCGCCCCCCACTGAAGGGAACCAAGTTGACCTTAGCTCCCTTCTGTAGTGCGGAAAGCCCCTTAGAATACGTACCGTGACTGTCCCTTGTTTTTCTTGTATCCTGATTTGCTTGCTTTTGAGTTGATTTTATACTGCTGGTCAGTTTTTAAATTTATTTTAGCTTTGCAATGTTATGAGTTGCTTTTATGCTACTGATACCTAGCTACTGGCTCTTTCCACACAAATTGCCTGTTTTCTAAAATGTTTTCAAACCCCTCCCCTTTACAATGATGTATGTCTGCACTCACCCCCTCAAAACCATTCATGGCTGCCATTACATCATTTCCCCTCCCTCTTTTGAGTTCTGTGTTGAATCAATGCTTCAATGCTGTAAACCTTAATGTTCCCATTCTGTACGCCTCGTATACTTGATGCTTTGAAGATTGTGCTCCGCAAAATAAAAAAAAATGCTGCAAATAAGTAGTCAAGGGGGAATGGGGTGAGCTTAGAAAATGGTGTGGGGAAGGAAGTTCAGGGAAGTAGAGAGTGTGAGAAACGTAGTCAATAGATCGCACAGCCACTGAAGAAGTTTTCAAAACATTTCAATGAACCGTTTTAAAAGGGGATTCATGTAAAACATTTTGAGGCTGGAAATAAAACATTTCGAGGTAAAAACAGTGCAGAACTCCATGGAGGAAATGTTTTATTTCCTGCACCAAAACATTTAAAAATGTTGATGTGGCAAGGGCTTGTGACAGGTATACCACCATGGTGTAGTTCATAAGAGCAGTAGACAGGATTTGATTCCCCACTCCTGCACATGAAGCCTGCTGGGTGACTTTGAGCTAGTCACAGTTCTCTCAAAATTCTTCCAACCCCACCAACCTCACAAAGAGCCTGTAGTGGGAAAAGGAAGGGATTGTGATTGTAAGTCTGTTTGAGACTCCATACGGTTGAGGAAAACAGGGTATAAAAACCTACGTTTCTTAAGGAATGAACATAAGAACATAAGAACAAGCCAGCTGGATCAGACCAGAGTCCATCTAGTCCAGCTCTCTGCTACTCGCAGTGGCCCACCAGGTGCCTTTGGGAGCTCACATGCAGGAGGTGAAAGCAATGGCCTTCTGCGGCTGTTGCTCCCGAGCACCTGGACTGTTAAGGCATTTGCAACCTCAGATCAAAGAGGATCAAGATTGGTAGCCATAAATCGACTTCTCCTCCATAAATCTGTCCAAGCCCCTTTTAAAGCTATCCAGGTTAGTGGCCATCACCACCTCCTGTGGCAGCATATTCCAAACTAATGCTATATTACCTTCCGATCTTATACTCATTTTTAGTAGCTACCCCTCCCCCACAAAGATTTTTTAAATTGGATTATCAATGGGACTTCAGAATTTAGTTGACTGACACTAATTGTTTAAATATCTGAAATAAATCTATAAGTGTCACTCTGAATACCGGCCTCTCACCAACGTTTATACATGAAGCTGAAACATGCATTCTTCCCAATGTTTTGTAAGCACGAAGTGAAATTCTTATTTTCAAAATTGTCCATTTTTTTAAAAAAAGTAACAGAGCATGCCACTTTGCCTGGCAGTTCAAGTTTTGACCTGTCTTGCTTGAGAAGCCTTCTTTGAGTTAATGCAATAGCATACCGTGTTTCCCCGAAAATAAGACAGTGTCTTATACTAATTTTTGCTCCCAAAGATGCACTATGTCTTATTTTCAGGGGATGTCTTATTTTCCTGTGTTCTGTTCATCGGGCATGCTTCCAAACAAAAACTTTGCTACGTCTTACTTTCGGGGGATGCCTTATATTTCGCACTTCAGCAAAACCTCTACTACGTCTCATTTTCCGGGGATGTCTTATATTCGGGGAAACAGTGTAGTTCTTACTGAAGCCTCCAAGTCCCATTATCCCAATGAGTTGCCCATTTCAAGGGAAGGTTTGATCTATTTGGGAAGTCAGATTTTGTGCCTAATATTGCAGGACCCTTCCGCACACGCAAAATAATGCGTTTTCAAGCCACTTTCACAACTGTTTGCAAGTGGATTTTGCCATTCCGCACAGCTTCAAAGAGCACTGAAAGCAGTTTGGAAGTGCATTATTCTGCATGTGCGGAATGAGCCGCAGATTCACTGCAGATTGCAGCAATAAAACAAACCACTCTGGCATAGGAAATAAATCGAACCAGTTTCCTCACTTATAAATCGATGTTTCTTTGAGGGGATTTTTTTAGAATTTAGAATTCCTTTGGTATGATATGTCACCAGACCATTGTGGAAATGTCTTCCTCAATAGGCTCGCTCAACCAAGCTGTGGAACTTCTGTTTCCTTGTCATCCAACGAGTATAGTTGCCCTTAGCTGCCTTCACATGCATTTGTTTATGAACCACTCAGGAGTTGTTACCTTCAGTGCACTCTCACACATCCAGAGGGCATGTATGAATGCCATGATGAGCCCTGTCATTCCTATATGGCTGATGCAGTTCCTGTCATGGAGTGTGAAGACTGTGAATGGTCATTCCCATGTACCATGTGCTGCATCTCCTGCCAAGGAGAACTCCACTGAGAAATGGCTGCCGTGTGGCTAGGGCTACTTGTGGAGCAGGCCCATCGCTGTCAAAGGTGGCAAGGATGTAAATTGCAGCAACCCCATAAAACTCAGTGGAATTTGAACTCTGGCAGACGATACAGGATCATGAAAACTAGGACAACTCGGCTCAGAGACAGCTTCTGTCCTAGAGCTGTGGCTATGCTAAACTCCATGGTGATGTGTTGAAGTGGTGGTGGCTGTGTAGAGATGGCTGTGTAGGGATGGCTGTAAGTTGGGGGTGTGCGGATTGAAGAGATGCTCATCGGGGGATGTTTTGTATTTTCGTTGTTTTGTATTTTCGTTGTGTGGGCACAAGGCACAATGTGTGCGCACAATGATATTAAAGTTATTATTCTAATCTATTCTAAATAGTGGACACTCAGGCTCATTCCGCACTTGCAGAATAATGCACTTTCAAACTGCTTTCAGTGCTCTTTGAAGCTGTGCGGGATGGCAAAATCCACTTGCAAACAGTTGTGAAAGTGGTTTGAAAATGCATTATTTTGTGTGTGCGGAAGGGGCCTCAGAGAACCAGCGTACAAAATGCTGAGCAAACTGCACAAAGCGGCGGGAGGGCAGATTCTTCCTGAAACGGTGGACGGTAGTGAAAGCTACAGTGAAAGGGTGGAAGGGAGGAAAATAAAGTATCTCCTGCCAGTTGTGTTCATACAGGAGAACCTTCAACCTGGGATTTTGCAAAAAGATTGCTGTTTTAGCGATTTTTGTAAAACCCAGGCTGAGAGAAACATGATGGGCCTGAGTTGTTTTGGGGAAGAGACCTGTGGGAAGTTCTTCCCCAAAACACTGCTTATAGCATCCTGAAGACATTATATTTGTACCATGCAGAGTCCACCACTGTTTTATTATTATTATTTTATTACCGGTATTATTATTTATTAAATTTAGTATACCGCCCTATCCCCGAAGGGCTCAGGGCGGTGTACAGATAAAACATCAGCTAAAAACATACATATAATTAAAACAACAGTCATATCTTAAAACATTGCCCGGTCCCTTACAACACCCTCCTAACGCGAAATAATGGGTCCTGATGGTACTAGGGCCCATGGGGGTAAAGAGGAGGGGACAGGGGGCACCCTCAGCGGCCGGTCTCTCCAAAGGCCCGGTGGAACAACTCAGTCTTACAGGCCCTGCGGAAATCCCCAAGGTCCTGCAGGGCCTGGACAGTTGGAGGGAGAGTGTTCCACCAGGCCGGCGCCAGAGCCGTGAAGGCCCTGGCTCGAGTGGAGGCCAGCCGCATCATTGAGGGGCTGGGGACCTCCAGTAAATTGGCCTCTGCTGAGCACAGAGGTCGAGTTGGGACTAATGACGTAATGCAGTCCCGAAGGTACGAGGGTCCCAGGCCGCGCAAGGCCTTAAAGGTCAACACCCACACCTCTGTATTAAATATATTTACATGATTCTAGGCACTAGCTAAAGACTGAAAGAAAGAAGAATGGCTCACGTGAACAGTAGCAATAGTAGCACAAACAGAATAGATAAAATCCTCTGAAGATGCCAGCCACAGATGCAGGCAAAACGTCAGGAGAAAATGCTGCTAGAACACGGCCATGCAGCCCGGAAACCACACAGCACCCCAGTGGCAATAGTGCTAATATCATTCTCATGGGAACTACAAAAGGAACTACAACTCTCAGAATAAACTAGATGTTGAACTGTGAACTGTGAAGAGTAGACTTTCTACTTTCTACTGCGAAGAGTAGACTTTCTACTATCTAATGTATTTTTTTCTCTGCATCCATGGATCCCCTCTTCCCCATATTATTCTCACAGTGACCCTGTGATGTAGGTTACAGTAAGAAACAGTGACAAGGCCTCAGGACATCTAGCAAATGTCGTGGTGGTGGTGGGATTTCAACCCCAGTTTCTAAGATCATAGTCTGACACTCTAACCTCTATCCTATACTGGCTCATACACTATGAATCTTGTTCCTCCCCAGTTACAACTCTTTGCATATGCCTCCTTTTAGGAAACCTGAAATGTCACCCCTAGGTAAAGGACATTTTGGGGTGTCCCAGTAAATCAATCACTTTGTACATGCCTGTGGGGTTGAATAATTGACCCTTCCTTGGAGTCGACAAGTGCACTTGCATGACAAGCAAACAGAAAACCTCACAGTGTCAAAGGACGGGGAGAAGGGTCAGGCGATGCAGCGTTCCCCCTCTGTCGAGTACAGTATATTCTCTGCTCTTGACTTTATTTTTAAGGGGGGGGAGGGGGACAAAACCAAGTGAACAATGTAGCCACTCCAGGATCACCCTAATGGTATCTGACAACCTGCCAACAGGAAGGGAAGAAGGAAAGGACAACAGAATTTTAAACGACACAATAAATAGTGCTGATTTACCCAAAAAGAGAGAAATGTTCAGTGCTTCTGGGGGAAGAGGTTAGAGTCACGAGAGCAAAAGTGATGCTGTGGTGTTTTCCAAGACTCATCTCCAGAGGTATGAAGGATTTGCATATGCGGAAGAAGAGACAAAGATAATTGAGTATCATTTAAAAGTTCTGTGAAGGGCACCGTGGAAACAAGGGACTCTTGGGCTTTGGGGTCAGGGGACGTTCTGAATTACTGCAATGCAGAGAAAGGGGCAGCCCAAAGTAGGGTGTACGACAGGTTTGCATATTAGTATCTCACCTGTGCACGTGAATCCTGATCTGGCTGCAATTTGCATGCAGAAGTGGATTCTGTACACTTGTTGGAGCAAAATTATTATGTCAGTGTGGTGTATCATCCATTTAGGATTGGGTTGCTAATTGGTTATACTGCAGGAAACAGCCTAATGGAAGTAAGGGGAGAACTAAAGAGATACACAGGTAGGATCCAAGGCTTAACGGAATGACATCCTCACACCTTGCTCAACAAAACATGGAGGTTTCCTCCTGCTCAAGGAACCTTCCACCGAAGAAAGAGCTTCTTCCACTTGGGCTAGAACAAGATTCTCTTTTTAGCTAAGCAGAGTTGAATGCTACAGCCAGAGGTGGGATCCAGCAGGTTCTCACAGGTTCCTGAGAGTAGGTTACTAATTATTTGGGTGTGCCGAGAGGGGGTTACTGGTTGGTGATTTTGCCACGTGATTTTTGCCTTAGTTACGCCCCTCCTCTCAGCAGTAGCGCCCAGAACTTGAAGCAGTCTAGCAGGAGGTGCACCAGCGTGCGTGGCAGCCTGCGCCTACGTGCATTCGTTTCCCGCCCAAGGACCAGCGCAGCGGCTGCGTCCTTGCCACAGCCCCACCCAGAATTGTCCCGCCCCCAGAATGCCCGGCCACGCCTCCGTCGTGCCCCACCCAGCCCCATTGGCGCTATGCCACAGTTTGAATCCCACCACCATGAGAACCTGTTACTAAAATTTTTGGATCCCACCACTGGCTACAGCCCACCTTATTCCTAGGATACTATGACGTGGCTCAAAGTTAGACATTTCCATGGGAGGAAGGATTTCCTCTCACAGAGAATTGTTTTCCCATGGCCACCAAAGTCTTGTTTTAAGAGCAGATGGTGGGACGAGCCTTTTATTTCCTGCTGAGGGGACACACACAACCTGCTAAGGTTGTTGGAATCTAGGGGGTTTTTGAACTATAACTCTTCCCCTCAGTTTCCAGGTGTTCTAAAGGTAGCGAGTGTATAACTACCAGTTAAATGACAGAGGAGCCAACACACATCCCTGTCTTACTCCCTTATTGGTAGTGATTTTGTTAGTTAAGGACTCTGATGTACCAGCCCTAATTTCTGTGTGTAACTCTCATAATAAGAAAAGTAGGGTTTTTTAAATCAATATTTGTTCTAGCTAACTTAGACCATATGTGGTCCCTGTCTATGGAGTCAAATGCTGTGGCCAAATCTACGAGTGCTTTCCTTGGGCTGCTTACACCCGAATGGGCCAACTGGTAGAGAATTAAATAGTGATCTATTGTACTAAGCCCTTTTCTAAATCCTACCCGTTGGGGAGGTATGACCTGGTTCTCATTCGTCCAGTCTACTAACTTGTTCAATAGAACATTCAATAGAATATTGGACTAGCACCGGTGACACCCATATGGATGTTTCTTTGTGTATATCTTTGAAGGTTCATGGGTCACGCTAGGCCAGTATCTCCCTTATCTTAGCCTACTTCATTGGGCTGCTGTGAGGTCAAAATGGAGAGAGAGATCTGGCACTTATACTCAGTGGTGAGATCCAAAAATTTTAGTAACAGGTTCCCATGGTGGTGGGATTCAAACAGTGGCGTAGCGCCAATGGGGCTGGGCAGGGCACGATGGGGGCGTGGCCAGGCATTCCGGGGGTGGGGCATTAATAATTTCTCTGTTACTGTAAAAAACTCTTACTGTAAAAAAAAAGTTCCTAATTTCCAGCTGGTATCTTTCTGTCCATAACTCATTATAGCAAGTCCTATTGTCTACTGCCAACAGAAACAACTACTTCTCCTCTAATTGACTGCCTGTCTAATACTTTCAAATAGTTAATTTTGTTTCTAGAAATCAAAAGAAGGATACTTTCCTTAAACAAGGAACTTTACCATATTTCTAAAACATGTTTTTAAAACAGCCCAACAGGGAGAATTATCCCGTTTTCTACCTTCGCAAGCCAGCCACATAGGAAACACCAGGACTTTATGATTTTTGGACCTAATGGAATTTCTAGCGGAAAAGCAGACCCAATTAGTAACCCCCTCTCGGCACACACAAATAATTAGTAACCCACTCTCGGTGAGAACCTGCTGGACCCCACCTCTGCTTATACTGCTCTAAGCTCCTTGGAAGCAAGGGGGATTGAAAACTAAGTTATCACACCCAGGCTACTTCTGAAAATCAACCCAATCATGGTGGAATTGTGGTGCAGGTAATGTGGTGTGGGAAGGGAAACTTACTATCTAGCAGTGCAATCAGGGGAGGAGGGTAGTTGCACTGGGAACAGCACAGCCATGGCACGGCCATGCTGCCTCCTAAGACCCTCAATCTGACAACAGTGCTCTCTCTACCTCCATGACAGTGCTGTATGCAGCACGACGAGCGGCACCACCGTTTTTGCCAGCACATGCCAGAAAATGAGGGCATTCGTGGGCTGAAAGGGCCCAGGAAACCAACTAATGCCAACCAGGCCCCGGGAACACTGACTCCTGGCACTCCCTCACCACTCCCTGGCACTGGAGTTATGTTCCCCAGCTCCAGCGTAGATGCCTGATTCATTTTTGTCGTTGTTCCAGCCAGCAATATTCCAGGACAGAATCCTTGGAGGTTGCTGGCTGGTGGGGTGTCAATCCAACTTAATTAATTGCTCCAGGGAATTGTTGGTGTCATAAAATATACATCCATTTCCGCCGCTTTGTACTTTGATAAGTGGGACATCTGATGCATCTGGAGAGGGGATAGTGTTATTGGTGTTATTGGAGCCAGTCCTGGTGTTGGGTACAGATTGTGCCATTTGGTTCAAGGGAAATGCTTGAGATAGCTCTGGATGACACTGTTCCTGATATTCTTCCACCATTAGTGTGATCGGGGTCAGCGATTCTATATGTCTCTCATGGGCCTCAGTAAACATATTGTTTTCAAGGATGCCATTCTCTTTGAGTTCCTGGGCCCACGATTTGCCCTCAATAGCCATTCCTACAGCTGTATGGAGCACTCTGTGTAATCTCAAATCTATATCAAAGTCCATCCCTGCTTCCTCTCGTGCCGTGGTGGCGAACCTTTGGCACTCCAGATGTTATGGACTACAATTCCCATCAGCCCCTTCCAGCATGGCCAATTGGCCATGCTGGCGAAAACTGATAAGTATGATCCATAACACATCTGAATTAAGGATTACGCTCCTAAAATGGTGGTCATGTGTTAAAGATGGTGAGCATTCTGCACATTGCTGGGTGTTTGAAGGTTGGGACTCAGGTGATTCTTGAAAAGTAATTAGACAACACCAGCGCAAGAGGCGTTTATGCCGACACCAAGGTCACATCACTTTCTCAACCTTTTTGACTTCCCTCCCTCTCTACCTGCATTGCACTGTAAGTATCTTAAAGTCCAAGATCTGCTTGTGTACATGGCACCTGCCATTTCAGTTACTGGATTCAAGTATAATTAATATGCATTTCCTAAGACAAACAAATATATAGCAGCAGAATTTAAACTATAATGGAAGCAATAAAAGTTGTCACTAAAAACTCCTGGTGTGAGCTCCCATTTCTCTTCAGGAAAGCTGCACATCACTGAAGAGTTTAGAACTTATTCATATTTAAAGAGAAATATCATAAATCACTGTCTTTTCCAGCTATTTATATATGCTACCTTTCTAAACAGTTTTTCGGATTCACAGTGATGTCAACTTGACCTGTTTTATTTTTAAAATGCTGTTTTGAAATATCAGCTTTTTCGGAAGGTGATGGGGGCATCCCCTCTTCTTTTCAAAAAGCCTCATTTTTAGGCAGATACATGGAGGTCAACAAAAACTGGAGCAACTGACAACATGCAAAAGGTAAACGTCAGGCCTCAACCAAGTTGGGAGTAGAGGACGCTGTTATTTTGTACAGAGCATACTAGGGATACACAGACGCCTGCCCTGGGTTCCCTTCTCTGGGTGGGAAAATACCTGGAGATGTTTGAGATGGAGTCTGGGGAGAGGTAGGCTTGATGTGAGCAAGGTAGGGTTGCCAGATGCAGGTTGGGAAACCCCTGGGACCTCAGTGAGGTACAACACCATACCGTGGTGACGAACCTTTTGCACTCCAGATGTTATGGACTACAATTCCCATCAGCCCCTGCCAGCATGGCCAATTGGCCATGCTGGCAGGGGCTGATGGGAATTGTAGTTCATAACATCTGGAGTACAAAAAGTTTGCCACCACTGGAGTGCAAACCACTGGAGTGCAAAAGATTCGCCACCACCAATTGGCCATGCTGGCAGGGGCTGATGGGAATTGTAGTTCATAACATCTGGAGTGCAAAAAGTTCGCCACCACTGGAGTGCAAACCACTGGAGTGCAAAAGATTCACCACCACCAATTGGCCATGCTGGCAGGGGCTGATGGGAATTGTAGTTCATAACATCTGGAGTGCAAAAAGTTTGCCACCACTGGAGTGCAAACCACTGGAGTGCAAAAGATTCGCCACCACCAATTGGCCGTGCTGGCAGGGGCTGATGGGAATTGTAGTCCATAACATCTGGAGTGCCAAAGGTTCACCACCACTGCCATAGAGTCTACCCTCCAAAGCATCCATTTTCTCCAGGGTAATTGATCTCCATAGACAGGAGAGTAGGTGTAATTCTAATCAAGTGATCTTGATTGCCCGGAGATCCTGTAATAGCAGGTGATCTCCAGGTACCACCTGGAGGTTGGGAACTCTATTCTTACATGTTCAGCTTGCATCAAGTTCACCAGTCACACTCATCCCCACAACTGAATGACGCTCAGATCACATGGTCCCCTCTACTTGTCTGAGTTTGTTGGGTGGCTGCATGTCTAGCCTAACGACACATACGAACACATGATCGGCTTTCATGAACATTTGCCGTGTCATACGTGCATGGTTTAGCAAAGTGACCTGGGAATTGCACATTTCCTCTGGCTGCTTTCATACCAATGATTTTCTTTCCATTTTGCAGTTCTGCTTTTGTAATGGAAGCCCCCTTCCTCCAGTGAATTGTTCCCATCTGGGGGCCCATTTCTGCAGCTTCCCCTCATAGGGACTTTGTTTCTCATGCTGCCTTCCACTGCGTAGTACTACATTATAAAGTTCTTCCAATTTCAGGGCTCTGTTATGTACGCTTCCCACTGTGCATCATTCCATTATGGGGAAAGTGGCCCAAAAGCTACTGCATAGCTGCCAACCATTTTGCAAGAGATTTTGTGGCATTTTCTGCACAAAGTAATTCCAGGATTGACTCACCACTATCGAACAAGGCAAGTCCACCTAATGGACTCATGTGCTGCAGAGTTTGCCATGTCCTAAAGTACACTCTTGCTTCAGAGGGGGCCGTAGAGTTAACAAGGTTAAATAGGTCAGTTCCTGTCTCTGGTCGTTTCCCCACTTACCTGGGTGAGCTCTGCGTGGGGTCATCAAAAGGCGCCGTTTCAAAAGCGGCAGCCTGGTATAGCACAACAGCAGCGTCGGGGTAGCTGTAATAGGGAGTGCGTTATGACCCCGCACTAGCGCCCTGTAATAAGTGGGGAAGCACACAGGCGAGAGAGTAAAGGTAAGTGGGGAAACGCTCTCTGTCTTCTTTATCTGCTTTGCTTCTGTTTCTTGATTACCCAGAATGCTACTCTGAGGTGTTCCTTCTTTCCAGCTAACTCCTTTTCTTCTTCCTTGTCTCTCTAACCACCCCAAAGGCAAGACATGCTGTCTGTCTCTTTCCGCATTCTAGAACAGACAGATAGAATGCTTGTTCGTCCTTTCCTCTTGAAGTATCGGGTTCTTTTCCAATATTTGTTTTTCTTTTTTGTATTTCATTGTCAAGAAGACGCCTTCAAGAAGATGCCAGATAAGGATCTGGACCATTTTTTTATTCCTGTCATGTTGTCATGATGTTATTACTGAAGATTGTGACATTATATTATATTAGGATACTTTGGACATTGTTATGCATTGTTATATTAAGAGTTGTTATGTTGTTCTGATGTATGTTGTTGATTATGTTTTGTTAGGAGGGTTGTTATAATATGTTATTATGTTGGTTATGTGGAGTATTGCTGATATTGAAATACTGTCCATAGTTTATTGATTGTTGTTTATTACTGATATTGCCGATGTCGTTACTATTGTATATGTACTGTATTATTATCCTGTTGTGCACCACCCTGAGCCCTACGGGAGAGGGCGGTATAGAAATTAAACATAACATAACATCTACAAAGGGACGGCTCGTGTGTCAAAATACATTCCTGGTCCACATACATTAAATTGCACCTTCCTTGGTACATCCTGTTTTGCTGATGATGACTTCTTCCCCTAATCATCCCAACTGCCTCCAAGAGTTAAGAACATAAGAACATAAGAACTAGCCTGCTGGATCAGACCAGAGTCCATCTAGTCCAGCACTCTGCTACTCGCAGTGGCCCACCAGGTGCCTTTGGGAGCTAACGTGCAGGATGTGAAAGCAATGGCCTTCTGCTGCTGCTGCTCCTGAGCACCTGGTCTGCTAAGGCATTTGCAATCTGAGATCAAGGAGGATCAAGATTGGTAGCCATAAAATCAGACTTCTCCTCCATAAAATCCAGTCCAAGCCCTTTTTTAAAGCTATTGAGGGTTAGTGGCCATCACCACCTCCTGTGGCAGCATATTCCAAACACCAATCACACCTTAGCGTGAAGAAGTGTTTCCCTTTTATTAGTCCTAATTCTTCCCCAGCATTTTCAATGAATTGCCTCCTGGTTCTAGTATTGTGAGAAGAGAAAAAAATTTCTCTCTATCAACATTTTACCTCTACCCATGCATAATTTTATAGACTTCAATCATATCCCCTCAGCCATCTCCTCTCCAAACTAAAGAGTCCCAAACGCTGCAGCCTCTCCTCATAAGGAAGGTGCTCCAATCCTTCAATCATCCTCGTTGCCCTTCTCTGCACTTTTTCTATCTCTTCAATATCTTTTTTGAGATGTGGCGACCAGAACCAGAACTGAGTTAAGAAAGGATGTGTTGTCAAAGGCTTTCATGGCTGGAATCAACTGGATGCTGTGGGTTTTCTGGGCTGTGTGACCAAGGTCTGGTAGTTTTTAGTCCTAACGTTTCACCCGCATCTATGGCTGGCATCTTCAGAGGCATATCACTGTAAGATGTGTGTTTTTTTCACACAGTGTCATGAAGAGAAACGTATCTTATCATGACATACCTCTGAAGATACCAGCCTTAGAAGCAGGCAAAATATTAGGAGCTAAAACTACAAACCACGACTACAAAGTCCAGAAAACCCACAACAGCCATTTAAAAGGCATGTTTTCAAAAGCAAAAAAAAAAATCAGTGTTGGAGTGGTGTTTAACTTACTATTTAGATAATGTCTCTATGTCCCCCTCTGGCAACATTACTTATTCTTTGATTGCTACTAAGCTGTCCATATCTAAATGATTTTGCACAAGTGGGTTTCTGCATGGTTATCATGGGAATCATGATTTCTTCACACACACACACACACACACACACACACGTCTACAAAGATCTTGTTATTCAAAGGCAGAGACTAATTAAAAAGATGGAGTCATGATTGCTGGCATACAATGCTTGCCCTGAAAACCAAAAGCTAGAAGACTGCCATGACTGAGATGAAATTTGTGTCTGTTCATTCTAAAAAACAAAGTATCCATTGTAAGTCATCGAAATGATTCTTCTGACTGTGCAGACGCATCGAGGGATGAGCTGTGCTGGACAACTGGGCCGCTTTAATGACTTAACCCTGGGAGATAATACTTTTCCAGTTATGGAGAATATTCAGTTTGCCAGTAGAGCAGACACAAAAATGGCCACCAGCTGTGATAGATAAAAGGCAGGATCCAGCCATGATCCTGGAGCAGAAGTGGCCAATGCAAAGCTTGTAAAGTAGCTTGGCAGGGTTTTCAACTAAACTTTACATGGCAACATTGAGATGCTCCAGTGAAGGGCTTGTCTTTTATGTAAATGAGAGATTCCATCATGGTAAATTCAACTGGCCAGATCTGGATGAATGGTTCAAGCTTACCCAATCTCATCAGACTTTGATGATGATGATGATGATGATGATGATGATGATGATGATGATGATGATGATGATGATGATGATGATGATGATGAAGGCCAACAACCAGCTAAAGATCTGGCAGCTGTGAAATAATCATCATCATCATCATCATCATCATCATCATCATCATCATCATCATCATCATCAAGCTTCAGCGTCTATGGCACAAGCCAGCTGAGGTCGTCCCAGTGGTAATCGGCACGCTGGGCACCATCCCTAAAACACTAGGGCAGCACTTGAAACATCTTCGAATTGACAAAATTAACATCTGTCAAATTCAGAAGGCAGCCCTGCTGGGATCCGTACGAATACTACGCCGATACATTACAACTTCCTAGGCTTCTGGGTGAGGCTCGAATTGTAATGAAGGCCAACAACCAGCTAAAGATCTGGCAGCTGTGAAATCTACAATAATAATAATAATAATAATAATAATAATAATAATAATAATAATAATAATAATAATAATAATAATAAAAGGAGGAGGAGGAGTTGGATTTATCCCCCCTTTCTCTCCTGTAGGAGACTCAAAGGGGCTTACAATCTCCTTGCCCTTCCCCCCTCACAACAAACACCATGTGAGGTAGGTGGGGCTGAGAGAGCTCAGAAAAACTGTGACTAGCCCAAGGTCAGCCAGCTGGCATGTGTGGAAGTGCACAGGCTAATCTGAATTCTCCAGATAAGCCTCCACAGCTCAAGTGACAAAGCGGGGAATCAAACCCAGTTCCTACAGATTAGAGTACACCTGCTCTTAACCACTACGCCACTGCTGCTCCTTAGAAGCTAAGCAGAGTCGTACTTGGATAGGGCACAACAAAGGAAGTCCAGGGTTATGGCAAGTCACTTCTGAACGTCTCTTGGCATGAAAACCTTACAGGCCCATTAAAAAAGCTGCAACTTGACAGCATTCCACCACCATCAAGTACAACAGGCAGTGACCTTTGTGAACAAGTTCTCAAGATGTTTGCTTGAAAGCCAGGTAATTGGTGAAGTCGAACTTCTTCCATGAGTGGACAACCCAAGTTATAAAGCAATCAAGATGTCTTTGTTTGAGGAAAAAGGAAGGGAGGGAGAACTCTGCCAGTCTGTATTTCAGAAAGCAGAGCTCTCCAAACATTTAATTAAAGCCCTCGCTTGCACTGAGCTCATCTCCCCCCTGGGATCCAGCAGGTTCTCACAGGTTCCCGAGAGTAGGTTACTAATTATTTGTGTGTGTGTGCGAGGAGTTTACTAGTGGTGATTTTGCCACGTGATTTTGCCTTGAATTCGCCCCTCCTCTCAGCAATAGCGTGCAAGAACTTGAAGCAGTCTAGCAGGAAGTGCACCCGGCGTGTGTGTGGCAGCCTGCGCCCCTAAGTGCATTCGTTTCCCTTGAGGAAAGGCACAGCTGACTCGTCCTTACCACAACCCCTTGGGAATGCCCTTGAAGGAATACCCAGCCATGCCCCCATCATGCCCAGCCCCACAGTTTGAATCCAACCACCATGGGAACCTGTTACTAAAATTTTTGGATCCCACCACTGGGTTCATGTACTTCTCTGTCCTTCCTCCAGTTTTCAAGGTAAGAGACATTCTGAGGTGGTTTGCCATCCCCACCTCTCTGGCACAACCCTGGCATTCCTTGAAGGCCTTCCATTGAAGTACTAGCCAGGACACGGCGTGCCAGCTTCAAGAGATCAGAGGAGATCAGGGGCTAGCCCTAGGCTATCAAAGTCTGAGGCGTTTCCATAGCGATGCCAGATAAACATTCCTTGCATCACAAGTCTGGAGTGTTTCCATGAAGTGATGGCAGTAAACAATCTTGCATCACACAATACTTCTGTTGGGTCATCCCTAACTGGCCATTTGGTCTACCTCTAGGACTATCCTTACTGTTCATTTGAGCTTATCACTTGGCGGAGTAGGAAAGTCCACTCCAAAGGAAGAAGGTTCGGTCTATGAGACTTCTCTGTCTTTCCTGCAGAGAGTCCCCTCTGCCATTAGAAGTGGAAACAGCCAGACACACAAATCCAGCATTCGTCCTCATTTGGGATCATGCCTTGGCTTTTGCAGAAACGCTTGATTAGGGGGGAGGCCCATAGTTGAAACTTGCTCTATTGTTTTCCCTCAGCTTCCCAGGCCAGCCCTTTGATACTCGGATGGGAGTTTTCCTTAGCTTATCTTAGGTGGAGCCCTTATTTCTCCAAAAGTGTTAGTTTTTCAGGCTTCCATGAACTTGCCCAATTTTAGTAGGTATTTTTTTTACAGAAGTATAAGGGAGTTTGACACCATAAGAAAATTTCCATTTTAGATGTCCATGTCACCTCTTCAAGGGGTGTCAGATTGGTTTTTCTTTCTTCCTGAGACAGAGTGAATATGCATCATTCCAGTGGTCCTAAAGTAGCTGCATTTTTTCTTTTAGGGTATTCCTTGGGAATCTGAGCCTCCTTTTTTGAAGCTGTTCTATGAACTCCAGATGCCTTCTCCCTCTACTGTGGGATGTTGTTGTAGGCTGGTATTTCCCAGTGCCTTGTGGTCTTCTGCAAATCAGTTTGTCATACTACTATGTGCCCCCTAGAGCCTTAGATCTATCTCACTTTTCTCTATTAATTTAGTGCAAAAAAACTCCACATGCTTGTGGCCAGGGACATAGGTATACATTTTTATGGGGTTCGCACACCCCACCCACTCCCCAGGGCATGGCCATTTCCCAAACCCTGCCCCCTGGCCTAGGCTTATAAAGCAGGCTTCTCCAGATCGTGTGATGTGGGACCACCCTGTCCTGTTCTCCTGCCCTCTGGGCAGAGGCATGGGAGGAAATGGACCTGGTCTGGATCTGAGTTTTGTGCCCCCATCCCAGGAAGTGCCATGCAGGAATCCACCCCAAACAGCATCACTTTCAATGGTGTTCTAAACTAGATCCACCTTACCCAAGGGAGAATCTGGGTCCCCTGGTTAAACATGTCATTGAAAGTGATGCTATTTAAGTGAATCCTGACCCCAACAGCATCACTTTCAATGTGGCGTAGTGGTTGGAAGCAGGTGCATTCTAATCTGGAGGAACCAGGTTTGATTCTGCTCTGCCACTCTGAGCATGGGTGGAGGCTTATCTGGGGGAATTCAGATTATTACATTGCACTCCCACACATGCCACCAGCTGGGTGACAGCAAGGCTAGTCACGGCTTTTAGAGTTTCCTCTCGGTCTCCCACCCACCTCACAGGGTGTTTTGTTGTGAGGGAGACAAGGGGCAAGGAGATTATGTAAGCCCCTTTGATCTCACTCTACAGGAGGAGAATGGGGATATAAAATCCAAACTGCTTCTTCTAAACCCAGGGGACATAAGATTTCTCCCTTTAAATCCATGCGAGAAGGGGTGGATTTAAAAAAGAGAATCTGGGAATTGGGGGGTACCTGCATGTCAGGGGTGCAATGGTTAAGCTAGAAGCAACGCAAACTTTCAGGGTATCTTTAGGAGTCTCTCTAATGATTACCACCCAGGTTAGTGAAGTTTGAGTTCAGGGGTCAACGTTTATGGACCCTCAAGGTGTAGTCCCATCTTCTATTGGTTCCCATTGGAAACAATGGAGGATGGGGGCACCCGATACAGGGGAGTCCATAACTTTGGACCCCTGAACCAAAACCTCACTGGGCAAACCCGGTACTATCAGGGAGGAGTCCCCAAATGATCCCTGAAGAGTTGATTGCTGCTAGCCCAAACAATGCGTAACCCCTGTGGGCCAGAAACCGAAAAGAAGCACTAAAATCGTTTTAAAAACCCACAAACCATGGGTGAAGTGAGACTTCGGACATGAATGGGGTTTCAGAGCCGAGAACCCCCACCAGTGCATGCTTGTGGTATATGGCATAATTAGGGTAGCCTAGGCTATCCAAAGTCTGGGCGTTTCCATGGCTTACATGGCCAGTAAACGTTCTTACATCACTGAAGTGGGTGTTTCCATGGTGATGGCAGGTAAACAATCTTGCATCACAATACTTCTGTTAGATCATCCTAACTGGGCCATTTGGTCTACTCTAGGACTATCCTTACTGTTCGTTTATTTGAGCTTATCATGGCAGGTAGGAAGATCCTCTAAGGAAGAAGGTTCATGGACTTCTCTGTCCTTCCTGCAGAGAGTCCCTCTGCCATTGAAGTGGAAGCAATGCCAGACACACAAATCCAGCGATAAAGGCGTCCTCATTTGGGATCATCATGCCTTGGCTTTTTTAATGAACGCGAGCAGGGAAGGCCCATGTTAGCTTGGTCTATTGTTTTGCTCTGCTTCCAGGCCAACCCATTTTAGTACTTCGGATGGAGTTTTCCTTAGCCTTCTTGAGTGAGCCCTTATTTCTCAAAAAAGTGTTAACTTTTTTTGGCCTCCATAGTTGCAATTTTGTGAGTATTTTTACAGGCGGTTATAGGTGACACCATAAGAGAATTTCTATATTTTAGTATGTCCATGTCACCTATCCAGAGCCTTCCATTGAAATAGCTAGCCAGGACTGGCATTGCTTGGCTTCAGAGATCAGAAGGAGATCAAGAGCTAGCTTAGGCCTCCCAAGTCTGAAATTTCCTATAGCGATGCCATGCTAAAGCATTCTTGCATCACAAGTTCAGGTTTCCTGTTAGTTGATGGCAGTAAACAATCTTGCATCACAATACTTCTGTTGGGACATCCTAACTGGCCATTTGGTCTACTTAGGACTATCCTTACTGTTCATTTGCGCTTATCATGGCAGGTAGGAAAGTCCTCCAAGGAGAGGTTCATGCAGAGGTGGGATCCAGCAGGTTCTCACAGGTTCCCAAGAGTAGGTTACTAATTATTTGTGTGTGCCGAGAGGGGGTTACTAATGGGTGATTTTGCCACTTGATTTTTGCCTTAGTTACACCCCTCCTCTCAGCAGTAGCGCGCAGAACCTGAAAGAAGTCCCTAGCAGGAGGTGGTGTGCACCTAGCATGCGACATGGCAGCCTGCGCTTCGCAAGTGCAGTATCTATTTCCCGCCCAAGGACCGGCACAGCGGCTGCGTCCTTGCCACAACCACACCCAGGAATGCCCCACCCCTGGAATGCCCGACCATGTCCCCGTCGTGCCCCACCCAGCCCCATTGGCGCTACGCCACAGTTTGAATCCCACCACCATGGGAACCTGTTACTAAAAATTTTGGATCCCACCACTGCTTCTGCTAGGTACTTTCTTCATTGTGTCTCCAAAGTGTAAATGCTATAATTCTATGGTGAGGCATACAGTCACTTTAAGAGCTCACTGAAATCTGTCAGCTGTCAAAAGAATTTTGCAGAATTTATATTTATGGAGCTGTTAGTGACGATGTTGATGGAAAACCAGAGTCTTTTAAAACAAGGGGAAAATTCACTTCTCCATTTTTCTCCTGTGTTTGTCATCTGTCATGATTTTCTGGTGACATTTAAAAAATACTAATTACAAAGAAAGAAAAAGAATTTCTGATAACGGATCAGACTTTTAGGCCATTTTGCCTCAGCAGCCAATGGGGTAGCACCAAGTACAAATTATCAATGAGGAAGTATTTGGCTAGCATGGATCAGTCAGTAATGCCTTTCAGACGGAGAACACTCAAAACAATTGTGGTCACCATCCAACACATAGTTTCCTACACTGAAGCTGAGCTGAAGTATGTTTGCCGGAGTGGATTGTTGCCCATTGAGTAGCATGTAAAGTGTCTCAGAAGTCAAAGTAAGGACATTGACATGCCAGGCCTTCATGGCAGAGGCATTGTGGCAACGTGGTTAAGGAAACACCTTTCTAAACGCACACAATGGGGCTTTCCCCACTTACCTTCTGCTGCACGCTACTCCGGGAAAGTAGCGCGGGGTCCAGCGGCGCTCCCCACTTGCAAGGGCGGCAACCACGCAGCCGCCCCGACGCTGCCGCTCTTGCACCACACCACCTCAGCGCACGCCATTCCTGGCGCTGAAGAAACGGCACCTTTTGATGGTTGTGGGGAACCCCGAGAGCGTCAGTGAATGACGCTATGCTTTCGAGGGGGCTAGAGCGACAAGCAGGCAGACAGGTGAAAGTGGGGAAAGCCCCCATGATTTGAGTAAAAAGAGGGCTAATAGGTCTAATATCTGGGATTCATTTTTTGTACAATTCAAAACTGTGAAGGAGCTCAGCAGTATTATCGCTGTATTTATGTACATATAAATTTGTATCCCTCTTTTCTCTGTGATGCAGAGACCGAAAGCAGCTTACAGCTTTGTTCTTCTATTTTCCATTTCGTCCTTATAACAACAACCCCATAAGGTGGGTTGGGCTAAGAAGAGAAGAAGAGTTTGGATTTATATCCAGCTTTTCTCAACTGTAAGGAATCTCAAAGCAGCTTACAAACTCCTTCCCTTCCTCTTCCCACAACAGACACCTTGGCCCTTTCCGCACGGGCCATTTACAGCGGCCCAGGGACGGCAAAAACGCCGTCCCTGAGCAGCTGTTTGCACAGGCAGCGCTGCTGCAACGCAGCAGTGCCGTCCTGTGCTGCCCTGAGCAGTGTGAAGGCGCCGCTTTCCACCTCCCTTCCTGACAGAGATTTTTGGAAAGCGCCGCCTTCCCATCAGCGTGGTGCGAACCGCACCACACCAAAGGTGCCGCTTTCCCGTCCCCCCCCCCACTCACCTCGTCCTCCAGCGTCTGTCTGGAGGGCTGCTGAGACCCGCCCACGCTGCCCTCTGACCCCTGGAGGTCGGAGGGCAGCATAGGCGGGTCCCTGCAGCACTCCAGACCGACACTGGAGGATGAGGTGAGTTGGGGCGGAACGCAGAAGAGGTGACTCCATGCGGAGCCGCCTCTTCTGTGCTGGCCTCTGCCGGAGCCGCTCGCATGCTCCCATTCAAAAGGCCCCCTCCCCTCCACCAGCATAATTTCTGCCAGTGGAGAGGCACCCTGTCCGCTGTGCGGAAAGGGCCCTTGTGAAGGAAGTGAGGCCGAGAGAATTTGGAGAGAACCATGACTAGCCCAAGGCTTCATGTGTAGGATCAGGGAAACCAATCCAGTTCACCAAATCAGAGTCTGCTGCTCATATGGAGGAGTAGGGAATCAAACCAAATTCTCCAGATTAGAGTCCACCTGCTCTTAACCACTATTTCATGCTGACTCTATAATATGCTGGTGAGCAACTGCTGCTAGCAAGTTTCCATGGTGAAGTGGGGGGTTATGCCAAGGTCTCTCTGAGGCTGGTGCCACACTAGTTCTCAGGTAGGGGCTGAAATGGAGATAATGGTGTCCTCTCTATGTCTGTCTACATACTGTTTAGAAGTGGTAGGATTTCAACAGGGATATCTTTAGCTGAGCTAAGCTCTGTGCTATACCAGCTTCCCCCATCAGTAAATAGGACAGTTAGGGCCTATTCATGAACCTAGTTGACATGTCTGTCCAAGTAGGCTGCTACTGGCATAGTGCCCCCTCACTGCCCCCTCACTGCTCTTTGCCCTTGCGCTGTTACATCAGGGTCCCCTCATATTGAGGGGCCCGCTGTCCCCCTTCTTGGGGTAGGTTTTAATCGGGGTTTTCTGGACGCCTCTTGCTTATTTATTTATTTATTTATTATTATCCGCTATTTTATATGAGTTTTTAGGATGTTTTATTGATTATTAATGGGATGGAGCTTATGTGTTTGTGTATTGTGTATGATTTGCTCCTGCTTAATGTTGTTTGAATTAATGATTTGTTCATCAGCTTCCGCAGAATTCCCTTCGGGATCGGGCGGTATAGAAATTGAAGAAATAAAATGAATGAATGAATGAATGAATGAATGAATGAATGAATGAATGAATGAATGAATGAATGAATAAATAAAATAGCTTGGCAGCAAGAATGAAAGGAGACGAGGGATCCACGTTCATAAAAGAAGTCAAATAAGCAGCTGGCAAAGCATAAAACATCCTCTGTAAGCAAATCACGCTTTGAATACCTACTACAAGGGAAGGGACCACCGACACAAAAGCGGATGCTTCTACGTTTCACTTCAGAGAAATAACAACAGTTAGAACTGGGGTATTAATTGTAGAAAGCATCCCTGAAGAACTCACAGAGACGCTCTTGAAAATGGTGCTATTATCTCAACTCATTCCTGCTCAAGTAACAACAGTTTTGCATGTTAAAAAAGGAAATAATATAATCCCCTAAAGAATCTCTCTCATGTTTTGTCACCAGTATAAAATGTGCATAGTGGGGCTGGCAACTTTAAATGTGCAAATTTCAGACATACATGGTGGTTGCCTATATTTTAATTACTGGGTAAGGCCAGTCATCGTGCTAGAGATCTTCATGGGCAGATTTGGGGATCTTGTATGTTTGAATGCATCCCGTGACTGGACAGATGTGCAGATAGCTTCATTTACAACGGTCCAATGAGTGTTGAGGTTGAAAGGGACACTTGAGAAGCAAGTAGAGGAAGACTGTTCAAAATGTGATGGTCAGTCTCAAACTTTGCTTCATTTATACTCCACCCATCCATCGAGTAGTCTAGGTGGCCTACAAATGTAAGGCATAAAAACCACAGAATAGAAACAGGTTTTAAGGTTGCTGGTGGCTTTAAGGTAGAAACAGGTTTTAAGGTAGCTATATTCTTTCTTTCTTTTCTGTTTTGTGTTTGTTTCATTTAAAACCTGCACCAAAACAAAACAAACAAAAGAATAATAAAGCTTTAAAAAGGTGTAAACCTAACAGCCCTGACCTGGCTAGCCTGATCTCATCAGATCTAAGAAACTAAGCAGTAACTGTATGGGATACCTCCAAGGAATACTAGAATTGTGACTTGGAGGCAAGCAATGGCAAACCACCTCTGAATGCTTTGAAAACTTCGCCAGGGGTTACCCTAAGTTGGGTGTAACTTGACAGCAAAATAAATAAGTAAACCCTAAGAGCCCCCAGCAGAAGTTATCTCTCTTTTTTACACACACACAACTCAGTAAAGGCACAGTAGTAATATGAGTACAGGGAAAAAAATCATAATTCAGACTTCAAAGATTCAATGGAAAAGACAGTCCATAACAGTCTCTGGAAGGCAACTGTGGTGGACTGCAGTAAAATATGTTTTTTAAAGAACAGTTCTGTTAAAGAAAAATATTGTTTACTTTCAGAGAGAGGCAGGAAAGCACTAGGAGCAGGGGAGCCACCTGATTGGCTGTGACCTCCTGCACTCTGATTGGGCAAATAACAGCATGATGCAGAGGGGGGGGGAGATGATATCTCCCTTGTTACAAGCTGAGAGGCTTTTGTTTTGAATCATTTGTGCTGTTAAGTGCTGCCTGCCTTAACTGTGTGAAAGACTAAACTCTGAGGAGAGTGGATCAGCCAAAGAGAGTAACTGATTTTATTATCAGCCTGAGTGCTGTGTGGAAGCAATCTCACACAGACACTGTATACTGGTGGGAACAGGTTTATTGGAAAGCCAAGTTGAAGGCCATATAAACTAGGATAATTGCTTCTAAAAAGAAGAGACTTCTAGTATACTAGAGGGTCTGTAATATAGAATTTGCTTCTGTTTACCTCAGTAGAAAGTTTATGGGTTTTTTAAAGTGTTTTACCTAATTGGGAGGGTACAAAGTAGATGTACCTAGCCAATATTAGGACCCTGTATGTGAACAACCATAAGCCAGAACATCTAAGCAAATGAACTGTACAACCTGTAAAACAAATCTTGAATCAACATCTAAGCTGAATCATAACAGAGTAATCTTAAGTGCTATGCTGAGGAAACAAAAAAGTATCAGTCACTGTGCCAAGCTCTCTTGTGAATAATGTAAATATATTCCTCTTGCCTCCTGCTGTATTTTCCTCATCCAAAACCATCTCCGAGTTAATATTCTTTCCTTTTCCCTCTCCTCTGTCTGTTAAAAATCTGTGTTATTCTGTTTAAATTTGCATCTGCCTTAGTATTATTATTAATATTATTCGTACCTTGTAGGGGGTAGTGCCTGTGGAAAAGAAAAATAGAAGTCAGTGGATATCCTTTCCCTTCTGGGTGTGAACAGGACTGAGGGAAAGTGCTTTCAAACCAATGCTACCTTATTTCTGAAACACCTCAGTTCCTGAGGGGAAAAGGCGGGAAAAATAAGAGTGAGTAGTTTTCCTGCCTGGGCAATATAGAAGGTTGAAGAGAGTCTCCATCTCAGCAACCAGTCAGGGAATTCCTGGAACTGGAAGCCATAAAGTCTGAATGCCCCAGTTTCCCATCACCACCTTCTGAGATATCTGGTGAGACAGAATGACTGTTACCACAAAAAATATTTCCCAGATTCTTCTTAGCAAGTGACTCTAAAAAAAATTGTGGCTGATGATACTGAAAGTTGCTGAGAGGTCCAGAAGCACACCTTGTCAGATGGCCGTGAAAGGTCATCTCACAGAGCAAGAAACCAAAATAGCAGTTAATGTTCCATAACCAGGCAAAATTGAAAAGTATCCAGAGGATCCGTTATATCCAGAAAACTTTGGAGTTGTACTGCTATCACACTCTGTTTCCTTGACCAGAAAAGGTATCTGAATTACGGCAGTCATCTAGATTGTGGGGGTGTAAGAAAAGTGTCTTTCACAGCTCAAACAATGCTAATAACGGTCTGATATAACCTATCACATTTGTCATTGTGACAGCACTTCAGATTTTTCTTGCGTTCACTTTCATCAAAAATCTTGACTTGCATGATTGCCTGTGAGCCTAGGGGGTTAATTAATAACGTCAAACTTAGAAAATGAGCATGACTCCTTCAAATGAATACTCTTAACCCAACTGGTTGTCAAGGAAGCTCTTGTTTGTAGTGAACATAAGACTTTTTCAGCAACTTAGTTTTTAGAGGACGTACAATTCCTTCTGATGAGGTTCATGAGTAGATCATATGTTTACAAGAAATGCAAATAGCCATGGGGAGGACGGAGATAACTGGCAATTTTAGTCATTTCCCCCACCGTTTTTCTGATTAAATCCTCTGGTATCTGTATCAAGGGCCAATATGGTGTCACATTTTGGGAGGGAAATGATACAGGGGAAAGGGATGCCTCCCTTCCCCACCATGGTGGCCTCAGTCCAGTTCATCCCCCCCCCCTCACCACCACATACACATATACACACACATAGCTGACTACTGTTCTCATTTACAACTTAAGCTGATCATCTGACCACAAATATCTCACCACCATTTCTTTTTTGGTCCACAGTGTTAAGAACATAAGAACATAAGAACAAGCCAGCTGGATCAGACCAGAGTCCATCTAGTCCAGCACTCTGCTACTCGCAGTGGCCCACCAGGTGCCTTTGCGAGCTCACGTGCAGGATGTGAAAGCAATGGCCTTCTGCTGCTGCTGCTCCTGAGCACCTGGTCTGCTAAGGCATTTGCAATCTCAGATCAAGGAGGAGCAAGATTGGTAGCCATATTATTGGTAGCCATGTTATTAGCTAAGACACTTCAAATATGGTAGAGATCACTGGACAGGGAATTGGTGGAGCTCTTGGTTGAACTGTCAGACTAAGAAAGAGAAGATCCATTTTTAAGACCCACTCAGGTATACAGCTCCCTGAAGACCTGGGGTCCCTGTCACCATAACATACTGTTTAGGGTGATGTGAAAATCAAATGAAAAATGGAAGTTCTTTGTGTACCACCCTGAGCTTCTTGAAGGACCATCTCTCTCCATCTAAGTCCAGGTGCCACCTTCATTTAGCACAGTGTTTCAGTTTATTCCACTCCTTTCATGGATGCTTTCCTCTGCTGTCCGTTTACAGGCATTTTTGGAGGCTGCCTTGACTTTTCGGAATAACCTTCCCAAAGAGCTAAGGAGGGCTGCTATTCTTATGGAAATCTGTAAGTAAATGCAACATTGAATTTTTATGAGACATTTGAAGTTCCTGATATTGATCTTCTCAGGTTATCTGGACATATTGGCAAGTGCTACGAAGCAGATTTTTATTATATTTTGCAGGCTGTTTTAAATAGTTTTTTCATGTGTTTGTTTTGAATTGTTTCTGTTGCCACCTTGGGCCCAATTTGGAGAAGGGCAGGCATATTTTAAGCATGTTCAAATAAAACTGGACAAAGGACAGGATGATACATGATTGATTGACTGATTGATTGAGGTGTCACGCCGTCTTTCAGCAAAACAATTCATTTCCAGCTGTATAAAAGCAAAAGGATTTGTTATGAGTTTGGAGACTGAGCTAAGCATCTCCCTGAAGTTTGAGACAAAGTCACGCAGTTCGATCCGACTAACGGATCACAGAAAGAAACTCCAGAATCTGGCTACTTAATGATCCCCTGCTCTGAGGTGAATTTTGTGTTATAAGTGGTTATGAGTTTGTCTTGATTCACATTAATATGCACATTTGAGGGCAGCAGTGTTTTCAAACTCTTCAAGGTGCTGGTATTAACCTTTAAGGCCGTTCACGGCTCGGGGCCCTCATACCTGCGGGACCGTCTTACGCCATGTGTCCTGAATAGGCTGTTGCGTTCTGCAACGGCGGAGTTGCTTGAAGTCCCCTGCCCTCCAATGATGCGGCTGGCCTCTACCTGGACCAGGGCCTTTACAGCCCTGGCCCCTGTCTGGTGGAATGCTCTTCCTCCAAGTTCCGCAGGGCCTGTAAGACCGAGCTGTTCCACCAGGCTTTTGGTGAGGCTGGCCGTGGATTGGCTGCCCCCTTGTGAGGCCCTGCCATGTTTTTGTCATCTCCGGCAGTGCCCCCGCTGTTTTCATCTTTGGGCGCTGCCAGACCCTCCCAGCCTTAAGGCCAGCCTGAAGACCGGGTGCCACCAATATGGGTAGTCTGTTATTATTGGATTGATGCTGCATATTGATCCTTAAATGTTTTTTAGATGTTTTTAAGTAATTTATTGGGTTTTTTATTTAAATAGAACTGGGAGACTTCTCCTTGGGGCGCAGGGCAAAGAGATGGTCAAACATTCAGTATGAATCCAGGCGTTCACACTTATACAAAAATTACAATAGTGTGGCCATCCATGATGCAGGAAGAGTTGCTATCCCAATTTGCATAACTGCATATATTTATATTGAACCCACCGAGGAGGAGACAGATTTTTTTTGCTAATCTTGGGGGCGGGGGCAGTGTCGCAGAAAAATCTTAACTTCTAATAAAAAAGGGGGGGGTTAATAAATCCTGAATTTGCTGCTGCTGTTGGGAGAAGGGGAAGAGCAGAGGTGGGATCCAGCAGGTTCTCACAGGTTCCCGAGAGTAGGTTACTAATTATTTGTGTGTGCCGAGAGGGGGTTACTAATTGGTGATTTTGCCACGTGATTTTTGCCTTAGTTACGCCTCTCCTCTCAGCAGTAGTGCGCAGAACTTGAAGCAGTCTAGCAGGAGGTGCACTGGCGTGCGTGGCAGCCTGCGCCTGCGTGCATTCGTTTCCCGCCCAAGGACCGGCGCAGCAGCTGCGTCCTTTCCACAGCCCCTCCCCAGAATGCCCCGCCCCTGGAATGCCCGGCCACACCCCGGTCGTGCCCCGCCCAGCCCCATTGGCACCATCATGGGAACCTGTTACTAAAATTTTTGGATCCCACCACTGGGGGAGGGACAGTGTTGCAGAAAAATCTTAACTTCTAATTTAAAAAGTGTGTGTGGAGGGGTTAATAAATCCTGAATTCACTGCTGCTGTTGGGAGAAGGGGAAGAGGATGGCAAAAGAAGCTCCGGAGATACCACTAGTGATAGAATTCCTCCTCCCCCTCCAGCTGTGTTCCCCCCCACACACACACACACACAGAGTTTGGCTGGGTAGAAACTGGCAGGAAAGTTGTAAAAGGGCAACTGAGCCAGTGGCTACAGAGGCTGGGATGAGAAGGAGCCTTTTCTCTCAAGGGTCTGTAATGGCCGGCTCAGCGGTCCCTTTTAAAACTTCCCTGCCAGCTTCTAACCAGGAGGGAAACGCAGGGTCCTTGGAATTCAATCCACAGTTAACTTGAGTTCTCTGGGTAGAGTCCTGTGTTGTAAAAATTGGTTTAAGTTCTTAATGTGGAGATGCCCCCAGTATCTAAATAATGCATTATTGCTGTACTGCTTTCAGTAAGCAACTGTTTATTGGTTTACTCCTGGCTGGAGTGCTTATGAATTATCACTCTGTTTGCTTGAGAAAATGAGTGTATATCTCATGGCAGGACTCTGCCGTTACATGCGCCGTAATCCTTCCCCGGTCTGTTTGTATGTCGGAATAAGCCAGGGTGTTACATTAATTAAAAGAGAGAATGAATGCAGCCCAACATAAATCACATCTGAGGATCTATTTTTCTTTCTTATTTGTAAACTAGAATTTGTTGGAGCCCGGGCATTTATCATTAGCTTGTAAGTGCTCTTTCATCGCTTTGCTATTCACCAATGCAAATGAGGCACAGAGATATGAGTTGTAAATTTTCTTTTCATTCCTCTCCCCCCCCCCACTCCCCAATCCTGACTTTATCAGAGGAAATAGAAACGGAAAATCTGAGTGAGGAATGAAAACAATCCCATTCCTTCCTGCATACTTATCGGAGGGCCTTTGTTTCTCATTTTTGAAAATCCTTTCAAATTAAAACTAACTGCTAGACCATAAAACAGGGTTTATAGAACACTCCCAACACTCCCACATAGTGGGTCATTATAACAGTTAATGACTAGATGGATGCTCCCTTAACATGCTCAGCTTTCACTCAAGACCATTAAATACAATGTGCTTGCAGATATACATAATATACATATATGTGTGTGTGTGATTTTATTTTTTCTTATACTGGGTTTAATGCACTTTTGATTTTTTTTGTTAAGTACTTTACACACTGGAAAAGTGTTTTCTAACTCAGGAAGGACATTCTCGGGAACATCTGGACTGAACAGAAAGCTCAGCCCTGATATTACCTGGCTGGCAAGTATTTTTTTCTCTCTCTCCTATAAGGAGACTCAAGACAGCTTACAAATTCCTTTTCCCTTCCTCTTCCCACAGATACCTTGTGAGGTAGGTGGGGCTGAGAAAGCGTCTAAGAACTGTGACTAGCCCAAGGTCACCCAGCAGGAATGTAGGAGTTGGGAAATGAATCTGGTACGAGTCTGCCACTCATGTGGAGGAGTGAGAAATCAAACCCAGTTCTCCAGATTAGAGTCCACTTGCTCTTAAGAACTGCACCACACTGACCAGCCTGGAATGTGCTGTCCTATACTTTTTTTCTGATTAGTTAAATTGGGTTGGATCCAGCCAGCTTTTTTCACTCTGTTTCTCTCTCATATCTATTTCCCCTCACCTACCTCTCACACCTATTCCCCCTCTCTCTGGTCCATACAGGTCTCATGATCCCCATCACAGCCTCCTTGATGGTCCTACTTCTAGGGTGGCCGATCTCTAGGTGGTGGCTGGAGACATTCTGCGATTACAACTGATCTCAAGAGATCAGTTCACCTGGAGAGAATGGCTGCATTGGAAGTCGGACTGTATGGCAATACACCATAGCTTCAAGGCGTAGCTTCAAGGGGGCAGGGGGCGATGCACCAGCCACATACCCCTGTGGGGGTGTGGCTAGGGCGTTCCAGGGCAGGGTGGGGGTGTTCTGGGGTGATGCGGGGACGGAGGATGCACGAGTGCACCGGGCGCTGTCCCCCCTTGCTACGCCTCTGCAATACACCCTCCCCTCAACAAAACCTCTACCCCCAAAATCTGCAGTTTTTCCCCAACTTGGATCTGGCCGGTCTAAAGGGAGCCCTCTCTTCCTTTTTTCAACATTGAAAAAAAATGAATGGCTCTAACCCTTTTTTAAAAAAAAATTGAGAGATACTTTAGGACTACCACCACCCCACTGGGGAGAAAAAAACAGGGTCAAACTACCTAAATTAATACATTATAAGCTTTTTACATAACAGTGTATGTAATATGATTTTTCATTGAAGAAACAAACAAGGTCTCCTAATTTTTGCAAAAATGTATTTTCTCATGCTAAGATACAACAGCAATAAGATAAGGAGAACAGGCTGAAAATAGCCCAGTGCAACTAAACACAACTCTATTCCTCAAGTTTTCCAGTTCTCCCTTAAGTCATATTAATGCAGCAGGGAACATAGCTATGCTCTAGTGTCATCTAGCAAACTCCCAAGGCGCATCAGATCACTACGGATTTCTTTCTCCCTTTTGCAAAACATGGTAGACACTTCTAACACATTACTTCTGGCCTGAGAGAAACTACCAACTTCAGTATTATCTAAGGAACCAAAGATTTTCTTTCCCTTTCCCTGTATATTCAGCCCATCTGATGTATGTGCTTTCATTAATAGAGATTGAAGTATTTTTGACCCCACAGCTTTGTGAGAGATGTTAAACGTCCCCTATTCCATCCCATTTCCACAGCCATAGCGTTTTCTGCTCAGAGTATTATGAACTCCCACACTTCCTCTAAGAAGCTCATACTTTATCTGCACTTCTCTGTGTTAACCTCACAACAATCCTCTGAGGTAGGTTTAGCTGAGAGAGCAATTGACCCAATGTCAACCAGCAAGATTCATCACTGAGTGGGGATTTGAAATGGGGTCCCCTAACATGACATGATTTGTAACCATGTATCTCCCCCCCACCCCCCCACCCACTTTCCTCTCATTTATTATTTTCTCAGGCCCCTTCCGCACACGCAAAATAATGCGTTTTCAAACCACTTTCACAACCGTTTGCAAGTGGATTTTGCCATTCCACACAGCTTCAAAGAGCACTGAAAGCAGTTTGAAAGTGCATTATTCTGCATGTGCGGAATGAGCCTCAGCTACAGGAGAGTGGAATTGGTTGAAGCTGAAATCCATTCTTGCCTGCACTATTCAGATTAGCTACAGAGCCACTATTATATGTGGGGATTAAGAGTGGCAGACTAATGTGGAGAACCAGGTTTGATTCCCCACTCCTCCACAAGAGCAGCAGATTTTGGGTTTGATTGCCCATTGTGTACACTGAAGAGCAAGTCAGGATTCAGAGGTTCCTGCCTCCCCAACAGAGCTACTTGGCTGTGTTTGCTCCTGTTGCCAGTGGCCCTCTAAACCAGTGGTTCTCAACCTGGGGGTCGGGATCCCTTTGGGGGTCGAACGACCCTTTCACAGGGGTCACCTAAGACTCTTTGCATCAGTATTCTCCATCTGTAAAATGGATAAATGTTAGGGTTGGGGGTCACCACAACATGAGGAACTGTATTAAAGGGTCGCGGCATTAGGAAGGTTGAGAACCACTGCCTAAGACTCTCTGCATCAGTGTTCTCCATCTGTAAAATGGATCAATGTTAGGGTTGGGGGTCACCAGAACATGAGGAACTATATTAAAGGGTCGCAGCATTAGGAAGGTTGAGAACCACTGCCTAAGACTCTCTGCATCAGTGTTCTCCATCTGTAAAATGGATAAATGTTAGGGTTGGGGGTCACCACAACATGAGGAACTGTATTAAAGGGTCGCGGCATTAGGAAGGTTGAGAACCACTGCTCTAAAGCAAGAAATTTCCCTGTAGCTTCCATGGCTACCCCTTCTTTCTTCATGAACTAGAATCTCTTGCGCTTGAATAACCGTTGAAGCAACTCTGAATGTTCTGGCAGCTTGAAATGCCTACGTTCAGTTTGCATGGTTATTTTTTGAAGTGATGTGCATTACATTTGTGATTTTACTTAAATAATACCATAAATGTAACCCATAATGTCACATTGCAGATGCTTGTAACTATCTCCTGATGGTGTTTCTTTTTTTAAGTGGTGGCTGCCATTTTGCGGATGTGTGAGAGGGATGCTTAATTCTGTCCCTCAGCTGTTTTTCCGCTTCAGTGCCACCATACTGTGTTTCCATCCTTCATTGCTTTCATCCTGAGTGGAAAAACATGGGTTTCTTTGGAATAAAAAATAGCTATAGGGGAAAGGATTAAGCAGGCCTTCTGCGCCAGCTATTTCTCTGCTCAAACCAGTAGCTTGTCACCGTAAAATATACTCTGAGAGATTGCTAAACACATCTGCTGTGTGACTTCCAGTTGGCCCTCAGAGAGGTTAGACTTACCCCAGCTGGTGGCAATGGAATTGTTTCAGTGTTTCACTGTTGGGTACAAGATTTATTTCTAGGGCTGAGAGGCAGGCTTCACAAGGGCACCGAACTGTGAGTGGTTCTACGGTGGTGATTTTGAGCAGGAGAGAATGATACCCTGTGTTCAGTGGCATACTGAGGTTCAAAGTGATTTTATAGTAAATCCATCTCTCTTTTTTTGTGAGAATTTTGCTTGCAGAGATTGGCTTGATTGGCTAGCGTGCTGTAGTTCCTGGATAACATTATTCAGGCGTACAGCTAATATTCTAATACTCTTCTTGTAAGTTTTGTTGCTGATATCATTAGGGATTCATTTGAAATGTGATGTCGGAGGAGAGTTTTATGGATTCCGTAGACTTCCAAAAAGACAAATCAGTAGGTTCCGGAGAAAATCAAGTCTAAACTGTTCCTAGAACCGTGGTGGTGAACCTTTGGCACTCCAGATGTTATGGACTACAATTCCCATCAGCCCCTTCCAGCATGGCCAATTGTAGTCCATAACATCTGGAGTGCCAAAGGTTCGCCACCACTGTCCTAGAAGCTAAAATGAGTAAATTGAGGCTATTGTACTTTGGTCATGTTATGAGGGGGGGGGGAAAGAGTCACTGGAAAAGAAAATAATGCCAGGAAAATTTGAAGGCAGTAGGAAAAGAGGAAGGCCCGACATGAGATCAAGGAAGCCAAAGCCCTTGGTTTGCAAGAGCTAAGCCAGACTGTTAACAACAGGAAATTTTCGAGGTCATTAATTCATAGATTCACAGTAAATCAGAAGCAACTTGATGGCACTTAACACACATACAAACACTCTATCTCTCTCCCATACACACACACAAACACACAATATAAATAATAGAACCTTTGGAGCAAAACAAAAATCATCTAAGGGGTAAGAATAAGTGTAAAGATGAGCTGGCTGCCAAAAGAATGCACAAATTGATCTGTTGAATCTCAGCTGATATGAAAAGCCCCACTGTTTTGCCAATTCTGGAACCAAAAAGGACACAAATTAATGAGGTATCGAGCTTCTGACATTTTGCTTAGAAGAAGAAAAAAACACATCCATTCGATTCTGCCTTAAGTTATTTACTGACAAGTCACATCATGATGAAAGCTACCTGTAGTTGCCTCCGTTCGTCTGTCTTTTGCTAACGGGAACTAGTCATACAGTTAATGGGCATCTATATGTCACAGTGATTAACCATCTAATGCGTTCTCTAGAGGGAACTGCCTAGCTTTCAAAGGGCTTTGAAAATGCAAAAGGGGAACTAGTTAATGCAAAGAGCTAGGAGAAGATGAAAAATACATAAGAGGTGGTGGGAGGACCACGGAGGGATGGACTACTAATTGCTAAGAAGACTGGACATTTCACCTTGATCTAGGGTTACCAGCAATGTTTTTTGCCTAAACTGAAAAGAAATTGTGACAATTCCTCCTTAAGCAGAGCATCTAAGACAAATGGCATCTCGCAGAGGGATTCCACACAGCGTAGGGTGATTTTTATCCAGCACAAAATCTGATGTGAGTTTGGAGTTTGCATTGTTGGCTTTCACAGCCCAAATCCACTGGGTGTTTTGGATTTTCCCTCCGTGGCACTGCACCATGGAGAGAAACATATCTTACCGTTGTAAAAATGCAAGCCATGCATGCATGCAAGACATTAGGGGTGCATGCAAATGCAGGTGCAGTTGCAAATCAATTGTACATTCAATTGCGAATGTGATTGCAACCGCAACTGCAGATGAACTCTGCATATCACAGGACAATGGATCATTGTGGCAAAATAAAAATAGAGTGCCACATGGCAGAAAAAGAAGAAGAGTTTGGATTTATACCCCACTTTTCTAAACTGTAAGCAGTCTCAAAGCAGCTTACAACTCCTTCCACTCCCGTCTCCTTCCCTTCCTCTCTCCAGGTACCTTACGAGGGAAGTAGGACCAGAGGTGGGATCCGACCAGTTCTCACCACATCTCTAGAAGTAGTTACTAATTTTTCTGAGTGCCAAGAAGCGGTTACTAAAGCAAACTCCCTGCCCAATAGGGACTGAAGGTGCTTGTGTGCGACGGCGCCACTGTTTGAATCCCACCACCATCGGAACCTGTTGTTAAAATTTTTGGATCCCACCACTGAGCAGGACTGAGAAAGTTCTAAAAGAACTGTGACTAGCCCAAGGTCCGCCAGCAGGCTTCAGGCGAAGGAGAGGGGAAACAAACCCAGTTCACCAGTTTAGAGTTTACCACTGCTGTGGAGGAGTGGGGAATCAAACCTGGTTGTCCAGATAAAAGCCCACCTGCTCTTATCCACTACAGGCATCCACATTTTAAGAGACAGCCTGCCAAAAAAGCTTTTTCGTAAAAATATATTGTGAGCTATTTTCTCTGAAGAAGATAAATTATTTTTAATTGCTCTGGATTCTTTATATACAAGCTTATTTCTAAAATTCCTGGCACTTTTTGAGGTCCTCTTCACCATTTGGTGGTTTTGTTTTGTTTTGTTTGTTTGTTGGGTTTTCCTACCATTGACTCAGGGGAAGGGGGGTGGGTTGCCTCTATTTTAATCCAGTTTGTATGTGGGAAGCTATTCATCTCACCAATTTGTTTTGTGTTTGCGCACTTACTTTATTAATTTTCTTAATTGCTCTTTGACAAAACTGAGCTTCAAGACAGATTGTAAAAATAAACAGTCCAATTAATACCCATTTCAGTTTTGGTTCTTGTGTCTCGTTTGTCCTTTGCAGCATGAGCGCTCAGAGACTCCCACAACAATAAGCCAAGGGCAAATTGAGGCCCTTCCTTGGGAGCAGATTTGGTGGCAGGGTTGCCAGTCTTCCGATGAGGTCCGTCCTGGAATGACAACTGATCATCAGACGGCAGAGATCAACTCCCCTGGAGAAAATGGCTGCCTTGGAGGGTGAGCTCTATGTCATTATACCCCATTGGGCAGTGATGGTATCCAAAAATTTTAGTAACAGGTTCCCATGGTGGTGGGATTCAAGCAGTGGCGTAGCGCCAATGGGGCTGGGCGTGGCACGGTGGGGGCGTGGCTGGGCATTCCAGGGGCGGGGCATTAATAATTTCTCTGTTACTGTAAAAAACTCTTACTGTAAAAAAAAAGTTCCTAATTTCCAGCTGGTATCTTTCTGTCCATAATTTAAACTCATTATAGCAAGTCCTATCGTCTACTGCCAACAGAAAATTGACTGCCTGTCAAATAATACTTTCAAATACTTAATTTTGTTTCTAGAAATCAAAAGAAGGATACTTTCCTTAAACAAGGAACTTTACCATATTTCTAAAATATGTTTTTAAAACAGCCCAACAGGGAGAATTATCCCGTTTTCTACCTTCGCTAACCAGCCACATAGGAAACAACAGGACTTTATGATTTTGGGACCTAATCGAATTTCTAACGGAAAAGCAGACCCAATTAGTAACCCCCTCTCGACACACTTAATTAGTAACCCACTCTCGGGAACTGGCGAGAACCTTATGGATCCCACCTCTGCCATTGGGGCCCCTCCCCATGCTCCACCCTTAAAATCTCCAGAAACTTCTTGACCCAGAGTCAGCAGTCCTATTTCCTGGCAACTAAAGGGTACTGTAAGGTAGAGCTTGTATTGAAGTTCCCTCTGCTCCCAGTAGGGTTGTCAGCCCTCCCCTGACCACAAGTATGGGATGGTGGGGTAGAGTTTCCAGATCCAGGTTGGGAATGGTGGCTGAGGAGGACAAGGACATCAGTGGGGTGCAGTGCTATAAAGTCCATGCTCCAAAGCATCCATTTTTTCAAGGGGAACTGATCACTATAGTCCAGAGATTAATTATAATTCCAGAAGATCCCCAGATTCTACCTGCAGGCTGGCATTCCTAAGGTCCCAATAATGGTTCTTCGTGGGCTTTTGTCCTGTGGGCTTCAGTGACTGTTGTTACCAAAAAGCGCGGCCACTCCTAAGATGCGGCCGCCATTGCGGGAGGGAAGAGGGGGGCCTGACGAGGGCTTCATGGCCCGTTCAGCACATGCGTGGCCGATCCGCGCATGCACAGAGGGCCCAGTGGATCCGGCCCGTTCTGCGCATGCGCAGAATGCCGGAGGCAATTGGTGGCGTGTTCTCGCGATGTCGAGAGCACGTCATCGGAATGGGCTGGGAGCAGGGCCTATAAAGGACTCTGCCTCATGGTTCAGGGCCCATTTTGCACCCAGACAGCGAGGGATTTTCTCACCCACCCGAACCCTGTATTTATTGCTATCATAGCCATTTGCAGGTTGCGCATGGGGGGTGATCTGTTGGAAGGGGAGCTGGGGAAGCTCCCCTGTTATTACTCCTCCTTAAGAGGCAGGGGTGGAGCAAGTCCACGGTTGGAAAGCTCTGCGGGGGGCTAAGAAGCTTGCGCCCCTAGCAGGGGATGGAGAAGGGGCTCCAGCCATGGGCACTTCGCCGGTCTGTTTTGAAAATGCTTTCAATCTCTATCTTTGTTGGTGTTTAAACATGGTTGTGGCGGGGGGAGGGGGGGCGACCTCCAGCTGTAACATACTTACTAGGTTTGTCAAAGATCCATAAAAAGAATCTGATATTTGGATTTCTGCTATGTTTAACAAAAGAAAACAGCCCCATAATTACACTTGATGGCTAGAGAATTTTCATATTGAATTTTCCTTGGGAAGTGATTGATTTCTAGATTGACTCTAGGAAACGGGAACTAGTAAGTGGGGCCTGACATGAAAGAAATATTTGGGCTCGACTGTAATATCATTTACTACAATAAGGGCTAAACTAGAATACTAATTGCAGCTGGCTTCCTGTAAGCATTTAAATGCAATCTACTTCTTCTTTCAGAGTAATAGCCATACTCTATTCCTGGAGGGCATATAAATACAGGCCTTGTTATTACCTGACATTATAATTGGGGGCAGAGGTGGGGAGAATTATGTACAAATGTAGGCTACCTGGCACTGAGATGGACCTGGGAAAAAAAATAGCAATAGCACACAATGTATCATAAAAGGGGGGGAGGGAACCTCTTTTGGATTGTCAGCACAGTGGGAATGTGAAACTACCCAGGAGCTATGTAGATCTCTGTAGTGACGAGTTATTATTTATCCATCCTGGAAATCAGGACAAAGAGCTGTTGAGGTGATGAATAATCTGTGCCAGATTTTCTTCCAGTGGGAAACCCATTCTGCATTGATCTGTCTGCAGAGGAAAGTGTGTAAATTGCAGAGAATTCTGGGATAATGTCACAAAGTGCACTCACAATTCCTGTGGTCAAGGCCCGCATCCTGTGTATATGAACAAGGTGCACATAATTTCCGGATTTGGGGTATTCTAAACCCATGAGATTTATGGGTTATAGAATAGTGATTCCACATTGCACAGAGGTAGTAAAGGATCCACAGACCAGTGGGAAATGGGCTTTGTGATATTGTATGTAGTCATGATCATATGGTTTGGAAGACATACACTTCATCACATGCAAAAAAATACCATGGATATTAACATGTGTTAAACATAAAATGTATTTATATTTATTTACTTTATTTATAGTCCCCCTTTCTCACTAACTCTTAAGGCAGAGGAAGGTATTTGAAAACAATGCATTATAGACCAGTATAAGTCATGCCACAAACATTACAATAAAGTTGGGCTACAAAGTTAAAGAACAAGGGGGGACCCACAAGAAACTTGCAGGAGCAGACATCTAGTCCCCCCCCCATGCTAGCTTCCTCCCCTCTCCCCCTACTTCTCTCAATCTTTTTCTCCTTCCTACAACCTCTTTTCTTACTCTCTTCTTCCTTTCTCTTCCCCCGCAATCCCCTGTCACTTTCTCTTCCCCCGCAATCCCCCTCCCAGCTGGCCATCTGCTTCTTCCTCCTCCCCACAGCAGTGATGGCAGCAGCTCTCCTAGAATCACAAAATCAGTTCCCCTGAGGGTTACCAGGTGCCAGCTGGGAAATTCCTGGAAATTGGGGGTAGATCCTGGGGAGTGGAGGTTTGGGGATGGAAGCAACCTCAGTGGGTATAATGCCATGACTGGTCCAAAATCACCCAATGAGCTTCCTCAGCAAGATGTGTATTCAAACCTGGGCTTCCCAGACCCAACTCTGATACTTTAAGGTTGATTCCCCACTGCAGAGTCGACTAGATTCGACCCGGTTCCCTGAAAAGGAACTGACCTAGAGGTCCGACGGTAGACAGCCATTGTTACTCCCCACAGCAGCGAGTTAGATCCCACCAGGCTGAGCTCCCCACCAGAGCTGAGCTCAGAGGGCGGGATCACCTCAGCGCCTCTTTTGCTCTTTGTTCCTGATTGGCTGTCGTGTTACCATGGGAACGTGAACATGCGTCCGTTTTTTTTATCAGTGCTCTATGTAAACATAGGCTCTATGTAAACATAGGGTAGACCACAAATCAGTGCTCTATGTAAACATGTGCTGTTTATATGTATGGCCATCGCTTCATATACAAGAAGGATTTTTTTAAAAGGGGCGCACCTTTCCCCGCCACAAGTCTTTCATTCTGAACATGCCCAAAACACTGAATTGTGATTGGCTGACCGGAGAGAACAGTTCCTTGATGATTCCCCACTTTACCGGCTTAGACCAGAGTTCGACCTAGGTTCACTGAAAAAGTTGTACCTCCTGAGAGAATAGTTCCTTTGATGATTCCCACTCTACCGGCTTAGACCAGAGTTCAATCTAGGTTCACTGAAAAAAGTTGTACTCCTCCCTGATGGAGCTGTGAATTTGACAGTTTAGAGGGGGGTGAAGCTGAGTACGAACCGGTTTAACTCCCAGCGGCTGTGGCTAACCCTGGGGAACCTAGGTCAAACCTACCAGTGGGGAATCGACCTAACTGCTTCACCAGCTAGCTTCCCATGAGTGGCAGCTGTTGAATAGTAGCTAGCAGCCGGACCTAGTTGAGTTACACAAGCAGGGGAGTATCAAGTCACCCAGAGGTTGTTGCCCAATATAGGGTTTTCATGCTCCATCAAAGGGGTTGCTATGGAGTCTCCCTTAGGTCCCTCCATAGCCAATTTATTCATCTCAATTCAAAGACAGTTTAATAAGAGATCCGGCTGTTCACCCATTCTTTGAGGGCATCCTTTTTTCAAATGTTTCATTGACGACCAATTTATGATTATTAGAAGGTCTGATAATTCTTTTTTGAGATTTGGCTGAATTCTGTGCACAATATTATCAATTGCACAGCATCTACTAGTGTGGAGAGTCAGCCTTACTTGGAGTTAATAATTTAATAATTTCCATTAGGAGGGATCAAACTTTGCCAGTTTCACTAGTACAGGAAGCAAACTGACCAGAATGCATGTTTACACTATACTTCCCCCCACCCAAGGCATCTTAAGAACAATTTACTCTACAGACTATTTCTGAGGGCAAAAAGGAACAGCACTTGCCTTAGAGACTATAAATGGGAGGTTAGACATACAGAGGACAACTTGTTGGGCAAGGATTACTCATGGTCCATTATTCAACAGACAAGAAGAAGGGCTGACAGGATTAACCAGGAAAAATTATTACAGCCTAAGCCAAAGGTAATTGAAAACTGCACTGCCAGCTCGTTGGAATAGTTAAGAACATAAGAACATAAGAACAAGCCAGCTGGATCAGACCAGAGTCCATCTAGTCCATCTCTCTGCTACTCGCAGTGGCCCACCAGGTGCCTTTGGGAGCTCACATGCAGGAGGTCAAAACAATGGCCTTCTGCGGCTGTTGCTCCCGAGCACCTGGTCTGTTAAGGCATTTGCAATCTGAGATCAAGGAGGATCAAGATTGGTAGTCATAGATCGACTTCTCCTCCATAAATCTGTCCAAGCCCCTTTTAAAGCTATTCAGGTTAGTGGCCATCACCACCTCCTGTAGCAGCATATTCCAAACACCAATCACACGTTGTGTGAAGAAGTGTTTCGTTTTATTAGTCCTAATTCTTCCCCCCAGCATTTTCAATGAATGCCCCCTGGTTCTAGTATTGTGAGAAAGAGAGAAAAATTTCTCTCTGTCAACATTTTCTACCCCATGCATAATTTTATAGACTTCAGTCATGTTCCCCCTCAGACGGCTCCTCTCCAAACTAAAGAGTCCCAAACGCTGCAGCCTCTCCTCATAAGGAAGGTGCTCCAGTCCCTCAATCATCCTCGTTGCCCTTCTCTGCACTTTTTCTAACTCTTCAATATCCTTTTTGAGATGTGGCGACCAGAACTGAACACAGTACTCCAAGTTCACATAAGTAACAAAATTTAAAACATCATCTACAAATATTGGCCATTGATTCAGTATTTGTCAGGATGTGAATCACCTTCCTTAATAGGTCTGAGAAAGACAAAACACTTGGACACCTACTTGTTAGAGCTGATGTCAGAACACAGTTTAAAAAAACACCTAATGTGGTAGGGAACTTTAAATGGGGTCGCTGTGTGTCATGTCCTTTGATGATTGAAACTAAGTAGATTTCATTTCCCAATAAAAGATTCTTTAGAAGACTTACTGGATTTTCTAATTGCAATACAAAAAGATGCAATTCATTATGCTATTAGTGATTGTCAATTAATGTACATTAAGTTAAAAATCAGGTTGTTAGAGCATCTCTCGCATATCTGAAATCATATAAGGTAGATTCCCCACGGTCAATTAATCGCGTGATACTCAGGCGGAATATCAAGGTTTCAGCATGAACTCCCGCACTGCTTGAGCGATGAACAGGGATTCATCCTGTTTCCAGCGCTCGTTCTCCCCCTTACCCCCCTTCTGGCAGAACCTGCTTGCAAGTACAACTTTTCCTTTTAGCCCGCTTTCAATCCAGTTTCGAGGGGGTCCCATCTGTGTTTAAAATTCCCGCCGTGGAGCGTGACGCAAGTCTAGCAACCAGTCAGCTCTCGGCAGGCGCTGAGCGATGCGCACGCAGTCTCTTCTGGGTTTCGATTTCGCTGTTGGTCTTGGTGAGAGGCATTAGCATAGGAGAATGAAAAACCACTTAAACGATTAACCATAGGAGGTTAAGAGCTCATGTATCTAATCTGGAGGACCGGGTTTGATTCCCAGCTCTGCCGCCTGAGCTGTGGAGGCTTATTTGGGGAATTCAGATTAGCCTGTGCACTCCCACACATGCCAGCTGGGTGACCTTGGGCTAGTCACAGCTTCTTGGAGCTCTCTCAGCCCCACCCACCTCACAGGGTGTTTGTTGTGAGGGAGCAAGGGCAAGGAGATTGTAAGCCCCTTTGAGTCTCCGACAGGAGAGAAAGGGGGGATATAAATCCAAACTCCTCCTCCACCTCCTCCTCCTCCTCCTCCTCCTCCTCCTCTTCTTCTTCTTCTTCTTCTTCTTCTTCTTCTTCTTCTTCTTCTTCTTCTTCTTCTTCTTCTATTTCTTCTTCTTCTTCTTCTTCCAAATGAGCAAAAATGTGCTTAAGCGTCTAAACACTTAAATGTTCATCCTTGCAAATGAGCGAATCACAAGTTGCAAAGAGCAGGGAAAAAATTTCCGCCCCAAAAAGGTCCCACCCCAACACGGCATGCCAGCCAATCAAGAGAGACCCACAAAGGAGATCGCATAATAGTGGGGATTGCTACATTTCTGGAATCCGAGATAGACCTACATGTCTTCGCTGAATACATGCTGCGGTGGGGACGTTGAGACCCCGATGAAAAGGTGGATTTTCTTTACAAACTTGGTTTGATCTAGATAGAATTTCCCCATGGGGAATCGACCCAAGAGAAGCTCCATTGGTGGAGCATTGCATCCAGAGACATCACTCTCCTGAATCTCTATGCTTTGGGATCCTCATGGCAATTGATGAGAATAACGTCCATGTGAACGTTCAACAGCAGCTCCAGCAGATGGAAAGTTCCTTCATTTTTCACCTCGGCACCTTAGAGCCAGCCAGTTTAAACCAGACTTTGTACTTTTGAGTCGCGCCTGGGTCATTATGACTTTGTGGACTCATCCTTCATTTACAAGTTCCATATGCTCATATCTTGTTAAGGACATTTGCAGCATTAAGAACTCCTACACAGACCACTGTCTAGGATGGCAACTACTTCTGCTGTACCTCTATTATAACAAGTTGTATTTTAGTTTAGATGATTGCATGCCATTTGTAATCCTTGCAGGTTCCATAGGGTGAATTCTATTCTGCCTTGGAACAACTTTGAAGCTTTATGGACCCAAAAATTACTAAAAAGTTTTTACATGTAAGAGAGTACTCTGTGTAAAGCTGATTCTTTGATCTTTTGCACGAGGGAACTTCTGCTTATGGTTTTTCATTATATTTTGCTCTACAAGTACTACTAACCTCTTGAAGTATATACAAGACCACTTCACAACTGGGTTCTGGTTAGCTTAGTGGGCAGTGGTTTGAGGAATGTATTTCTATATACTTTCTGCTTGTATGCAGGGACTGCTTATTGCAAAGCGTTTGGTGGTTTAGTGAATTTTAGCTGTCAAGCAATATGGTGCACTTTTTGATTTCATTATAAACTGTGCTTGAGAATGGTTTTACTTTTGATCATAAGTTTATTCATTGAAGTTAAGCAGCTTATTGTTGTGAGATACCTTCAGTGTAATTTAGTGCATATTGTCGAATAGTAGCTAGCAGCCAGGTCTAGTTGAGTTACGCAAGCAGAGGAGCATCAAGTCACCTAGAGGTTGCTGCCTGGTGTATGGTTGCCATCCTCCAGGTGGGACCTAAAGATCCCCCAGAATTACAACTGAACTTCTGACACTACTCCACCTACACGAGGTAAATGACACCGACACGAGGTACTTTTAATTAATGTATTTACACAGTCAGATAGCCAAAAAGGTACAAGTCACCTGTTGGATCAAGTGAAGTTGTATTATTTGTGGTGGCTGATGAAGTAATTTGAAGAAGGTTAGGAAGGCAATGGATGGTCGAGAAATAGGCAAAAATATGAAATAAGATTCACAACAGCTACGTAGCTATTCAAACACTGTCTAAGAACACAAAAAGAGCTCTGCTGGATCAGACCAGTGGTTCATCTAGTCCAGTATCCTACCTGACACAGTGGTCAATTAGTTAGTATAGAGGGCCAACGCCAGGGCATAGAGGCCAAGGCATCCTCCTGACATTGTCCCCTGGCACTGGGATTCATGCATTTGCTGAGTATGGAGTTCCATTTAGAGAGCCAGCCTGGTGTAGTGGTTAAGAACGGTGGAGTGGGTTTGTTTCCCATCCTATACATGAAGCCATCTAGGGGGCTTTCCCCACTGACAGAGTTGAACTGGTTTCTACCTAGGTTCACCTCAGTGAATCCCCACTGCCACCGAGCTCAACATTGTTTTGTCTCAGTTCCTCCCCCCGCCTCAGAACTGCGACATCCTTGTCGCAGTTATGAACTACACTTTTCTGCTGGAACATGGTCGATACTGCTTTGAAGCTTTGAAGTGGGGAAGCATCAAAACGACACCTCATCCGTTCAACCAATCACCAGCTGCTTTTGTGGCATGCGCAGAACGGAAGAGTCGTGGCGGGCATGTAACTGTAAACTGTAAAAACTAAAAAAAGAGAACGCTCCCGTTTCCCGCCGTAACACAAGTGCCAATCACGATCGAGGAGCGAAACAGGCACCAAGATGATCCTGCCCACTTAACTCGGTTCCAGGGGGACAACTCAGTTGCTGTGGGGACAGCCTGGAATCGCCCTCCACTGAAGGGAACCGAGTCGACCTTCGCTCCCTTCTGTAGTGGGGAAAGCCCCGAGGTGACCTTGGGCTAGTCACAGTTCTCCCAGCATTCTCTCAGCCCCACCTACCTCACAAAGTGTCTGTTGCGGGAAGGGGAAGGGATTATGATGGTAAACCACTTTGAGATGCCTGGAAGGAGAGAAAAGTGGGGCCTAGAAGCCTATTCTTCTTCTTCTTCCTTTTCTTACTGTGATGACTAGCAATTGATCGATCTCTTCTCTGTGAATCTGACAAATCGGCTTTTAAAGCCGTCTGTTCTTGTGGTCTTCGTTGCATCCACAGGCAGTGAATTCCACAACGTAATTACTCATGGAGTGAAGAAATGGAACCTTTTATCCACCCTGAATTTCTTGTCCATCACCTTCATTAGATGTCCCCCGTGTTACTTGTATCCCATTACTTAAAGCAGCCTTTGATTACTTGCAGCTTAGTGGCCTTTTCCACACAAATCACTGAAAACGTTTTCAACCCCCCCCCCCCCTTACCATGATGTATGTCTGCACATACCCCCTCCAAATGATTCCTGGGTGCCATTTTGTGATTTATTCTTTTTTTCCTCCCTTTTTGTTTGAGAACGTTGCTTCTGTCCTTCATAGCAGAGTGCTGCAATTCTCTGCACCTTCTGCAACCCATCCTTCAATGCTTAGGCTGCCCCCGCCCCCCAGAAGAAAGAAACCTGCAGGAAATAAAGAAAAATCCTGCAGGGAAAACAGGCCAAGGACAAGGAGTGAGCTGAGAAAATGGCACCCAAAAGGAAATGCAGGGAAGGCTGAGTGGGAAACGTCTTAAAGAGACCGCACAGGCAAACGAAGCCGTTTTGAAAATGTTTCAACTGAAGAATAGTTTTAAAAAGAGATTCATTTAAAACATTTTAAGACTGCCAATAAAAATGTTTTGAGGTTAAAAAAAAAAACCATGCGCAGCCTCAAAACTTTTTGGCGTCTGTGCGGAAAGGGCCAGGGTACCAACTGAGTCCACCAAAAACACTGTTGATGCGAAGAGATAACGATATTCTAACTGCAGGGTTCATTCATGATCGTTCTTTCGCACGTAGAAGTTGCTGACTAGAGGATGAAGTTGGGAATGCAGTAGAGTATCCAGATGTCCAGTTTTGAACTGGACAGTTCGGTATTTTCCCTTTACGCCCAGTCAAGAAACAGCAACAATACCGGACAGGCTATTTGCATGTTCTTTTTCTTCCCTCTGCAGCTTGATAAAGTGCCAAAACCTCCATCCACTTCTTCATCACAGCCTGAAAGGTTTTCAAAGGCCCTTTCCCCACTTACCTTAAGCCCCGCGCTACTCTCCTCAAGTAGCGCGGGGTCCCCCGGCACTCCCCACTACAGGGGCGGCGACAATGCAGCCGCCCCGACGCTGCCTCTCTCGCGCCCCCTCAGCGCGCAGCATCTCTGGCGCTCCTCGAAACGGCACCTTTTGATGACCCCGCGCAGAGCGCAGGGTCGTGGGGATGCCCGGGCACCCACCAGAGATGCCGCACACCAAGAGTAGCACGCAGCAAAGGGCAGCAAAGGTAAGTGGGGAAACGCCCAAAGAACCAAATCCACGCATTCAGCAGACAGGCAGGACTCGCCCAGACAGGCAGGACTCGCCCAGAAAAATCCTATTGGCTTGACTGAAAGAGACAGACTTTCTCAGCTAGTCAGTCAGCTTTCTATGTTTGGTTCCTGCTGACTTTTGGGGTAGATGGTGGCAGGACTGAATCTTCTAAAAATAGTGAAAAGAGACATGGGGTTCATGATTAGGGAAGAGGCTGGAGAGTTTAGGGACTGTAAGTCCCTTGGGCTCATTCCGCACATGCAGAATAATGCACTTTCAGCTGCTTTCAGTGCTCTTAGAAGCTGTGCGGAATGGCAAAATCCACTTGCAAACAGTTGTGAAAGTGGTTGGAAAATGCATTATTTTGCGTGTGCGGAAGGGGCCTTGGTCAGCAGTATGTGGACAGGGCACCTGCCTTGTATTTTTATATTTTGTGCAGCCCTGGTGACTGTAGGCATTTTGTTGCTATTAAGTACTTCAAGGTAGCACGGCTATGTACATTTACCCATAAGTAAGTCCCATTGAGCTCGCTGAGATTACTTCTGAGTAAACACTGAGGATTACTTCTGAGGATTCCACAATACTTTTCCCAGGGTTGTTTTTTTTTTTTAAGTGGGAGAGTTAAACATACACCGTTTCCCTTTCAGGCAAATAAAAAAGAAATGCTTCGATTTGGATGGATTGTCTCTTTCATTATGTTTTTTTAAAAATACTGCATAAAATATAATTTGCTAGATAATCTGTTTAACCCTATGCAGATTGACTCCTTTCTAATTATTTCATTGATTTCAATGGGCTTAGATTACATGTAACTGCATAGAACTGAACTGTATATCATATTAAATGTAACCATGATGTTAGAAATGTTAGATTTTGAAAAAAATATTAGAAATGTGTACAGAGCTACAACAGCTGTGTTAGGCTTTAATCATTGAGTATCAAAAGGTTCATTGGGTACATGTCTTTATTACAAATCTGTCATGCCTATATTAAAATATATTTCATTATTTAATTGAATGTTATTTCACCCAATCTTTTGGGCACACAACTTTGTTTCGTGGTTGGGTAATTTTCCTCTCTAATCTGGCCAAGCTTTAAGGTGCCACAGGGCTTTCTGGCCTAGTTCTCACAGGTATGGCACACCTGGGTCCGGAGTGAACAACTTTCAGAGTAAAAATGGAACTCTCACATTCAAAAAGAAATCACAAATAGAGACAGTGTGAGATAGAGGGTAAAGTATAGGACTGGGATTTGGGAGATGCAGTTTCAAATCCTGTGGCATATCTGCCTAGGGACAAGGGTTACCCCTTGTCCCCGGGCGCCACTCTTCTGGTCATGTGGGGGGCGCTGTTTCACGTGCCTCGACCCCATCCGAGGCACACAAAAATGATGAGACAGCAGGACTTCCTGCTGCCTCCAAGCACCCTCAACCCTGCCCTGAACTTTCCTCTCCCTTCCTCCATGGTGACATGGGTGGGGTCAAGGGCAGTGGGGGCGGAGCCTGGGGGTGGGTTGTGGGGGCAGAGCCTGGTGGGCGTCCTGGAGACAATTTGTCTCCGGGCGCCATTTACCCCAGGTACGCCTCTGTTCAAATCCCCATTCTGCCCAGAAGCTTGCTGGGTGGCCTTGGGCCAATCATATACTCTCATCGTAGCCTACCTCACAGGGTTGTTATGAGGATAAAATAGAGGAATAGAGAATGACGTGACCTGCTTTGGATCCCCAGTGGGAAGAATTGTGAGGTATAAATGAGGTAAATAAATAAAATAAGCAAACAAACCCTTCTGCATATGGAAAACTAGATGTCAGAGAGAAGATGTCCAGCTTAGTTTTTCCCCTGGCATTCAAGTTTTTTAAGCATGCTGTGTACACTGATCTCTGAGCAGATATTGGTGTTGTGTTCTGCCTCCCAAAAGTCCAATAAAGGTTAGAGGGCAGGCTGAAAAAAAACTGAGAGAAACCGATTTGACCCAGCAGCTGTGGCAAAACATGTGCAACACTTAAATATTCATTTGCATTGTTCTACTTGTTATCTGGAGAGCATAATATGATTAGAAGCTCAGTGTTTTTGCTTTCCAGACGCTATAAAATAGCGCTCTAAAGAAAACATAAGCTATTATTGGTTTTACCTGTTGACTTCCTGTCTGCTGCGCAACCATTTAAAATGCAGAACTCCCTGTAGGTTTTGGCATGTATCACATTAGGGGAAATTGTGGTACAGTAGTGTTTATAATGTCAGACTAGAAGTGTGTAGGTTCTGCTGGAGCTGACAACTTCCTGGAGAAAAATGCCTTATCCCTTTAATAGAAGCTTAATAAGATATTATTTACCTCCATGCCCTTAAAAGCTTCAATTATACAATTCCACACAAATGCGTCTTTTAAAGAAACAAAGTATTTTTCTTTTTTTTATCATTGTTTGCATGTTCATATAGGCTGGCTAATGTTTATGAAGTGTGCTAACAGAAAGAAAGAAAGAAAGAAAGAAAGAAAGAAAGAAAGAAAGAAAGAAAGAAAGAAGGGGGGGGGGGGGGTGGGGGGGGGGGGGGGTGGGGGGGGGGGGGGGTGGGGGGGGGGGGGGGTGGGGGGGGGGGGGGGTGGGGGGGGGGGGGGGTGGGGGGGGGGGGGGGTGGGGGGGGGGGGGGGTGGGGGGGGGGGGGGGTGGGGGGGGGGGGGGGTGGGGGGGGGGGGGGGTGGGGGGGGGGGGGGGTGGGGGGGGGGGGGGGTGGGGGGGGGGGGGGGTGGGGGGGGGGGGGGGTGGGGGGGGGGGGGGGTGGGGGGGGGGGGGGGTGGGGGGGGGGGGGGGTGGGGGGGGGGGGGGGTGGGGGGGGGGGGGGGTGGGGGGGGGGGGGGGTGGGGGGGGGGGGGGGTGGGGGGGGGGGGGGGTGGGGGGGGGGGGGGGTGGGGGGGGGGGGGGGTGGGGGGGGGGGGGGGTGGGGGGGGGGGGGGGTGGGGGGGGGGGGGGGTGGGGGGGGGGGGGGGTGGGGGGGGGGGGGGGTGGGGGGGGGGGGGGGTGGGGGGGGGGGGGGGTGGGGGGGGGGGGGGGTGGGGGGGGGGGGGGGTGGGGGGGGGGGGGGGTGGGGGGGGGGGGGGGTGGGGGGGGGGGGGGGTGGGGGGGGGGGGGGGTGGGGGGGGGGGGGGGTGGGGGGGGGGGGGGGTGGGGGGGGGGGGGGGTGGGGGGGGGGGGGGGTGGGGGGGGGGGGGGGTGGGGGGGGGGGGGGGTGGGGGGGGGGGGGGGTGGGGGGGGGGGGGGGTGGGGGGGGGGGGGGGTGGGGGGGGGGGGGGGTGGGGGGGGGGGGGGGTGGGGGGGGGGGGGGGTGGGGGGGGGGGGGGGTGGGGGGGGGGGGGGGTGGGGGGGGGGGGGGGTGGGGGGGGGGGGGGGTGGGGGGGGGGGGGGGTGGGGGGGGGGGGGGGTGGGGGGGGGGGGGGGTGGGGGGGGGGGGGGGTGGGGGGGGGGGGGGGTGGGGGGGGGGGGGGGTGGGGGGGGGGGGGGGTGGGGGGGGGGGGGGGTGGGGGGGGGGGGGGGTGGGGGGGGGGGGGGGTGGGGGGGGGGGGGGGTGGGGGGGGGGGGGGGTGGGGGGGGGGGGGGGTGGGGGGGGGGGGGGGTGGGGGGGGGGGGGGGTGGGGGGGGGGGGGGGTGGGGGGGGGGGGGGGTGGGGGGGGGGGGGGGTGGGGGGGGGGGGGGGTGGGGGGGGGGGGGGGTGGGGGGGGGGGGGGGTGGGGGGGGGGGGGGGTGGGGGGGGGGGGGGGTGGGGGGGGGGGGGGGTGGGGGGGGGGGGGGGTGGGGGGGGGGGGGGGTGGGGGGGGGGGGGGGTGGGGGGGGGGGGGGGTGGGGGGGGGGGGGGGTGGGGGGGGGGGGGGGTGGGGGGGGGGGGGGGTGGGGGGGGGGGGGGGTGGGGGGGGGGGGGGGTGGGGGGGGGGGGGGGTGGGGGGGGGGGGGGGTGGGGGGGGGGGGGGGTGGGGGGGGGGGGGGGTGGGGGGGGGGGGGGGTGGGGGGGGGGGGGGGTGGGGGGGGGGGGGGGTGGGGGGGGGGGGGGGTGGGGGGGGGGGGGGGTGGGGGGGGGGGGGGGTGGGGGGGGGGGGGGGTGGGGGGGGGGGGGGGTGGGGGGGGGGGGGGGTGGGGGGGGGGGGGGGTGGGGGGGGGGGGGGGTGGGGGGGGGGGGGGGTGGGGGGGGGGGGGGGTGGGGGGGGGGGGGGGTGGGGGGGGGGGGGGGTGGGGGGGGGGGGGGGTGGGGGGGGGGGGGGGTGGGGGGGGGGGGGGGTGGGGGGGGGGGGGGGTGGGGGGGGGGGGGGGTGGGGGGGGGGGGGGGTGGGGGGGGGGGGGGGTGGGGGGGGGGGGGGGTGGGGGGGGGGGGGGGTGGGGGGGGGGGGGGGTGGGGGGGGGGGGGGGTGGGGGGGGGGGGGGGTGGGGGGGGGGGGGGGTGGGGGGGGGGGGGGGTGGGGGGGGGGGGGGGTGGGGGGGGGGGGGGGTGGGGGGGGGGGGGGGTGGGGGGGGGGGGGGGTGGGGGGGGGGGGGGGTGGGGGGGGGGGGGGGTGGGGGGGGGGGGGGGTGGGGGGGGGGGGGGGTGGGGGGGGGGGGGGGTGGGGGGGGGGGGGGGTGGGGGGGGGGGGGGGTGGGGGGGGGGGGGGGTGGGGGGGGGGGGGGGTGGGGGGGGGGGGGGGTGGGGGGGGGGGGGGGTGGGGGGGGGGGGGGGTGGGGGGGGGGGGGGGTGGGGGGGGGGGGGGGTGGGGGGGGGGGGGGGTGGGGGGGGGGGGGGGTGGGGGGGGGGGGGGGTGGGGGGGGGGGGGGGTGGGGGGGGGGGGGGGTGGGGGGGGGGGGGGGTGGGGGGGGGGGGGGGTGGGGGGGGGGGGGGGTGGGGGGGGGGGGGGGTGGGGGGGGGGGGGGGTGGGGGGGGGGGGGGGTGGGGGGGGGGGGGGGTGGGGGGGGGGGGGGGTGGGGGGGGGGGGGGGTGGGGGGGGGGGGGGGTGGGGGGGGGGGGGGGTGGGGGGGGGGGGGGGTGGGGGGGGGGGGGGGTGGGGGGGGGGGGGGGTGGGGGGGGGGGGGGGTGGGGGGGGGGGGGGGTGGGGGGGGGGGGGGGTGGGGGGGGGGGGGGGTGGGGGGGGGGGGGGGTGGGGGGGGGGGGGGGTGGGGGGGGGGGGGGGTGGGGGGGGGGGGGGGTGGGGGGGGGGGGGGGTGGGGGGGGGGGGGGGTGGGGGGGGGGGGGGGTGGGGGGGGGGGGGGGTGGGGGGGGGGGGGGGTGGGGGGGGGGGGGGGTGGGGGGGGGGGGGGGTGGGGGGGGGGGGGGGTGGGGGGGGGGGGGGGTGGGGGGGGGGGGGGGTGGGGGGGGGGGGGGGTGGGGGGGGGGGGGGGTGGGGGGGGGGGGGGGTGGGGGGGGGGGGGGGTGGGGGGGGGGGGGGGTGGGGGGGGGGGGGGGTGGGGGGGGGGGGGGGTGGGGGGGGGGGGGGGTGGGGGGGGGGGGGGGTGGGGGGGGGGGGGGGTGGGGGGGGGGGGGGGTGGGGGGGGGGGGGGGTGGGGGGGGGGGGGGGTGGGGGGGGGGGGGGGTGGGGGGGGGGGGGGGTGGGGGGGGGGGGGGGTGGGGGGGGGGGGGGGTGGGGGGGGGGGGGGGTGGGGGGGGGGGGGGGTGGGGGGGGGGGGGGGTGGGGGGGGGGGGGGGTGGGGGGGGGGGGGGGTGGGGGGGGGGGGGGGTGGGGGGGGGGGGGGGTGGGGGGGGGGGGGGGTGGGGGGGGGGGGGGGTGGGGGGGGGGGGGGGTGGGGGGGGGGGGGGGTGGGGGGGGGGGGGGGTGGGGGGGGGGGGGGGTGGGGGGGGGGGGGGGTGGGGGGGGGGGGGGGTGGGGGGGGGGGGGGGTGGGGGGGGGGGGGGGTGGGGGGGGGGGGGGGTGGGGGGGGGGGGGGGTGGGGGGGGGGGGGGGTGGGGGGGGGGGGGGGTGGGGGGGGGGGGGGGTGGGGGGGGGGGGGGGTGGGGGGGGGGGGGGGTGGGGGGGGGGGGGGGTGGGGGGGGGGGGGGGTGGGGGGGGGGGGGGGTGGGGGGGGGGGGGGGTGGGGGGGGGGGGGGGTGGGGGGGGGGGGGGGTGGGGGGGGGGGGGGGTGGGGGGGGGGGGGGGTGGGGGGGGGGGGGGGTGGGGGGGGGGGGGGGTGGGGGGGGGGGGGGGTGGGGGGGGGGGGGGGTGGGGGGGGGGGGGGGTGGGGGGGGGGGGGGGTGGGGGGGGGGGGGGGTGGGGGGGGGGGGGGGTGGGGGGGGGGGGGGGTGGGGGGGGGGGGGGGTGGGGGGGGGGGGGGGTGGGGGGGGGGGGGGGTGGGGGGGGGGGGGGGTGGGGGGGGGGGGGGGTGGGGGGGGGGGGGGGTGGGGGGGGGGGGGGGTGGGGGGGGGGGGGGGTGGGGGGGGGGGGGGGTGGGGGGGGGGGGGGGTGGGGGGGGGGGGGGGTGGGGGGGGGGGGGGGTGGGGGGGGGGGGGGGTGGGGGGGGGGGGGGGTGGGGGGGGGGGGGGGTGGGGGGGGGGGGGGGTGGGGGGGGGGGGGGGTGGGGGGGGGGGGGGGTGGGGGGGGGGGGGGGTGGGGGGGGGGGGGGGTGGGGGGGGGGGGGGGTGGGGGGGGGGGGGGGTGGGGGGGGGGGGGGGTGGGGGGGGGGGGGGGTGGGGGGGGGGGGGGGTGGGGGGGGGGGGGGGTGGGGGGGGGGGGGGGTGGGGGGGGGGGGGGGTGGGGGGGGGGGGGGGTGGGGGGGGGGGGGGGTGGGGGGGGGGGGGGGTGGGGGGGGGGGGGGGTGGGGGGGGGGGGGGGTGGGGGGGGGGGGGGGTGGGGGGGGGGGGGGGTGGGGGGGGGGGGGGGTGGGGGGGGGGGGGGGTGGGGGGGGGGGGGGGTGGGGGGGGGGGGGGGTGGGGGGGGGGGGGGGTGGGGGGGGGGGGGGGTGGGGGGGGGGGGGGGTGGGGGGGGGGGGGGGTGGGGGGGGGGGGGGGTGGGGGGGGGGGGGGGTGGGGGGGGGGGGGGGTGGGGGGGGGGGGGGGTGGGGGGGGGGGGGGGTGGGGGGGGGGGGGGGTGGGGGGGGGGGGGGGTGGGGGGGGGGGGGGGTGGGGGGGGGGGGGGGTGGGGGGGGGGGGGGGTGGGGGGGGGGGGGGGTGGGGGGGGGGGGGGGTGGGGGGGGGGGGGGGTGGGGGGGGGGGGGGGTGGGGGGGGGGGGGGGTGGGGGGGGGGGGGGGTGGGGGGGGGGGGGGGTGGGGGGGGGGGGGGGTGGGGGGGGGGGGGGGTGGGGGGGGGGGGGGGTGGGGGGGGGGGGGGGTGGGGGGGGGGGGGGGTGGGGGGGGGGGGGGGTGGGGGGGGGGGGGGGTGGGGGGGGGGGGGGGTGGGGGGGGGGGGGGGTGGGGGGGGGGGGGGGTGGGGGGGGGGGGGGGTGGGGGGGGGGGGGGGTGGGGGGGGGGGGGGGTGGGGGGGGGGGGGGGTGGGGGGGGGGGGGGGTGGGGGGGGGGGGGGGTGGGGGGGGGGGGGGGTGGGGGGGGGGGGGGGTGGGGGGGGGGGGGGGTGGGGGGGGGGGGGGGTGGGGGGGGGGGGGGGTGGGGGGGGGGGGGGGTGGGGGGGGGGGGGGGTGGGGGGGGGGGGGGGTGGGGGGGGGGGGGGGTGGGGGGGGGGGGGGGTGGGGGGGGGGGGGGGTGGGGGGGGGGGGGGGTGGGGGGGGGGGGGGGTGGGGGGGGGGGGGGGTGGGGGGGGGGGGGGGTGGGGGGGGGGGGGGGTGGGGGGGGGGGGGGGTGGGGGGGGGGGGGGGTGGGGGGGGGGGGGGGTGGGGGGGGGGGGGGGTGGGGGGGGGGGGGGGTGGGGGGGGGGGGGGGTGGGGGGGGGGGGGGGTGGGGGGGGGGGGGGGTGGGGGGGGGGGGGGGTGGGGGGGGGGGGGGGTGGGGGGGGGGGGGGGTGGGGGGGGGGGGGGGTGGGGGGGGGGGGGGGTGGGGGGGGGGGGGGGTGGGGGGGGGGGGGGGTGGGGGGGGGGGGGGGTGGGGGGGGGGGGGGGTGGGGGGGGGGGGGGGTGGGGGGGGGGGGGGGTGGGGGGGGGGGGGGGTGGGGGGGGGGGGGGGTGGGGGGGGGGGGGGGTGGGGGGGGGGGGGGGTGGGGGGGGGGGGGGGTGGGGGGGGGGGGGGGTGGGGGGGGGGGGGGGTGGGGGGGGGGGGGGGTGGGGGGGGGGGGGGGTGGGGGGGGGGGGGGGTGGGGGGGGGGGGGGGTGGGGGGGGGGGGGGGTGGGGGGGGGGGGGGGTGGGGGGGGGGGGGGGTGGGGGGGGGGGGGGGTGGGGGGGGGGGGGGGTGGGGGGGGGGGGGGGTGGGGGGGGGGGGGGGTGGGGGGGGGGGGGGGTGGGGGGGGGGGGGGGTGGGGGGGGGGGGGGGTGGGGGGGGGGGGGGGTGGGGGGGGGGGGGGGTGGGGGGGGGGGGGGGTGGGGGGGGGGGGGGGTGGGGGGGGGGGGGGGTGGGGGGGGGGGGGGGTGGGGGGGGGGGGGGGTGGGGGGGGGGGGGGGTGGGGGGGGGGGGGGGTGGGGGGGGGGGGGGGTGGGGGGGGGGGGGGGTGGGGGGGGGGGGGGGTGGGGGGGGGGGGGGGTGGGGGGGGGGGGGGGTGGGGGGGGGGGGGGGTGGGGGGGGGGGGGGGTGGGGGGGGGGGGGGGTGGGGGGGGGGGGGGGTGGGGGGGGGGGGGGGTGGGGGGGGGGGGGGGTGGGGGGGGGGGGGGGTGGGGGGGGGGGGGGGTGGGGGGGGGGGGGGGTGGGGGGGGGGGGGGGTGGGGGGGGGGGGGGGTGGGGGGGGGGGGGGGTGGGGGGGGGGGGGGGTGGGGGGGGGGGGGGGTGGGGGGGGGGGGGGGTGGGGGGGGGGGGGGGTGGGGGGGGGGGGGGGTGGGGGGGGGGGGGGGTGGGGGGGGGGGGGGGTGGGGGGGGGGGGGGGTGGGGGGGGGGGGGGGTGGGGGGGGGGGGGGGTGGGGGGGGGGGGGGGTGGGGGGGGGGGGGGGTGGGGGGGGGGGGGGGTGGGGGGGGGGGGGGGTGGGGGGGGGGGGGGGTGGGGGGGGGGGGGGGTGGGGGGGGGGGGGGGTGGGGGGGGGGGGGGGTGGGGGGGGGGGGGGGTGGGGGGGGGGGGGGGTGGGGGGGGGGGGGGGTGGGGGGGGGGGGGGGTGGGGGGGGGGGGGGGTGGGGGGGGGGGGGGGTGGGGGGGGGGGGGGGTGGGGGGGGGGGGGGGTGGGGGGGGGGGGGGGTGGGGGGGGGGGGGGGTGGGGGGGGGGGGGGGTGGGGGGGGGGGGGGGTGGGGGGGGGGGGGGGTGGGGGGGGGGGGGGGTGGGGGGGGGGGGGGGTGGGGGGGGGGGGGGGTGGGGGGGGGGGGGGGTGGGGGGGGGGGGGGGTGGGGGGGGGGGGGGGTGGGGGGGGGGGGGGGTGGGGGGGGGGGGGGGTGGGGGGGGGGGGGGGTGGGGGGGGGGGGGGGTGGGGGGGGGGGGGGGTGGGGGGGGGGGGGGGTGGGGGGGGGGGGGGGTGGGGGGGGGGGGGGGTGGGGGGGGGGGGGGGTGGGGGGGGGGGGGGGTGGGGGGGGGGGGGGGTGGGGGGGGGGGGGGGTGGGGGGGGGGGGGGGTGGGGGGGGGGGGGGGTGGGGGGGGGGGGGGGTGGGGGGGGGGGGGGGTGGGGGGGGGGGGGGGTGGGGGGGGGGGGGGGTGGGGGGGGGGGGGGGTGGGGGGGGGGGGGGGTGGGGGGGGGGGGGGGTGGGGGGGGGGGGGGGTGGGGGGGGGGGGGGGTGGGGGGGGGGGGGGGTGGGGGGGGGGGGGGGTGGGGGGGGGGGGGGGTGGGGGGGGGGGGGGGTGGGGGGGGGGGGGGGTGGGGGGGGGGGGGGGTGGGGGGGGGGGGGGGTGGGGGGGGGGGGGGGTGGGGGGGGGGGGGGGTGGGGGGGGGGGGGGGTGGGGGGGGGGGGGGGTGGGGGGGGGGGGGGGTGGGGGGGGGGGGGGGTGGGGGGGGGGGGGGGTGGGGGGGGGGGGGGGTGGGGGGGGGGGGGGGTGGGGGGGGGGGGGGGTGGGGGGGGGGGGGGGTGGGGGGGGGGGGGGGTGGGGGGGGGGGGGGGTGGGGGGGGGGGGGGGTGGGGGGGGGGGGGGGTGGGGGGGGGGGGGGGTGGGGGGGGGGGGGGGTGGGGGGGGGGGGGGGTGGGGGGGGGGGGGGGTGGGGGGGGGGGGGGGTGGGGGGGGGGGGGGGTGGGGGGGGGGGGGGGTGGGGGGGGGGGGGGGTGGGGGGGGGGGGGGGTGGGGGGGGGGGGGGGTGGGGGGGGGGGGGGGTGGGGGGGGGGGGGGGTGGGGGGGGGGGGGGGTGGGGGGGGGGGGGGGTGGGGGGGGGGGGGGGTGGGGGGGGGGGGGGGTGGGGGGGGGGGGGGGTGGGGGGGGGGGGGGGTGGGGGGGGGGGGGGGTGGGGGGGGGGGGGGGTGGGGGGGGGGGGGGGTGGGGGGGGGGGGGGGTGGGGGGGGGGGGGGGTGGGGGGGGGGGGGGGTGGGGGGGGGGGGGGGTGGGGGGGGGGGGGGGTGGGGGGGGGGGGGGGTGGGGGGGGGGGGGGGTGGGGGGGGGGGGGGGTGGGGGGGGGGGGGGGTGGGGGGGGGGGGGGGTGGGGGGGGGGGGGGGTGGGGGGGGGGGGGGGTGGGGGGGGGGGGGGGTGGGGGGGGGGGGGGGTGGGGGGGGGGGGGGGTGGGGGGGGGGGGGGGTGGGGGGGGGGGGGGGTGGGGGGGGGGGGGGGTGGGGGGGGGGGGGGGTGGGGGGGGGGGGGGGTGGGGGGGGGGGGGGGTGGGGGGGGGGGGGGGTGGGGGGGGGGGGGGGTGGGGGGGGGGGGGGGTGGGGGGGGGGGGGGGTGGGGGGGGGGGGGGGTGGGGGGGGGGGGGGGTGGGGGGGGGGGGGGGTGGGGGGGGGGGGGGGTGGGGGGGGGGGGGGGTGGGGGGGGGGGGGGGTGGGGGGGGGGGGGGGTGGGGGGGGGGGGGGGTGGGGGGGGGGGGGGGTGGGGGGGGGGGGGGGTGGGGGGGGGGGGGGGTGGGGGGGGGGGGGGGTGGGGGGGGGGGGGGGTGGGGGGGGGGGGGGGTGGGGGGGGGGGGGGGTGGGGGGGGGGGGGGGTGGGGGGGGGGGGGGGTGGGGGGGGGGGGGGGTGGGGGGGGGGGGGGGTGGGGGGGGGGGGGGGTGGGGGGGGGGGGGGGTGGGGGGGGGGGGGGGTGGGGGGGGGGGGGGGTGGGGGGGGGGGGGGGTGGGGGGGGGGGGGGGTGGGGGGGGGGGGGGGTGGGGGGGGGGGGGGGTGGGGGGGGGGGGGGGTGGGGGGGGGGGGGGGTGGGGGGGGGGGGGGGTGGGGGGGGGGGGGGGTGGGGGGGGGGGGGGGTGGGGGGGGGGGGGGGTGGGGGGGGGGGGGGGTGGGGGGGGGGGGGGGTGGGGGGGGGGGGGGGTGGGGGGGGGGGGGGGTGGGGGGGGGGGGGGGTGGGGGGGGGGGGGGGTGGGGGGGGGGGGGGGTGGGGGGGGGGGGGGGTGGGGGGGGGGGGGGGTGGGGGGGGGGGGGGGTGGGGGGGGGGGGGGGTGGGGGGGGGGGGGGGTGGGGGGGGGGGGGGGTGGGGGGGGGGGGGGGTGGGGGGGGGGGGGGGTGGGGGGGGGGGGGGGTGGGGGGGGGGGGGGGTGGGGGGGGGGGGGGGTGGGGGGGGGGGGGGGTGGGGGGGGGGGGGGGTGGGGGGGGGGGGGGGTGGGGGGGGGGGGGGGTGGGGGGGGGGGGGGGTGGGGGGGGGGGGGGGTGGGGGGGGGGGGGGGTGGGGGGGGGGGGGGGTGGGGGGGGGGGGGGGTGGGGGGGGGGGGGGGTGGGGGGGGGGGGGGGTGGGGGGGGGGGGGGGTGGGGGGGGGGGGGGGTGGGGGGGGGGGGGGGTGGGGGGGGGGGGGGGTGGGGGGGGGGGGGGGTGGGGGGGGGGGGGGGTGGGGGGGGGGGGGGGTGGGGGGGGGGGGGGGTGGGGGGGGGGGGGGGTGGGGGGGGGGGGGGGTGGGGGGGGGGGGGGGTGGGGGGGGGGGGGGGTGGGGGGGGGGGGGGGTGGGGGGGGGGGGGGGTGGGGGGGGGGGGGGGTGGGGGGGGGGGGGGGTGGGGGGGGGGGGGGGTGGGGGGGGGGGGGGGTGGGGGGGGGGGGGGGTGGGGGGGGGGGGGGGTGGGGGGGGGGGGGGGTGGGGGGGGGGGGGGGTGGGGGGGGGGGGGGGTGGGGGGGGGGGGGGGTGGGGGGGGGGGGGGGTGGGGGGGGGGGGGGGTGGGGGGGGGGGGGGGTGGGGGGGGGGGGGGGTGGGGGGGGGGGGGGGTGGGGGGGGGGGGGGGTGGGGGGGGGGGGGGGTGGGGGGGGGGGGGGGTGGGGGGGGGGGGGGGTGGGGGGGGGGGGGGGTGGGGGGGGGGGGGGGTGGGGGGGGGGGGGGGTGGGGGGGGGGGGGGGTGGGGGGGGGGGGGGGTGGGGGGGGGGGGGGGTGGGGGGGGGGGGGGGTGGGGGGGGGGGGGGGTGGGGGGGGGGGGGGGTGGGGGGGGGGGGGGGTGGGGGGGGGGGGGGGTGGGGGGGGGGGGGGGTGGGGGGGGGGGGGGGTGGGGGGGGGGGGGGGTGGGGGGGGGGGGGGGTGGGGGGGGGGGGGGGTGGGGGGGGGGGGGGGTGGGGGGGGGGGGGGGTGGGGGGGGGGGGGGGTGGGGGGGGGGGGGGGTGGGGGGGGGGGGGGGTGGGGGGGGGGGGGGGTGGGGGGGGGGGGGGGTGGGGGGGGGGGGGGGTGGGGGGGGGGGGGGGTGGGGGGGGGGGGGGGTGGGGGGGGGGGGGGGTGGGGGGGGGGGGGGGTGGGGGGGGGGGGGGGTGGGGGGGGGGGGGGGTGGGGGGGGGGGGGGGTGGGGGGGGGGGGGGGTGGGGGGGGGGGGGGGTGGGGGGGGGGGGGGGTGGGGGGGGGGGGGGGTGGGGGGGGGGGGGGGTGGGGGGGGGGGGGGGTGGGGGGGGGGGGGGGTGGGGGGGGGGGGGGGTGGGGGGGGGGGGGGGTGGGGGGGGGGGGGGGTGGGGGGGGGGGGGGGTGGGGGGGGGGGGGGGTGGGGGGGGGGGGGGGTGGGGGGGGGGGGGGGTGGGGGGGGGGGGGGGTGGGGGGGGGGGGGGGTGGGGGGGGGGGGGGGTGGGGGGGGGGGGGGGTGGGGGGGGGGGGGGGTGGGGGGGGGGGGGGGTGGGGGGGGGGGGGGGTGGGGGGGGGGGGGGGTGGGGGGGGGGGGGGGTGGGGGGGGGGGGGGGTGGGGGGGGGGGGGGGTGGGGGGGGGGGGGGGTGGGGGGGGGGGGGGGTGGGGGGGGGGGGGGGTGGGGGGGGGGGGGGGTGGGGGGGGGGGGGGGTGGGGGGGGGGGGGGGTGGGGGGGGGGGGGGGTGGGGGGGGGGGGGGGTGGGGGGGGGGGGGGGTGGGGGGGGGGGGGGGTGGGGGGGGGGGGGGGTGGGGGGGGGGGGGGGTGGGGGGGGGGGGGGGTGGGGGGGGGGGGGGGTGGGGGGGGGGGGGGGTGGGGGGGGGGGGGGGTGGGGGGGGGGGGGGGTGGGGGGGGGGGGGGGTGGGGGGGGGGGGGGGTGGGGGGGGGGGGGGGTGGGGGGGGGGGGGGGTGGGGGGGGGGGGGGGTGGGGGGGGGGGGGGGTGGGGGGGGGGGGGGGTGGGGGGGGGGGGGGGTGGGGGGGGGGGGGGGTGGGGGGGGGGGGGGGTGGGGGGGGGGGGGGGTGGGGGGGGGGGGGGGTGGGGGGGGGGGGGGGTGGGGGGGGGGGGGGGTGGGGGGGGGGGGGGGTGGGGGGGGGGGGGGGTGGGGGGGGGGGGGGGTGGGGGGGGGGGGGGGTGGGGGGGGGGGGGGGTGGGGGGGGGGGGGGGTGGGGGGGGGGGGGGGTGGGGGGGGGGGGGGGTGGGGGGGGGGGGGGGTGGGGGGGGGGGGGGGTGGGGGGGGGGGGGGGTGGGGGGGGGGGGGGGTGGGGGGGGGGGGGGGTGGGGGGGGGGGGGGGTGGGGGGGGGGGGGGGTGGGGGGGGGGGGGGGTGGGGGGGGGGGGGGGTGGGGGGGGGGGGGGGTGGGGGGGGGGGGGGGTGGGGGGGGGGGGGGGTGGGGGGGGGGGGGGGTGGGGGGGGGGGGGGGTGGGGGGGGGGGGGGGTGGGGGGGGGGGGGGGTGGGGGGGGGGGGGGGTGGGGGGGGGGGGGGGTGGGGGGGGGGGGGGGTGGGGGGGGGGGGGGGTGGGGGGGGGGGGGGGTGGGGGGGGGGGGGGGTGGGGGGGGGGGGGGGTGGGGGGGGGGGGGGGTGGGGGGGGGGGGGGGTGGGGGGGGGGGGGGGTGGGGGGGGGGGGGGGTGGGGGGGGGGGGGGGTGGGGGGGGGGGGGGGTGGGGGGGGGGGGGGGTGGGGGGGGGGGGGGGTGGGGGGGGGGGGGGGTGGGGGGGGGGGGGGGTGGGGGGGGGGGGGGGTGGGGGGGGGGGGGGGTGGGGGGGGGGGGGGGTGGGGGGGGGGGGGGGTGGGGGGGGGGGGGGGTGGGGGGGGGGGGGGGTGGGGGGGGGGGGGGGTGGGGGGGGGGGGGGGTGGGGGGGGGGGGGGGTGGGGGGGGGGGGGGGTGGGGGGGGGGGGGGGTGGGGGGGGGGGGGGGTGGGGGGGGGGGGGGGTGGGGGGGGGGGGGGGTGGGGGGGGGGGGGGGTGGGGGGGGGGGGGGGTGGGGGGGGGGGGGGGTGGGGGGGGGGGGGGGTGGGGGGGGGGGGGGGTGGGGGGGGGGGGGGGTGGGGGGGGGGGGGGGTGGGGGGGGGGGGGGGTGGGGGGGGGGGGGGGTGGGGGGGGGGGGGGGTGGGGGGGGGGGGGGGTGGGGGGGGGGGGGGGTGGGGGGGGGGGGGGGTGGGGGGGGGGGGGGGTGGGGGGGGGGGGGGGTGGGGGGGGGGGGGGGTGGGGGGGGGGGGGGGTGGGGGGGGGGGGGGGTGGGGGGGGGGGGGGGTGGGGGGGGGGGGGGGTGGGGGGGGGGGGGGGTGGGGGGGGGGGGGGGTGGGGGGGGGGGGGGGTGGGGGGGGGGGGGGGTGGGGGGGGGGGGGGGTGGGGGGGGGGGGGGGTGGGGGGGGGGGGGGGTGGGGGGGGGGGGGGGTGGGGGGGGGGGGGGGTGGGGGGGGGGGGGGGTGGGGGGGGGGGGGGGTGGGGGGGGGGGGGGGTGGGGGGGGGGGGGGGTGGGGGGGGGGGGGGGTGGGGGGGGGGGGGGGTGGGGGGGGGGGGGGGTGGGGGGGGGGGGGGGTGGGGGGGGGGGGGGGTGGGGGGGGGGGGGGGTGGGGGGGGGGGGGGGTGGGGGGGGGGGGGGGTGGGGGGGGGGGGGGGTGGGGGGGGGGGGGGGTGGGGGGGGGGGGGGGTGGGGGGGGGGGGGGGTGGGGGGGGGGGGGGGTGGGGGGGGGGGGGGGTGGGGGGGGGGGGGGGTGGGGGGGGGGGGGGGTGGGGGGGGGGGGGGGTGGGGGGGGGGGGGGGTGGGGGGGGGGGGGGGTGGGGGGGGGGGGGGGTGGGGGGGGGGGGGGGTGGGGGGGGGGGGGGGTGGGGGGGGGGGGGGGTGGGGGGGGGGGGGGGTGGGGGGGGGGGGGGGTGGGGGGGGGGGGGGGTGGGGGGGGGGGGGGGTGGGGGGGGGGGGGGGTGGGGGGGGGGGGGGGTGGGGGGGGGGGGGGGTGGGGGGGGGGGGGGGTGGGGGGGGGGGGGGGTGGGGGGGGGGGGGGGTGGGGGGGGGGGGGGGTGGGGGGGGGGGGGGGTGGGGGGGGGGGGGGGTGGGGGGGGGGGGGGGTGGGGGGGGGGGGGGGTGGGGGGGGGGGGGGGTGGGGGGGGGGGGGGGTGGGGGGGGGGGGGGGTGGGGGGGGGGGGGGGTGGGGGGGGGGGGGGGTGGGGGGGGGGGGGGGTGGGGGGGGGGGGGGGTGGGGGGGGGGGGGGGTGGGGGGGGGGGGGGGTGGGGGGGGGGGGGGGTGGGGGGGGGGGGGGGTGGGGGGGGGGGGGGGTGGGGGGGGGGGGGGGTGGGGGGGGGGGGGGGTGGGGGGGGGGGGGGGTGGGGGGGGGGGGGGGTGGGGGGGGGGGGGGGTGGGGGGGGGGGGGGGTGGGGGGGGGGGGGGGTGGGGGGGGGGGGGGGTGGGGGGGGGGGGGGGTGGGGGGGGGGGGGGGTGGGGGGGGGGGGGGGTGGGGGGGGGGGGGGGTGGGGGGGGGGGGGGGTGGGGGGGGGGGGGGGTGGGGGGGGGGGGGGGTGGGGGGGGGGGGGGGTGGGGGGGGGGGGGGGTGGGGGGGGGGGGGGGTGGGGGGGGGGGGGGGTGGGGGGGGGGGGGGGTGGGGGGGGGGGGGGGTGGGGGGGGGGGGGGGTGGGGGGGGGGGGGGGTGGGGGGGGGGGGGGGTGGGGGGGGGGGGGGGTGGGGGGGGGGGGGGGTGGGGGGGGGGGGGGGTGGGGGGGGGGGGGGGTGGGGGGGGGGGGGGGTGGGGGGGGGGGGGGGTGGGGGGGGGGGGGGGTGGGGGGGGGGGGGGGTGGGGGGGGGGGGGGGTGGGGGGGGGGGGGGGTGGGGGGGGGGGGGGGTGGGGGGGGGGGGGGGTGGGGGGGGGGGGGGGTGGGGGGGGGGGGGGGTGGGGGGGGGGGGGGGTGGGGGGGGGGGGGGGTGGGGGGGGGGGGGGGTGGGGGGGGGGGGGGGTGGGGGGGGGGGGGGGTGGGGGGGGGGGGGGGTGGGGGGGGGGGGGGGTGGGGGGGGGGGGGGGTGGGGGGGGGGGGGGGTGGGGGGGGGGGGGGGTGGGGGGGGGGGGGGGTGGGGGGGGGGGGGGGTGGGGGGGGGGGGGGGTGGGGGGGGGGGGGGGTGGGGGGGGGGGGGGGTGGGGGGGGGGGGGGGTGGGGGGGGGGGGGGGTGGGGGGGGGGGGGGGTGGGGGGGGGGGGGGGTGGGGGGGGGGGGGGGTGGGGGGGGGGGGGGGTGGGGGGGGGGGGGGGTGGGGGGGGGGGGGGGTGGGGGGGGGGGGGGGTGGGGGGGGGGGGGGGTGGGGGGGGGGGGGGGTGGGGGGGGGGGGGGGTGGGGGGGGGGGGGGGTGGGGGGGGGGGGGGGTGGGGGGGGGGGGGGGTGGGGGGGGGGGGGGGTGGGGGGGGGGGGGGGTGGGGGGGGGGGGGGGTGGGGGGGGGGGGGGGTGGGGGGGGGGGGGGGTGGGGGGGGGGGGGGGTGGGGGGGGGGGGGGGTGGGGGGGGGGGGGGGTGGGGGGGGGGGGGGGTGGGGGGGGGGGGGGGTGGGGGGGGGGGGGGGTGGGGGGGGGGGGGGGTGGGGGGGGGGGGGGGTGGGGGGGGGGGGGGGTGGGGGGGGGGGGGGGTGGGGGGGGGGGGGGGTGGGGGGGGGGGGGGGTGGGGGGGGGGGGGGGTGGGGGGGGGGGGGGGTGGGGGGGGGGGGGGGTGGGGGGGGGGGGGGGTGGGGGGGGGGGGGGGTGGGGGGGGGGGGGGGTGGGGGGGGGGGGGGGTGGGGGGGGGGGGGGGTGGGGGGGGGGGGGGGTGGGGGGGGGGGGGGGTGGGGGGGGGGGGGGGTGGGGGGGGGGGGGGGTGGGGGGGGGGGGGGGTGGGGGGGGGGGGGGGTGGGGGGGGGGGGGGGTGGGGGGGGGGGGGGGTGGGGGGGGGGGGGGGTGGGGGGGGGGGGGGGTGGGGGGGGGGGGGGGTGGGGGGGGGGGGGGGTGGGGGGGGGGGGGGGTGGGGGGGGGGGGGGGTGGGGGGGGGGGGGGGTGGGGGGGGGGGGGGGTGGGGGGGGGGGGGGGTGGGGGGGGGGGGGGGTGGGGGGGGGGGGGGGTGGGGGGGGGGGGGGGTGGGGGGGGGGGGGGGTGGGGGGGGGGGGGGGTGGGGGGGGGGGGGGGTGGGGGGGGGGGGGGGTGGGGGGGGGGGGGGGTGGGGGGGGGGGGGGGTGGGGGGGGGGGGGGGTGGGGGGGGGGGGGGGTGGGGGGGGGGGGGGGTGGGGGGGGGGGGGGGTGGGGGGGGGGGGGGGTGGGGGGGGGGGGGGGTGGGGGGGGGGGGGGGTGGGGGGGGGGGGGGGTGGGGGGGGGGGGGGGTGGGGGGGGGGGGGGGTGGGGGGGGGGGGGGGTGGGGGGGGGGGGGGGTGGGGGGGGGGGGGGGTGGGGGGGGGGGGGGGTGGGGGGGGGGGGGGGTGGGGGGGGGGGGGGGTGGGGGGGGGGGGGGGTGGGGGGGGGGGGGGGTGGGGGGGGGGGGGGGTGGGGGGGGGGGGGGGTGGGGGGGGGGGGGGGTGGGGGGGGGGGGGGGTGGGGGGGGGGGGGGGTGGGGGGGGGGGGGGGTGGGGGGGGGGGGGGGTGGGGGGGGGGGGGGGTGGGGGGGGGGGGGGGTGGGGGGGGGGGGGGGTGGGGGGGGGGGGGGGTGGGGGGGGGGGGGGGTGGGGGGGGGGGGGGGTGGGGGGGGGGGGGGGTGGGGGGGGGGGGGGGTGGGGGGGGGGGGGGGTGGGGGGGGGGGGGGGTGGGGGGGGGGGGGGGTGGGGGGGGGGGGGGGTGGGGGGGGGGGGGGGTGGGGGGGGGGGGGGGTGGGGGGGGGGGGGGGTGGGGGGGGGGGGGGGTGGGGGGGGGGGGGGGTGGGGGGGGGGGGGGGTGGGGGGGGGGGGGGGTGGGGGGGGGGGGGGGTGGGGGGGGGGGGGGGTGGGGGGGGGGGGGGGTGGGGGGGGGGGGGGGTGGGGGGGGGGGGGGGTGGGGGGGGGGGGGGGTGGGGGGGGGGGGGGGTGGGGGGGGGGGGGGGTGGGGGGGGGGGGGGGTGGGGGGGGGGGGGGGTGGGGGGGGGGGGGGGTGGGGGGGGGGGGGGGTGGGGGGGGGGGGGGGTGGGGGGGGGGGGGGGTGGGGGGGGGGGGGGGTGGGGGGGGGGGGGGGTGGGGGGGGGGGGGGGTGGGGGGGGGGGGGGGTGGGGGGGGGGGGGGGTGGGGGGGGGGGGGGGTGGGGGGGGGGGGGGGTGGGGGGGGGGGGGGGTGGGGGGGGGGGGGGGTGGGGGGGGGGGGGGGTGGGGGGGGGGGGGGGTGGGGGGGGGGGGGGGTGGGGGGGGGGGGGGGTGGGGGGGGGGGGGGGTGGGGGGGGGGGGGGGTGGGGGGGGGGGGGGGTGGGGGGGGGGGGGGGTGGGGGGGGGGGGGGGTGGGGGGGGGGGGGGGTGGGGGGGGGGGGGGGTGGGGGGGGGGGGGGGTGGGGGGGGGGGGGGGTGGGGGGGGGGGGGGGTGGGGGGGGGGGGGGGTGGGGGGGGGGGGGGGTGGGGGGGGGGGGGGGTGGGGGGGGGGGGGGGTGGGGGGGGGGGGGGGTGGGGGGGGGGGGGGGTGGGGGGGGGGGGGGGTGGGGGGGGGGGGGGGTGGGGGGGGGGGGGGGTGGGGGGGGGGGGGGGTGGGGGGGGGGGGGGGTGGGGGGGGGGGGGGGTGGGGGGGGGGGGGGGTGGGGGGGGGGGGGGGTGGGGGGGGGGGGGGGTGGGGGGGGGGGGGGGTGGGGGGGGGGGGGGGTGGGGGGGGGGGGGGGTGGGGGGGGGGGGGGGTGGGGGGGGGGGGGGGTGGGGGGGGGGGGGGGTGGGGGGGGGGGGGGGTGGGGGGGGGGGGGGGTGGGGGGGGGGGGGGGTGGGGGGGGGGGGGGGTGGGGGGGGGGGGGGGTGGGGGGGGGGGGGGGTGGGGGGGGGGGGGGGTGGGGGGGGGGGGGGGTGGGGGGGGGGGGGGGTGGGGGGGGGGGGGGGTGGGGGGGGGGGGGGGTGGGGGGGGGGGGGGGTGGGGGGGGGGGGGGGTGGGGGGGGGGGGGGGTGGGGGGGGGGGGGGGTGGGGGGGGGGGGGGGTGGGGGGGGGGGGGGGTGGGGGGGGGGGGGGGTGGGGGGGGGGGGGGGTGGGGGGGGGGGGGGGTGGGGGGGGGGGGGGGTGGGGGGGGGGGGGGGTGGGGGGGGGGGGGGGTGGGGGGGGGGGGGGGTGGGGGGGGGGGGGGGTGGGGGGGGGGGGGGGTGGGGGGGGGGGGGGGTGGGGGGGGGGGGGGGTGGGGGGGGGGGGGGGTGGGGGGGGGGGGGGGTGGGGGGGGGGGGGGGTGGGGGGGGGGGGGGGTGGGGGGGGGGGGGGGTGGGGGGGGGGGGGGGTGGGGGGGGGGGGGGGTGGGGGGGGGGGGGGGTGGGGGGGGGGGGGGGTGGGGGGGGGGGGGGGTGGGGGGGGGGGGGGGTGGGGGGGGGGGGGGGTGGGGGGGGGGGGGGGTGGGGGGGGGGGGGGGTGGGGGGGGGGGGGGGTGGGGGGGGGGGGGGGTGGGGGGGGGGGGGGGTGGGGGGGGGGGGGGGTGGGGGGGGGGGGGGGTGGGGGGGGGGGGGGGTGGGGGGGGGGGGGGGTGGGGGGGGGGGGGGGTGGGGGGGGGGGGGGGTGGGGGGGGGGGGGGGTGGGGGGGGGGGGGGGTGGGGGGGGGGGGGGGTGGGGGGGGGGGGGGGTGGGGGGGGGGGGGGGTGGGGGGGGGGGGGGGTGGGGGGGGGGGGGGGTGGGGGGGGGGGGGGGTGGGGGGGGGGGGGGGTGGGGGGGGGGGGGGGTGGGGGGGGGGGGGGGTGGGGGGGGGGGGGGGTGGGGGGGGGGGGGGGTGGGGGGGGGGGGGGGTGGGGGGGGGGGGGGGTGGGGGGGGGGGGGGGTGGGGGGGGGGGGGGGTGGGGGGGGGGGGGGGTGGGGGGGGGGGGGGGTGGGGGGGGGGGGGGGTGGGGGGGGGGGGGGGTGGGGGGGGGGGGGGGTGGGGGGGGGGGGGGGTGGGGGGGGGGGGGGGTGGGGGGGGGGGGGGGTGGGGGGGGGGGGGGGTGGGGGGGGGGGGGGGTGGGGGGGGGGGGGGGTGGGGGGGGGGGGGGGTGGGGGGGGGGGGGGGTGGGGGGGGGGGGGGGTGGGGGGGGGGGGGGGTGGGGGGGGGGGGGGGTGGGGGGGGGGGGGGGTGGGGGGGGGGGGGGGTGGGGGGGGGGGGGGGTGGGGGGGGGGGGGGGTGGGGGGGGGGGGGGGTGGGGGGGGGGGGGGGTGGGGGGGGGGGGGGGTGGGGGGGGGGGGGGGTGGGGGGGGGGGGGGGTGGGGGGGGGGGGGGGTGGGGGGGGGGGGGGGTGGGGGGGGGGGGGGGTGGGGGGGGGGGGGGGTGGGGGGGGGGGGGGGTGGGGGGGGGGGGGGGTGGGGGGGGGGGGGGGTGGGGGGGGGGGGGGGTGGGGGGGGGGGGGGGTGGGGGGGGGGGGGGGTGGGGGGGGGGGGGGGTGGGGGGGGGGGGGGGTGGGGGGGGGGGGGGGTGGGGGGGGGGGGGGGTGGGGGGGGGGGGGGGTGGGGGGGGGGGGGGGTGGGGGGGGGGGGGGGTGGGGGGGGGGGGGGGTGGGGGGGGGGGGGGGTGGGGGGGGGGGGGGGTGGGGGGGGGGGGGGGTGGGGGGGGGGGGGGGTGGGGGGGGGGGGGGGTGGGGGGGGGGGGGGGTGGGGGGGGGGGGGGGTGGGGGGGGGGGGGGGTGGGGGGGGGGGGGGGTGGGGGGGGGGGGGGGTGGGGGGGGGGGGGGGTGGGGGGGGGGGGGGGTGGGGGGGGGGGGGGGTGGGGGGGGGGGGGGGTGGGGGGGGGGGGGGGTGGGGGGGGGGGGGGGTGGGGGGGGGGGGGGGTGGGGGGGGGGGGGGGTGGGGGGGGGGGGGGGTGGGGGGGGGGGGGGGTGGGGGGGGGGGGGGGTGGGGGGGGGGGGGGGTGGGGGGGGGGGGGGGTGGGGGGGGGGGGGGGTGGGGGGGGGGGGGGGTGGGGGGGGGGGGGGGTGGGGGGGGGGGGGGGTGGGGGGGGGGGGGGGTGGGGGGGGGGGGGGGTGGGGGGGGGGGGGGGTGGGGGGGGGGGGGGGTGGGGGGGGGGGGGGGTGGGGGGGGGGGGGGGTGGGGGGGGGGGGGGGTGGGGGGGGGGGGGGGTGGGGGGGGGGGGGGGTGGGGGGGGGGGGGGGTGGGGGGGGGGGGGGGTGGGGGGGGGGGGGGGTGGGGGGGGGGGGGGGTGGGGGGGGGGGGGGGTGGGGGGGGGGGGGGGTGGGGGGGGGGGGGGGTGGGGGGGGGGGGGGGTGGGGGGGGGGGGGGGTGGGGGGGGGGGGGGGTGGGGGGGGGGGGGGGTGGGGGGGGGGGGGGGTGGGGGGGGGGGGGGGTGGGGGGGGGGGGGGGTGGGGGGGGGGGGGGGTGGGGGGGGGGGGGGGTGGGGGGGGGGGGGGGTGGGGGGGGGGGGGGGTGGGGGGGGGGGGGGGTGGGGGGGGGGGGGGGTGGGGGGGGGGGGGGGTGGGGGGGGGGGGGGGTGGGGGGGGGGGGGGGTGGGGGGGGGGGGGGGTGGGGGGGGGGGGGGGTGGGGGGGGGGGGGGGTGGGGGGGGGGGGGGGTGGGGGGGGGGGGGGGTGGGGGGGGGGGGGGGTGGGGGGGGGGGGGGGTGGGGGGGGGGGGGGGTGGGGGGGGGGGGGGGTGGGGGGGGGGGGGGGTGGGGGGGGGGGGGGGTGGGGGGGGGGGGGGGTGGGGGGGGGGGGGGGTGGGGGGGGGGGGGGGTGGGGGGGGGGGGGGGTGGGGGGGGGGGGGGGTGGGGGGGGGGGGGGGTGGGGGGGGGGGGGGGTGGGGGGGGGGGGGGGTGGGGGGGGGGGGGGGTGGGGGGGGGGGGGGGTGGGGGGGGGGGGGGGTGGGGGGGGGGGGGGGTGGGGGGGGGGGGGGGTGGGGGGGGGGGGGGGTGGGGGGGGGGGGGGGTGGGGGGGGGGGGGGGTGGGGGGGGGGGGGGGTGGGGGGGGGGGGGGGTGGGGGGGGGGGGGGGTGGGGGGGGGGGGGGGTGGGGGGGGGGGGGGGTGGGGGGGGGGGGGGGTGGGGGGGGGGGGGGGTGGGGGGGGGGGGGGGTGGGGGGGGGGGGGGGTGGGGGGGGGGGGGGGTGGGGGGGGGGGGGGGTGGGGGGGGGGGGGGGTGGGGGGGGGGGGGGGTGGGGGGGGGGGGGGGTGGGGGGGGGGGGGGGTGGGGGGGGGGGGGGGTGGGGGGGGGGGGGGGTGGGGGGGGGGGGGGGTGGGGGGGGGGGGGGGTGGGGGGGGGGGGGGGTGGGGGGGGGGGGGGGTGGGGGGGGGGGGGGGTGGGGGGGGGGGGGGGTGGGGGGGGGGGGGGGTGGGGGGGGGGGGGGGTGGGGGGGGGGGGGGGTGGGGGGGGGGGGGGGTGGGGGGGGGGGGGGGTGGGGGGGGGGGGGGGTGGGGGGGGGGGGGGGTGGGGGGGGGGGGGGGTGGGGGGGGGGGGGGGTGGGGGGGGGGGGGGGTGGGGGGGGGGGGGGGTGGGGGGGGGGGGGGGTGGGGGGGGGGGGGGGTGGGGGGGGGGGGGGGTGGGGGGGGGGGGGGGTGGGGGGGGGGGGGGGTGGGGGGGGGGGGGGGTGGGGGGGGGGGGGGGTGGGGGGGGGGGGGGGTGGGGGGGGGGGGGGGTGGGGGGGGGGGGGGGTGGGGGGGGGGGGGGGTGGGGGGGGGGGGGGGTGGGGGGGGGGGGGGGTGGGGGGGGGGGGGGGTGGGGGGGGGGGGGGGTGGGGGGGGGGGGGGGTGGGGGGGGGGGGGGGTGGGGGGGGGGGGGGGTGGGGGGGGGGGGGGGTGGGGGGGGGGGGGGGTGGGGGGGGGGGGGGGTGGGGGGGGGGGGGGGTGGGGGGGGGGGGGGGTGGGGGGGGGGGGGGGTGGGGGGGGGGGGGGGTGGGGGGGGGGGGGGGTGGGGGGGGGGGGGGGTGGGGGGGGGGGGGGGTGGGGGGGGGGGGGGGTGGGGGGGGGGGGGGGTGGGGGGGGGGGGGGGTGGGGGGGGGGGGGGGTGGGGGGGGGGGGGGGTGGGGGGGGGGGGGGGTGGGGGGGGGGGGGGGTGGGGGGGGGGGGGGGTGGGGGGGGGGGGGGGTGGGGGGGGGGGGGGGTGGGGGGGGGGGGGGGTGGGGGGGGGGGGGGGTGGGGGGGGGGGGGGGTGGGGGGGGGGGGGGGTGGGGGGGGGGGGGGGTGGGGGGGGGGGGGGGTGGGGGGGGGGGGGGGTGGGGGGGGGGGGGGGTGGGGGGGGGGGGGGGTGGGGGGGGGGGGGGGTGGGGGGGGGGGGGGGTGGGGGGGGGGGGGGGTGGGGGGGGGGGGGGGTGGGGGGGGGGGGGGGTGGGGGGGGGGGGGGGTGGGGGGGGGGGGGGGTGGGGGGGGGGGGGGGTGGGGGGGGGGGGGGGTGGGGGGGGGGGGGGGTGGGGGGGGGGGGGGGTGGGGGGGGGGGGGGGTGGGGGGGGGGGGGGGTGGGGGGGGGGGGGGGTGGGGGGGGGGGGGGGTGGGGGGGGGGGGGGGTGGGGGGGGGGGGGGGTGGGGGGGGGGGGGGGTGGGGGGGGGGGGGGGTGGGGGGGGGGGGGGGTGGGGGGGGGGGGGGGTGGGGGGGGGGGGGGGTGGGGGGGGGGGGGGGTGGGGGGGGGGGGGGGTGGGGGGGGGGGGGGGTGGGGGGGGGGGGGGGTGGGGGGGGGGGGGGGTGGGGGGGGGGGGGGGTGGGGGGGGGGGGGGGTGGGGGGGGGGGGGGGTGGGGGGGGGGGGGGGTGGGGGGGGGGGGGGGTGGGGGGGGGGGGGGGTGGGGGGGGGGGGGGGTGGGGGGGGGGGGGGGTGGGGGGGGGGGGGGGTGGGGGGGGGGGGGGGTGGGGGGGGGGGGGGGTGGGGGGGGGGGGGGGTGGGGGGGGGGGGGGGTGGGGGGGGGGGGGGGTGGGGGGGGGGGGGGGTGGGGGGGGGGGGGGGTGGGGGGGGGGGGGGGTGGGGGGGGGGGGGGGTGGGGGGGGGGGGGGGTGGGGGGGGGGGGGGGTGGGGGGGGGGGGGGGTGGGGGGGGGGGGGGGTGGGGGGGGGGGGGGGTGGGGGGGGGGGGGGGTGGGGGGGGGGGGGGGTGGGGGGGGGGGGGGGTGGGGGGGGGGGGGGGTGGGGGGGGGGGGGGGTGGGGGGGGGGGGGGGTGGGGGGGGGGGGGGGTGGGGGGGGGGGGGGGTGGGGGGGGGGGGGGGTGGGGGGGGGGGGGGGTGGGGGGGGGGGGGGGTGGGGGGGGGGGGGGGTGGGGGGGGGGGGGGGTGGGGGGGGGGGGGGGTGGGGGGGGGGGGGGGTGGGGGGGGGGGGGGGTGGGGGGGGGGGGGGGTGGGGGGGGGGGGGGGTGGGGGGGGGGGGGGGTGGGGGGGGGGGGGGGTGGGGGGGGGGGGGGGTGGGGGGGGGGGGGGGTGGGGGGGGGGGGGGGTGGGGGGGGGGGGGGGTGGGGGGGGGGGGGGGTGGGGGGGGGGGGGGGTGGGGGGGGGGGGGGGTGGGGGGGGGGGGGGGTGGGGGGGGGGGGGGGTGGGGGGGGGGGGGGGTGGGGGGGGGGGGGGGTGGGGGGGGGGGGGGGTGGGGGGGGGGGGGGGTGGGGGGGGGGGGGGGTGGGGGGGGGGGGGGGTGGGGGGGGGGGGGGGTGGGGGGGGGGGGGGGTGGGGGGGGGGGGGGGTGGGGGGGGGGGGGGGTGGGGGGGGGGGGGGGTGGGGGGGGGGGGGGGTGGGGGGGGGGGGGGGTGGGGGGGGGGGGGGGTGGGGGGGGGGGGGGGTGGGGGGGGGGGGGGGTGGGGGGGGGGGGGGGTGGGGGGGGGGGGGGGTGGGGGGGGGGGGGGGTGGGGGGGGGGGGGGGTGGGGGGGGGGGGGGGTGGGGGGGGGGGGGGGTGGGGGGGGGGGGGGGTGGGGGGGGGGGGGGGTGGGGGGGGGGGGGGGTGGGGGGGGGGGGGGGTGGGGGGGGGGGGGGGTGGGGGGGGGGGGGGGTGGGGGGGGGGGGGGGTGGGGGGGGGGGGGGGTGGGGGGGGGGGGGGGTGGGGGGGGGGGGGGGTGGGGGGGGGGGGGGGTGGGGGGGGGGGGGGGTGGGGGGGGGGGGGGGTGGGGGGGGGGGGGGGTGGGGGGGGGGGGGGGTGGGGGGGGGGGGGGGTGGGGGGGGGGGGGGGTGGGGGGGGGGGGGGGTGGGGGGGGGGGGGGGTGGGGGGGGGGGGGGGTGGGGGGGGGGGGGGGTGGGGGGGGGGGGGGGTGGGGGGGGGGGGGGGTGGGGGGGGGGGGGGGTGGGGGGGGGGGGGGGTGGGGGGGGGGGGGGGTGGGGGGGGGGGGGGGTGGGGGGGGGGGGGGGTGGGGGGGGGGGGGGGTGGGGGGGGGGGGGGGTGGGGGGGGGGGGGGGTGGGGGGGGGGGGGGGTGGGGGGGGGGGGGGGTGGGGGGGGGGGGGGGTGGGGGGGGGGGGGGGTGGGGGGGGGGGGGGGTGGGGGGGGGGGGGGGTGGGGGGGGGGGGGGGTGGGGGGGGGGGGGGGTGGGGGGGGGGGGGGGTGGGGGGGGGGGGGGGTGGGGGGGGGGGGGGGTGGGGGGGGGGGGGGGTGGGGGGGGGGGGGGGTGGGGGGGGGGGGGGGTGGGGGGGGGGGGGGGTGGGGGGGGGGGGGGGTGGGGGGGGGGGGGGGTGGGGGGGGGGGGGGGTGGGGGGGGGGGGGGGTGGGGGGGGGGGGGGGTGGGGGGGGGGGGGGGTGGGGGGGGGGGGGGGTGGGGGGGGGGGGGGGTGGGGGGGGGGGGGGGTGGGGGGGGGGGGGGGTGGGGGGGGGGGGGGGTGGGGGGGGGGGGGGGTGGGGGGGGGGGGGGGTGGGGGGGGGGGGGGGTGGGGGGGGGGGGGGGTGGGGGGGGGGGGGGGTGGGGGGGGGGGGGGGTGGGGGGGGGGGGGGGTGGGGGGGGGGGGGGGTGGGGGGGGGGGGGGGTGGGGGGGGGGGGGGGTGGGGGGGGGGGGGGGTGGGGGGGGGGGGGGGTGGGGGGGGGGGGGGGTGGGGGGGGGGGGGGGTGGGGGGGGGGGGGGGTGGGGGGGGGGGGGGGTGGGGGGGGGGGGGGGTGGGGGGGGGGGGGGGTGGGGGGGGGGGGGGGTGGGGGGGGGGGGGGGTGGGGGGGGGGGGGGGTGGGGGGGGGGGGGGGTGGGGGGGGGGGGGGGTGGGGGGGGGGGGGGGTGGGGGGGGGGGGGGGTGGGGGGGGGGGGGGGTGGGGGGGGGGGGGGGTGGGGGGGGGGGGGGGTGGGGGGGGGGGGGGGTGGGGGGGGGGGGGGGTGGGGGGGGGGGGGGGTGGGGGGGGGGGGGGGTGGGGGGGGGGGGGGGTGGGGGGGGGGGGGGGTGGGGGGGGGGGGGGGTGGGGGGGGGGGGGGGTGGGGGGGGGGGGGGGTGGGGGGGGGGGGGGGTGGGGGGGGGGGGGGGTGGGGGGGGGGGGGGGTGGGGGGGGGGGGGGGTGGGGGGGGGGGGGGGTGGGGGGGGGGGGGGGTGGGGGGGGGGGGGGGTGGGGGGGGGGGGGGGTGGGGGGGGGGGGGGGTGGGGGGGGGGGGGGGTGGGGGGGGGGGGGGGTGGGGGGGGGGGGGGGTGGGGGGGGGGGGGGGTGGGGGGGGGGGGGGGTGGGGGGGGGGGGGGGTGGGGGGGGGGGGGGGTGGGGGGGGGGGGGGGTGGGGGGGGGGGGGGGTGGGGGGGGGGGGGGGTGGGGGGGGGGGGGGGTGGGGGGGGGGGGGGGTGGGGGGGGGGGGGGGTGGGGGGGGGGGGGGGTGGGGGGGGGGGGGGGTGGGGGGGGGGGGGGGTGGGGGGGGGGGGGGGTGGGGGGGGGGGGGGGTGGGGGGGGGGGGGGGTGGGGGGGGGGGGGGGTGGGGGGGGGATTCATTCATTCATTCATTCATTCATTCATTCATTCATTCATTCATTCATTCATTTATTTATTTATTTATTTATTTATTTATTTATTTATTTATTTATTATGGGTGAGATCCAGCCACGTTAAGCATTTCTCTATTCTAGTAGAGAAGCCAAACATATTCTCACACAGGAATCAGTGGGCTTCTTTGTATACCAGTAAAAATCATGGGCAACCCAATCCCGATGCAGGGGGGTGGGGGTGGAATGGCTGTAGGAGGAGCTGTGGGCTTGCACCAACGCAGTTGCTCTCCCAGCCAGCAAAAGTGGCACTCTGGCCAGGAGGGCAAACAGGAAGGCAGGTGGATCCTGCAGAGCTCCACCATGCCCGACTCCCTCTAGCCACCACTTCCTGAGTTTCACTGGCCTAGCTTGTAAGCCTGGGGGCATCCTGGGAGTGTTCTCAGAGGCAGAGCTAACATCTGTCAGCTCCCACCGGGCTTTTGCCCCAGGAATGCCAACCATTGGGAGGACAGACTTACCCCACCCTTGAGGGTAGCGAAACTCAATTTTCTCCTATGCAGGGCTTTTGGGTGAACGAGGAGGCTTTTTGTTTCTTCTGCCTCCCTGCCCTTCCTGAGAGCTCTCCGGATGTAGCAAAGTGGTGTGCAAGTGGCACAGTTCTTGGTTGCCTTCGGGATCTGGATTGTGCTGTTAGTGACATGGGAGTGACATGCGGCTCTTTGGAATGCCACCTGTGGCTCTGCTTAGCAATGTCCCTCATTATCCCCACCCCACATCCAAGGAGTGCAGACGGGTCTTTAGAAATTAGAATCATTACATCATTACTATGGACTCAAGATAAAACTGCTTTCTCTTTAAAATACAATGCAACTTGTCATAAGAACATAAGAAAAGCCCTTGCTGGATCAGACCAGTTCAGTATCCTGTCTCACACAATTCTTTTGTGTTGCTACTGATGCACTAACCCCCAAATTCTTTTACCTTTGATAGGAAACAACCGGGAGCCCTCCCAGCAGGTGGGGAGCTGGGCATCCTAGACCCTGCCCATGTCGATGATGACATGGGCGGGGTTGAGGGTGCTCAGCAATGACAAGGCAACAGGAAGTCTGCTGCCTCATCGTCTTTGAGCACCTTCGACCCCGCCCATGTGTCATCGACATGGGCAGGGTCAAGGGCACCCAGCAGCAGTGAGGGGGTGGAGCCCTGCCCCCAGTTAGCAGCAGGGGGGGCGTCCAGAGACAATTTGTCTCCAGGCGCCATTTACCCCGATATGCCTCTGCTCCTGGCCTCTGCAGAGCGATGCGACTGGGGGACAAGGTAAGAGGGATCGGCGCCGGTGCGGGGAAAATGCCAGCTTCCACCCAGTGCCATTCACTCGGCACCGAATGGAAGCTGGCATTTTCCCTCGGCACTGAATGGAAGCTGGCAGATCCCTCTTACCTTGTCCCCCATTTGTGTTGCTCTGGAGAGGCCAGGGGACATGCCTGAAAAATGCTGTCATGGAGGGGGAACGCCACCGCTGGTAGCTGTGCGATCTTCCCCTCCATAACAGCATTTTTACCGGTCTAATTGGACTGTGCAGAAGCAGTCTCTGTTGCCCTCTCCTCTGCTTTTTCCAATGTAGAGGAGTTTGCAATGTCCTTTTGCAATGTCCTACTTTGCAATGTCCTGTTGCAATGTCCTACTTTGCAATGTCCTTTTGGAGTTATGGTGACCAGAACTGCACAGAGTATTCTGAGTAAGGGCACACCATAGATCTCTGCAGAGGCACTATAATATTGGTTGTTTTGTTTTCCATCCCTTTCCTAATAATCCCAAGATACCATTTCCCTTTTTCACCACTGCAGCACACTGGGTTGACATTTTCATGGAGCTGTCCACTAGGCCTTAAGGTCTCTAGGGATGGGAAGGCCTGATGGGAACTATACTTCCCAGGAGACCTTGTGAGCCCCAAGGTCTCCTGGGAACTGTAGTTCCTCAGGCCGTTTTTACTGAAAACAAGGCCTTTTGAAGCCTGAAAAAGTTCTGAAAAATGAACTAAGGTAAGTGTGGGAAGGGGTGTGGGGGCACTGCGGGGGGGGGCACAGGGGGCACCACGAGGGGGAAGGGGAAGCCTACGAGTGGTTTTTGCACCCCCAGGCATGTTCCCGGTGCATGACGCACCCCTCCACTTTCCCCTTGTGGCTTCGCCACTGCTGTCCTGAATGGACATTATTGCCCTTGAGAGACAAATGGACTGACTCAGTACTGGGCAGTTTCATGTGTTCACATCTGGCCGTGTCCCAAAAATAACCTTGGATAATCAGTAGATTTAGATGAAGGCAGTTTGTGTAGTCAAACTTCTTCCTTTCTAGGACATTTCAACAGGTTAGGCAGAGGATGATTCTTAGAGCCTCACCCAGAGGGTGAGGTGAATCTGCCGGTGGAAGTGATGCACAGCTGCACCAGTGGATTTGCCCTTCCTGGGGTACTCACCCCAGTGGAAGGGTGAATTCACCAGTGTGTGGCTTCCACCATCCCAACACTAGAACATGGTGCTAAGTACAGCACCAGCAACCCCGTACCCCTGCCACCTCCACCAGCATAGTGGGGATGGAGCAGGGATGTGGCCAAGGAGTCAACTGGACTGGGTGACATCTTGAGTGACATCTTGAATGGGTGCCCGTTGGTGTGAAAGAGGCAGGGAGGTAACATCTCTCTTGGAGCCTAACGGAAGCGTGGAACATCCAGGTCATTGGTGACCATGGAAGCATCTCATCTTCTTTTGAGGAGTCTTCCACTTCTTCCTAAGAGCCTTCCTCAATGGCAAGGCTGCTTCAAGGCAGGTCCTGAGACTATGAACAACTCTAACGCCAAATGCAGCCTGCACTACCTTGATAAAACTTGTTTTACAGTTTGCCTGGACACACAACGAGAGTAGTCGTTAAATCTCCAGGGAACCAAGATTCCCGGATGTTGACAATGTTTGGCTTGGTGGTCTCATTCAGGTCTCAGAGAGAATTTTCAGCCTTTGCTTAAAACTGTAGCGTTTTTCGCCTATTTCCCAGGTATCTACTGTTGAGCAATGATTATTTTATAATAAAGGAAACGGATAATTAGACAAGATGTCATACGAGTTTTTGTTTACTCGCCTGCATTAATTTATTATTTGTGGGAAAACACTGGTGTCATGCTGTGTTTTTAGGAGATAGAGCTTTTAGAAAATGTTCATAGTTTTTTTTCTTTAGGAAAAGACTTGGGGGAGGGGGAAGCTGCTATTAAAATTGATCTCCCCCCCCCTTTAGCAACGATAAAGCATCTCATCATTTTCAATTAAAGAACTCAGTAGACTCTTTGAAAAGAGGACTTGTTTGCTTAAAACATGTGAAGGTCATATGCGCTCCGTAACAGTGAATGAGGTGGAGTCATTTATTATTTTTAAGCAGGTTGTCATTTAGCTATTATGAAGATGAATAACATTTGTTATTGCCTAATAATCCTCCGGCTGATTATGCAGGGATAGACACTTGCAGACACCCTTACACACCTCCTTTGCTTTTGAGAGTATTAATGGATTTTGATTAAATTTTTGTAAACACTAAATTATGTGCCTTGTTCGTCGGATTGAGTGACTGGCAAGCAAGAGGTTCAAGCAGGCCCTGCTATCCAGCATTTCGCTTCCGATCCGGGACAGAGTCTTGGTGGGTTGCAAGATGTAGCAAAAACAAAGTTCATTTTTTTTCAATATCAAACAGATTGTCAATGGATCATATGCTGCTCTATTAAGGTGAGTCTTTGAACACCTGCCTTCCCAAAGGGACTTAATAAAGCTATAAGTTACCTGCACAGCTTCGTTTGGAAGGGAGCCTAATTGCCTGGATCGTCTCCACATTTTTTGGAGAGTCCAAGTTCCGTTTCCAAAGCAGATGGAGTCACTCAGGAATGACTTCATTTGTATTAATTTGTGAGACTGTCTTCTGCTATTCATATCACTCCCTTTGCAGGCCAGACGGGGGGAAATTGGAACTCCTACCCCCGACTATTCAAATTTGGTAATGGTAAGGCAAAAAGGCAATTAAGTAATGGCTGTCTTCAGTTGCTGAGTGATGTAAGCAAAGCCATGTTGATGCCAACAGCAGTGGCGTAGGAGGTTAAGAGCTCGTGTATCTAATCTGGAGGAACCGGGTTTGATTTCCAGCGCTGCTGCCTGAGCTGTGGAGGCTGATCTGGGGAATTCAGATTAGCCTGTGCACTCCCACACACGCCAGCTGGGTGACCTTGGGCTAGTGACAACTTCTCGGAGCTCTCTCAGCCCCACCTACCTCACAGGGTGTTTGTTGTGAGGGGGGAAGGGCAAGGAGATTGTCAGCCCCTTTGAGTCTCCTGCAGGAGAGAAAGGGGGGATATAAATCCAAACTCTTCTTCTTCCTATTGGAAAATGATACATCTGGAACTGTGTCATTTGTTGGTCCAGTATTGCCCCCTACCTCAGTGAACACCAGCTCCTTCAGCAGTTTGGAGAGCTTCCTGAAGAAAGTGTTGTTAGCTCTCCACCCCTTTGCTTCCTCTACTGGCCATCCCTGATCTCCTGTTTGTGAACTGATAGACAACTCCAGCTCTACTTGACTTCAGCTGGTCACCTGAGAACCCTGTGCCTTCATCCTGACTGAACCAACACAAAATGAGACACATGGGGGTCAAAACAGAATCCTGATACCTTCAGCCCATTTCTGTGATCCAAATCTTTGTGTCCTTCTCTCCAGTCGAACATTACATTCAGAACTGGGGCCCCCAGGCAACAGCTTCAGCTATGGCCAGACCTGGTTCCAGTTAATCAGAGAACTGGCTGCCTGGCACAATCAAATGTGTAGTAGCTGCCTGACAGAAGGAAGCTAAGATCGACTCGGTTCCCTTCAGTGGAGGGCGATTCCAGGCTTCCCCACAGCAACTGAGTTGGCCCCCTGGAACCGAGCTAAGTAGGCAGGATCATCTTGGTGCCTGTTTCGCTCCTCGATCGTGATTGGCACTTGTGTTACGGCGAGAAACGGGAGCGTTCCTTTTTTTTTACAGTTTTTACAGTTTACAGTTACATGCGCTTTCTGCCCGCCACGACTCTCCCATTCTGCACATGCCACAAAAGCGGCTCGTGATTGGTTGAACAGATGAGGTGTCGTTTCGATGCTTCCCCACTTTGAAGCTTGGAAGCGGTATCGACCTGGTTCCGGCAGAAAAGTGTAGTTCATAACTGCGACAAGGATGTCGCAGTCCTGGGGGGGGTGGGACTGTGACAAAACAATGTTGAGTTCGGTGGCAGTGGGGATTCACTGAGGCAAACCTAGGTAGAAACCAGTTCAACTCTGTCAGTGGGGAAAGCCCCAAAGAAGCCATGTAGTAGCTGCCTGACACACGGGCATCACGTTGCTAGGCAACCAGCAAGTGCTCTCTTCCCTCGCCCCAGAAACTGGCAAAACAAACATTTGGTCTTCATGGGCAGCAGTAACAGTAGTACAATTAAGAAGGAGTGAAGGTTACTATTAATTCTGAACACCCCTTTCTTCTGTGGTCTAGTTCACACTCCCTGCCAGTTTATGTGACCCCATAGCTCTGAACTGTGTCAACTATATTCCGGGCTTATGGGTAAATGATTCAGATGCTCAGCTCACACAATAATCCTCTTTTCATTTCTATTGACCAGTTTGCTTCAAAAACTTATGAAGCCTATTTTACCAGAGTTGATAATGGGACAAAAAAGGTGCCCATATTATGAGACTCAGCACTTCTGTCATCTCATATTCTGAATATTTGGAGGACATCAAAATGGGTTCAACAAATGGGTGTACAGTTCTGATATTCGAGCTCCCAGGCTTATCAAAGCATTTCACAGGGCTTACCCCCATGGGTTGGGGAGGGGAGGGCCTTAAGGGGAGCAGAATGATAGGTCGATTCCGCACTTGCATTATCGACCTAAGTTCGAGCTGCGTTCGACCTAAGTGCTCTGCACAACCACTGGGATTGACGTGGTTTTGTACCAGTTTCGCCCCGTGTAATGGTCAAATTTCCGACTCCAGTTGGGAACTACTACTTTTTCAGGGAACCACGCTCGAACTCGATTGCAGTAAAGTGTGGAATCTCTGGTGCCAGGAGTCCCCCATTCAGCCAATCACAGCTGAGTGTTTCGGGCATGCGTACAGCTGGCCAATCAAAAAACGCCACCTTCGTCACTCCATTCCTGTGGCAGTTTTTTTTATAACGTGTGTGGGGATAGACGGAACATGGCCATAGAACAGTAGCCAATCGGAATGGAGCAGCGAAGAGGCACAGGATGATTCCGCCCTCCGAGCTGGGATCAAGCTGGTTGCAGTGGGGAACAACAATGGCTTCGACCTAGGTTAGTACCCTTCTCAGGGAACTGGGTCGAAGCTATTTTACTCGTGTGCGGAATCACCCTTAGAGTGCCTGGGAATTAACAGTCGTCTTGAACTGGGGCCTTTCTGCTGTTTGCTCCTGCTGTTCCTCCTTGCTTGCTTGAGACATAGATAACTGTAGCCACTCAGGCCCTCTTCTTCTAGCCAGATTGCTCCCTATCTCCCGCCTGACCTTGGGAGAGACACATCAGCTTTCACACACTTTTCTCACTTTCTGCATACGTGGGAATGGGGCAGGTTAGGGGGTGGTGTCAGTGGAATTATACTGGGAGGAAATTGGGGATTACTTCAGAACTGGCTTTTGCAAAGCCAGGCTTCAGGTGTCCAGTTTAATAAACACTTCTGATCGATGAAATCCAGAGTGGTCTTTGTGTGGAAGAAGAAGAAGAGTTGGATTTATATCCCCCCTTTCTCTCCTATAGGAGACTCAAAGGGGCTTACAAACTCCTTTCCCTTCCCCCCTCACAACAAACACCCTGTGAGGTGGGTGGGGCTGAGAGAGCTCCGAGAAGCTGTGACTCGCCCAAGGTCACCCAGCTGGCATGTGCTGGAGTGTACAGGCTAATCTGAATTCTCCACACCTCTGGCAGCAGAGTGGGGAATCAAACCCAGTTCCTCCAGATTCCTGCTCTTAACCACCACGCCACTGTTGCTCCTCGACCTGACAGGTATAGTGGTTACAGTCTCAGATTAAGATCTGTTATCAAATGCCCATTACTGGGTGACTTTGGGCTAGTCAGACTTCTTCAGTCTAATTCACTTCACAGTATTGTCAGGATAAGGTGAAGAAAAGGCAAGCCATGTTGGTCACCTGACCTTCTGGAAGGGCTAGGATTAAAAAAACCCGCTAAATTGATATGTAGGTATATATATAGATATATGATTTATCAGTTTTCGTTACAGGGTGATATTACTGAGGGCACATGTAGTCAGTTAAAAATGAAATAAATAGGCAAACGTTTCTTGAGGACCGTAGAAATTAGAAAATATTGGAATATTGACACTGTAAAAAAATATTGAAGAAAAAAAATGTAAATAGTTTCAACTTGGACCAAGATCAAACTGCATTCCATTTGGGATTCAATTTCCACCAAGAAGCAAGCGTTTAGCTGCAAATCTGCCATGAGGCTATTTATCACAGACCTGTCTTCATTCAAGCACATAATAAAGGCATCGATTTGGGGACACGGTTATCAAATTATCTTCGTAAATCAGTGAAAAGCAGAACGAGTGACATCTCTGAGAATTCTAACCAGAGTTTGAAAAAGGTGGGGAGGATTTGTTTACCTTTTGCCCAGAGCCTCCTGTGGAATGCAGCATTACAGAATAAAGGATTTGTTTTCTGTTTGAGACAAGGACATAAACTTGTGCCGGCTTCCCCTCCAAAGTTGGTAAATAGCCTTGACACGCAAGTTCATCAGATTTTGTACAAGGAGTGTGTGAGGGGAGGGAGTTTGCCTTTGGTAAAAAATTTGAGGCACATAGTTTATCTTAACTAGGAACTGCAAAAGCAGGTGGATGATTTGATGCTTGAAACGGCAACGGGTCAAAGGTTAATCACTACTGCCTGTATACGGATGTGAAAAGTTGCAATTATCCCTTCAGACTTATAGTTGTGATGTATTGAAGCGACTGGCTCCACAGCTTGTAATGACAGCTTTTGCCTCTCAGAAGCAGACTGGTGAACATTAGATGGATTGGAGGAGTGGGCAACGGCTTGAGTGATCCTAGTCTCTGGCACATTCGCGATGGTTTCCCCCTCCCTCCCCCTCTGCCCACGCTCTCCTCCAACAGTAATAATCATGGGGGAATTAGTGCTTTTATGCTTCTTTATTCGTGTTTTGTGTGTTAGATTCTTCCCGGTGAAATTACTGGATTTACAAATGGGTGTTCCCCCTCCTGTACAAATGATTCTTCCAAAAGGACAGGCTTAAAAAAGTAAAAACAGAGCCGAAGCCCATGTTTGGGTCCTTTGGTCAAAGATGGATTTTCAGACACAGTAAGTGGGTTTCTGAGATTTTAAGAGTGCAAGGATGGAGAAAGGGTTGGAACAAGAATGGTTTCAGATTCTTTCATTGGTCCAACTTGGGTTCTTTAGTGTCTTCCACGTCACCTGCTTCACAGCATAATTGTGATGGTTAAATGGGGAAACAGGTACGCTACAATGAACTCCTTAGCTACATAAAGCGGAGTCCTTTTCCAGTTCCTACCCATACAGCAGGTCACACTCTTGATTTGGTTTTCTCTGTGGACAAGGCACATAGAAGAAGAAGAAGAAGAAGAAGAAGAAGAAGAAGAAGAAGAAGAAGAAGAAGAAGAAGAAGAAGAAGAAGAAGAAGAAGAAGAAGAAGAAGAAGAAGAAGAAGAAGAAGAAGAAGAAGAAGGAGGAGGAGGAGGAGGAGGAAGAAGAAGGGAGAAGGGAGAAGGAAGGAGGAGGAGGAGGAGGAGGAGGAGAAGAAGAAGAAGAAGGAAGAAGAAGGAGGAGGAGGAGGAGGAGGAGGAGGAGGAGGAGGAGGAGGAGGAGGGGTAGGAGGAGGAGGAGGAGTTTGGATTTATATCACCCCTTTCTCTCCTGCAGGAGACTCAAAGGGGCTTACAATCTCCTTGCCCTTCCCCCCTCACAACAAACAATTCCTGTGAGCCGAAATCAGGTGGGGCTGAGAGAGCTCCGAGAAGCTGTGACTAGCCCAAGGTCACCCAGCTGGCGTGTGTGGGAGTGCACAGGCTAATCTGAATTCCCCAGATAAGCCTCCACAGCTCAGGCGGCAGAGCTGGGAATCAAACCCGGTTCCTCCAGATTAGATACACGAGCTCTTAACCTCCTACGCCACTGCTGCTCCTTGATCATGGGGGAATTTTGCACTCTGCCCTAGGGATGGCGTGCCAGACTAATCGCAGCAGCACAGCTAGCCTTCAGGAGAGACCAGTGGGCACCTCTTCGCTTCCATGATTTCCCTATGATTGGGGCAGCAGCAAAATGTCTGAAAACTGAAGAAGGGGCTTCCCCCCCCCCCCCCCCCCGAAATGGGATTTAATACACTTATTGTCTCTTTCTGACTATTTATAATCATATACAAAGTGACTGAAGGAGCTAGTTTGACTATTTGCACCCTTTGGGGGGTCCATTTGCACCCTTTGGGAGTCTAGCTCACCTCATTATACTTTCCTTATTGTCTGTTTCATGAACGATATTGACTAAGAAAGCTGGATTGATTGTATACATCCTTTGTGGTACTAGCTTATCTCATAAGGTAGTATAGGAGCATTTATCCTATGTAAGATTTTATAAGATTGTGGTCTAGTCTGTGTCATTTATTTGCGCACTCGCAGTGTATGGCTATTGTTTCAATATGGTTGTATTCATATCTACTTAGTTTAGAATTATTTTTGTGGTTGTTCCCTTTGTTTCACTAAACTCACCTTTTGTAAAAAAAAAAATTGGTTTTCTAGTCATGGACGGACCATTATCTGTGAGTTTTAGACTCACAAACACTCAAAAACTCCACAAGGATTGGGAAACTATTAGATTGGTCTGACCCAGGAGGCTGCTGGATCTAGAGGGGTTTCTAATCACTCTTAGGGAATTTCTGGTCAGCATGGTTGTCATTCCTGTGCAGTCCTGGTTGACCTGTAGAATTCAGAGATGACCCAACAGCTTCTTGGATGACCCACCCCAGCCAAGCACTTCCGAGGATACTCCAACTGACTGTTTCTCTACAGCTCCGGAAACACATACCACATCGCCTATCCTGCCCAGGGTGCAGGGAAATGGATGTGTTCTGCACGGCTCCCCTGAAATTTCAACCATGGACCATACCCAGTGACGTCAGGCTTCAACAAAACTCTCCATCCTATCATGGAACATCACAGGATGGGGAAACAAATCTCCAAACTCATATTTCAGTGACTTTCTTACGAAAGCTGATATAATCCTTCTACAGGAAACCTGGTCTATCCAAGCCATCCACATGAAGGGTTATGAATCCTACTGTCTACCAGCATCCAAAAAATGCAGGGCTGGTCGCCCTTCCGGTGGTCTGTGCACACTGGTATCTACCGCACTCAGTGCCAGTGCACTCCAGTCTCTCCCCCAAGTAGCCCAGGCCATTATGATCTACTGGGGGACCAACCCACTGATTTTCGTCAATGTCTATATCCCCCCCTGGTCTGCTAAAGAATCCCCTAGAGAACATATGGGATAAACTATCCATTTTCCTTGAAGGTCTTGAATCTGATTATCCCTCAAGCGAAATCCTACTGTTTGGAGATTTCAACGCCAGAGTGGGCACTGATCTACTAACTCTCCTAGCACACGAGGGACTTGACGATGCCTACTGCACCTCCCTCCTACTTCCCGCTGCTCGTAAGTCAAAGGACTCTTGCATAAATGCAGCTGGCAAGAAACTAATGGAACTGGCAATCAGCCACAATAAATTGTGGTTAAACGGCTTGACAACTTATGAACACTCTCTCAGAGATGACCCAGGCTATGGATACAATTGTCATGAATGCCTTCTCCTTACACAGAGTCTAGAATTACCCTTGGTTGGCTGGGGAGCTTTGGATGATGACATGGTTGGAAAGATGGCTAGAGTTCAAATGGAGAAAAATGTGATCCAACACATTATCTTGCCATTATCTTTTGTGGCAGTGATATCTAGGCTTGGTGATTTGGAATATCCAAATCACCTTAAATGGCCAAATTGTGGCTGACTCGGGCATATTCCAGCCATAATCGGCCCAACTGTATTGTGCCCAAATACGAGCCAATCTGGATAAAAAGTATTCAGATCCACTTGTATGCATTTGGTGGCATTTGGGGATTGTTTAAATGATCCTCAAATGCCATGGCTTCCCCTGCAAGTGTTTCCAAGTCAAGAATCTTTAAAGATACTTGGCTTGGAGGTGGTTCTGGAGGAAGCTGGGGGGTGGATTCTGTCCACCTGCCTCTTTCCCCTGCAAGCGCCTTCAAGCTGAGGATCTTTAAAGATTGTTGGCTTGGAGGCACTTGCAGGGAAAGCTGGGGGGTGGAGTCTCTTCAGTCTGACAGAGAGTCCACTCCCCCTTCCCCCTTCAACAAGAGAGGCTTGGGGTCTCTCTCTCTTTCCATCTTTCTCTCTCTTTCTCCCAAGTGGTTCTCTGGCTTCCGTGCCATGCCAAAGTGAGAGAAGAGCTTGGGAGAAAGAGAAAGGAAGATTCGAAAGGGAGAGAATTGGGAGAGCAGCTTGAACTCCCTTTAAGCAATGTTTTAAGAAAGAAAAAACCCTAAGGAATCCACCCCTTCCCAGAGAATCCCCCAATACTTACCTTGGGGTGCCTGTCAGGGGCACATGTTTTAAGCCAGTGACACCAACGTTTCAGAGCATCTTCTGGAGTCTCTCCTGATGATACCACCCAAGTTTGGTGAAGTTTGATTCAGGGGGTGCAATTTTATGGACCCTCAAAGGGTAGCCCCCATCTCCTATTAGCTCCCATTGGAAAAAAAATGGGCGATGGGGGCACCCTCTTTGAAGGTCCATAAAACTGGATCCCCTGAACCAAAACTGCACAAAACCTGGATGGTATCATCAGGAGAGCCTTCTGAAGATACTCTGTAATTTTGGTGCCGCCAGCTTTAAAAATGCAAGAACCGAAAAAACTTCAAAAAATTTTTAAAAAAATTCAGACCCGAATTATTCGTTATACTCGAATATATTCAGGTATAATGAATATGATACTCATCTTATTTGGGCATACAGATAATTTTATGGCCGAATAAACCCGAATCTGAATTTTACCAAATATTTTCAGTATTGCTCGACCTTAGTGACATTCATAAAGCGAGTTTACTCTTTGCCACAGTTGTGTCTGCACAAAGCCACGTAATGAATATGAATCCACGTTATACATGTCACAAGCAAAGATCAAGAATCAACAGAATGCACCATGCTGGAAACAGATATTATTGCCCTTAGGTGAGCACCACTGGATAGCTCTTCCCCAAACTAGCAACATAAAATAATAATGCATTATTATTAGACTATTGTATTATCATCATGATGATAACATCATAATAATGCATTGTAACAGCTTAGGAGGTTGCTTTTATAAGTGAATAAGACGACAGTATGTTGAGATGTCTATTTTATTATCTTCTACATAATCCACTTTCTGCATTAAGGCATGTCATGCCAAAGGCAGGTTTGTCTTTTTGTGTATCTGCATTGTATTCCAATTGTGTAATCCTGGTACTGCTACATTGTTTATTTGATGTCTTATACTGTCTGACTGTTCTTATTTTGTAATCTTCTTTGAGCCTCAGCAAGAAAGGCAGCCTATAAATGAATTAAAGTATTGTCAAAGACTTTTATGGCTGGAATCAACTAACTGTTGTGAGTTTTCCAGACTGTGTGGTTTAGCTTTTAATATTTCACTCGCATTAATAGATGCCATCTTCAGATGCATGCAATGGTAAGTTGTGTTTCTTTCCATGGCACAGTGTGGAGTGTTTTGTGAAATAAGGTATTTGTTTTGTCCACCTCTGAGGCAGGGGGGGGATTGCTTTTGCAGGTGGCCAGGTGAAGTTCATTTGCATTTGTATCTGTATGTCCTGGAGGTTTGAATGTGTGTGACCCATCCCAGAAATTGGAATAAGATGAGGGCATGAGGGGAGAGGGAAGGAGTTTGTAGCATCTGGTGCATTGTTGAAGGATATTTGAAAAGTGCCCAGGTTTATGGTTTTGGAGCTTTTAGTACCGATAGCCAGGTTTTGATGATTTTCAGATGTTTTCTTTGTGATGAAACTGTCACAATGTTTTGGATTTCAACAGCTTCCCTGTGTAGCCTGACAAAGTGACTGTCAGAGCTGTCAAGAATTGCTGGAGTAAATTCAGTACATTAAATTAAAACAACAACAGCAGCAGGAAGTGCATCTGGACATCACTGCCAAAGACCCCCATAGAAGAATTGTGGCAGATGTTCAACTCATTTGACAGATTGGTATAGGAAAGAAACTTTTGGAATCTACTTCTATGTGGAATTCCAGCATGTAGATCAACTTTTGACAGTCATCATTTGGAGACAACATCATTGGAACATTAGCTGGAAGGGACTGATGACAGGTTAAAAGGTGTTGGTTTTTGTTTTGTTTTTTGCCGTAAAGTTGTATCAACTTACGGAGTTTTCCTTGGTCATTTTCCATGGTCGTCTCCCATCCAAATACTAACCAAGGCCAACCCTGCTTAATTTCCAACATCTTACAAGATCAGACCAGCTTGAGGATGATGATTACACTATCTATTTCAAGATGTATAAAAGTTAAGGAGAAAGTTGTGCTGGAATGTATATATAAGTCTTATATAAAAGCATAACAGATTGAACCTCATGGTTCGGATTGGCAGAGATGGATGTGTCAGCAGGTTAAGAGTTATCAAGTTAGCGACTATGCAAAAATGAAAGTTTTTGTTGTGTTTACAATACTGAAGTAACTTTGACAACAATCCTGTGGAGGTCTATTGGAATCTTATTTGGGTCTATTCAGTGGGGCTTGTGTGTATGTAAAGTGTCACCAAGTCACAACCAACTTATGGCAACTTATGACTGATAAAGGTTTTACCGTAATTTATAATGCCAATAAAGACTTTATACTATGCTTATGGCAACTTATGGGTTTTCAAGGCAAGAGACTAATAGAGGTAGTTTGCCATTGCCTTGCTCTGTATGGTCACCTCCCATCCAAGTAGTAGCCAGGAATAACCATGCTCAACTCCTGAGATCAGACGAAATTAGGCTAGCCTGGGTCATCAAGGTCAGGGCTCAGTGGGGCTTACTCCCAGGAAAATGTCCTTAAGACAGCATGGTTAGGCTGATGTATAACAGTGATAGCATCTTAATGACTAAGCGTCTTCTCTCTTGACCATCTAACTGAATAAAGTTACAGGATCACTGGGTACAGAGGTAGCATATTCTCAAAGTCTGCCCCGCAGTCTTGCCATGTCTCCCAGAATATGTTGGCGCCTTGTAGACTCTGCTTGGCACGCATAGCTAACCATTCTGTGCTATTGCTTCCAAACCTGGGGAATGTGGTTTTCTCATCCTCTGACCTTGGAGACTCCTGTATCCAGCAGCAGTTTCCATTTTGGCTGGGAAAGAAGGGTGGGGATTGGTTTTATTTCAGCTTTATATTTACTATGATGCTTACTGAGTATCATTGCTGGCAATAGCCAGTTTGGTACATCCATCGCAAGCTCTCAATACATTCTGGTTTTGTTAACTCTTCAGTCTGCCTTATTGAAGAAGAGTGTAGGCAGCACAGAGGATCCTCTACCAGGTTGAAATGAGTTTACCACTGAAATTTCAAGAATGGCATTCCTGTTTCTTAAATTATTAAGGATATATCATCAACATTATTAATATTTAATTTATCGACAGTTAATGGAGAGTTTTCAGTTAATTACTGCAGTCTAACACGGTGACTCAAATATTTATTAAATGCTTTTTTGAAGCTGATCATTCAGGTTTAGTTATATTTTTTAAAAAGGGAGACTTCAGTGGTTTGTTTGAACCACTTCCAGTGCCATTTTGAGCGGCTACACCATTTTGGTGTCGCTGAGGGGCAGATGGGCAAGATGTGCTGAGACTGTTACGACGATGGCATCCCTGTCATGAGCAAAGTGTGGGAAAGATGCACTACTCTGGATAGAGAGTGTCATTAAGGAGCAGCAGTGGCGTAGGAGGTTAAGAGCTCGTGTAGCTAATCTGGAGGAACCGGGTTTGATTCCCAGCTCTGCCGCCTGAGCTGTGGAGGCTTATCTGGGGAATTCAGATTCGCCTGGGCACTCCCACACACGCCAGCTGGGTGACCTTGGGCGAGTCACAGCTTCTCGGAGCTCGCTCAGCCCCACCCACCTCACAGGGTGTTTGTTGTGAGGGGGGAAGGGCAAGGAGATTGTAAGCCCCTTTGAGTCTCCTGCAGGAGAGAAAAGGGGGATATAAATCCAAACTCTTCTTCTCTTCTTCATTAAAGGTTAAAGCTCTTCAGTGCATTAACACCTTTGCAGAAGATCCTAGACTCAATCCCAGGTCCAGCAGGGGTGGGGGGTGGGGGTGGGGGGGCTCTTGCTTTACCACATGTCAACCAGTGAGCCAATGTGATGTAGTGATTAAGAGCAACAGAATGTAACCTGGTGAACTGGTTCCCCACTCTTGCACATGTAGCCTGCTGGGTGACCTTGGGTTAGTCACAGTTCTCTCAGAACTCTCTCAGCCCCACCAACCTAACAAGGTGTTTGTAGTGCGGAGAGGAAGGGATTGTGATTGTAAGCCTCTGTTAGGCTCCTTTGGTTAGAGAAAAACAGGATATAAAAACTAATGCTTTTTTTCCTGAGATGAATTAGCCCCTGAGGGCAGTGCAATAAGTCTTTTTTCTTTCTTTCTGAGGGGACACACACAGCCTCCTAAAATTTTGGGGACAATTTTTGAACTATAAACCTTCCCCTCAGTTTCCAGGTGTTCTTCAGATAGTGAATGTATAGGCTTTGGGTTCACCTCTGTGAGGTAAGTTTTGTGGTGCGCAAGGAGATAATTGAGCTCACTGAGACTGAATTAATATATAAATAACTAAGAAGATTTATCTGTTTATTTACAGTTTGGTTTTAAAGGAAGAAATCAGCACCGCAGGTCTCCAGATACGGAGAGAGAGAAAAAGCCGGACCGGAGTGCATTTAAAAGCAGGACTGGAGCATATTTGATTTACAGCTCCAATTCAAACCGGTCTCCAGATATGCAAAGTAGAAACCTGGCTGAGGCACAAGCATTTAAACTGGTTATTACTTCAGAGAGTAGCTTATGGGCCATTTCTGCACAACGCAAATAAAATGTCTTGAGAACGGAAATAGAAAGAGTTTTGGGGAGGAGTTTTGCACAGCTTTTTCCCAAAAATGTTTTCAAAATGTTTTATTTTGGCTCAGTATGCTTTATTTAGGATCTGCTAAACTAGCAATCTTTCCCCCAAAAAACTGATTTCAAAGCATTTTTTTTCCATCTGGTCATTCTAGTCTCCATCCAGTTACTAGCTAAATGAACTCAAGTCTTGTTGTACAGTTACTAACTCCACAAATGCCCAGCCCTACCCAATAGCCTCAATAATAATTCATGCACTCTGTGAAAGCCACCTGGAATTTATTTATATAGATATCCATTATGACCCCTAATAAGAAATTGGACTGAAACCAGTTTTTTTTTTAATTCTTGTAAATATGCAGTGTGCAACATAACAGTTTGGTTCTAATAGAGTACATCCAATCAGCCATATGATTTAAAAGCCATTTAAAGACAAACAGTTAGAAAGCTTCAAGGAAAAAAAATAGCCAAAAAGCATTATGGTGGAGTACAGATATCTAAATTACTTTCATTAGGTGTATAACATACAGGGGCAGCTTTAGAAATGAGCTTCAATTATGCAGGTAAAATGGAACAAATGATAGACTATAGATGTCTCATTACCTGCCTTTTAATACATTTTGTATTTGTTCTCGCAGATCGGCTAGTGAGTGTTCTCTGTTGTCATTGTTATCTGCAATGAAAGTGCTGATTTGGCAAAGCTCATAATGTCAGTCTTCTTGACACACATATTTATTTACATTTGTTAAAGCTTTTAATGGCTTATTCCCAGAGGAAACTGGGCTACATGATTCAAAGTAAATGTGGATGCTGGCAAAAACATTGAGTACAGTGGCCCATTCCACACAACACAAATAAAACATTGTGAGTCTCACTATATAAAACATTCCCAGCTGGAATTCTGCACAGTTTTTTCCTCCAAATATTTGGAAGACTTTTTAATTATTTTTCCTTCAAAGGGTTTTATTCCGAAAATGCTAAATAGCCTTTCTTTTTCCCTCTGCCATTTTCTAACATTGCCAGAAAATCCACTCATCCCAAAAACTTCCCTAAAACTTCATTGACTTGGGATATTAAAACATGTCTATGAGGAACACCTTGATGAAATTCAAGCCCCAGTGCAAAGGCTTTCTCATTGCATTTGTCATCCGATCATTGGGGAGAAAGCTTTTAAACAGATTTGTGAAGGATAGCTCTACCAATCTATCGGCCGCAATATCAGCATTATCAATACGGCTGTATTCACAGGCGGCAGTGCAGAGGTGGGATCCAGCAGGTTCTCACAGGTTCCCGAGAGCAGGTTACTAATTATTTGTGTGTGCCGAGAGGGGGTTACTAATGGGTGATTTTGCCACGTGACTTTTGCCTTAGTTACGCCCCTCCTCTCAGCAATAGTGCGCAGAACTTGAAGCAGTCTAGCAGGAGGTGCACCGGCGTGCGTGGCAGCCTGCGCGCATTTGTTTCCCGCACAAGGACCAGTGGCTGCATCCTTGCCACAACCTCACCCAGGAATTCCCCGCCCCGGAATGCCTGACCATGCCCCGCCCAGCCCCATTGGCGCTACGCCACAGTTTGAATCCCACCACCATGGGAACCTGTTACTAAAATTTTTGGATCCCACCACTGGGCATGTGGCTGATGGACAGAAGATGGCATCCGCTGTCAAAATGGGGCTGTCTTTATCATGCCCGACTTTTGAGCCATCTGGCTGACCATTGTTACAGATGGAAGGGTGGTTTAGACATATCTTTGGGCGGATCCACTAAGTCAATTCTTGTGTGCTTGCGTGCTCTTAAAGCAGGTCACTGATGCGCACAGTTCTCTTCAACCCAATCTTCAAACAGCGAAATGAGACAGTGGAAAGAGAATGCTACAATTAGTGCTGATTTAGGAAAGCCATACCCAACAAAAATAGCCTCAATGGTATCATGTGTACCATTCATTGGTGTTTTTCCACAGTGTCTGCTGTTGTGCACCTATCCCGCTCCACCCCGATCATAGCCATTTCAAACCGTAGTTCAGCAAAATAACATATCTGTCTCCTGCTGAAAATGGACCCTATTATATTGCTTTACATCTATATTTGTCTTCCACGTCTATGGGAAGAATGGCAGCATTGAGAATTCTATTGCTACACAATGGTGTTCATGGTTCTGACACCAACAAGACCCCATCTATTAGAAGTCAAGGCTTGTGACTATTTCGACAATAATCTCCCATTCTTCTTCTTGGTTTCCCAAATTTGCACCACCGTATTTTAGTGCATCTGTACTTGCCTAGTGCAGCAATAAAATGGCCACAGACAATGTGATGAGCAATGCAAAGGAGTAGGGACTTGTGGTTTACAGAAAAAATTGAAAGCTCTTATATTCCTAGTTTTAAATGCTGTCTGGTATGGTCCTATTCACGAGGGTCAGTCTCATCTGCTTAAATGGAGCAGCAGTGGCATAGTGGTTAAGAGCAGGTGCATTCTAATCTGTGCGAACCGGGTTTGATTCCCCGCTCTGCCACCTGAGCTGTGGAGGCTTATCTGGGGAATTCAGATTAGCCTGGGCACTCCCACACATGCCAGCTGGGTGACCTTGGGCTAGTCACAGCTTCTCAGAGCTCTCTCAGCCCCACCTACCTCACAGGGTGTTTGTTGTGAGGGGGGGAAGGGCATGGAGATTGTCAGCCCCTTTGAGTCTCCTGCAGGAGAGAAAGGGGGGATATAAATCCAAACTCCTCTTCTAAATGATATGACTCATTTAACCTGTAGGTTTTGAGAAATGCTATGGTAGGATTCTCATGAACCAGATTTTTTAAAAAATCTTAGAATTATTTTTTACATATGTGAGAGCCAGTGAGGTGTTGTGGTTAAGTCTCAGACTAAGATCTGGTAAACCCAGTCTCAAGACCCCATTCGCACCATGGAATCTTGCTAGGTGACCTTGGGCCATTCACACACACTCAGCACTAACCCTGGCTAGTACTTGAAAGGGAGACCTCCAAGGAGTGCTGTGTCACCAGGGCTGTGACATGCCAGACAGCATTTAAAACCATGGCTGTGACACAGAGGCAAGCAACGGCAAATCACCTTAGAATGCCTCTTGCCCTGAAATCTCTAAGAGTTTCCTTATGTCAGCTGTCACTTGATCATAAATTATTATTATTGTTGTTGTTGTTGTTGTTGTTGTTGTAGATTTCACAGCTGCTAGATCTTTTGCTGGTTGTTGGCCTTCATTACAATTTGAGACTCACCCAGAGGCCTAGGAAGTTGTAATGTAACGGCGTAGTATTCGTGCATTCTTACATTCTTACGTTCTTATGTTCTTAAGCGGCAGAGTGGGGAATCAAACCCGGTTCCTCCAGATTAGAGTATGCCTGCTCTTAACCACTATGCTCTGCTGCTCCAAAGCCAACATCATGTGATAGAGTGTCACGCTGGGATATAGGAGACCAACAATTGAACCTCAGTTTGTTGTCTTAAGTCAAGTCAGTCTCTGTCAGCCAACCCACAGGGCTGTTGTTGTGAGGATAAAAGGGACAGGAGGAGAATGATATTGTAGCCTGCTTTCAGTCCACATACTCAAAAAAATGCGGGGAAAAAGTGCACCTGCCTGCACTTCTTGCACACAACAACACTTTACTTTGATGAGAACATGTGACTAATCTGTATCTGTATAATGTATCTGTATATTCATTAATGTATCTGTATATTCATATGCAGAGTCTAGACAATGATGTCATCACAGGAAAAGAGCCACGGATACGAACTCATTTGTGTAGGATTTCCCATATCTGGTGACTCTACAAGGCAGCTTGAAAGTCCAATTACTAAAATGCTTGACAGCTTTAATATTCTCCTTAATTCGCTTTCAAAAAACACTCTAACAATGTGTGGAGCTGGTGGGAGCCAGCTGTATATCTGTTCACTTCAGTGTCCCCTGTACTGCACCAGGGGAGGAGGGGGCCCTCACTCCCTGGGAAATGCCTTCAGATCAGCTGGTCAGGGCCATTGAGTTATGCCTTCTCACCCTTGCCTTTAATATGAAGGTAGTTGCCAAGGTCAAATCAGACAAGACCTATCTGATTGCCCATTTTTGGCCCATGACGCCATTGTTTGGTCCCCTGTGCACTCTGTCCAAAAGGAGACACATATGGTTACCCCAAAAACCAACATCCTGAGCATCGGTCAGATTCTTCACTACGATGTAGCCTCCCTACACCTCACACCCTTGCTCCTCACTCCTTGACAGGTTGGCCAGATGAGGTTTTGACTATATTGGTGGCCTCTAGGAAGTCCTCTACTTGCAGATCCCATTCTGCTAAATGGGTTAGATTGCCACCTGTGCAGAATCTGTAGGGCTGTATTCCCAGTCCTATCCAGGTGACTGAGATTTTCCTACCTATCGTATCTGAAGACGATGACTCTACGCCCAGGGCCTAGCAAACTCTTCTATTAATGTGCATTTGGCAGCTATGTCTACCTTTCATGAGGCGGTCGGCACCCAATCACTAGTTTCATTCCTCTCTTGAAGAGGTTCCTTAAGGGGCTTAATAACAGGTCTCTGCCTATTAAACCTCCAGTTCCTCTGTGGAACTTGATGGTGTTAAACCACCTCATGTCTTTGCAGTTTTGTCATACAAAACAGCCTCCCTGGTAGCCATTATCTCTGCATAGAGTCAGTGATTTACAGGCCCTACACTGCAGGGGCGGAGTGAGGGGGAACTGTGCCCAGGGCACACGTGCGCCCTGCGCCCCTGCCACACACCCGCCACCGCCCTGCCCCAAAACACCCCCACCATGACCCCACACAGGCATGCGCCCAGGGCATTGCCCCTTGCCCCATTGGCGCTATGCCACTGCTACACTGTGACCCTTCATCTACGCAGGTTTTTTTCCTGATGAGGTAGTCCTAAGACCTAGCATTGAACATTTGCCTAATCCCAGTTTCACCTCTCGCAGAATGTGGTCCTCCAGTAATTTCAGTAAGAATTATTTGAACAAATAAGAGTAGCTTGGCATCATGGTGTACTCAATTCTGCACAACTTGTTTGTAAATTTGGTTGATATTTGAATGAACAAATACTTTTTTAAAATTGTTTACTGAGATGCTTCAGTAGACATAGTGCAAGTGTAACCCCTATGCTCAGAATGGGTTGACCCAGAAAGGGGTGGAGACTCAAAGCAGCAGAAGGCTGCAGAGCTCATGTAGTTTGGAGGAGACAAGACTACCAGACTCGGACCTTGATTTCTATAAACCTTTAACACCTTGTTAAGGTAACTGCAATGTAGTTGGGAACTACTGGGTAGGTGGTAGTTTATTTTTGCTATGTTGTAAATGTTGGAGTTTATTGTTTCAGGGTTTTTGTGGTTGTAATGGGTGAGAGTTCTCCTGGAAACCTTCATCATGTTGAATCCTGTTCATCAAGCCCTTGGAGTCTTCAAGAGCCAACCCACTTGCAAAGAAGAATTGGACTTGGCAGTATCAGTAGACTGTAAATATAAGGACTTGAAAATGCAACCTGAACGGGACCTTGAAGTGTGATGTTAAATGTTGATGTTTAATGTTGTATGTTAAGAAAGTAAACCATTTTGTTTTTAAAAATTGTTGTTGCAAACTCATTCCAAGTTCTGCCCCACAGAACCCACAGATAGAGGTTACACAAGCATAGCAGAAAAATCTCTTTTGGAAAAAAAATGATTATAAAAATTCAGGCAGGTGAGCTCCATTAATGGCTGTTATTCAAGACAGCTAAATAGTGTAGCCTAATTTAGCCTGACCACCTTAGAATAATGTGTGGGAGTCCCTGAGCAAATCTTTGCTGTGCGACACACATTCTTTTCCTGGTTCTGGACTTCCAAGAGGCAACTGGTTAGATATTATGGAACAGATCAGCAAATATATACAGTCAAACCAATACTAAAAAATCTGTGGCCAGCCATGCCTAAGAGACATGGACTGTATATATAGTGACACAAGGCAATGAACTAATTGGTATATGCAATTAGTTTGAGTATAAGGTCAATAGATAATTCATACATTGTTCATAAAGATTATTCATAAAGATATATTGTGATTATATTATAAGTAATATTCAACTGGATATAAAGGTAATAAGGTCTACTACCACAATTCGTTCTAATATTTTTTTACTCATTGAATATTGGTGATACTGACTCTTTCGATTTATTGGAACGCAATATGAATGTTACCGGTTTCTTGCCTTATGTACAATGTTTATGACATCTTATACAATGCTTTTGTGAATTTGGTACTAAGTACAGTCCCATTGCCTAAGTGCCCTCATTGTATGTTTTGTTATTACCTTTATATCCAGTTGAATATTACTTATAATATAATCACAATATATCCTTATGAATAATCTTTATGAACGGTGTATGAATTATCTATTGACTTTATACTCAAACTAATTGCATATACTAATTAGTTCATTGCCTTGTGTTACTATATATATAGTCCATGTTTCTTAGGCTTCGCTGGCCTCAGATTTTTTAGTATAGATATTATGGAAAAGAGGATGCTTACCTAGGTGACCTTTGATATAATCCAGTGGTCCCTAGTCAAGCATCCTATTTTTTCATAACTACTCATGAGCTATCAATATATATCTGTATGTAAGCTCTCTGGAAAGCTATACCTGCATTACTGCAAATCTGAAGGTTGAATATAGATGAGATTTGTTTAGAGGTGTATTGGACCTATGCTACATACCCGCTGTGCAGCCATCTTTAAAGAGAAACAGTTATGTTTTGTGGTACCCAGCTGAAAACACCGAAGCACTTCTCTCCCTGCACTCTGGAAGGTCATAAAAATTTAATCTGGGCTAAAAGTTGCATTCAAGATTTCAAGCCCTGGTAATGTACGTTTTAGAACTGTAGGAAATATAAAAATCGGGCCTCTTGCAAATGAAACGACTCAGGGCTAAATCAAAATAATAACATCAAAATCCCTTTCATCCCTGCGCATGAAGCAAGTTGCAAGCGGGCCGTCTGAGATTCTGTGTGCGGATGTGCATGTTTTTTGAAATTATCTGTCTGTGTCAGATGAGAGTACTCCAACAAATGCGACTGATTAAGTCTGAGGATACTTACGAACGTCTCCTTGCCCGAACTCTCGGTATATGCGATCAGCGGGGCTGAGAGATACACCACCGAGAGCTTTTAAAAAATGTGAGTGATAACATTTTGAAATCGCTGCAGAACTTTACTGCCATAAAGGAGAAATATGTAGATTTGGCTCTTTCCCAACGGGAAGATGAGCTGCATGGTTTCGTAGAGTTTGAAGGCATTAAATGTGCCCAGTGGGAAGACCAGTTAAAGGGAGAATTACAGCATTTGAAGCATGAAAAATAAGGTTCTGTGGCAGATCAGCACCCTCAGATCTGAAGTAAACATTATTAGAGCTTACTTTGGGCGACATTATTACAGACAGAGCTGGAAACACATATTTAGAAGTAATTCAAACATATACAAAATATTCCATTCAACTCTCATTTCAAAAGCAAAAAAAACAACAAAGTTAAGTGGAAAGCATTTCTAGGACAAAGCACAGAAACTTTTAAATAAATCCAGAAAGCATTTCCAAAATTACATTTTAAATACATTCCCAACAAAATCCAAACGAAGCTCAGCCCCGCTGCATTCTTAATGCATTTGTTCAGTGCCATCTTTTCCTTTTTTTAATTCCATGCCATATTTTTTTTCAATGGTACTTAGATTTTTTGCAGGGAGGGGGGGACCAACGTGGGTAGCTGTTGTAAAAGGACCTGGAGAATTGCCGCAAGTCTTAAGTAGACAATCCCGAAGTTGATAGACCAAAAGATTTGACTCAGTATGAGGTAGCTTTGTGTATATTTTGAGAGAAGTAGATACAATCGGAGACACTTCTGTGCTCAGCAAGGAGCTCTCTGTTTATGAGAATTATCTTTCAGATCAAGGTCCAAATCTACACAAGGGCAGTCAATAAGACGCACTTCTTTCTTTGGACTCTTGTATCCTTTAGATCAGTATTTTCCAACCTGGTTTGTGCACACCCAAGGGAGTACATCCAGAGGTGGGATCCAGCAGGTTCTCACAGGTTCCCGAGAGTAGGTTACTGATTATTTGTGTGTGCCGAGAGGGGGTTACTAATTGGTGATTTTGCCACGTGATTTTTGCCTTAGTGACGCCCCTCCTCTCAGCAGTAGCGCGCAGAACTTGAAGCAGTCTAGCAGGAGGTGCACCAGCAGGCGTGGCAGCCTGCGCCTGCGTGCATTCGTTTCTTGCCCAAGGACCGGCGCAGTGGCTGCATCCTTGCCACAGTCCCACCCAGGAATGTCCCGCCCCCATCATGCCCTGCCACGCCCCCATCGTGCCCCGCCCAGCCCCATTGGCGCTACGCCACAGTTTGAATCCCACCACCATGGGAACCTGTTACTAAAATGTTTGGATCCCACCACTGAGTACATCCCATAATGTTTGGGGGTACAAGAAAAAATTACATAATGTAGGGGAAAGGTACATTAATGTTAACAGTGTAAGCCAAAACACAAGTCAGAAGTTGTGAAATGAATTCAATATTATGACAAGTAGTGGTACGGTTTCCTTTTTATTTAGCTTCAAGAAAGATCTGTGTTCCCTAGCTTTGTTGTTTTGGTGAGCATGACTGCGCAGTATGGATGCACCTCTTCACAGGCTCCCGTTCTCCTCCACTTTGAGAACATTTGAGTCAGAGGTGGGATCCAGCAGGTTCTCACAGGTTCCCGAGAGTAGGTTACTAATTATTTGTGTGTGCCGAGAGGGGGTTACTAATGGGTGATTTTGCCACGTGATTTTTGCCTTAGTTACGCCCCTCCTCTCAGCAGTAAAGCGCCGCAGGAACTTGAAGCAGTCTAGCAGGAGGTGCATTGGCGTGCATGGCAGCCTGCTCATGCGTGTATTCGCTTCTTGCCCAAGGACCCATGCGAAGCGGCTGCGCCCTCCCCCAAGGTACCCCACCCAGGAATGCCCTGCCCCCAGAATGCCCGGTCACGCCCCCATCGTGCCCCGCCCAGCCCCATTGGCGCTACTCCACAGTTTGAATCCCACCACCATGGGAACCTGTTACTAAATTTTTTGGATCCCACCACTGATTTGAGTGCATTTGAGAACATTTGTAATATGGGGGTACAAGACTCTGTAAGGCTGTTGCCAGTGAGAGCCAGCAATGGGATTCAGCAGGTTTGCACCACTCCAGCAGAACCGGTTGTTAAAATGCTGCTTGTAAACAACCAGTTGTTAAATTATTTGAATCCCCCCACTGGACGCAGCACTGATTTTCATAGACCAAGGTTCTGATTAGTATGGAGGAGATTCATGTCTTTACTCTCTTCATAATCTCTGGTGGTAGCAAGTGCCGGAAAGTTGCAACTGACTTACAGCGACCCCATGCAGTTTTCAAAGCGAGAGGTGAGCAGAGGTGGTTTGCCGTTGCCTGCCTCTGCATAGCAACCCTGGGTTTCCTTGATGGTCTCCCATCCAAGTACCAACCAGGGTCGATCCTGCTTAGCTTCCCAGATCCGAAGACTTGAGATCTACTGACTTAACGTAGTTTGGGCTTATGGGGGTAAGGAAGGGAAACAGGCTGCTGAGTCCTACTCAAGTGAAAAAAGGTTGGGAACCACTGCTGTAGATGACAACGAGCAACTGGCACTTCACACATCAGAGTATATGTTGCAGGTCTGCGGCACTGTAAAACAACTGTGAAGCATAATAGTTGAACAGGTTCATGATAGTGGCATATGAAAAGGGCCTTTGCTCCATTGTGGTTGAGTATATGGTAAGGTGACCAGATTTTCACCTTTTTAAACCATGCACACGCAGCCACAGGAGAGCACTGCCTTTTGGGGCGCTCCTCGGTTTCCCACCCTGTGACAGAGCGGGAAAAGGGGAGCGCCCAGAAGGCAGTGCGGCAGCCTTCAAAAAATCAGGACAGTTAAAAAACCCCACGGGACGCGGGACAAATTGGTTTAAGGCCGGACTGTCCCGCCAAAAGCGGGACATCTGGTCACTTTGATAGTATATGGTTGGGTATATTGGCTGAACAGCTTATTGACTGCAGGGTTTCAGTTAGGGATGCCAGCCTTCAGGAGGGACTTGGGGACCCCTCCCCCAATATTACAGTGTATGTCCAGGCTACAGAGATCCATTCCCCTGTACAAAATGTATGCTTTGGAGGGTGGGCGGAGGTCTCCGTTCTCCTCAGGCTCCATCTCCAAATGTCTAGGAGTTTCCCAACCTGAATTGGGCAACCCTATCCCCCTCCCCAGGGCCCACCTGGCCAGGAAGACCAGGCAACTGCAGTTTTCATTCACCATTCATTCATGTAGACTTTCCTTTCCCTGAGGCCCTAGAGACCCATTGCCAGTCTGAGTTAACTATATTATACCAGACGGACCAATTGTCTGCCTCAGTGTTAGGCAGCTAAACATGTCCCATTGTGCCTGCCTCTCTCACAGCCAAGCAGTAAACGAAGCCAGCTGAACTCACGGGGGCTGAAATGATTGTCTCATTTTCTGGAGGGCTCATAAAAATGGCTCAGCCTGACCGCCTTGTCTTTCCACTGTGGGTTTCTATCGAGCAACGTCCGCCTTCAAGGTTCTGTTCCTGTAAATCTCATAATGTGGCCCACAGTGCAAAAGTGCTGGTAATAAGAGTACTGTAATATCAAACTGTGTGTCTCGAAAATAGGGACGCTTGAAACTGGCTGGTCTGGATCACAGCCTGTTGGGCAGACATTGAGAGCTGATTTTTCAGTGGAGTGTCATGTTAACCCGTTCATGCCTAAATGACAGATTGTGTCACCTTATTTCTTCCTAAAATTACAATGGAGTGCAATCAGCTTTTCACTATGGGCCTTTCCCCACTTACCTTAAGCCCCGCGCTACTCTCCTAAAGTAGCACGGGGTCCCCAGGCACTCCCCACGACAGGGGCGGCGACAGCACAGCCACCCCAACGCTGCCGCTGTCACGCCCCCTCAATGCACGGCATCCCTGGCACTGGAGAAAACGGCGCCTTTTGATGACCCCGTGCAGAGTGAGGGGCGTGGGGAAGCCTGGGCGCGCACCAGGGATGCCGCGCGCTGAGAGCAGTGCACGGCATAGGGGGGATAGGGGAGAGTGGGGAAACGCCCTATGATTGCCTGCTCTGTCTTGGACCATTCCTGGAAGTTTGGGCTACAATTTGTGGATGATCCTTGGGAGCAACCCACAGTCCTTCATACTCTGCGGCTTTAATGGACCAACCAGGCAAATATCAGCCTAGTTCAGAAATTATTGGAACTCACTAAATTATTTCCTTTGGATATCCAGCAAACTAATCCAATAGACCTACAGAATTTACAGAGAAGGATATCACACATTTCTAGGTATGGCAAATACAGGCTCAAGTTTCCACTGGGCGCAGAACTTTGAACAAGTCATTATTTTGGTACGATATGCTACAATACACTCTGGTCGAATCCCCACTACTGTCTTAGCCAGGTTTCAGAACACAAACTAACCAGGTTTGAGGGAGGACCTCCCCATTGCTTGCGTGGCAGATTCCATTTCTGGCACTCGTTCTCCCTGTTAATCCGCGTTCCAGCAGGACCTGGTTGCAAGTGGCATAGACCCCATTAACACGGTTCAGGGCTGATCCAAGGGGAGGGATGAGGGTTGAAACCCTGACTTGTTTTCAGCCCTGGAGTGTGACGCGGAATTCGGGCAACCAATCAGCGCTGCGATGCGCGCACAGCCTTTCCTTGGTTTCGTTTCCGCTTTTGCGATTGGCCAGCAGAAGGGGACACAAAAGTTAAACAGTCAAACATGTAACTTTGAATCATTCATGGTTTACACAGGGTAACGATTAACTGTTTGCACAGTTAAACAGTTAAATGTTAAACCTTTACATGCTGGTTTTTTGATCATGCCTCTACAATGTACGTTTCTGCAATGGGAAAAGGTCCCGCCCCATCAAGGCACGCAGCCAATCACGGGAGACTGCTGTGTGCTCGCCAGGGTGGGGAGGGAGAAATTCTGATGAAGAGGACACAATTTCACAATTAACAGGTTTGGATCTGTGTGCAAATTTCAAGTGGGGATTCGACCTCTGAGACCTTCAAAGAAATGACAGAATGTGAATACAATTAACAACAAGGGAAGGGAAAGGGGCTTGTCCAAAGCTGGCCAGATCTTCCACAAGCCTTCTAATAGATGACGTCAGGTGTATGGGAAAACCATCACAAGTCGATGCAGTTTGCTTGCTAACGCATCCTGTGTTTTGTGTGACTTGTTTTTTCCTTCTTTCTTAACACTTTGTTTATATTCAGTGTGTGGTTTGTGCAGGACATTTGCGGTCCACATTGGATAGAAAAGCAGAAGAAGCCGTGCATTAAGTAAGTAAGGCTGAGATCATTAGGGGAGAGCCCAACATCCAGGTGTCTTAGAGCCAGAGGTGGGATCCAGCAGGCTCTCACAGGTTCCCGAGAGTAGGTTACTAATTATTTGTGTGTGTCGAGAGGGGGTTACTAATGGGTGATTTTGCCACGTGATTTTTGCCTTAGTGACGCCCCTCCTCTCAGCAGTAGCGGGCAGAACTTGAAGCAGTCTAGCAGGAGGTGCACCGGCGTGCGTGGCAGCCTGCGCCTGCGTGCATTCGTTTCCCGCCCAAGGACCGGCGCAGTGGCTGCGTCCTTGCCACAGCCCAGCCCAGGAATGCCCCGCCCCCGGAATGCCCGACCACGCCCCCGTCATGCCCCGCCCAGCCCCATTGGCGCTATGCCACAGTTTGAATCCCACCACCATGGGAACCTGTTACTAAATTTTTTGGATCCCACCACTGCCTAGAGCACACCCCTTCAAAAGAGATGTCTTTCATTCCTATGTGGAACTAAGAGACAGGGACCAGCGCGTAACTGCATAGTGTCCTTCGATGCAACGGAAGGTTCTGTGCTGTACTTTTAAGACCTCTGCCTCACTGCACTCGAGGCCAGTTGTCATTTTTAGCAGAAGATTTCCGTGCCTTGAAAGCAGCTTCTCAAAACTGCAACTGCCCTTGGCTGCCTTTTCTGCTTTCTTTTCCCACCTGACAGCTCTTCAGCCACAGACACATTGAACTAGTGGCAGACCGCTAATGAGGATGGGGGGTATCCCATGTCTCCTGGTTCACACTGTTTTGTCGTGTGTGTGTGTGGGTGCCCGGAGTCCCCCATGTGATGAAACACCCACCCCCGTGGCTTCTGCTGGGCCCAGGCCCTGGGGAGGGCAGAAGCGAGCCTGCAGGGAGGCCAGGAGGGGGGTGGCGCTCAGTGGCATGCAGGGAAGCAGGGAGGGGGTGGGGCTCGGCAGTGGGTGGCCCAGGCAGGCACTGTGGTGCACTCCAGCCCAGGAACTGGCCTGCCGCCAGGGTGCCTGCCTGAGCTCCCCCCAGCCCCACCCTCCCCCGCCTCCCTGCTGGCTCCCGTAAGTGGGGCGCAGGGAGCTGCGGGGGCGTGGGGAGGCAGTCATGCCCCTGGGCACCATTTAGGCCTGGTACACCACTACATTGAACACCGCTAAGCAGGTCTTCTCAGAAATCTAATCATGTCTTTTCATTGAGCCTTACTCCCAGGAAACTGTTATTGAGGTGGCATTGGCAGGAACAGAGTGAGCTGTGCCCCTCGGATGAATTAAATTAGTATGTTCTGTGGGTCTTTGTCTCTTGGCATGTTGGTTCCACATTTTTATCCCACTGACCTCCAGGCCTTTATGGCAGTAGTCCCACTGATGAGGGTGGGAGTCCTGGGCTTGGTTCTGCCACTGGGCCCACCTCTGACCAGTTTGGTGACTCCTAAGAGTTGGCAACCCAATTTGGTACTGAAACCCCAGCACTAGGGTCCATAGTCCTCCAACCAGGAATCACAGCTTTGGGGTTGCAGAGATTATTGGTGCTTTTTGAAGTGATGTAGAGTTCCCAACTTCAGTGGCATAAATCCCGAAGTTCTGAAAAAGTTAGTGCTGTGCCAAAGGCTCCGACAATAAAAAATAAACACAATTTATGACACCTGAATGAGAAAATGTATTTTCAAAGTCGTAAGGCAGAAATACGTGGCGAAGTAAATAATTCAATAAATCCATTGGTGTGCAGTTTGCCATAAAATGTTTGCTTATTTGACTTATTCACTCCTGTAATATTAACAACATTTCCCGTTGTGCCCTAAGATGGACTCCTGGATCGCTTATGTTAGTGGCTTTCCGACTAAGTTCTGGAGTTTCAGAGAAGCCAATTGGGGATTGAATTCTCTATGGTTGGATCCCCACTACCATCTTAGCCAGGTTTCAGAACACAAACTAACCAGGTTTGAGGGACGACCTCCGGGGTCAAATCCCCACTACTGTCTTAGCCAGGTTTCAGAACACAAACTAACCAGGTTTGAGGTCGTTTGTGTTCTGAAACCTGGCTAAGACGGTAGTGGGGATTCGACCAATGAGATCAGTAGTGGACAAAAGATACCATGTCCTTCATTGGTTAACTTGCTGAAATGGACAGCCACAGGAAGAATGTTAGTTCTATTCTGACACGTGTCTTGAGTCTGCTCTGACTTGGCCAGACCCTACAGTTAAATGACAGGATTGGCCAAACCCCAAAACTCGCCACACGACAAGGAGAATTACACTGCTATGATGAGTGTTATTTCTAAAAGTGACAATAGTGTTGCGTATGTACAATATCGGCAAAGTGACGCAAAGTCATTAATAAATAGAGTCCATTCATAAATCCATAAGATTCTCCCGATGGTAACACTGTTATACAAATATCAGAATCTGCTAATCATTTCACTCACAGTCCCATGGAAAACAAGACGAGATATGGTGGAATCACAGTCGGCTCACCATAACCGCCACATTGCACAGAATCAAGAGAGCAGCAGAACGCCTGCGCGCTGAAAGTGTGTTTTCGAGCCGCGAGTCTCCTCCAGTGCGTGTATTAATTCATTGTGATCATTGTATTGGTACTTGTTTCCAATAAATCTCATTCAAATATTGTTATATGCGGCCTGTGCTCCTTTTTCCAAGACCCTACAGTTTCCATCCGCAATATCTGCACGTACAGCAATGACATGCCTTAGAACAATTACCATTCTTTTCTGGGTTTAATGACCAATGTGTAGAGGTTCCTTGCGAGATAAGTCAGTCTGGAAATGGTTGCTTTATACCAAGTTAGATCGTTGATATATCTAGCTCAGTGTGGTCTGTTCTGATGGGCCATGTTTCTCCAGGATCTCAAATGGATAGGGGTCTCTTTCAACCCCTATTACTTGAGAGCCTTCAACTGGAGATGCAACCAGCTAGTTGTGGGACTTCCTGCATCATCCAAGGCGCATGCTCTGCTGCTGAGCCCTAGCTCTTTCCCACTGAAAGGCAGAAAGTATTTTTTTAAATTTTTTATTGTATAAGAGTCAGAGGATAACAAAAATCAATGCATGAATATTGAAATAATTAACTCAAATGCTCCATAAATTCCATATCATCCATGCAAAATTATCCTAACATTTCGTCTATTTAATAATATCCTCCTCTAATACAATGCATTGCTATTCTTGTCCTATGTAAACCCTTCACCCATCCCCTCTGTATCCCCACCCCACCCCCACTCTACTTCCACTCTACATTCCTTGTATATAATATTTCTATCGTTAAAACAAAAAGTTAACATTTTATTAAATCTCCTATCTTAAATCATTAATATCAAGCTGGATATGTTGTGAAGTCGATTTATGGCTACCAATCTTGATCCTCTTTGATCTGAGATTGCAAATGCCTTAACAGACCAGGTGCTCCGGAGCAACAGCCGCAGAAGGCCATTGCTTTCACATCCTGCATGTGAGCTCCCAAAGGCACCTGGTGGGCCACTGCGAGTAGCAGAGTGCTGGACTAGATGGACTCTGGTCTGATCCAGCGGGCTTGTTCTTATGTTCTTATGTTCTTAAGTTCTTATGTTGTCATGTCATAAGTTTCTAAAATATAGTCTGACCATGGTTGCCATATCAGTTTATACTGTTCTAAATTACCATTTTTTAATTGAAATGATATTTGGTCCATAATGTACAATTGTTGCATCTTATGTGTCCATAGGTCCATTGTCGGGATTTTTTCAGTTCTCCACATCTGTGCCATTACGATCCAGGCTGCAGAGATCATGTGAAACAATAGGTGCAGAAAGTTTGATCACCATTAACCAAATTTAAATGTATGTGTGAAGGGCTATCAGGTCCCAGATGATTTATGGCAACCAAGTAGGGCTTTCAAGGGCAAGAGACTAACAGAGGAGATTTGTCAATGCCTTCTTCTGCGCAGCCACCCTGCTATTCCTTGGCGGTCACCCATCCAAGTACTAGCCAGGGCAGGCCTTGCTGAGCTTCTTAGATCTGATCAAATCAGGTTGGCCTGGTCATCGGGTCAGGGCCATTTAAATAATGGCCCTGTTCCTTCTGTAATATACCTGCTCTGTAGAAAATGCAAATGTACATTGTTCATCCTTTAGAGGCAATGACAATATCCCAGGGGCAAAAGCAGGATCAGTTGCGTGATTAAAAAAGAACATTTTCTGAATAGCGAGGTTAAAACCAAGACCTCTGTAAAACAGAAGCTAATTAAGAAATCGTGTCAAAAGGAGCTCATCTCAGAAATAAGTGTTAGGTAAAGGCTCAGGGTCAGTGTGGCAAAAGACAGCAAAATACCCAAACAAGAAGATGCCCCCCCCCCTTTGCGGAGGAAAAGGTCAGAATGAAATGCTACCGTTCCAGAAAAGTCATCAGAGGGAGAAATGACGCCCGGTGCAGACAAGGGAAATGAAATAATATGGAATACAATTATTTAAAATGAAAGAAAGTCGGAAAAGTACCGGTTCAGTAGCTGAGGAAGGGGAGTCAGTTTGAAAGTTAATTCACATCCAACATTAATTTCCTCCTTCCATTAAAAATATGTGTGTAACAATAATATATGGGTTGTCTTTCACCTCTTTGAGTCAACCCATTCTCTACAGGTAGGAGACAGGGAAGGGAGGAAGGAAAGGCTGGTGAAGGTTATAGTCACTGGGAAATAGGCTTACCATGTGTAGCAGTTTGACTGGGACAGTCATGGTTTGAAGGGTCTGTCAAGATGTCCTGTCTGGTTAATAATCTGTCCCAGATGGCAGGGCAAGGTGCCATGGCAACCTGCAGCTCTGCCCCACCGGACAGCAAGCGAGTGAGTAGGCGCACACAGCAGTGGCAGAGGGGCTGCCTCCAGAGGTGGGATCCAGCAGGTTCTCACAGGTTCCTGAGAGTAGGTTACTAATTATTTGTGTGTGCCAAGAGGGGGTTACTAATTGGTGATTTTGCCACGTGATTTTTGCCTTAGTTACGCCCCTCCTCTCAGCAGTAGCGCGCAGAGCTTGAAGCAGTCTAGCAGGAGGTGCACCGGGGTACGTGGCAGCCTGCGCCTGCGTGCATTCGTTTCCCACCCAAGGACCGGCGCAGCGGCTGCGTCCTTGCCACAGCCCCGCCCAGGAATGCCCCACCCCTGGCCACACCCCCGTTGTGCCCCGCCCAGCCCCATTGGCGCTACACCACAGTTTGAATCCCACCACCATGGGAACCTGTTACTAAAATTTTTGAATCTCACCACTGGCTGCCTCCCATGGGATTTTTCTTTCCCCCATGCACCTCTTTACCCAGATCAATGAAGAGCAGTGGCTGTGTGGTCACGTGAATGTGATTGGATTGCTCCCCAGGTCTCATTTGGCTCAGTCTCTACTTCAGACCTTTCTCTGGCAAACAAGGTTTCCCTTTTCTGTTGACATCTCTCTCTCTCTCTCTCTCTCTCTCTCTCTCTCTCTCTCTCTCTCTCTCTCTCTCTCTCTCGGTGAGTCATGGTCTTGCTTAACCCTCCCATGAAAATAATGGTTAGTGTGAATACCTTTTTATAAAGTGGAGAGAGACAATTAAAACAAACCTTTGTGGTCATGAGTACACAAAGTATTACTTTAAAAGAAGGGAGGAGAGAGAAGCCAGCACTTTTTAAAGTTTCTTTCCACCCTTTCTCTTCTTTTCACAACTCTGGATTAGAAGAGGAGCAGAAATGTGAAAGAAAGACAGTAGTCAAACTAAAAGAAGTGGCAGAGAAATAAACCTGCACTTATTTTTTTTAAAGTTTCTTTCCACCCCTCTGGTTTCTCTTCTCTTCACAGCTCTGGATCAGATGAACAGCAGCAATATGAAAGAAAGACGGCAGCCAATCTAAAAGAAGGTGGGAGAGTGAGAAACACCCCTCTAGTTTCTCTTCCCTCCTCGCTCTGGGCCAGAGGATCAGCTGCAATGGGAGAGAATAAGGCAGCCAATTAAAAACTATGAAGCGGAAAGAAGGGGAAGAGGGAACACACTCTGGTAGTATGAACAGGGTACAAAAAGGAGAAAAGTAGCTCTTTAGGTAAGGGTAGTTTACTACTACTACTATACTACTACTATACAACTGCAATTACAACAACTACTACAATTACAACTACTACAACTACTACAACTACAACAACTACTAGTAGTAGTAGTAGTGGTGGTGGTGGTGGTGGTGGTGGTGGTGGTGGTGAAAATAAATCCATCAATGCATTTTGGGGGAAAGCCCCAAGACCACCAGAGTTTACTGTACTTCTCTGCTAGGCGCTGTAGCTCTGTGAGGGATTTCAGACACCCAACTGCAAGGTTCAAGGCCAAACTGCAGCCCCCAAGATTCTTTGGAAGAAGCAAAGCTTAAAGTGGAATAGTCCCAAATGAAAGTTTTTAGCGTGGAACTAAAACTATGCCCAAAAAAGTGATTTCTCCCCGCACACTCTATCCCTGACCATCCCCTTGGCCGCCACTTTTCCATCCCATCCATCCCAACCTGAACTCCAGAGGGTGGGGCCACTACGGGCCTGCTTAGTGCCAGTGGGTGAGGTGGCTGAGCGGTGTAGCTGCTGCATCCTGGCCACTAAAGGTCAGGTGGGTAGGCTCTTGCCTCTTTGCCCCCATGTGCTGCTAACTCAGGAGGAGCCAGGGTGCTGGCCCTCCCCATTTGTTGGGGCGCTCATAGAAGGCCTTGGGGGTAGGGTGACCCTCAGAACCACAAGCCTAAGTGGGAGCTGCAGGTGGGTCACACCCCCTGGCAGCAAGGAGAGGTTCATTTAGAGGGCAGTGCCTAGATGGCCCATTACACATGGAACACTTATATCAAGCCTTTTCACTGCACAGTGGGTTCATAGTGGGCTCTCCTTGCATTTCTCTGTTTACATTCCAGGAGGCAGCCCACAGCATTCAGCGCAATTTGTCTGCTAAACACTGTTGGGTCTCTGCTCCTCCCAGTTCTCTTAACTCCGCCCATCAACAGCCCTAATGGCACGGAGCTGATATTCTCTCCCCTACTCTGCCACCCGAGTCTGCCGCCTGAAATTTTAAAAGCCCTCTCAGCCATCCAGGAGGGCAGAAGCAAACGAGGGAGATGGAGTGGAGCCCGAAAGATGCCTGTTTGTACTGTTCCTTGAAAAAGTCCACTTTGTTGTTACTTTGTATTGAAAGATCAATCTATCGATCTCTCAATAAGAGCACTTTAGAGAAACAGGGAGGAGCCGGCAGCATGGAGAGGGGGGTGAGGGGGGAGACTCTAGGGCACCTGGCAACTAAGGCTGTGCTGTGCTGGTGGAGGAGACTGAACGCAGACCTTAGACAGAGATGGGTCCCCCCCCCCTCGGACCACTATACATATGAGAGATTGATCTATCAATCTCTTGATTGGTGCACTTAGGGAAGCAGGAAGGAGCCAGCAGTATGAAGGGGGCGGGTGAGAGGGAAAGCATGCAAAGCACTGCGAGGGAGTGGGAAGGCTGGCCCTGGGGGGAGGGAAGAGGTCCAGGGCAAAGCTGTGCCCACTGATGAATCTGTTCCACTCTGGCAGCGAAGCAAGATTTAAATCATGCTGTATGTGGTTTCCCTTGCCACAAAGAGAGTGGAAAGTGAAAGCGAGGCTCCAGAAAATACGTCCATACAAGAAATTTTGCTGTGGCAAACACTGACCTCCACTATGTAGCCAAGATTTTGTGCATAATTGGGCATTGTCTTGCTGTTCCTGGTTCCCCAGTACTCAGTTCTGGGGGAAAGGTATCACTGGGTCAGCAAAGATGCTGTCCAGTGGTCAGATCCGTCCCCTATTTTGCACCTCTGTTTCCTTAACCAGCAAAATCAATAAACAGGCTGTAGCCAGTTTTCTTACACAAAAAGTGGACTGTCCTGTTTCTTACTATGGGCCCTCGGCCACTCTCTCCATTCCTCCGCTCGCAAAATATGTTTGATTTGGCATAAGGGGATAGAGCTCTATCCCAAGGGAAAAGTTTGCACTGGTTCTAACTTTGTGTGTTTAAATGAGGGGTCCCGCCTCTTCCAGCTGTTTTTACGATCTCCCTTTAGCTCTAGGAACGTCTCATGAATGTCACTTTAAACTGCTAGACGTGGGTCGCCTTTTGATACACCCTGGTTTGTTTTTAATGCGGTGGCTTTTTAATGGCTTATTTTGATGCTGTGGTTGCCTGGTTTTATTATGCTATTTTGTGATCTGCTCACATCTCTTTTTAAAATAAATAAATAATAAATCAAAGACGTGATTAAGCAGCGCCTCGCTCGCCATATGAAATAAACATCCCAGTATTTCTTTAAAAAGTTCTTTGCTGGGAGGTATTTACCCGGGAGCTTGCTCCACACAAAGCTTGACGCTTGCAAGTCTCCATACGTGAATTTTGCTTTCAGAAATGGATTTCCCATGGTGCTTCATTTTCCTCCGCCCCCCACCCCACCCCCTTCTGTAACTTTATAGATAAAGATAACCAGTCAGACAGGGACTATTCAAGAGTGACAAGAAAATTAAGTAGACATGGAGAATTTTGGGAGAGGGGGGATCACTGTGGGAAATGCAAGACCTAGACAGCCAAGTCTGAGGCACCCATCCTTGTCCGAAGGAAGAATTTCCTCAGAGATTATGCTAAAATACCTTAATCGTATCAGTTTGGTAGCCCCCCCCCCACTCTTTTAAACAGTCTGGATGTTCTGAGGGATTATTTTTGTGATTTTATGTTGTATATGAAAACCCGTTTCTTGTCGACTACATCCAACAGGCAAGTTCAACTTATTTTTAACAATTATAACAAATAGATTCAGGGTCATCTGTATTAATTCAGGTAAGTATTTAGTTCATACTCTCCCATCAGTTTAACGTCCTTAAGGTAAGTATTCAATCAATGCGAAAACACGTATATACATAAATATATTCAGTCCATCTTGGTTCATCAACATTTTATATGAATCCACCCAGGTAAAGTATTCTGCTTAAAGTATTATTCAATGATAAGTCCAAAATTGTGCACAGGCATAAGTCCAAATTCTTTTAAACACAAGTAGGAAAACGCATTGCGCCTAATCCGTGTTTTTCGATGGCTTCATCAGCCTCACAGATTGTAGATATATTTTATATTGGCTTCATATGGGTACTCTGTAAAGGTAAATTCTATTAGGTAGTTTCATATGGGTACTCTGTAAAGGTAGTTCTATTATTATTAATATTTACTGTTGCACCCCCTTTTCGTATGTGAGTATATGAAAACCCAACATGAGATGGATTGACTGTATAAATGAAGCCACAGCCATCCGTTTGCAAGACCTGAAGAAGGCTGTTATTGATAGGATGTTTTTGGAGGACAATAACTGATAGGGTCGCCATGAGTCGAAAGTAGCTTGATGTCACTTAACTCAAACACAAGGCATATTTTATTTGGAAGTGAAAATACGGCAAGAGAAAAGCTAGATGGGTACGTGGCCTCAGGTTAAAAAAAGTTAGTTCTCATGATGTTCAGGAATTTTTACTTTTTGCCGCTAAGTCACATCTCACTTGTTCGGAGATGGTTGACATTGCCTGCCTCCGCATCACAACCCTGGTATTCCTTGGAGGTTTCCCATCCAAATACTTTCCAGCTTTGACCTTGCTTAGCTCCTGAGATTTGACAAGATCAGGCTAGTCCAGACTATCTAGATACCATACAAAAGGGGATTGTGGCTTTTCACAGATGGATGGCAAGAAGAAATTGGGCAGATAAGGTTATTCCAGCATGCAGGGAAAACAAAAATCCTGAATTTCTTAGCAGTGGAGCCAAGGTTCTATTTTTAAAATTGGTTTGGACCAGAGCTATTGGATCAACAGAAAGCCCAGTCCAGGAGTCACGTTCAATGCAACTGATCATCTGTTTGGGGACAGAAAGGAGTCCTAGCAATACTCCCCCCAAACAGAAGACCAGTTGTAGACATGGGCTGTGGAAACACACCAGGTACTCCTTTTCTGCAAACATGTTTCCTTTTATTGAATAGGACCCATCATCATGAGACATTTCCAACTAGGGATGCTCACCCCATCAATTCCACTCACAGTCTGTTCTCTGAGCACAAACAAGGAGCCAATTTGTTTAAATGAAATTCTTCATCTTTTCATGAACAGCCTGCTTGTGGAAAGTCACTCAATGTTCACTCCGGCCCTTTTCGCACATACGCGCAGAGGTGTACCAGGGGTAAATGGTGCCTGGAGGCAAATTGTCCCCAGGATGCCCCCAGGCTCTGCCCCACCACACCCCAGGCCCCACCCCTGATGCTCCCAGGCTCCACCCCCCACTGCCCTCGACCCCCCCATGTCACCATGGACAGGGGCAAGGTCTAGGGTGCCCACCTCCCCCCACCAGACTCCCCCTGCTGGCTGGGCTCCCAGCCAGCAGCCACTTCTGACCTCCCCTCCAGGCAGGCCAGAAGAGACTGCAGTCCCGGCCTCAGAGACCTGCTTTTATGAGCACTGAGAGGGGGGCTTGGGGAGCAGGAAGGGGTGGGACTTCCTGCTCCCTAAGCCCCAGCCCCGGCCTCAGTGCTTATAAAAGAAGGTATCCAAGGCCGGGACTGCAGTCTCTTCTGGCCTGCTCGGAGGGGAGGTCAGAAGAGACTGCCGGCTGCCGGCTGGGAGCCCAGCCGGCGGGGGGGGGAGGAAGGGAGGGGGAGTCCAGGGCGGGGTTGAGGGTGCTTGCAGGACTTCCTGCTGCCTTATCATTTTTGCGTGCCTCAGACAGGGTCGAGGCACAGGAAAACGACGAGACAGCAGGACTTCCTGGTCACGCGGGGGGGTGATTTTGCACCCCCCCACGTGACCAGAAGAGTGGCGCCAAGGACAAGGGGTACCCCTTGTCCCTAGGCAGATACGCCACTGCACACGTGGAAACGAACCTCCACCAGCATAAATTATGCCAGTTGAGGCTCGGTGGCTGTTCGCACCGTAGCAGGCGAGCAGGTCCAATTTCCTCCCCAGCAGGAGAGGCGGCTCCGCATGGAGCCTTCTCTCCTTCAGTCCCTTCCACTCACCTCTTCTGGCAGCATTGCTCTGGAGGGCTGGAGGGACATGCCCACGCTACACTCCAACCTCCAGGGGTCGGAGGGCAGCGTGCGTGTGTCCCTCCAGGCTGTGGAGAGAGATGGAAAAGCAGATGTCTTCCTGCTGAGGTGCGCTGTTAAGCACCACACCAGCGGGAAGACACTGCTTTGCAAAAACCTCACTCCCTGAGCAGGGTTTGAAAGCAGTGCCTTCATGCTGCTTGGGGGGTGCGAGGACTTTGCTGCTGCGCCGGCCGTGCAAACTCCTTCCCAGGGACGCAGTTTTTAGCATCCTTGGGGCGCTGTTATCTGCCCGTGTGGAAACAGCCTCAGAGTCACTCAGAAAGTCACACAGTACAGTTCAGTGCAGTCAGCAGTATTTCATGCATGCCTGTCCTCACAGCCCAATGGGAATCTGACTTTCCCCCTCCTACACAGACCTATTGTTGTTGCAGGTCATTTGGCAGCCAGTGGTGTAAAGGAACAGTGAGTAAGTCATTAAGTCAACCAGTGATTATGACTATGTAATATATCCACAGTCCAAGACTTTACTATACAGAATCGGTGGTCCCCAGGGTGAATTCTCATTTTGGTTCTTCAGATGCCAAGTTGCCAAGCTGTTGCCCTTAACCCTGATATGCTCCATTTAACCTCAGTTTAAAATGTCTCTTTTCATGTTTTTGAGAGTTGTTTTTACAGCTTGTGGGTGTTACTCGCAGATCAGCATGTGGCACAATAAATAAACTCCAAATTAAAATGTTATTATTGATTATATTTGAGGTGGCTAAAATTGCTAAGTGCCTGTGAAGTCCACAAATAAAGCACAAGCTAACAACCTAATTGATGCAGCCTTTGGGTTAAAGCACAAGAAACCACTGAAATAGACCCAAATAGCAGCTTGATCTCCCAACATAGGTCGAATCCCCACTACTGTCTTAGCCAGGTTTCAGAACACAAATTAACCAGGTTTGAGGAATGACCTCCCCATTGCTTGTGTGGCAGATTCCGTTTTGGGGCCCTCATTCTCCCCGTTAATCCGCGTTCCGGCAGGACCTGGTTGCAAGTGGCACAGACCCCATTAACACAGTTCAGAGCTGATCCGAGGGGAGGGGTGAGGGTTGAAACCTAGGGTTGGAGATTCGGACAGTCCAAATCCGAATTTTTACCGAATCTGCACGGATTCGGACGGATTCGGAAGAGCAGGGGCCGAATCTGAGCTGTCCGAATCCTAACAGATCTGAATCCATGGGATTCGGATTACCAGCCGAATTGCGTTTTTATTTTTTGGTGTTTTTTTCACATTTCGGCCTGCAGGGGAGACATTTTTAAACATATCAGCACCGAATTTTCAGGGTATCATCAGGAGACTGTCCTGATGATACCCTCAAAGTTAATTGCATTTTTACACACACGGTTTAGGGGGGGCCAAAGTTATGGACCCCCAAAAGTGGTGTCCCTATCCCCCATTCTTTCCAATGGGAACTAAGGAGATGAGGGCTACCGCTTTTTTTTACGAGGGTCCTTAACTTTGGCACAGCCCTGAACCAAACTGCACCAAACTTGAAGGGTATCATCAGGACAATCTCCTGATGATACTACTGAATTATTTTCACCATCTACAAATGTCACCCCTGCAGGCACCCTGAAATTTGCACAAGATTCTTTGTTCTGCAGTGACTTAGCTGCATTGTTGCTGTCAATAGGGAATTTCTGGGGGGGGGCTGTGGAGTGCACATTTTTTCATGAGTAGCAAACCACACAAAACTTTCAGGGTATCTTCAGGAGAGTCTCTGGATGACACCATCCAGGTTTGGGGAGACTTTTACTTCAGGAAAGTATGGGAGATGGGCCCTACCCTTTTTTGGGTCCCATAGAATTTAAAACCTCCGCTGAAGCAAGAATTCCCCAAACCTGAATCAGTGTCATCAACTCTGTGAATGACCATACCTCAGAAATGTTGCACCACATCAACCCTCTACCAGAAAGGTATCCCCATTGACAGCAATACAGCTAAGTCACTGCAGAACAAAGATCTTGGAGCAAAATTTCTGGGGAGTGCCTACGACGGGGGGAGACGCATTTTGAAGATGTATCGGCACCAAATTATCAGGGTATCATCAGGTGACTGTCCTGATGTTGCCCTGAAGTTTGGTGCAGTTTGGTTCAAGGTATGGACAGCCCTCAAAAGGGGTGCAACTATCCCCATTGTTGTCCAATGGGGAGACTGATGAGGGATGGGGGCTACACCTTTGAGAGTCCATAACTTTTCGCTCCCCTGAACCAAACTGCACCAAACAATGAGGGGTATCATCAGGACAGTCTCTCCTGATGTTACCCTGAAAGTTTGGTTGTCACTAGCTTTTAAAATGCTGGTTTCGCGTGTTTCACGGCTCACTCACTCCAGCAGGCTTCATGTGCAGGAGCGATTCGAAACATGAAAGCAGGAATTTTTAAAGCTAGTGGCACCCAATTTCAGGGGTTATCATCGAGGAGACTGTGCTATGACAGCGGTTGGTGCAGTTTGGTTCAAGGGGGCCAAAGTTATGGACCCTCAAGGGGGTCTCTATCCCCATTGTTTCCAATGACAGCCTTCAAAGGAGATGGTGGCTACCATTTTGAGGGTCCGCATAACTTTGGCCCCTAAAGCCAAACTGCACCAAGCATGGGGGGGGGTGTCATCCAGGACCAGTCTTCCTGATGATACCCTGATATTTTGCCACAGTGCTGATATGTCTAAAATATGTGCCCCTGCGAAGGCACCCCCAAAATTGCCCAAGGTTCTTTTTTTTGTGACTTCTGCATTGCTGTCAATGGGGAATTTCTGGGTGGGGCATGGGATAGTGGGAGTGCACATTTATCGAAATACAGTGCACAAAATGTTCAGGAATCTTGCAGGAGGTGCTTTGGAGTGACGCCATCCAGGTTTGACGGAACTTTGCTTATGGGGACGGTGGGTGGAGATGGACTACCCATAACATTGAACCCCTGGAAGAAACGGCGATTCATAAACCTGGATGGTGTCATGAAGGGGGAAGACACCCTGAAAGTTTTGTGGGTTTACCATGAGATATGTACTCCACAGCCCTCCCACAGAAATTCCCTATTAACAGCAATGCCCGGGCCAGCCGGCCACTGAGCACAGGAATGCTGGGGAAATTTCTTTGGGTGACTGTGAGGGGTGCAGTTTTAGAGCTACTGTCACCAAAATTTCGGGGTATCATAAATGTACTGTCCCTATGATACTCCCAAGTTTGAGTGAAGTTTGGTTCAGGGGAGTCCCAACGTTATGGACCTTCAAAAGTGTAGCCCCCATCTCACTGTTAGCTTCCATTTGGGAAACAATTCTGGGGGGGATGGGAGCACCCCTTTTGAGGGTCAGCCAACCTTGCCCCCCCTGGAGCAAACTTGCATCAAACAGGGGAAGGCATCATCAGGACAGTCTCCAGATGATATCCTGAAATTTTGGTGCCACTAGCTTTAAAATTGCGTCCCCTGCAGGCCAAAACGTGTAAAAACACCCAAAATTAAAAAAAATAATAAAACGGACCCGAATTTTTCGGATTTACCCGAATTTTCGGGTATATCCGAATTGGCTATGATTCGGATTCGGGAATACAAATCATTTTATGCCCCAAAATACCCAAATCCGAATTTTACCGAATTTTTTTAGTATTGACCAACCCTATTGAAACCCTGACTCGTTTCCTGCCCTGGAGTGTGACGCAGAATTCGGGCAACCAATCAGTGCTGCAATGCATGTGCAGCCTTTCCTTGGTTTTGTTTCCGCTTTTGCGATTGGCCAGTAGAAGGGGACACAAATGTTAAACAGTCAAATGTGTAACTTTGAATCGTTAATAGTTCACATAGGTAACAATTGACTGTTTGCACAGTTAAACTGTTAAACGTTAAACTTTTACACGCTGGTTTTTTTTTGAGCCCGCCCTTACAATGTACGTTTCCACAGTGGGGAAAGGTCCCGCCCCATCAAGGCCCGCCGGCCAATCAGGGGAGACCAGCGAAGTGAGCTCGCCTGGTAGTGGGGATTGCTAAGAGTTCTGCAACCGGGTATGTCTGCTGTGTTCTCGCTGCAGTGGGGAGGGAGAAACTCTGATGAAGAGGACACGGTTTCACAACGAACAGGTTTGGATCTGCGTGCAAATTTCAAGTGGGGATTTGACCATAGAAATCCAAGTACTGGAGTGATGGAACTTGGGATGAGAAGATTCTTCCAGCTCTCTCCCAGTAAGGATTAATCTGATCTTTACAACCAGGGTTTTCTTCTATTGGTCTTCCATTCAATTTCACTGGAAGGTTGAGTAGCAGAATCTTAACAGGAAAGAACTCCCTTGCCCGTTTCCACCAAAAAATGGCCTTCAGCCTACCAAAAGCTACTTTTGTAGAGGCATCTATAAATGTTTATTGACCTGCTGCACAGAAGTGCCATTTTGTTCTTCTGTCTCAAATATAATGTGGTATCTCATAAAATCTAGCAAAAAACATGAAGTTAATATTTTTTTCAGCAATCAGTGGACATTTTGTAGGGGTCGCTGTGTTTATTATGATTTAATTTTGTTCAGTATCACAGCTGCCCGTTCTTTAGCTGGTTGTTGGCCTTTCATTGCAATTCAAGCCTCATCCAGAGGCCTTGGATGTTGTCATGTACTGGTGTAGTATTTGTGCAGATCCCAGCAGGGCTGCCTTCTGAATCTGATAGATGTTGATTTGGGCTGTTTTTGAACTTTCTAATGCTCCGTGGCTTAGCCGGGAGCATACGTGCTGTGGGGCTTCTCACCCTGCTTGTAGTTCCCCACTGCTGTCTGGCACTGTCCTTCGCTCAAGTCAGGGCCAGTGAGGGAAGCCCCAAATGGTTTCCCACAAGCCCAGGGCTTTCCCATGAGCACCGCTTAAGCACCCCGAGCTTTTCCATAGTCTCTTTCATGCATGTGTAACCCCCATGCTCAGAATGGATTGACCCAGTAAGGGGTGGAGACTCAAAGCAGCAAGAGGCTGCAGAGCTCATGTAGTTGGAGGAGACAAGGCTACCAGACTCAGACCTTGATTTGTATAAGCCCTTAACACCTTGTTAAGGTAACTGCAATGTTGTTGGGAAGGTAGTTTATTTTTGCTATGTTGTAAATGTTGGAGTTTATTGTTTCAGGGCTTCTTTTTATGTTTGTAATGGGTGAGAGTTCTCCTGGAAACCTTCATCATGTTGAATCCTGTTCATCAAGCCCTTGGAGTCTTCAGGAGCCAACCCACTTGCAAAGAAGAAATGGACTTGGCAATATCAGAAGACTAACTAGAAGGACTTGAAAATGCAACCTGAACAGGACCTTGAAGTGTGGTGTTAAATGTTGATGTTATATGTTAAGAAAGTAAACCATTTTGTTTTTTTTAAATTTGTTGTTGCAAACTCATTCCAAGTTCTGCCCCACAGAACCCACAAGCTGAGGTTACACATGCATGGGCAGCCTCCATTTCCTGTGTCAGATTGACTGAATATTGCCCCATTCCCCGCACTCACTTTCACTATTTTAGTTGCACATGACAAATCAGACTGAGAATCTGTGCCCCCCCCCCCCTCGGTCTAAAATCCTTGCATGTGTGACAGGATCGCCATCATGCACCCCCTTCATCTAAAATGTAAATCTAAAATCCTTGCATGGGTGAGTGAATCGCCACCCTCCCGTTCATGGCACCTGCACACGCCGCTTTTCTGCCCAAGGTTTCTCCCTCCTTTATAAAAACCAAGGTTTCTTCCTCTGTTTCTTTTTCACTGCAAGGGGGGGAGGGCGCCACTTCTCAGTGCCTGTCCATTGGTGGGGTGGGCCAGAGTTGTGAGGTGGGAAAACTGGCCCCGTTGATGCTACAGAAGAGCTTTGCATGCCAGTAGAAGCCTCCAAAGCAACAAAGGGGCATTTCAAAAGGACCTCAACCTTTGCAGCTCAGGAAATTCACAGAGCAAAGCCACTGCTGTGGGGTGGCTCCGGGGCAGAAACGTGGCAACCACGCTGCAGCACCAAGGGCTGTGCGAAACTCCCAATTGCATTGCGGCATTCCCCGTGCCAACAGAGGGGCAATTTCAGCATGCAAAAACAGCCTTTGTTGATTTGAATATGTTTCATTTTTTTAACATTTGGATTTGAAAGTCCTACAGGATCTTCAAATTCAAAAACCTTTAATGGCATAAGTACACAAAATAGAGCAGATACCCTGTTTCCCCCAAAATAAGACATACCCTGAAAATAAGACGTAGTAGAAGTTTTGCTGAAGTGCTAAATATAAAGCATCCCCCGAAAGTAAGACGTAGCAAAGTTTTTGTTTGGAAGCATGCCCGTCGAACAAAACACCAGAGCATGCAGCTGTGGAGCTGAAAAATAAGACATCCCCTGAAAATAAGACATAGCACATCTTTGGGAGCAAAAATTAATATAAGACACTGTCTTATTTTCGGGGAAACATGGTATTCAGGATAAGTTTCTTGGCCTTTTGGCAAAGATCAAGTGTAGATCTTGATCTTCTCATTTTCTAAAACTTTCTCTGTACAATGTTCCCACCAGTTTTTAGCTGTCCGAATGTTGTAATTCCTGCATAAATTCCAGTGTACCATTTGGCCACTGAGTTGTACCTCTGTACTCAGTCTGGGCAATCGTTTTGCAGCAGCTGAGTACATGATCTACATTTTTGTCTGCTTCCTTGGACAGTCTACACTTTGCATCATCTGGAGATTTTTCACTTCTGGCCTTGATCGTTTTTGTCCTAATGGCCTGCTCTTGGGTGGCTAAAATCGATGATGATGATGATGGTGGTGGTGGTGGTGGTGGTGGTGGTGGTGGTGGTGGTGGTGGTGGTGGTGGTGGTGGTGGTGGTGGTTTCCACAGCAACACAAGGATGTGCTTTTCCCTTTGATTTCAGCATTGCAGAAGTGGGCATCTATGGGACTTAATCCACAGTGTTCACAGTCTCCATAGAAATTGAGTGGAAATTGAAAGAAATCCCAGAAATGCAAACCTGTTTGGATTGCTCTTTGAGTGAACCATAGATCAGGTTTTCATCTGAAGGACAGACTGCAGAGGATCTGGACTGCTATTTTGATCATAAAATGGATCTTAATGGCATTTCAAGGTGAACTCTAGAAGGAACTTCCTTTAACACGCATCTACAAACAACTGTAAGATCATACTGAGAGAATCAGCTTCATCTGTGCATGTGAAGAGTTGCATTGGGAAAATATGTAAAGTAGCCAGCTCTAGGTAGGAAAATTCCTGGAGATTTTGGAGGTGGAGCCTGAGGAACGTGTGGTTTCCGGAGGGACTTCAATGGGGTGCCATGCTGGAGAGCCCAACCTCCAAAACAGCGATTTTCTCCATATGAACTGATTGTGATCATTTGGGGATCAACTGAAATAATGGGAGATCTCCAGGAGCCACCTGGAGGGTGGCAATCCTAAAATGATGGTGAGTAAGCAACAAGTTAAGTATCCCTCCTTCCTGCTTTGGTGTGCACAAAAAAGCTCTCTCTAAAAGTTGCCCAGAGTTTTATTATTTATATTTGCACATAACCTGGGAATTGCTGTGTCTCAGCCACTTAAGGCTTTGATCAGGTAATGATCAGATAATGAGCCATATTGAGGAAGCAGCTCTGACTCTCAGATTACGGGATGGGATTGTGGGACGGTCCGTTGTTTTTGATGACCAGGTAGAGCCAACAAACATGACTGTTCCCAAAGCTCTGGAACTGGGTTTTGCCTGCTATCTTTCCTTTGCACACTTGCAACACTGTTGGGTGACCCTGTTGTCTCCATTGCATATCTGTGGGGAAAGGGGGCCTTCCACATCTTTGTGTTAAGAATGCTGCCTTCTGGCCAGTTCGCACAGTACGTGACCCCCTGGTGTGAAGGAAGGCAGCATAATACAGCCCTTGTTGGAACCTAAGTGCTCCTTAATTTGTAGTATCTTAACTAGACCCCGGGAAAGAAGGCGGCATAATGGCTACCAATCTTGATCCTCCTTGATCTGAGATTGCCAGTGCCTTAGCAGACCAGGTGCTCGGGAGCAACAGCCGCAGAAGGCCATTGCCTTCACATCCGGCATTAGAGCTCCCAAAGGCACCTGGTGGGCCACTGCGAGTAGCAGAGTGCTGGACTAGATGGACTCTGGTCTGATCCAGCAGGCTTGTTCTTATGTTCTTAGGTAACCTGAGGTTCACATGTTAGGCCAGTATCTGTTTTGTGCTAAAGTTTGTTGGGTGGCTTCTCAACCTACTGCATCTTTCAAGGTTGTTCTGAAGACAAAAGAACTTCATATGTGCTGTTCATGTAGTGCCTTGGAGAAAGAGTAAGGCTACAAATGCTCAGTAAACTTAGTATTTAGATAGCACTTTTACAAATGTTCAGTGTGCTGCAAGTGTATTATGTTGGCCATCCTCCCAACTATCTTTGCCATAAGGCCAGCTTTCATGGCTGACATCATAAACTTAGGGTTTTCCAGCTCACAGCTTACATAAATTACATTTGATACTCAAAGGAGTAAGAGCCAAAGGCTGTCTTTCACTTCAGCTCAAGAAAAGACTGGGTCACATGCTTAGGAATATAATATATCTCAATAGAAATGCTCATCCAAAACTTTGTGCTCTTGGAATAATGAAACAATCCTCCAGATGATGAATGAGTTATGAGTATTTTCCAAGACGAGGCAGACAAGAACATACACAATCTTCACAGAGACAGATTCAACTTAATAGATTCTTTTAATGAATAGCACAATTATTTCCCTGTATAGCCGAAGCATGCGAAGATGACATCTAAGGGCAACAGAAGCCCTGGCTAATGAGAATCAAGGACCCAAACAAATTATCTTGCTTATATTCTGCCTAATTATCCACTATGGTTCTCTAGATCTTTTTCCCCCTCCAGCCATCATCCATATAGCCTTCAGCAACAACCTTTTCATAAGGCCTATGGGAGAAAAGAATATGACATGACTCAGTAAAATGAAATGGATTCAAGATGTCATAGATATACAAAGGCCCATTCTTTTGGTGGATACACTGTCTTGCTATGGAGCGAACAGCTCAGGACAATATAGCGAAAGCATGTTACACCAACAGGGACAGGAATGATTTATAACCTGCCTTTTCCCTCAGCTGACCTCAAAACAGCTTATTTTTAAAAAGGATGTTCATTCGTAAAGTTGTTTTATAGAGCCAGCGTGGCGTCGTGGTTAGGAGCAGTGGACTCTAATCTGGAGAACTGGGTTTGACTCCCCACTCCTCCACATGAGTGGGAGACTCTCCATACGGTGAACAGGATTTGTTTCCCCACTCCTCCACATGAAGCCTGCTAAGTGACCTTGGGCTGGTCGCAGTTCTCTCAGAACTCTCTCAGCCCCATCTACCTCACAAGGTGTCTGTTATGGGGAGAGGAAGGGAAGAAGTTTATAAGCCACTTTGAGACTCTTTATGGCTGAGAAAAGAGGGATATAAATCCAAGCAGTAGGACTGCTCTCTTTCTCTCTTGTACCTGTGCCTGTTATCAGCTTAATAGTGGAATAGAAAACCTCTGCGTCCAGTTAACATTTCCCAAGAATCTATCAATGTCCTATCAAAGTAGTGAAAGGATGATCTCACTCACTTGACATGCCAAGGGATCTGTATTAATCTGTATTAGAATGAAGAATAGTGAGTGTCTTAGGTGAATGCTATTTAATTAATTAGTTGAGTATATTGCTTTGAAGTGGCGCCCACTGGTTTAGAAGACTCCAGATGGGAATTAGACAGATTCGTAAGAAGAAGAAGAGTTTGGATTTATATCCCCCCCTTTCTCTCCTGCAGGAGACTCAAAGGGGCTTACAATCTCCTTGCCCTTCCCCCCTCACAACAAACACCCTGTGAGGTAGGTGGGGCTGAGATAGCTCCGAGAAGCTGTGACTAGCCCAAGGTCACCCAGCTGGCGTGTGTGGGAGTGCACAGGCTAATCTGAATTCCCCAGATAAGCCTCCACAGCTCAGGCAGCAGAGCAGGGAATCAAACCCGGTTCCTCCAGATTAGATACACGAGCTCTTAACCTCCTACGCCACTACTGCGTAGGAAAGGTGGACAGGTGCATGAATGGCCATTAACTATGAAGATCACATAGAACCTCTATGTTCAGGGGCACTATACCCTTAAAGGTCAGTTGGGGAGAGGGCACCGTTGCCTTTGTTTCCTGGAGCCTCTGGCTGGCTAGGAACATTGGACTAGGAAACCTCTGGTGTGATCCAGCAAGCCTCTTATTTTAAGTAAAGGTACAAGACCTGTAGTTATCCTCGTTTTTACAGAGGGGTTTAAAGATATTATTCAGTAATCCTGTTGCTTCCTCTGCACCTCTAAGTATGCTACTGAAATATTAAAAGTGTGAAGGGAGAAAGAAGACAGCGTTTTTTTTTAATGCTGAGGGAAAGGCATACTGTGCAGAAGTTCTTGGGTTTTTTTTCCCTTACAGAACTCAACCCATGCTATAAACAAACTCTTAAGCTAAGTCCTAGTGAGATGTTTGTACAAACTGAAATGCTAGAAAAGACTAATTCTAGAGTTCAAGCCATGTTAGTCTGTTGGGCAAAACCATGAAAAAAATACCCACCCTGAACTGTGGTTACAGCTTTCATGGTTAGAATCTATTTCATCAGATGCATAAAGTGGATTCTCAGACTGCAGCTATTGCGACAAACCTGGGAAAATATCTGTTAGTAAAGAAGAAAAGCCGTTGTAATTAAAATGCAAGCTATGGAGTGATGATTTCTTATAATTAATTAATATTATACGTTAAATTTTTAAAAAGGTCATATGCAAGGAAAACAGAAAACTGGGAATAAGTCTCTTTGGATATAGTGGGCCTTATTTCTAAGGATACCTATTTAGGATTACTCCTCCAAAACTCTAGTCAGTTCTGTACTCTTTGATCTACAAAGGATCTGCGCCTTCAACCTGATCAGGAGCATGGATTGCCCAATCAGTTGCTCAATCTGCCCCTGCTATTTTTTCCTCTTCGAGGAGGCAACAACAGGGGGGGAAAGGGCATAGGAAGAGAGAGCTGGAATTGGTTGGATTTAAGCATCCAAGAACTAGAAACACTTCCAAAGTTAGGGAAAGTTCAGGAAGACAACTGAACTTGGCTCATGGGCCTCTTCCCTCTGGACAATGAAACTGACTTCTCTCATCTAGTCAATTTTCCTTTACCCCTTTAGCACGCTTTGAGCCTGATTTTTTAGGGAGGGCGAGTAGTAGAAATATGTTTACAGTGCAATCCAGAGCTGAGGCAGATGGACACCACTCTGCCCACTCCACAGGGCTTTCCTGTGGTGTGGGAAGACCATTTAAAAAAGCAAACACCTCCTACTCCATAGGGGAGAATAGAGAAATTCCGCAAGAGCAACCTGTGGCTCTCTAGATGTTCATGGACTACAAATCCCATCAGCCCCTGCCAGCATGGCCAATTACCATGCAACAAGATGTCTGAGAGAGGCAACAAGATATCTGAGCGGGGCTGCAATAATAGTGGGGGGGAAATCCCCACATTATAACAATGCATACTAGAACCCTGTCAATAATGCATAATTGGATTGCTTTGTGAACAGAGGCAATATACTATTGATGATACACATATAACCTCAGTTTGAAAAAAATCAGTGGTCCGTTCTCATGAACCAAAGTTAGGACTGCTGGTTCCAGACTAAGAAATTCCTGATGGTTTGAGGGCTGCAGACAGGGCTGTGTTGCACTTGCAGAGGGAGGGACCTCATCAGGACATAATGCCAAAGAATCCATCTTCCCAAGCAGCCATCTCCAAGGAAACTGAATTCTGTAGTCTCGAGATCAGTTGTAATTCTAGATCTCTAGGTCCCACAAAGAGGTGGGCAGCTCAAACCAAAATAGTAAACATACAATATTGTGACAGGTATTGATTGAAGTGAAGAACGGACATTTCCTGAAAGCCCAAAGAACCAAACAGGAAAAGAGAAAAAAAATGTGATTAAAATGAGGACTGAAACTGACACAACAAAGCACTGCACGGCCAATTTCTGGAGCTGTTCAAAGACAAGATGGACAATGAAAAGACCTGGCTGTGGTTAACATCTGGAACTCTGAAGAAGCAAACTGAATCCCTGATTTTAGCTGCGTAAGAGCAAGCCATTAGAACAAATATGATCAAGGCCGGAATCAACAAATCCTCAGATGATGCAAAGTGAAGATTCTGCAAGGAAGCTGATGAAACTGTAGATCATGTCCTCAGCTGCTGCAAAAAGATCGTCCAGACTGAGTACAGACAGAGGCACAACTCAGTGGCCAAGATGATTCACTGGAATTTATGCAAGAATTACAACATTAGGACAGCTAAAAACTGGTGGGAACACTGTCCAGAGAAAGTCATGGAAAATGAGAAAGGTCTAGATCTTGTGGGACTCTTAAATCCAAATGGACAAAGTGTTGGCACATAATACACCAGACATCACAGTGATCGAGGACAAGAAAGTGACCATCATCAATGTAGCAGTATCTGGCAACAGCCGAGTCAAAAAAACAACATGAGAAGGTCGCTAAATACCACAATTTGAAAATCAAGCTTCAGCGACTATGGCACAAACCAGCTGAGGTCATCAGGGTGGTAATCAGCACCCTGGGTGCCATTCTGGAAATACTAGGGTGGCACTTGAAACATCTTCAAATTGATAAAATCAACATCTCTCAGATTCACAAGGCAGCCTTGCTGGGATCCGCACAAATACTACGCTGATGCATTATGAAAGTGATGGCGAACCTATGGCACGAGTGCCAGAGGTGGCACTCACAGCCCTATCTGTGGGCACACACGCACAGAGTTAATCATGTGGGGGGGCAGAAAATCACCCCCACACACACACACACACACATCTAGGCTGGCCTGAGCCGCTGGGCACAACGCCCCGCAGCAAGCAGGGAGGACTCAACTGGCAGGCCTGGTGCCTGTGCTCCGGGTGGCTGATGCCCAAGGGGGGGCAGAGGAGGCGGAGATGCTAGACAGGTGCAGAGCGGTGCGCGCAGGACTTGCTGGAGGCTAGAGCAGGCTGGCCCCTGCTTCAGCGGGTGGGGTGGAGGCACTGGAGCAGCGCAGGGCAGAACGGTGGGTTCACGCAGGACTAAAACCTTGGTATTCAGGTTAAATTGCTGTGTTGGCACTTTGCAATAAATAAGTGGGTTTTGGGTTGCAATTTGGGCACTCGGTCTCAAAAAGGTTCACCATCACTGCATTATGACATCCTAGGCGTCTCGGTGAGGCTCGGATTATAATGAAAGTCCAACAACCAGCTGAAAAACTGGTAGCTGTGATGATGATGATGATGATGATGATGATGATGATGATGATGATGATGATGATGATGATGATGATGATGATGATGATGATGATGATGATGATAAACAAAAAGATTGCCCAGACTGAGTACAAACAGAGACACAACTCAGTGGCCAAGATGATCCACTGGAATTTATGCAAGAATTACAACATAAGAACAGCTAAGAACTGGTGGGAACATTGTCCAGAGAAAGTAATGGAAAATGAGAAGGTCCAGATCCTGTGGGACTTTCAAATCCAAACGGACAAAGTGTTGAAACACAATACACCAGACATCACCGTGATCGAGGACAAGAAAGTGAGCATCATCGACATAGCAGTCCCCGGTGACAGCAGGGTCATTGAAAAAGAACACAAGAAGGTCACTAGATACTGCGATTTGAAAATCGAGCTTCAGCATCTATGGCACAAACCAGCTGAGGTCGTCCCAGTGGTAATTGCCACACTGGGCACCATCCCAAAAACACTAGGGCAGCACTTGAAACATCTTCGAATTGACAAAATTAACATCTGTCAAATTCAGAAGGCAGCCCTGCTGGGATCCGCACGAATTCTACGCCGGTACATTACAACTTCCTAGGCCTCTGGGTGAGGCTCGAATTGTAATGAAGGCCAACAACCAGCTAAAGATCTGGCAGCTGTGAAATCTACAACAACAACAATAATAATATGGTAATGCTCCTTTTTGCTTCTTTCTGAGTATTCAAATTCTTATGTTTTGTAACTTTATTGAATGAGACCATAGAGAGTTCTTAGAATAACGCCACTGATCTCTTTTGCTCTGGCGTGTGTGTTACAAAAGATTTCATATTGTATCGCTTATTTACTTAGCTGTTGGCTGGGTAATATTTTTGTAAATAGCGGGAGACTAATCGTGTTGCCCCAGTGATCTGGCGGTACTCTATTTTGTATATCCATTCAACAATTTCCCTCTCCTTTGTTTCATTAATCATTTACAACTTGCTGCAGCAAATCTGCACAGGCAGTTGGGCATCCTCAGCAAAAAAAAAAAATGATTTGTGTGTGCGTGTATGTTTGTCGGTTGTGCATAGGTCTGTGGAGTCGGTTTGTATCTTTTCGGGGGAGGGGTTGCTTTCCAAAATTCTTAACAAACGCAATCTACATTTTCAAGGGAGATGCATGGGGAACATTCATCCTTTTTGCATGCAGTGAAGACCTGTGGACTCGCCCTAAGGCCGTGGTGGCGAACCTTTGGGACTCCAGATGTTATGGACTACAATTCCCATCAGCCCCTGCCAGCATGGCCAATTGGCTGGTGGGAATTGTAGTCCATAACATCTGGAGTCCCAAAGGTTCGCCACCACTTGGACATGCTGGAAGGGGCTGATGGGAATTGTAGTCCATAACATCTGGAGTCCCAAAGGTTCGCCACCAATGCCCTAAGGTTTCTGTATCCTTAATAAATGTTCAGGTACATAAGAACATAAGAAAAGCCCTGCTGGATCAGACCAAGGTCCATCAAGTCCAGCAGGTGCCACTAGGGTGCCCAGAAACAAGATAACTTCAGCACTTTGACAACTTGTGAACTTAATATAATTAGCAGAGTAGCATAAAAGAGACCAATACACGGTTGCTGGTTTTATACACATGAATTTACTATCTATTAGGGAGGGTTACATGGAAGGAAAATAAGAACAACCTTCAGTTCTAGCACTAACTTGACTACGTGCTCATACCTTGTGGTCTCACATGGTGCCTACCTTGCAGGGCAATGCGTCGTGTGTGGCGACTATTGCAATGGCTTCTGCAATGTGCTCAAACAAAGAAACGGAGTTTACTTGACAACTTTCTGTCTACATGACTAGTTCCACATAAGCAATGCCGGGACTAACTGACCAGTAGCTTAATCAACGGACCGGCCAAAAAACTGTGACCTCAGTAACTAATTAGCATGCACACCGTTAACCCTTTCATGTCTGAAGTGTGACAGACTCTGGCAAAATACGAACACACTATTATCCTGCACCTGATAAAATAGGCATGTTCCTCTGATACTGTACAAACTGTGGTTCTACACTAACTTGGGCAGTCAGGTACTTTTAAGGCAAATTATTGGAGTGGCGGGGTACATACTAAAGTGAATAAATATTATTATTTACTTCCCTGGGTTGTTACATGTTTGACCCATGCCATAAGTTTGACCCATAATAATGATAAGAGAAAATTTGTACCCACCAGGCTGAAGACTAAAAAATCACAAGGTATTTTATAACATCATAGCAATGTTGCAGAATTATTTCAAAACAATTTTGTACAATACAGGTACATAGGAACACAGTAAATATTTTTTTCTTTTTTAACACAATAACAGCAACAGCTAGCCAGAATCTGTATTGTGCAAAATTGTTTTGAAATAATTCTTCAACATTGCTATGATGTTATAAAATACCTTCCGCACATGCAGAATAATTCACTTTCAAACTGCTTTCGGTGCTCTTTGAAGCCTGTGCGGAATGGCAAAATCCACTTGCAAACAGTTGTGAAAGTGGTTTGAAAACGCATTATTTTGTGTGTCCCGAAGGGGCCCTTGTGATTGTTTAGTCTTCTGCCTGTTGGGTACAAATTTTCTCTTATCATTATTGTGGGTGTACCTTCCCCTTAATCTTTAGTATGGATAAGTTTGACCCATGCCATAAAAGCACAGGTTGGCAGATTGACCCGTGTCGTAGTTACAGAGTTTTAAAACATGCATACAGATTGGCAGATTTAAAAAGAGAAATATGTCGATAAATCTTAGTGCAGTCCCTTGTTTTTGCATGTGACATTATTTTTTATAAGATGGTTCTGTTTTTATCTGCCTGTGAAGGATTGTCTATGACTGTAGTCTGGAAACAGAAACATCCATAATGAACAAATGGAGAAGTTTGTGTTTTATTCTTCTCTGCAGGGAATGTCAAGCACTCAGCTTACTTAGGAACAAGATACTCAGACAGTAATCTGTGATTGTATGCCTCGGGCAGAGAAGAGGGCACAATCCTGTGCTAGTCATAGCTTCAGGCGCTCATCCCGTTCTTTATTGGTAGGATGTGGCACAGAGACCTTGTTATCGGCAGCTTCTGCTTACCAATGCTGTCACAAGAGTCCAGGGGTGTTGTGTTTGCTGCATTGGGCTCCCACAGATACAAGCATGCCCCCTTAGCTTGGGCTGCGGTTCTGATCTCTTGGCCCTCCTCCATAGCACTGTAGATATCTACCTCCTATATTTTGGGAAGAGAAGCATTTGAATTATCTGGTTGAGGTGCCCTGGGATCCAATACAATGATGTCATCGTCACCATGGGGTTCTGTTATGATGCAGTCCAGCAATTTGACCCAGGTCTTCCCACTGCTTCTTAAAGGGAGGTGGACCAGTCCTCCAAACGGCTGCGATTCTCAGATGGTGTCTGCGTCGCTACAAATACACCCCCCTCTAAACAAGGAACAAAAAAGGAAGAAAAGAAAAACCACACATGCATGGGATCACTAGGGACAAGAAACGTTATTCATGAACATTTTACAAGGAAATAGCAACTGGATGAACTGCGAGCAGAGGAAAATTCTGTGGGAAACAAATGTAGCAAATGGCGGCAGCGTGGACTTTCAAGCTGCAGAAAATGTAGGCGCAAGGTGATGGAAAATGAAAGCAAGTGCTCTAACTGGAGGCAGGGGTGGAAGGCAGGAAAAATAAAACATCCACTCTGCAGACAAGAAAACCAAGAGAGGTTCTTTTCAAAACATCCTAAGGACATCTTATTTGTACCGAGCAGACAGAAGAAGGCAGGACGGTTCTTTTAAAGACATTGACTGTGCAGAAAAGGCCATTTACTCTAATTCAGCCTTCAGGACGCGGGGCAGTGGGGAACACGACCCTGGGGCGGAAATCCCTCGCGCTCAGAGTAGTGCGCTGCAAAACGTAAGTGGGGAAAGGCCCCAGGAGAACTCTCACCCATTACAACCACACAAAAAAACCTGAAACAATAAACTCCAACATTTACAAGATAGCAAAAAATAAACTTACATGCTGTACACCGCCCAGAGCCCTTCGGGGATGGGGCGGTATAAAAGCCTAAATAAATAAATAAATAAATAAAACTACCTTCCCAGTAGTTCCCAACAACATTGCAGTTACCTTAACAAGGTGTTAAGGGCTTATAGAAATCAAGGTCCGAGTCTGGTAGCCTTGTCTCCTCCAAACTACATGAGCTCTGCAGCCTCTTGCTGCTTTGAGTCTCCACCCCTTTCTGGGTCAACCCATTCTGAGCATGGGGGTTACACTAGCACTTCAGTGGCTAACAGAAGAAATAGCTGTCAGCATAGTTGTGGCATCACCATAGGGGGAGGGAACCGGACATGATGTTGTTCCTCTCTAGGAATCACTGGTGATACTTCAAGAGGATTGAGTCACTTCCAGAAACCCCCCAAAGGTGATATCGGTCTCTCTGGGGCCCTTTCCCCACACTTTAAAATCCACTTTCAGTGCACCTTGCAGCTGGATTTCATTGTGCGAAATAGCAAAATCCACTTGCAAACTGTTGTGAAAGTGGATTGAAAGTGCATTATTCTGTATGTGCGAAAGAATTACCGATGATTCCTAGAGAGACATGACATCATTTCCGGGGAGGGAGTTGGAACTGTCAACAATAACTATGCCCCAATGTCCCCGCCCGCTGGTCTTCTGCTGCTTGCCAGCTCAGCTAAGCCTCTCTTTTTTTTCTGTTCACCTGAAGGGAGTTAGTGCTAATGCTGAGCATCCCTTGGGATTGCATAGATTTCTAACTCAGCCAAGCTTGATGAACTGCCAAGGCACCGACTACTAGCAGCGACTCTGTGTCCCAAAGTAGAGACTGTGTCTATTAGCTCTTTGCGTTGGGAGCTTTCTCTTTTCATTATGTTTGAATATCATAACTGAGATTGATTATCCTAAAGCGGGTTGAAGTTGATAAGATTACTCTGACATATAGAACAAATGTCGAGTCAGAGAAAGGGGATGAAAAATTGGATTGATAAAGTTGGATTGGTAGCTTGTTGCTGCCGTAATTGAAGTGCCTTGTTGTGCAGTATTGTGATGGGCTGGGATAAAATATGGGCACTTCTGTCTACATCACACATTTGAACAATAACACACAGAGGAAAAAGAAGGGGGGAAACTCCTTTATTCCCGTATTTGCTAAGGACACAATGTAGTCTTGGCTGTCAATGTAAATTCTGAAAAACTAGAATCAAAATAAAATCATTCTTCATTGTGTTTTGACAGCAGGTAGCAAGCTGTCTCACCCCCCTTCAGAAAAGCTAGATGTATCTTCTGTAATATATGCAATATCTTTTTTTGTATTTTTGCAAGTGAAAAATGTTTTACCCAAAAAATTAAGCATTTTCAGATGCCAATCTCAATCTGCGTCATGAGAGTGGAAAAGAAGGGGGGGGGAGGCTCCATTTGAGCTGTTTCATTAATTCCTGTTCAGAACCTGCAATGTAAAAAACTTGGTTTTAAAGAATGCCTTTGCTCAAAAAGTACTTTCGAGGTCGCGACTTTCCAAAAGTTCCAAAGGATCAAAGTTCAAACAGCAGTAGCGCTGACAAATTAATCAACTCTGCTCACAACTTTGGCCACGTTCTATTTCTCATTTGTGCGCAGAAGTCCTTGATTCTTATTCCCAGGAGTATGTGGATTACAAAATAGGTAGAAAAGTTAAAATCTCTTGAAACTTTTAAAATTAATAACATATTGGGCCTGTTTATGTCATCCTGTGTGAAGAGGAAACTGTGTAGAGAGGAAACTGTGGCAGATCAGGTGTCAGTACTCAGAATTTGATTTGGTTGCCTTCAGTTGGGACCCCTTTTGGTGAACCTTATGGACTATATAGTGGAGGAATCGTGGAACAGTACTGGAGGTGCACTGCAACATGGAGGTTCTAGCCCCGTGGTGGCGAACCTTTGGCACTCCAGATGTTATGGACTACAATTCCCATCAGCCCCTGCCAGCATGGCCAATTGGGGTGCCAGAGGTTCGCCACCACTGTTTTTGGTTCTTGTTAGCTTGGCTAGAAATGTTTCTAAATCCAACACGGGTAACAACCTAGTTGCACAGATAGGTTTTTTTTTTTCATTTTCATTTTTTTTTCTTTTTTTTTTCATTTAGCCTTTATTTGGCATAAACAGTATAAAAAGTATAAAATCGCATCTAAATCGCATCAAAATACAAACTTGCAACATATAACAAATGAAGTTGATTCATACATACTGTTGCTTGTGGGATATTTCCAGCAGAAAGTTCGCAGCCATTTCACAGAATGTAGCATCAGAGTTATTTAATAAGAACAATAGTCTGCTTAGTTCATCCAGCTCGCTAGGTATCATAGAAAGCAATCTGGAGTATTTGGCTCTAATGCTTGCTGATTTAGGACAACGGAATAGTTGGTGAGTTAATGTTTCTAATTGATTTGCACCACATGAACACACCCTTTTGCACATTTCTAGGTTGTTATATCTACCTCGTAGCATGGCAGAAGGGAAAACATTGAAGCGAGCGAGTGAAAAAACTCTTCTCTGGTCTGGATTGGTCAGATGATACAGATAGGAGGCCATTCTGTTATGTTGCAAGGGGATCGATAGATGCAAAGGTGAACAAGTCTTCCTCGCTGACAGATAGGTTTTGCTAGCTTACATTACTATTGGCTTATCCTTCACTGCTTATATCTGACACATTAGGGTTGTTATGGCAGGAGACCTCTTGCTAATCGCCGATTTTTAAAAAATAAAATAAAAGCACTGCCATCCTCAGTGCCGGTATTTAACTTTTGGGTACAACCTGGATATGAAAATGGGTACTTCTGGAAATTGTTGGAAACTCTATGGTTTTGCCAAAGAGTTTCTGGAGATTTCTACAGCTACCCATCGTCACTTCCAGGTTGCATCCGGAAGTGAGGTACTGACATCACTGATCACACATGTCCCCACCCATGTCCCCACTATAATTCAACCCTCCTGCCACCTTGCTCCATTTTCAGTCAGACTTCAGTCCTGGTTATATAGCCATACCATTTTTGGCTACCCACCCAGTGAATGGTGCCTTCAGTGTCTAATCTTTGGCTACAGGAGCTCTCAGAGGACTCTCATTGAAAAGCATTGGGATCACGGAGGGCTGGCCTACCACTTATTGAGAAGCAGGAATTCCAGCTAACCCTCAGGAAGCCAATTCCTTTCTTTACCTCCACTCTCATAAGCTTCCCCACTTAATATTTAAGGGGAGTTTTCCTCAAGAGGCAAAAACAACCAATCCACCCTTGTGTGCATGCAGTGGCAGTGTTTTTGTTAACACAAGGGACATAGTATAGATTCTCCTTTTAATCTGACCCTCCAGTCCCTCAAACAGAGTAGCTTAACCAACTTAGAATGGAACTCTGCACACATCCATTCACTTTGGTTCTCTGATCAGAACTTTTCTTAAAATGTCCTCACACAGCCTCTAGAATTCTGCTTTTCACAGCCACCCGATCACAGCCAAGCCCTGACTGGATTCCTTGTGGCCTGCAGTCCTCTTGCAGAAAATAAAGCTAAGTGTCGGTAAGGTTTTATCTTACCAGCTTTTTAAACAGTCTGCTTCTGTTTCATGATAGTGTTTTGTGCCATTTATGCCTTGTTTTCCATCACTTGTTTTTGTATTGTCACATTGGTTGAATTGCAAGTCGCCTCAAGTAAGAACATAAGAACATACGAACAAGCCAGCTGGATCAGACCAGAGTCCATCTAGTCCAGCACTCTGCTACTCGCAGTGGCCCACCAGGTGCCTTTGGGAGCTCACATGCAGGAGGTGAAAGCAATGGCCTTCTGCTGCTGCTGCTCCTGAGCACCTGGTCTGCTAAGGCATTTGCAACCTCAAATCAAGTAGGATTGTGAAGAGGTGGCATGGGAAATAGCTTAATTAATTCAACACAACAGGCTTCTGTCCAGCAGAATTTGTGTTTGAGAACGATACAAATATGTAAGCCATACTTGAATTACGCCCCCCCCCAAAAAAAACCCTGAAATTCTCTTTCTCAGTTCAGATTTGTTCAAATCAAGCATGTAAAACTCACAGCTAAATAGGTATGATTGTCTTTAACGGTAAGTAGATAATCATGACATTTCAGGGTGTTTAGGTCATGAGTAGTTAAGCTATTCATGCCAATTGTGACTAGACCAAAATTTTAAATTACACAGTACTTTGCAGCCTGTTGCTTTACTTTGTATTAAAAAAAACACATTTCACTAGCAAATGGTGGGCCTCGTAGTGCTCTTGTGCAACATAATTCATGCTTTCACTGATTGCATTCATTCTCTTGCTTTATAATACTCCTCATTCTTCGCTTTGTACAGAGGGTATATACTGACATCAGAGAGTCGCTACGGCAAATCTGCAAACGGAATATTCCAGGGAAAATCACTGCCCATTTGTCTTAGGAAAGAGAACAAGCATTGTTGTGTTTCATAATTGTGCCAACCTTAGCCCCAACTGTTAAAAGCATTCTCAGCACACATGTTTCATATGCTAATGTATCATTTTTTTAAAAAAAATCCCAGTAATGTGGTAGATTAATACTAAGGAGCCGGAGTGTTACTGTCCAAATGTGGCCAAGTATTTGGGCTTTTCTGGCCTAAAACAAAAGCAGTTGTCTAGCCTGTGTGATTTGTTGCCATGAATGTCAAGTGTTCAAGCAGCATCTTCTGAAAGCTCAAAATCCAACTAGAGGAACTTTGGGGACTTTATTTGGTATTGATTCATGGGTTATATCAGAAGTGGGATCCAACCAGTTCTCACCACTTCTCTAGAAGTGGTTACTAATTTTTTTCTGAGTGCCGAGAAGGGGTTACTAAGGCAACCTCCCTGCCCAATAGGGACTGGAGGTGCGTGTGTGCGGCGGCACCACTGTTTGAATCCCATTACCATCGGAACCTGTTATTAAAATTTTTGGATCCCACCACTGGGTTATATGCATTGACCTTCTAGCCCAGGGGTCTGCAACCTGCAGCTCTCCAGATGTTCATAGACTACAAATCCCATCAGCCCCAGCCAGCACGGCCAATTGGCCATGGTGGCAGGGGCTGATGGGATTTGTAGTCCATGAACATCTGGAGAGCCGCAGGTTGCAGACCCTTGTTCTAGCCCTTCCAGTAACTTATAATATTTCCTCCCATGCCCCTTCTGCCCATTTTACTGATGCCTTTATTTTCCTCTGGCAGGCAATTTGCCTCAATTCTAAAGTAATCCAGGTATTATATCCATAATTACTTGAACAAATTACATCTCTTTGTGCCATTGTTCATAATTTATTCCGATTCAGGATATAAGTTTGCTTGGAGCGAAATTATAGCATGGGACAGTTTCAGTCTTTATAAAATCTCTCCTGTTTCTTGTGCTGTATTCCATGTGGGCTAAATACCCAAAGAAAGGAGGAAAGTTCCTCTTACTCCAAGTCAGTATGTAGGCTGTATTCAGATCATCTGTGGCAGTTTTGTCTGCAAGCAGGATAGCTGTAGGCAAATCAACTGACCTTTTTTTATGCCTCCAGATATATCCATCATCTTTCATGCTGTCTGAGTCGCTGGACTGAGAATGATTCTTTACACAGTAGGCGCAGTGAGAGATAACCAGAAAAGATTCAGCAATAGGCATGGAGAACTGCAAACACTCCAATCAGGACCCCATACTGTTACCCAAAATTATGGGACTCTGTCCCTTTTACAGTGGGAAATTAGCAAGAGCAGATTCTTGGCTTAGCAAAAGGTTGGGCAAGCTCAAGATCTTTGATGCTTATGTATATAAATGTAAGATTTTGTAAGAAATCCTCAGGAGAGCAAAATAAAGTTTAACAAATTTATTCAGAAATAATAGGGGTACACAAGTATACAATAATCAAAGCAGCAGAACAACCACACAGTCTCAGGATATAAGCAGTGTTGAGGGGATAGGTTGGGAATAGCAGAAGAATTGAGGGGATTCTTAGGGGTATTACTTCACCAGATCCTGAAGTGGCTTTGAGTCTGTGAATGAGCAACCTGCATTGGCTCCAAGGAAGCAGGATAAAAAGTAGGTGGTGCACAGCACAACTGAACCCAAAGGCAGGCTCAGAGATACTGAGCCCTGAGCATTGGTTGAGTCAGGGGCTATTTTATAGGGAAGGCCATGCTAAGAGAGCTTAATCTTCCTGGACAAGGAGAGTCTTATCCTTCTGGGGAGAGACAAAATACTGACATAAAACTTAAGTATCGGGACATTAGTCTGATCGTTTGACCGCTCTGTTTAAGTGGCTAAGATGGGAGTGCCCAAAAGGGGGAAGGTGGCTGATTAAATTACAGCTGTAAAACAATGACAATGTAAATAATGATACATTTAGAGAGAAATTAGAGGAAGAAATTTGGGCAAATACATTAGTAAGTCTTTTGTCTTAGTAGGGCAGGCAGTCCAGGGTCAGAGATGGGAACGCTTTCTAAGGCAGAGGCATTGTTTTAGCTTTTAATCCCTTTAGGAAGGGAGTGGCAGGCTATTTAGAAGACAGATATTGGGCAAAGGTAAGACCAGACTACATTTTACTGTCCTTGTGGGTACACTAGCCAATGCAGAGAATGGGATCCCCATTTCAGCAAGGCACTGTTAGGCACCCAAAGGGTCAGCAGGATGAAGAAGAAGGAGGGTTTGGATTTTTATCCCACATTTCTCTCCTGTAAAGAGACTCAAGGTGACTTACAAGTTCCTTTCCCTTCCTGTCCCCACAACAGGCACCTTGTGAGGTGGGTGAGGCTGAGAGAGTTCCGAGAGAACTGTGACTAGACCAAGGTCTCCCAGCAGGAATGTAGGGGTGTGCAGAGGCGTTCCTCCCATTGGGCAAAGTGGGCAGTTGCCCTGGGCGCAGCCCTGTGGGGGGCGCAGGTTTGTTTGTGGGATTTTTTGTATTTTCAGTGTTTTTCCATTTGCGGCCTGCAGAGGGCGCAGTTTTTAGGCTAGCAGCACCAAAATTTCAGGGATGTTTTGGGAGACTCTCCTGATGCTATCACCCAGGTTTGGTGAGGTTTGGTTCATGAAGTCCAAAGTTATGGTCTCCCAAAGGGGGTGCCCCATCCTCCATTGTTTCCAATGGGAGCTAATAGAAGATGGGGGCTACACTTTGAGGGTCCATAACTTTGGACCCCCTGAACCAAACTTCACCAAACCTGGGAGGTATCATCGGGAGAATATTTTACTGATACCACCCAGGTTTTGTGAAGTTTGGTCCAGGGGGTCCAAAGCTATGGACTCCCAAAGGGGGTGCCCCATCATCCATTGTTTCCAATGGGAGCTAACAGAAGATGGGGGCTACACTTTGAGGGTCCATAACTTTGGACCCCCTGAACCAAACTTCACCAAAGCTGGGTGGTATCATTAGCGGAGTCTCCTAAAGATACCTTGAAAGTTTGGTGCTGCTAGCTTAACAATTGCACCCCTGCCAGCAGGCACCTCCCAAATTTCCCCAGATTTTCCTTTTAAATCCCCCCGCCTTTGACATGGATTTAAAGGGAGAATCTGAGGTCCCCAGTTTAAACATTGCAAGTGATGCTGTTTCAGGGTGAGGGAGAATCAACCCCAAAATAGCATCACTTCCAATGTTGTTTAAACTGGGAACCCCAGATTCTCCCTTTAAGGTAGATTTAAAAGGAGAATCTGGGCTCCCTAGTTTAAACACCATTGAAAATGATGCTGTTTGGGGGTGGATTCCAGCATCACTTGTTTAAACTAGGGAGCCCAGATTCTCCTTTGAAACATTGAAAGTGATGCTGTTTCCCCCAATTGGGGGTACTGGATACAATACCATAAAATGTTTTCATAGCAGTAATAAAACATTTTGAAAGCATTTTAAAAATGTTTTCAAAAATTATTTCTGCTGTGTGGCATGGCTTATTGCTGTGCTCAGATTTGTGAGTTGGGGCATGTTCTATAATGTGATGGTGACTTCGAAACAACCTGGTATAAAAAATCATTGCTTGGTCACAGTGGGGGAGGGTGGCTGCCCATGGGGGGCGCCAAACTCCAGTTTGCCTAGATACGCCTCTGGGCGTAGCTACAAGGGGGGGTGCGTGCGTTGCATTGGGCATGTGCCTGGGGGGGCATCAAACTCAGGTTTTGCCCAGGGCTCCAGTTTGCCTAGTTACGCCACTGGGGGTGTGGAAACACATCTGGTTCACCAGATAAGCCTCCACCACTCAGGTGGAGGAGTGGAGAATCAAACCCGGTTCTCTAGATTAGAATCCACCTGCTGTTAACCACTACACCACGCTGGGTAGAGACACTGTTGACTCAAAAACAGGGTTCCTCCAACCCACCATGGGTCAATCTGGTTACAGTACAAAAGGGATCTGAGTGAGATGAGAACCATTTGTCATCAAAGGCTTAGTAGATATAGGCTGCACACATGACCTCTGACATTGCAAAGCTCCAGCCCTAGACCCAGTTTTGGGCACTTTAACCTAATTATCATTAGATGCACATAACAGGGCTCCACTTTGCAGCTTTACAACCTGGTCCAAATCATATGCCCAGGGAGAGATATTCATACACTGTTTTTCTCCCCAATGGGGCCCCACACAACTCCTAAAGTAGTTTATAATCTCTCCTCCATTTTATCCTCCCAACAAGAGCCCCTTGACAGACTGCAAGAGAATGACTGTCCCAAATTCTCCCAGTGATCTTCCATGACAGCATGGAAATTCAACCTGGGTCTTTAAGATCCTAGTCCAACATTCTAACCATTACGCCTTGCCGGATCTGAAAAGTGCATTGCATTGGCCAGGATGATTGTTCCAACCAACATGAAGCCATCACTGCTCTGACATTTGGAAAGTGCTTTTACTCTTCCCATGGGAGGATAGATTTGCCAAAAATAAATACTAAACATGGATTCTGGACCTGCTTCCAAGTAAGTCAGCTTGGAACTTCAGACTTGACCAAGCAGCCATTTCCAATAAAGTTTTCAGTCCACTTTGATAGCGTCTTACTTTTAAAGAATGTTTGATCCAGGTTTACCTAATTACATGCTTATTTCCATACCAATTGGGTAGAGGCAGCCAGAATCTCCAAATAGTCTCATCTATTTAAACTGACCTAATTGTCCAAATGGTCTGGATGATCCTCCCTGCCCCCCAAGCAATTCAAATCCGTGCATTTTCTCAGCATCAGGATGGTCACATCCAATTGTTTTCACTTGCCAGGTTGAAGAAGGTACACTTTGAAACACCTTCCAGTTCCATATTTTATGGGGGAGTAGCATATGCATACTACCACCCACTCAGGTCTGTGTAAACTGTTGAGATCCAATAAAATGTAAAAAGGTTTGCCGCCAACTGTCTTATTAATGTTAGTTGATGTTTGAATCAGCCCATAGTTGAAACCTGGAAACTCTGTGTGATTCTAAATTGGCAACAACATGGCCTTCTTCACAAAATCCTATTTGTTAGCTGATAACTGCAGTGATTATCAAGAGATGCCCAAGCTGGGTATAATGGCTCTCATGCACAAGCTTTCCGTGGAAGTTTGATTATGTGAATGCAACCCTTGCCAATGAGGTCAGTTTTTTTCAAGTGAAAAGTTTTTCAGTGATCAGTGCTACCCGCTGGAGTTACTTTGGGCTAACCTTGTGGTGAAAGCTTTTATGCTAGCTTAGGCGGTTTCTGCACGGGCTGAAAGCAACACCGTTTGGGGCCAAATCGTTTGGGGCCAAATCGATGCAGCAGCGCTCTGTGCCCGCCAAAACGGTGTATTCAAAACTCACTTGGGGAGTGAGTTTTCCTGCAAATGCCGGCTTCCATCCGCTGCCATGTGAACGGCAGCGGGGGGAAGCCAGCGTTTTCCCCTCCCTTCCCTGGCCCCAAACGCCTCATTACCTTCTGCTGGCAGTCGCGTCACTCTATCGTCACTCTGAGGAGGGAAGGGGACATGCCTCCTGGTCTCCGGTGCTTCAACCGTCGCTGTGGCCATGGGGGCATGTCCCCTTCCCTCCTCAGAGCGACGATAGAGCGACGCAGCTGCCAGCAGCAAGTAACAAGGCGTTTGGGGTCGGGGAGGGGAATATGCGGCTGTGCGGAGCTTGCTCCCACAGCTGCATATCCCATGGGGACGTTTGTGCAAATGGCCCCAGAGCCTGCATCGGCATGATTAATGTCGATGCAGGGTCTCTCCCCTGGCTGTGCGGAAACCGCATTAGCTTCATGGTCTACAAAAACCCTGGTCGATTCCCCACGGTCAATTAAGCACGTGATACTCATGCAAAATAACCAGGTGTCCTGCAGAACTCCCCACTGCCTGATCGCCGAATACGCTTTCATCCTAGTTCTGGTGCTTCCCCCCCCCCCCCCCCCCGCACGTGTCATTTCAGAACCTGGAAGAAAGTAGACCTTTTGAAAAATGCTGTGATGAATCAGGATGGGAGGGGAGCAGTGGGGAGCATCAGGTGTTTGAATCTCCCCCCTTGGGAGTGACGTGGAGCCTCCCACCCATTCAGGATGCAGTGGGCTGTGGCCGATGTGCGCGCAGCCCTTTTTTTTATTTCACGCACCCGAGATTCATGTGGATACGTGGATACAAACAACTGAGGGACATTTTTGGTTGTAAAACACGAATTTAACGAATAAATGCTCATTTCTTTGTGTTGGTCTGCACATGCTCACACAAATGTGGCTCCAAAAGGATTTTTTTAAAAAAAATTCCCACCCAGCAGCAGCAGCAGCCAATCAGGATAGCCCCTGAACAGAACGAGTGTTCGAGTGGGGGATCCTGTGTTGCTGCTGCCTGAGGATCTCTTGGGGGGGGGGGGCACAAGCTGCAGTGGAGAGCATGAAACCAGGATGAAAAGGTGCTGATTCTTTTCAAACCTGGATCTATCTACATTCATTTTCTCTGTGAGGAATCGCCCCCTGTCTCCTGAAAGTGGGAAACAAGTAATCCCTGAGCAAATACTCCATTGTGCCACCACTAAGAGTGGTAACTCAGACAGAGCAGTCTGCATAACTGCTTAAGCTATTTGAACAATGCAATGCAAAGTAGATTGTAGTAAAGTTTGTCCCCTAGAAGAAGAAGAGTTTGTATTTATATCCCCCCTTTCTCTCCTGCAGGAGACTCAAAGGGGCTTACAATCTCCTTGCCCTTCCCCCCTCACAACAAACACCCAGTGAGGTAGGTGGGGCTGAGAAAGCTATGAGAAGCTATGACTAGCTCAAGGTCACCCAGCTGGCGTGTGTGAGAGTGTACAGGCTAATCTGAATTCCCCAGATAGGCCTCCACAGCTCAGGTGGCAGAGCTGGGAATCAAACCCGGTTCCTCCAGGTTAGATACACGAGCTCTTAACCTCCTACTCCACTGCTGCTCCTAGGCAAGCACAGGGTCATTACTGATCTACGGGGTGACATCACGTCACAAAATTTACTAGGCAAACTAGGATTCTACCTCAGAGTGTGGAGGAGTCTCCTTCTTTGGAGATTTTTAAAGAGAGGCTCGATGGTCCTCTGTCAGGAGTGCTTTGATTGTGTATTCCTGCATTGCAGGGGGTTGGACTTGATGGCCCTTGGGGTATCTTCCAACTCTATGATTCTATGATTAATATTTTAGCCCGATTATAATCCATCACTGCCAGAGATTCACTGGAGATCCCATAGGATTTCAGCTTTAGTTCCACCCTTTCATGCCGGGGTGAAATAAACTGATCTTCACAAATGCCATGCACTAGGCCCTTGTTGGAATCAAACATTCTGAGCCAATGTAAGATCAGCCAGCAATCCTGCTTGTGAACATGGCTTCCAAAGAGGGTTATCAATTCTGGATTGGAAAATTGGAGATTTGGAGGTGGAATCTCAGGAGCGGGAGGGTCTGTGAAGGGGAGGGACCTCAGGGGAGTATAATACCATCAATTACATCCTCTACAGCAGCCATCTCCCCCAGGAGAACCGATCTCGGTAGTCTGGAGAATTCTGGGAGATTTCTAGGCTGCACCTGGCAACCCAGACATGTTGGAGCTGTATTAACAGTGCAACCCTAAGCACTCTTCTAAGTCCATTGAGGCCCGCTGTTAATGTCACATGCACAGAAATATAACTACTTCTGAGCAAGACTTTTTGAAAGGGTATTTAGGAATTGGAGGTTTGCAGGGAGAAGCAACGAGAAGACGTATTTGAAAAGTGAGACGATGCCCTTGAGAGTGGCTTGTTTGTAGCTGTGTAGTAGCTTCAGTGTGTATACTAGCTCTCGTTTTTACCTCTGTTGTTTCGCTTTATGTGCGGTGTATACATAGAGAGTCACCTCTCAGAGATCGTGGTCCATAATATTTATATATAATGCGAGGCCTCAGGCTATTTGATGCAGGGAGCTACTGATATTCTTGCCTGCAGACAAGATGCCTTGAAAGCCTTCTGCAGCATCAATTTGGTAAGTTATTTTACAGCACCATAAATTTCTTCCACTGTTAGCCACTTTAAAAAAGTAGTGTTATGGCCCAATCCTCTGGCTATTTTCAGCATTTTTGGAATGGGGTCGATGCAAGTGTTGGGGAGAATGAGCGGCCGTGTTGACGGTGGCTTCGTTTTTCTCTTATCCACAGAACAAAAGGCACGGAAGAGAACCTACTTTCCGCCAGCTTTGTTGGGAACGTTCGGTGGTACAAATAACGATATATTTTCAGGCTATAATTTATACTGACTCTCCAAATAAAAAGTTAATAAAGTGAAGGGTGTGTGAAAATGGCTGTAAAAATGACAGGCAAATGCAAGTAAAGGTTAAGATGAAATGTTAATAATGTTGATTTCCCCAAAGCGTTGTCGCTTCTGTCAGTGTGGCTTGAGGGCTTTTGAAACTCGCACACGGGTTGTTCCTTCTGTATGCTTCAAAAGAATGAACGCATCCTACTGGCTCCCATTGTAGTGACTCTTCAACAGAATTTTATCATCCACAAGATATACCAGCTGTTTTGTTTTGCTTCTTTTTTTTTTTGCTTGTGGAAGTTTTAAGATGAAGCAAATGAAGGGAAACAGGGCATCGGGGAAAATGGCAGAAAACAAATGGCACAGTTGTAAACATCAAAGCCTTAGCCAGAATGGAAAGAACTATATGAAAGTTTCAATGGTTGCATCTGAGATTTCTTCTGTGTTGTTTCATGAGCTCTGTTTTTTAAATAACCTGTAACTCGCTCAGCCTATCTGTTCAGAAAGAAGGTTGACAAGTATATTGAAGAGATATGCCACCGTTATGTCTTCCTAGCTAGGTTTCCATTGTAGAAGTGGTGTGTAAATAGCTTGAAGCATACAAAATTCTCTTATTCAAACAGGGTTAGCAAAATACTGTGTCTTTCATCTTCTTCCCAAAGCCTCTCAATTTTGAGACTACTCAGTATGGTGTTTATTCTTTATTCAGTTTTGCATGGATTTAAATTTCTATGGATTCAGAGGCAGAAAGCCCTTCAAGAAGCATTAGAAGGATATTTGATTCGAAGGGGAAGTTTCACTTAGTGAGACGCCAAGTCAGTTTTGAAAACTGACATGAAACGGGTTATTCTTTCCATTTCCTTTTTCATTTTTTTACAATGCAGTTTCTTTCCGAAGCAAAAAAAAAAAATAAAGCTGTGAGATAGATCTCAATACATTTCTGTCTGCAGAATCGCTTGCATGAATAACACAGGGGCATCAATTCTTCTTTTAAGATCAGACGTCCTGATAAATGAGATATTATTCACACAGGGCAGCAATGATACACACGATGCTTGCAAGGAACATAGAGCATCCTGACCCTCCATGCCACGGCTCCAATCCCAATCAATTCCAGCGGTTGCCTTTTACGTCTCAGCTGTGGAAAGTGATTTGGCCTTCATATAAATTCAGTGCTTTGGACAAGGTGCCAGTGGGTGCTTAGATATTTCTTCTTTCTGTTCAGAGCACAGATCTGGTGTGATCAACGTTCTTCATCCTATGAAATGCATACTGCCATTCAGAGCTCATTCAAATATCTGTTCAAAAGGCTTGATTCAGGAATGCCAGCTTCCAGGTGGGTCATGAGGATACCCCAGAATGGCAGCTCATCTCCAGAACAGAAGAAGAGTTTGGATTTATAGCCCACATTTCTCTCCTATAAGGAGTCTCAAAGCGGCTTACAAACTCCTTCCCTAAATCTGTCCACAACAGACACCTTGTGAGGTAGGTGGGGCTCAGAGAGTTCTGAGAGAACTGGGTCTGACCCAAAGTCACCCAGCAGACTTCACGTGGGGGAGTGGGGAAACAAATCCAGTTCTCCAGATTAGAGCCTGCCACTCTTAACGACACCACGCTGGGCAATAATTATATATTCAGAACTGTACAACTATACCAGGGGTAGGGAACCTGCGGCTCGAGAGCCGCATGCGGCTCTTCTGCCTTTGCACTGTGGCTCCACGAGCCAAGCCGCCGGCCCCATCCTTGCCCGCCCTGCAGGCAGCAGGGCGGGCACACCAACTGCTCACAGTCGGCTGGGCCACGCCGCGGGTTTCCCCTCTCGCACACCCTGTTGGAGCGGGGCGGGTGCTTTCCCGGCGGCCAGCGAGGCCGAGCCACCGGCTTCATCCTTGCCCACCCTGCAGGCAGCAGGGCGGGCGCATCCATGCGCTTCTCAGAATGAGCGGAGTAAAAGGTAAAAAAAATCCCCTATATATATAGTGTTATCTTTATTTTAAATGTCAAAAATTATTTGCGGCTCCAAGTGTTTTCTTTTCTCGTGGAAAACGGGTCCAAATGGCTCTTTGAGTGTTAAAGGTTCCCTACCCCTGAACTATACAAACTATACATGCAGAAATGAAAAGAAACAGGAAATACACGTCCATGATAGTTCAAATCTCCGACAGTGCCAATGACTCTGGAAAATCTTAATTTCAGAGCCTAAACAGAATCTAGTGAGGATAGATAGCCCAGTCCACGCCAGGCAGGATCAAACTGGCACAGCCGGCTCTGGGCTGAGTCCTGATGACGATGCAAGTCCTGGGTGGTCTCTAGAGGCCACGCTGAATTCCAAAGGCGGGACAGAATCCCTGGAATGAGCCACATTTTTAAAGTTAAGCAACCATTTAAGAGTTTTATTAGATTTAGGCTTAAGTGCTCCTCCGTGCCATGCCAAATTCCCCCTAAATGGCGAGCAGCATAGAATTGGACATCAGGGACAGCTTAAATGTACTTTGTAATTCAATCCCCCTTTGCAGCCTGCTTCTCAAATCGCCCTGTTTCTTGGTGTGTATAAAACAACTTTGCTTTGGGAAAGCAATCAGAAACGCATTATTCAGTGCTCTTGCTATAAAGAATGCATTCAGAAGTGGAGTTTCCAAATTGCTGCATGAAAGCAGCATTTTAAAAACACACACTTTTTTTTTGCCGTCAAGTCACAGCCTGGAGGATTTCAAGGCAAGAGATGTTCAGGGCTAGTTTGCCATTGCCTGCCTCTGGGTCAAAACCCTAGAATTCCTTGGCGATCTCCCATCCAAATGCTTGCCAAGGCTGACCACACCCACACACAGTGGTGGGATCCAAAATTTTTAGTAACAGGTTCCCATGGTGGTGGGATTCAAACAGTCGTGTAGTGCCAATGGGGCTGGGCGGGGCACGACGGGGGCGGGGGCGGGCATTCCGGGGCGGGGCACTAATAATTTCTCTGTTACTTTAAAAAACTCTTATTGTAAAAAAAAAGTTCGTAATTTCCAGCTGGTATCTTTCTGTCCATAATTTAAACTCATTATAGCAAGTCCTATCATCTGCTGCCAACAGAAACAACTACTTCTCCTCTAATTGACTGCCTGTCAAATACTTAATACTTTCAAATACTTAATTTTGTTTCTAGAAATCAAAAGAAGGATACTTTCCTTAAACAAGGAACTTCACCATATTTCTAAAACATGTTTTTAAAACAGCCCAACAGGGAGAATTATCCCGTTTTCTACCTTCGCTAACAAGCCACATAGGAAACAACAGGACTTCATGATTTTTGGACCTAATCGAATTTCTAACGGAAAAGCAGACCCAATTAGTAACCCCCTCTCGGCACACACAAATAATCAGTAACCCACTCTCGGGAACCGGTGAGAACCTGCTGGATCCCACCTCTGCCCACACACCCTTTTTGTATCTACAAAATCGCTGCTAGTGTATAACATAGAAAACTCATATAGATGTAACATTATTTTAAAAAAAACAAATACTTCTTATGCTACAAATTATACAATTCTCTAGAGTGTTCTGTGTTGTATATATAAGCATAGCTTTACATGCCGTAGATTACTTTAAATTATAACCTAGAGCAGCAGACAGTATCTGCATTTTATTTTCACGGCGCTGTGGTGTACAGCATAATCAAGTATATTCATAGCAGCCTCAACTCTATTAAAGCTGTCATATATATTTTATTCTGGCTCACTACTCCCACCCTTACAACAATGTAACTTTTAAAAATTGAGATCCAGCGATTTGACAGTAATGTGCCTTTTATTAATTTACTAGTGAAATACCTGCCATTATAATGGGTGGGTGGGTGGGCAGAAGAGAGCCTGCATATTGCATGTCCAAATGCATTTTTCGTGCATGCCGCATTCAAAGACATAATGCACACCACTGGATTTTATCTGCGCAGACATAGCTTTGGGGTTTTTATATATATACCCCCTCTCGGCACACACAAATAATCAGTAACCCACTCTCGGGAACCGGTGAGAACCTGCTGGATCCCACCTCTGCCCACACACCCTTTTTGTATCTACAAAATCGCTGCTAGTGTATAACATTAGAAAACTATATATATATATTTTGACCATCCTACACTATATATATATATTTTGACCATCCTACACTAAGACAAACAGAGAAATCCAGGTATTGGCTTTTTATACCCAAGTAACAGAATACTTGACTTGATGATGGGTGTAATGGGAGCACAAATATATTTTGCCTGTTCTAGTGTTTCTGTAATATCGACGATAGCTCTGAGCATGTTGCTGTTGCTGGCTTCAGAAATCTAAAAGGCTCTATGATGCAATGATTAAGAACATAAGAACATAAGAACAAGCCAGCTGGATCAGACCAGAGTCCATCTAGTCCAGCTCTCTGCTACTCGCAGTGGCCCACCAGGTGCCTTTGGGAGCTCACATGCAGGATGTGAAAGCAATGGCCTTCTTGCTCCTGAGCACCTGGACTGTTAAGGCATTTGCAGTCTCAGATCAAAGAGGATCAAGATTGGTAGCCATCAAGATTGGTAGCCACATTTGATTCCAATCAAATGTGGACAAATTACATAATTTGATTAAAGAAGGTCGTTCTTAAGATGTGGGGCTGCTGAAATAACATATTGTGCTTTACTTGCAGAAACACATGGGATGGGATAAGTCAAGTCGATACAGAGCAAGGACTACTTGCAATGGTTTCCACGTGTTTTGCTTTGCACAAGACCTCGTGGCTGAAAATGTTTTGTGGGATCCATCTTACAATCGTATTCTGTGAAAACTAGACCATCACATTGTGGGAGGCAAGTTAAGCCACCAAGACATTGGTCTCCCAAAGATTCCCTTTTCCCATAGAAACAAATGGTAATCTCTTGTTTAGATGGCAGAAAGTAAAGGAGTGTACTTTTGTACCCTTTGGTATACAGACCAACAGTGTCGTTCTAAGCAGAGTTATACCTTTCTAAGCCCATTGACTTCAGTGTACTTACAAGAGCATAATTAAGATTGTGTTACATGTCTGCTTTTCGGATAGCATTTGATATTTGAAAGATTTACTTTTTCCCATCTACTAAGGGCTACTGGGAGCAGCAGTGGCAAAAGTGGCTAAGAGCAGTGGCTAAGAGCAGGTGCACTCTGATCTGGAGGAACCGGGTTTGATTCCCAGCTCTGCCGCTTGAATTGTGGAGGCTTATCTGGGGAATTCATATTAGCCTGTGCACTCCCACGCATGCCAGCTGGGTGACCTTGGGCTAGTCACAGCTTCTCAGAACTCTCTCAGCCCCACCCACCTCACAGGGTGTTTGCTGTGAGGGGGGGAGGGCAAGGAGATTGTAAGCCCCTTTGAGTCTCCTACAGGAGAGAAAGGGGGGATATAAATCCAAAACTCTTCTTCTTCTTCTTCTTCTTCTTCTTTTTCTATTATAGCTATCAGCATTAACCCTTGAGATCACCTACATTATCCCAACAGGTATCATTTAATGGTCACATTAGGGTTTGAATGAGAGATGCAATGCAGGCATTGATGTTTATGTGCATTGACCTCAGTCCAGCTCAGTCATCATAAATAAACTTTGACCCTGGAGGCCACCGCCCACGTGGAAGACTAAAGAAACAGTGGATGGACAGCATTGCTGAAGACATTGCATGAAGACAACCTAACCCTTGAAAATGACCAAAATCAAGCTATTTGGCAAAGAAAATGTCAGTGCTAAACCCCTCAAGGGGAATACAGAAGAAGAGGACTACCAATAATTCCATAACAAGATGTAAAAACTGTTCTTCTCTGGTCAAGAGCAAAAGAAAATCATCATTGAAAAAAATAATCACAACAGTAATCACAAAAATAACCACAACAATAATCACAACAATAATCACAACATTCTGAATACACTTTTCTTGGGTTCCATGAGTCTATCAAAGCAATGTTATCCATTGATCTTATTTTAGATGTCCCATTCATTTCCTTGTTACTCCTTTTAAATTCAGAAATGCATCTATTGCCTAAATGAACTAAATTTCAATTGCGGAAGTTCTCTTTAAAATGTTGTTTCAGGAATTTTGTGAATTGCCGTTATTACTTAATTGGTTTTGGTCAAAAAAGAAACATCCACTCAGTGTTATCAAACACCTTTTTTTGGCATCTGCAACCATTTTAGAAGCTTTGATTTCCCATTGATGAATTATACCAACTATCTTTTTTGATATTATCTTTCGGTGATCTGTTAGATAACAATTCGGCTTGGATCAGAACATCTGCTTTGTATGCAGAAGATCTGAGGCTTGACCATCAGAATCTCCCTTTAAAGGGTCAGGTAGCAGATGATGTGATATATGAAAATTATTAAACTGTGCTACAAAGACTGAAATAAACATTTGATCATTGTTATGTAACATTGAAATAAAAAGACAAAGGCAGTCCCCTGTGCAAGCATGGGGTCACCATGGGGTGACATCACTTGACAACATTTACTAGACAGACTATGGCCCCTTCCGCACACGCAAAATAATGCGTTTTCAAACCACTTTCACAACTGTTTGCAAGTAGATTTTGCTATTCCGCACAGCCTCAAAGAGCACTGAAAGCAGTTTGAAAGTGCATTATTCTGCATGTGCGGAATGAGCCTATGTTTTGGGGTGATTTGCCATTGCCTCCCCAGTCATCTCTACTTTACCCCCAGCAAGCTAGGTCCTTATTTTGCTGATCTCAGAAAGATGGAAGGCTGAGTCACCCTTGAGCTGGCTACCTGAAACCAACTTTTGTAGGATAGAACTCTAATCAAGAGAAGAGCATTGACTCTTAGTACTGCTTATTACTCTGCGCCATGGGACTGAAATAGATCTTTAAATATTATTGATACTGGTTAAACAATTAACCTATGCTTGCATCATTGCTTTGATAATTTATATTTTATTCTGTCTCATTCCAAGGGTTTGTGTTAAATTGAAGATATTTTCCAAGTTATACTAAATGCAGTTACCTTTCTACATTACCAAATATGAGAAATATTCCATACAGTCTTGTCTGCACTGTGATTATGATCCTCAGTTTTAAAAACTGACAAAATCTTGAAAAGATGGATTCTATCTTTTTCACTGAAAATGCATCTCTATAGCATCTCTGTGGCAAAGAGCTTTAGCAGAAATTATGCACTTGTGTATTAGTGCAACAGTGTTTCATTAGCAGCCATTTACTACTTTCCATCTTGATAAGAGAAGAGCAGAGTGGGACACCGAAAACTAGTTTCAGATCACATTGAAAAATTTGTGACAGTTCTTTTTACTGAACCAGATTATAAGTGTCAGTATTGCCTGACTGGCATGAGCTTTTCAAAATCACACATGGAGGTCTTCCAACATCACCTCTTATTTGAGCCTTTTAACTGGAGATACAGAGAACAAAACCTGGGACTTTCTGCACATTAGCAGATGCTCTTACCTTAGACCAGCGGTCTGCAACCTGTGGCTCTCCAGATGTTCATGGACTACGAATCCCATCAGCCCCTGCCTATTGGCCATTCTGGCAGGGGCTGATGGGAATTGTAGTCCATGAACATCTGGCAAGCCGCAGGTTGCAGACCCCTGCCTTACTCAACCCCTCCCCTCCACCTTAAGTTTTTCTTTAAAAATTAAAAAAGCATTAAAATTGGGTTTAATTCCAGTCCAGCTGCATTGACATTTTTAACTCTATAAGTTTAAACTGCTTTATACACCAATGTTTAAAAAAATGGTTGGTCAAACTGTTTGAATACTGTAAACTGATTTCAGTTTAGATGTTTATTTTCAAAGAATACAGATCTGGACAATTTGTAACTCCCTGACCATTATTCCATAATGGCAACCATAACATTCCACTCAAAGTGAAATTTCAAGGGGAAATTAAAATGGTAGGGATTCCATCTGAAAGAAGAAATAATTAAATGAATAAGGGTTAGAGAACCCCACTCTCTGATTCTTTAATTCCCAAACACTTTGCCATGAGAGGACAGTTGGTGTGCCATGAGAAATACATTTGTTAACTATGGCCCCTTCCGCACAGGCAAAATAATGCGTTTCAAACCACTTTCACAACTGTTTGCAAGTGGATTTTGCTATTCCGCACAGCTTCAAAGAGCACTGAAAGCAGTTTGAAAGGGCATTATTCTGCATGTGCGGAATGAGCCTTTGGCTCCTGTAAGCTTTTAGCTGCTACACACAGAGTCTTGCCTAGTAAGCAAGCTGAAGATAGAAACTAATATAGAAATTCAAAAGGTAGGCTCTTTGTAATTCTTACATGTTTACATTTTAAATGTAAACTTTTTTTATGGAAATATGTCTCCAATTTTAATTTGAAAAATAAAAGTTGGCATGGTTATCAAAAATCGCCCTGACCTCCATGTTCCTCTTTTGAAGGTGATGCTAGTTCTGCATGAAAAAGACCCAATCCCAGTGTGTGTGTGTGTCCCCTCTTCCAGCTTCATATAATTATAGGAAACGAAGGGCTTCTTTGCTTGGAGTATATTTTGCTCCCTTTCCAACTATATTAACAGCACGTACAACTTGTAAATCTTGTGGATTTGTTTGAAGTCTTTTTGTGCAAAGCAATTCAAGTGATTTACAGGATACTGCATACAGAGTAAGATTCCAGTATGGTTGAGAACGGGGATGTTTCAAACACTGTTTAAAAATTTTCCCAGTTTCAACAGCAACGAAAGGATAGTAACTGCAAGGAAAGAAGGAAATATCCCTGCTGTCCTGACACTCCCCTAGGCAGCCCAATGGGCTGCGACACACTTTTAGCTGGTGTCCAATCTACACCAGCCAAAGGGGGGAGTTCCTAGGATGAAAGCCCTCAGGAAGCTAACTAAAGTCAGCTCCACCCCAGAAACACCCCCATTGGCACTGGCAGGGGCTCCAGCAGTGGAAGAGCCCTTCGGGGGAGGGCAGTATATAAATGTAATAAATAGATAGGTAGACAGACAGACAGACAGACAGACAGACAGACAGACAGACAGACAGACAGACAGACAGACAGATAGATAGATAGATAGATAGATAGCACCTGCACAGCATTAGTGGCCCCTGCAATGGTGTAAGTTATTTATTTATTTATTTATTCATTCATTCATTCATTCATTCATTCATTCATTCATTCATTCATTCATTCATTCATTCATTTATAATCAGTTTTATATACCGCCCCTCCCCCGAAGGGCTCTGGGCGGTGAACAACACAATGACAAACAGTCACATTAAAACCCCATGTAAAACAGCGAATTAAACAAAATTACATCGGCATCCAGCATAAAATTTCATAAAACTTTATAAACCCACCCTGGAAGAAACAAAACCAGAGAGCTGAGGGCCCCATAGAAATTAAGGGGCCCAGAATGTGAAAGGGGGAGGAGAAGGGCGCACATCAGCGGTGCCATTTAATGCCATGTGGACTGGCAATGATGCTTGAACCAGCGTGAGGCCCCTTCCGCACACGCAAAATAATGCATTTTCAAACCACTTTCACAACTGTTTGCAAGTGGATCTTGCCATTCCGCACAGCTTCAAAGAGCATTGAAAGCAGTTTGAAAGTGCATTATTCTGCATGTGCGGAATGAGCCTGAGTCTGGCTCCACAGCATTTTCACTCCCCTCCCCCGTTGTGGATTGCCCTTTTAATCCCCCAAAAGATATCCCAATCCATATATTTAATTGTTGCTTTTATTCATGTGTACTCTTTCAAAAATGTATTTGTGTTGTATTTTTAGCTGTTGACTGCCTTGAGGGACCTCGTCGGTTATAATGATGCACCATTCTCTACTAGCCTGTGTATACCCATCATGATCAAGATGTATACCATGAGAAAGCACCTTTAATGCATAGACTAGTTGAGGCAATTGCAGGAAAATTGATTTGACAGCATCTGCTCCAATATGTAGCACTTCGAGATGGCTAAGACAGAGCTTTTAGCGTCTGCTTTGGTAAATGCTGTAAGGCTGTTTTCTCAGCATTATGTTGCTCCGGAAAAAAATATATGAATAAATGTGATTTAATTTTACCCAAAAAGAAAACTTTTGCCTGATGAGAAATTGTCGGCATCATCCATCAACACAAGAGTCCAGTTGTAGGGAGAACAAGGTACGAAGGATGTCTGGGGATTCCCCCCCCCCCTAAAACAATGGCTTGTGCTTCTTTGACACCATTATTACACCAATATTAGACACCAACAATCCATACTTGTCTGTCACTCTTCCCAACACAGTACTTGCAAGACTTTTATTCCCTGTTGTATCTGTGACATGCAGAAATGTCACATAATTCTCCTTGATGTCCACGAATTGGCTGTTAACAAAGAAACACGGAGTGTCCGCCATTAAAGTGGGTAATTTGTCCCTGGACGTCTTGGCGAGAGCTGAGTATCCATCACCATAAAGTAATAAAGTTGCCATTTTCCATTTCACTGTGTTGTGAAGTTTGCAAAGTGAGAAAAACACACAAGTATTTCATAGCAGCACCTCTCGTTATTTTCTGCCAGTAGGGATGCTGGCCTCCAGGTGAAACTTGGGATTCCTCAGAATGACAGCTCTTCTCCAGGCTACAGAGATTCACTCCCCTGGAGAAAATGGCTACCTCGGAGGATAGCTTCTATGGCATTGTACCCCACTGAGGTCACAAAATGGATCTGACAACCCTATTCCCACATCCCCCGCAGATGACCAGGGAGAACCTGGTAACCCTATTCACCAGCAACTCTCATTGGTTGGCAAGTGACCAACTAAGGTCGATTCCGCACTTGCGTTATCGACCTAAGCTTGAACTGCGTTCAACCTAAGTGCTCCGCACAACCACTGGGATTGACGTGGTTTTGTACCAGCTTCGCCCCGTGTAAGGTACGAAGGTAATGGTCAAATTTCCGACTCCAGTTGGGAACTACTACTTTCTCAGGGATCCACGCTCGAACTCAGCTCGATTCCAGTAAAGTGCGGAATCTCTGGTGCCAGGAGTCCCCCATTCAGCCAATCACAGCTGAGTGTTTCAGGCATGCGTACAGCTGGCCAATAAAAAAAGCCACCTTCGTCCCTCCATTCCTGTGGCAGTTTTTTTAATAACGTGTGTGGGGATAGACGGAGCATGGCTGTAGAACAGTAGCCAATCGGAACGGAGCGGTGAAGAGGCACAGGATGATTCCGCCCTCTGAGCTGGCATCAAGCTGGTTGCAGCGGGGAACAACAATGGCTTCGACCTAGGTCAGTACCCTTCTCAGGGAACTAGGTCGAACCTATTTTACTCATGTGCGGAATCGCCCCAAGTCCAGTTTTGATGCTGGGTCTGGTAAGCATTGTTATCCAGGTAGGTTGAAGATAGTTTGAGTATAATTAAATTTTCACACAGGACCTAAGAATTGAAAAAGGATTGTATGGCAGACTAATGACTTGGGGATAGGGAAGCTAAGGGGCAGGGACCCTTGAAGCGTGGCCGCTGAAGAGAGGGGTCAGAGTGGTCCGTTGTCTGAGAAACAGGAATTTGAGGGAAAGATAAGGTAGTTTGCGGGCTGAATCAGCTGTTTCGGATTTGGCCAGTAGAATAACTATAGGTTCTGTACTTTCACTGATGTTTTAAACATTTGTGTTAGATGGTTGAATGAAATTGTACTTTTGGAACTGAAGGTCACCCGTGCATTGAGGATAACTGTATTTCACAGAAGGCCTTCCAAAGGAGAGGCCTGTGTCCTGAGCCAGTGCTTCCATTTTGTGATCAAGAAAGAGAAAAAAACTGAAACCCAAATAAGATGGAGGATATGATGGAATGTGCTAGTCCAGTGATGGCGAACCTTTTTGAGACCGAGTGCCCAAATTGCAACCCAAAACCCACTTATTTATTGCAAAGTGCCAACGCAGCAATTTAACCTGAATAACCCCTCGAGCAGGGGCCAGTCTGCTGTAGCCTCCAGCAAGTCCCACATGAGCCGCTCTGCGCCTCTCTAGCATCTCTGCCCCCCCCCCCGGGCAGCATCCACCTGGAGTACAGGCACTAGGCCCGCCAGCTCGCTGAGATGCACGTGGCCCAGGCCAGCCTAGATGTGTGGGGGAGGGGACGTTTTCCCCCCACATGACGAATTCTGTGTGTGGGTGCCCACAGAGAGGGCTCTGAGTGCCACCTCTGGCACCGTGCCATAGGTTCGCCACTACTGTGCTAGTAGGTCTATCAGGTCTTCCATTATAGCAGGAGGCTTCTCACGGGCAAGCTCCGTTGCTCTCAGAGGCAGCAGGAGAAATATTAAATGAACATTGCTGTGTCATAACCCGCAACCTATGGGTACAACCCGCAAGTGACAAAAGGTAGTTCTAGAACTCATTTGAAAACTCGATGGTAACCTTGCAGCTACCATACAGCTTCCCTTTGTACCACAGTGATGACAGCAACATGACACATGTCAGGACTACAATTCCCAGCAATCACCGGCTCCTGCCTTTTTGCGTTAGAGCGGGAAACTGAGCTGGGGAGCTACGGCAAAACGAAACTATGTAGCTCCGTCAGAACCAATGAGAGACCAGGGACTGGGGGAAGGGGAAAAGCTGATTGGTTGCTGTCTGTTTTTGTAAATAGAATAAATACTGGAACTGAGGACAAGAATCCTCAGTTCCAGCACCCTGTAGCTAGGGCGGCCCAAATCAACAAAGTTCTTCTTTTACGTTACTTTGTCTTTTACATTACTTTGTCTTTTACGTTAACTTCTTTTACGTTAACTTCATCCTTACAACACACATACAGCCAGTCGTCCCACCGGTTGCCAAGCTGGCAACCCTATGTGCGAGAAGGGATTGCTTTGCAATAAATGGGGTGGATTCATTTCTCTCAAAAAGTGTGAAAAGCTTACAAGTGCTTTTGAACCCAGTCTTCTTAATGAAATGATACAGTGGCTAGAATGTCAGCCTAGGCCCAGTACAAGTGGGTTTGAACATAGTGGAAGCTGACCAGGTAACCTGGTGCCTGTGATACTATCTCTCTGACCTACCTTTATGGATAGTGTTGGTTGTGTAGGTAAAGTGGATCAGGGGAGAATAATGAACCATTAAGCCAGTCCCTGGCAATAAGCCAGCCCCCAGTGAGGAGAAAATCAAGCTATAAATTAAAAAATAAAATGTGTAAGTTGGCGTAGCTGCCAAGAATGCTGTATTTCAGTTTCAATATGTATGCAAATTCTAAACATAGCTGATTTAGGTTTGCTGATCCAAGCTATTGTAACCTCGAGGAGAGACTAATGTAATGTGCTATGTGAGACGACGCTCAAGGGATCCCAAAATGTTCAATTATTGCCAAATGCCACCGCACATCTTTTAACAGGTGCATGCCAATAGGAGGGCATCTTTTTGACGGCTTTCAGAAGGGGTTTCAAGGCATGTTCTATAACAGCTATTTGGTTGCCTGTTTCTGGCCTCAATTTAAGATGCCCTGATGCCCTGAGATACTTTTCTCTGAAAGACTTTCTCTGCTGGTATGAATGTGTGCCCTAGCCTCTTGTTTGCCATTCCACCTCAGGGAACTGTGAGAATGTTTCGTGCCATACCAAGGGTGGTTCTGGTCAGTGACGCATCTATGGGAAATAGCACCTATTGTGTCTAATAAATGTTGGAAGTGTCAACAGCAAGAGAGGTCTTTTTCGTATGTGGCGAACTTGTAAAGAGGCTAAGACTTTTGGGGATATGATACTTAAGGAAATGTAAAAGATTTTGAAAATAACAATTTTGGGGGAAAAAAAACTGAGCCCTTTTGTTGGATGATATTATTATTATTATTATTATCATCATCATCATCATCATCATTATCATCATCATCATCATATTTATTTATTTATTTATTTATTTATTCATTCATTCATTCATTCATTCGATTTGCTAAACCGCCCTACCCCTGAGGGGCTCAGGGCGGTGTACAGCAAACAACAACAAACATAATAAAACAAATCGAATAACCCCAGTTAAAATACAAAACCTTAAAACTATAGCAGCAGCGTCCATCAATAAATAGTTAATAATTAATGATAATAAGGGGCGTCTGGCATCACACCCCAGTGATCCAATCCTGGGAGTGGTCAAATTCTGGGAGGGGCTGGCAGATGGTCAGATACACAGCCAGTGGGCAGGGCAATGAGAGGGGCGGAATCAGCGGCCGGTCCCCCCAAAAGTCCAGCGGAACAGCTCAGTTTTGCAGGCCCTGCGGAACTCCCCAAGGTCCCGCAGGGCCCTAACTGCTGGAGAAAGAGCGTTCCACCAGGCAGGGGCCAGGGCAATAAACGCCCTGGGAGAGGACATCACCCTCTCAGCCAGCACCACCCAAAATCTCAGCTCCTCCACTCTCTTCTAGGTGCCTCTGCAAACTTGACCTGGAATGTGGATACCTGTTGCCAGCCCACACTCCCAGCCCTGACACACGGTCACACTTCTGAAAAGGGGTGGCGGAGGGCCCTCCCTTTCAAATGGCACATGTCAGGGCAGCCCTTCCTTAAATATACCTCTGTTTCTGGTGGAATCCTGACACTCCAGAATGCTCTTTGAGAGGAAATGAGAAGCCTTTTTTGATGGCTTTCAGAAGGGTTTGAAAGACAATAATATTCCAGAAGACTTTTAACCAACATTGCATGATGGGATGGGTTTCTTTTTGGTGGTTCTGTCAGCAAACAACTGTGGATGGAGCTACTCCGTTTCAGAAGCAGTCGTTGTGGTTTTATGTATTTTTAATCAGTACATCTATGCTGTAACCAACCTTTGGTCCTTCTGTGAGAAGATGGGACAATCATGTTCAGGAGGAATGGACTGGATGAAGGGGGACACAGAGCTTAGGAAAGAAAAGGCTCATGAGCAAAAACAGTGTAGGGCTTTATTTGTTGCACCATATGCTGTTTTTAATGCAGATATTCTCAAAGCGTTTACATTTTGAAATTTTTGAATCAATTAAAAGTTGAGGTGCTCAGCTGAAGCTGTACATGACACAGTAGTGGTTTGATGCCTCCTTCCTCTGACACCCTCTGGATTGGACACTGGAGAGAGGGAGTCCTCAGTTAGAACCAGTGCGGCGGACGCCTTGCCAGCACCAAATCTGGGGTCGAGAGGGAATAATTTGACTAAAAAAAATGGAACAAGGTGGACGACATTTGTGAGAAACCAGAGGAAACAGAAACTAGTGGAGCAATAGAGGATGAAGAAAAGAAGAGTCAAGAAGAATGGGATTTCACATAATCTCATTCACATAATGTGTAATAATGATGCGTAGGAACTGGTTGTGAACCAGATCTAATGGAAAACAGCATGGCTTGGTCTAGAGCACAGGTGTCAAACTCACGTCCCTCCAGATGTTTTTTTAAATATTTTTATTGATATTTCAGAATTATTACAGATTTATATTGTATGTCTTATATTTCATCCTCCATATCCTTCCGCCCCCTTTTTCCCCTCCCCCCTCTTCTTCTCTTCTTTAGATGCACAGCAGCAGGTCCATTCTTTTCAATCTTCTTGTCCATTTTTCTTCTGTAATTCCAATTTCGTTTAACCCGTCTTTGAATTCCACCCAGATCCACTTCATATCTTTTTGTTTTTCTTGCCATATTTGATTTCTTGACATTATGTCAAAGATTTCTAATTGTATTTGCTCCCATATATATTCCAACCATTTCTGCATTGTCCAGATTTTTTTGTCTTTCCACCCCAATGCTATTACTGCATGGGCCGCTCTAATCGTGAGTTTGAAAAACTTTCTCTTTCTTTGTTCTATTATTGTATAATCCAATATGCCTATAAATAATAAATCTATGTTTATCTTTATTTTTACCTTTACATATTTTTCTATATATATTATAACATTTTCCCTCCCTCCAGATGTTATGGACTACAGTTCCCATCATCACCATAACATCTGGAGGGCTGCGAGTTTGACACCTATGGTCTAGAGCAGGAATGGGCAATTATTTTTTCCATGGGGCCACATAAGAATCAGAAAATATTGTGGAGGGCCGGGCCAAAAGGCTGAACTCAATTCTGCATAATAGGGGCTGGTAAGTGACAGACAGGTGCACAGATCAACTTGGAATCAGTGGCAACAGTTCTGCATACAACAGTATTTGGCACAAAGAATCACAGGCTTAACCTACCTGTATAGTTGTCCACTGTGACAATCAAGCAAGTGGGGAGACTTAAGTCCCTTGACCTACTTTTTTCCATCGACTGGTGCTTTTGAAAGCCCCGCAGAAGCTGGTTGCCTTGGCTGCCGGCTTCTGCGGGGCTTTCAAAGGCGCCTTGCTCCCCAGCAAGGCAGGGGGGCCAGTCAGGGTCATCCGGCGGGCCGGATGTGGCCCCTGGGCCGTATAATGCCCAGATCTGGTCTAGAGGCTAACAATGCAGCTATGCCTTTAAGAATTATGCCGAATAGGGATCCTTCCAGTTATAGTTTCTCCTGTCACTGCAGCATTATGACCTGGCAACTCTGACAGACTGGAAGCCAAGAAGCATTGAGATGAGCAGGCAAACTGGGGATGAATTTCACATATTGATTTGAATTAACCAGCCAATTTTTTCACCACCGGCGTCTCGATGTGCAAATTTTCTGGCTATCCCAGGGAAAAAAAAATGATAATGCATTCCAAAAGCCATCTCTTCCACATAGAAATATTTTAAGATGAAATCCTTTCCACCTAGGCTGGTTATCAGAAGCAATTAGTGCTAATAGAGTATGAAGAAAAGCCATCCTTCTTCTAAGTACATCTTATTCAATCCCAGAATATACATTATATATTTATTTTTATTAGAATTTTTATCCCTCACCTAGAATGGGGCTTGTAGTGGCTAACAATATAACAGTATAACCACAACAAAAATTTCAACACAGTACAATTAGAACTCAGCACACAGCTTTTAGCTTCAAAAAATCGACAACATTGATGGTAAAAATCCACCCAAATTTACACTAGTAGTATAACTCAGCCCTTTCTGCGCAGCACAGGGAGAGCGGGTTGCAAGCGAGATAAAGTAACTCGCTCTCCTGTTTACCCGTTCACGTGGCTCCATGCAGGCAGTGACCAGAGTCAGCAGAAACAATGCGAGTTGCTGCCACGCCTTCACGCCCAGGGGCGGGGGTTCATTTGCTCCTTACCTCCCTTGCTGCATAGCTACTTGGGCAGGCTGCCATGGACCCTCACAGCCATGCTGCCATTCCTGTGACCCCACATGGCTATGCAGCTGTGAGGCGGGGACCTTTAAAAAATGGGAAGGACGGCTGAGTAGAGTGCTTCCTGGGGCAGCTGTTCGCTCGCATGTGGCTGCAACCCCCGTTAAAACCAAAGAATTGTGGATAGCGTGGTTCTTTAATAACCCATTTCGGGGAGATAGCATGGGGCAGCCTTGCTTTAGGGGCAGGAGCCATGCGAAGTTCCCCCTCGGAGCGGGTTTTTTCCCGTCCCCAGCCCGGGTTTATTGGCCCATGCGGAAGAGGTCTCTGTCTTGCATGATCTGTAGAACACAAACAGTTCCAATGGGGAATGAGTCTCTCTTCAAACAAGGCATCCAATGGGCTGCCTAGGGGAGTATCAGTGGATGAATCGAGAGCTCGGCACTGCCAAAAGACTACGTAGAGCAGAACAAAAAAAATATGGGCGGGGTCATAACAGAATGACAGTTCCAGGCCATTAGCTCTTTAAAGCATAATTCCAGCACCTAGAATTTTACCCAGAAACCAACTGGAACCCAGTGCTGCTGCCACAAGATGAATTGGATGTGTGCAAGCCACAGCGAATGGGTCAGGAGTCTGGTAAATCTACATTCTAAATTCTATCCCAGAATGGAAATCTGTAAATAGTAAATAGTTACATTAATTCAAAAACTAAAACAAAAAAAATCTACTAGTTACGATGCTTTTCCTGCTGAATTGTTGAAAAAGGCCCCTGACTGGTGGACCCAGATACCTGCTCCAATTTTTACATTTGATAAAAAGGGAAGGAATTGTTCTGGCTGATGTTTCTGAACTGCATTCAAGGGCAGCCCTGCACAGAACAAATTGCAGTAATCTACTCTGTAGGTGACCAGTGCATGAATGATGAATCATTTTGGCAAGATCAGAATTGTTTTGTACAAGCACTTATGCAATGTCTGTTTTCTTTTATCCCATTTTTTAAACTCCTGCCACAAGGAGCTTGTGCTGAGAAACATGATCCCATGCAGATTCTAGGCTGAGGTAGGATTTCAGTTTATCTCTCCTGGGATCCTGCCTCAATCAGTGTGCAACGTGATCAAGTAACCACAGTATTGAATAAAGATTACCCAAAGATGACCTCACTGGATACCCAGGAGAAGACTCAGTCTTTTAGGCTCATTCATGCATAGTGAAAGAACAAGCTCGTGTAGATGCTTTTGGTCTTGTAGCATAGCCTCCCCCAGGCCTTTAAGCATACCTACGAGGCACCATTGGGAGTCAGTGTGTGGCTAGATGCTGGGAGATCTGGGTTCAAATCCACACTGAGCCATGAAGCTCCTTCGATGACTTTGGACTAGCCCCTTGTTCTTTGTCTTGCTCTCAACTTAATCTACCTCTTGGGATTGATGTAAAGAGCAAAGGGGGAAACAACGTAAGTCCATATAATCTTCTTGGAAGAGGGGCAGAATAAAAATGTAATAGATGGCTTTGGCTACACCTGTTGTTTAAACAGTCATGTGTATGGTAAATTAACAACCAAAAAAACATTGGAACATGTAAAAGGGGGTCTCTGTCTCCCTGCTGCGTTCCTACACACTTTGAATTTAGATAGCAGGGCTTCCTCCCGAGACTTCAGTTCAGACTAGAGGCCTACCCTCTCTCATCCTAATACATAATTCGCTAAGGGTTGCAAAGAGTTGGTACTCACTTCCCAACAATTGGTGTGCAGCAGTGGTGGGATCCAAAAATTTTAGTAACAGGTTCCCATGGTGGTGGGATTCAAACTGTGGCGTAGCACCAATGGGGCTGGGCGGGGCACAATGGGGTGCGGCTGGGCATTCCGGGGGCGGGGCATTGCTGGGTGGGGCTGTGGCAAGGATGCAGCTGCTGCGCCGGTCCTTGGGTGGGAAACGAATGCACGCAGGCGCAGGCTGCCACGCACGCTGGTGCACCTCCTGCTAGACTGCTTCAAGTTCTGCACGCTACTGCTGAGAGGAGGGGCGTAACTAAGGCAAAAATCACGTGGCAAAATCACCAATTAGTAACCCCCTCTCAGCACACACAAATAATTAGTAACCTACTCTCGGGAACCTGTGAGAACCTGCTGGATCCCACCTCTGGTGTGCAGGCAGGATTCACTTCCAACCATGGCAGTGAGTCCTGTGCAGCGACTGGTTGGATGTGGTCATTCACTCATGTTCCAAATCAGTTCTCCACCCACCTTACCCCCAAACCAGGAGCAAGTCAAGTCTAGTAGGGCAGCAGTGGCAAGCTACCCTCCGTGCCAGATTCAGCAGAAGTCTCCCCATTCCCTTGCGCATACCTCCTGACCCCAAACCCGTCAGATCCCGCAGGACAGAGGCGGCAAATTCCCACCTCGCCAGGTCAGGCAACAGCATTCCCAGTCCTACCCCTAAACCCAAGCTAGGCCGGTGGGGCAGAAGCAGCAAGCTGCCCTCCCAGCTGGGCCCAGCACAGTCTCCCCACCCCCCCCCCCAAGCTCCACTTCCATCTCCACTTACCCAGGAGCCACCAAAGGTCCCGGCAGAAGGCAAGGAACTGTGGCTGAAATGACTACAACTGCACAGCCCTCCCACAGAAGAAAAGTGTGAGTTGGCCCCGCACTACTCTCCTCAAGTAGTGCGGGGTCCCCTGGCACTCCCCACGACAGGGACAGCGACAGCGCAGCCGCCCCGACGCTGCCGCTGTCGCGCCCCTCAGCGCGCGTCATCCCTGGCGCTCTTCTTAATGGCGCCTTTTGATGACCCTGCGCAGAGCGTGGGGACGCCAGGGCGCGCACCAGGGATAGGGGGGATCTTGGAGAGTGGGGAAAGACCCAGTGGCAGAAGCTGCAGTAGGGCCAGAGGATGTGGGCGACCAGGAAAACCATTGGCTGAAGCATGTGGTGATTTGGGGGGGGGGAGTGGTGGCAGAAGCGGCAGGGAGGCAGGAGAAGGTGGGCAGCCAGGAAAGGCAATGGCCCCAACCAACAGCCCCCCGTCTGCCCTCCCCCTGTCTGCAGCCCATTTTTATTTTAACACAACATGGACTTTACTGCTAGTTTTATAAATAAAGAGCAATCCCCACCTATTTTGAGAACACCGTCCACAACTATTTCTGAAGGTTATGTAAAGGTTATCCAGAGCTGACTTTGAAAAATGTGCATTGCCCTTAGCTGAGCACCAGAATAGTGCAGTGGTTAAGGTGTTGGACGAGGACCCGAGAGACCCAGATTCAGACACCCACTCATGCTATGGAAGCTTGCTGGGTGACTTTGGGCCAGTAACACCCTCTCAGCTTTGATCCTGACAAACATTTGGATGGGAAGAAGAAGAAGAAGAAGAGTTTGGATTTATATCCCCCCTTTCTCTCCTGTAGGAGGCTCAAAGGGATTTACAATCTCCTTGCCCTTCCCCCCTCACAACAAACACCCTGTGAGGTAGGTGGGGCTGAGAGAGCTCTGAAAAGCTGTGACTAGCCCAAGGTCACCCAGCTGGCATGTGTGGGAGTGTACAGGCTAATCTGAATTCCCCAGAGAAGCCTCCACAGCTCAGGCGGCAGAGCGGGGAATCAAACCCGGTTCCTCCAGATCAGAGTGCTCCTGCTCTTAGCCACTGCTCATAGCCACTACACCACTGCTGCTCCTCCACAGAATACCAGGGGCGTGATATGGAGGCAGGCAACGGTAAACCATCCCTGAATGTCTCTTGCCTAGAAAACCCTACAGGACTGCCATGAGTCAACTGTGCCTCGGGGGCAAGAATTTTTAATTTTTTTCCAAAAAAAACCTGAGCAAAACAAGACAACCCAGAGAACTCTCTACAAAAAGTTGCCAAGGATTGTAGGAAACTGGCTGTTGTGGATTTTCCAGGATGCATGGCCACAGTCTGGTGGCTTGCGCGCCTAATGTTTTGCCTGCATCCACGGCTGGCATCTTCAGAGGCATGTCACAGCACAACAAGATGTGAGGAAACATTTCAGCCGAAATCAGTAGTGCATTATATGGAGCCACAGCTTTCCCTTGAATTTGCACCCTGGGCTCCTGCCTAGTCTGCGTTCAAAGGCAGGACGCTCCGCTCCGCTCGTACCGGCTAGAGAGGATTGTCCCAACTTCTTCTTTTCCAGCAGTGCGATCTACGGGCAATGGCAACCAGTGGTGGGATCCAAAAATTTTAATAACAGGTTCCAATGGTGGTGGGAGTCAAACAGGAGCGCCGCCGCACACACGCCCCTCCAGTCCCTATTGGGCAGGGAGGTTGCTTTAGTAACCCCTTCTCGGCACTCAGAAAAAAAAATTAGTAACCACTTCTAGAGATGTGGTGAGAACTGGCTGGATCCCACCAATGATGGCAACCCCAGGATAATCCTCGGGGGTTTGGCTGAGGTGCCCGAGAGAGCTGCCCCTGCACGAGGTGCCAAGAGGACATCAGTCACTCCCCGCGGGGGAGGGGGTGGGGGTGTTCCAGAGCGCTCTCCGGGAGGGAGGCCGGCGCGCGCATTCCTGGCACCACCCGGCTCTCCCAATTCACTCGCGCAGCCTCCCGTCAGAATATTCATGAGCCGCCGAGCGAGGAGTCCCGGCCGGGGCGGACCGCGGCCACTCGGCGCACGCGAGGGCGGCAGGAGGGGGCGTTCCGGGAAGGGAAGGAGCCCGTCGCCCGCGCTCGAGTTGGCGCCGCTGAAGGCTCGCCCTCCGTGCCGCCCACCTGAGGCGGGCGGGCGGGCGAGCGTTTGCTGGGGAGCAGCAGGGAGGGACAAGGCACCTCCGCGGACGCTTGGCCAGGAGGCGGCAGGAGGAGGAGGAGGAGGAGGAGG